>NC_052067.1:164349772-164949772 GCF_015852505.1 Tachyglossus aculeatus | reverse complement strand
CGTACTAAGCGCTTGGGAAGTACAAATTGGCAACATATAGAGACAGTCCCTACCCAACAGTGGGCTCACAGTCTAAAAGGGGGAGACAGAGAACAAAACCAAACACACTAACAAAATGAAATAAATAGAATAGATATGTACAAGTAAAATAAATAAATAAATAAATAGAGTAATAAATATGTACAAACATATATACATATATACAGGTGCTGCGGGTAAGGGAAGGAGGTAAGATGGGGGGATGGAGAGGGGGACGAGGGGGAGAGGAAGGAAGGGGCTCAGTCTGGGAAGGCCTCCTGGAGGAGGTGAGCTCTCAGTAGGGCCTTGTACTTGGAGATGTACTTCAAATATAAAGAGCCAGTCATGGACACCGATTGCTCAGTGTGCTAGACTCTGAATTATGGTGTCAAAACCATCTGAAAGGAGGTGTAAGTTTAGTACTTAGTATAGTGTTCTGCATATAATAAGCACTCATTGAATACCACAAATTGATCGACTGATGGAAGACTTAATGGATTTGATGTGGGTTCTAATCCAGACTCTGCCACGCATCTGGGTGACCTTGGGCAGATCACTTAACGGAGAGGAGGCTGGGAGGTCAGCAAGGAGACTGATGCTGTAATCAAGGTGGGATAGGATCAGTGATTGATTTCATGTAGTAGCAGTTTAACAGGAGAGGATGAGGCAAATTCTAGTGATATCAGGCAGGTCGAACTGACAGGATTTAGTAATGGATTGAATATGTGGGTTGAATGAGAGAGAGGAGTCATTCATTCATTCATTCAATCATATTTATTGAGCGCTTACTGTGTGCAGAGCACTGGACTAAGTGCTTGGGAAATACAAGTCGGCAACATATAGAGACGGTCCCTACCCAACAACGGGCTCACAGTCTAGAAGAGGGAGACAGACAACAAAACAAAACAAGTAGCCAGGATGTCAAACCCATCGGAATAAATAGAATTATACCTATATGCACATCATTAATAAAGTTAATAAAGTGGTAAATATGTACAAATAAAATAAATAGAGTAATAAATAGGTAAGGAAGTCAAGGAAAACGTCAAGGTTATGGGCTCGTGAGGCAGGAAGGATGGAGGTGCTGTCTACGGTGGTGGGTAAGTCAGGGGCAGGACGGGTTTGGGTAGGAAGATAAGGAATTCTGTTTAACACATGTTAAGTTTGAGCTGACAGCAGGACATAAAGACGCCCGGAAGTCAGACTGCAGAGAGGGAGAGCGATCAGAGCTCGGAGATGGAGATTTGGGAATCATGGAAGTGGTAACTGAAGTCACAAGGACGAATGAATTCTCCAAGGGAGTGGGTGTAGATGGAGAACAGAAGGGGACCCAGAACTGAACTTCATCCATGGGTATATCTGTAATTTATTTATATATTTGTGTATATTAGAGAAGCAGCATGGCTCAGTGGAAAGAGCATGGGCTTGGGAGTCGGAGGTTATGGGTTCAAATCCTGGGCCGCCAATTGTCAGCTGTGTGACTTTGGGCAAGTCACTTAACTTCTCTGGGCCTCAGTTACCTCATCTGTATAATGGGGATTAAGACTGTGAGCCCCACGTGGGACAACCTGATCACCTTGTATCCTTTCCGGCGCTTAGAACAGTGCTTTGTACATAGTAAGTGCTTAACAAATGCCATCATTTATTTTATTTTAACATCTGTCTCCCCCTCTAGACTGTGAGCTCATTGTGGGCAGGGAAAAGGTCTGTTTGTTGTTCTATTGTACTCTCCTAAGCACTTAGTACAGTGCTTTGCACACAGTAAGCGCTCACTAAATATCATCATCATCATCATCAATCGTATTTATTGAGCACTTACTGTGTGCAGAGCACTGTACTAAACGCTTGGGAAGTACAAGTTGGCAACATATAGAGACAGTCCCTACCCAACAGTGGGCTCACAGTCTAAAAGGGGGAGACAGAGAACAAAACCAAACATACTAACAAAATAAAATAAATAGAATAGATATGTACAGGTAAAATAAATAAATAAATAGAGTAACAAATATGTACAAACATATATACACATATACAGGTGCTGTGGGGAAGGGAAGGAGGTAAGATGCGGGGGTGGAGAGGGGGACGAGGGGGAGAGGAAGGAAGGGGCTCAGTCTGGGAAGACCTCCTGGAGGAGGTGAGCTCTCAGTAAGGCCTTGAAGGGAGGAAGAGAGCTAGCTTGGCAGATGGGCAGAGGGAGGGCATTCCAGGCCCGGGGGATGACGTGGGCTGGGGGTCGATGGCGGGACAGGCGAGAACGAGGTACGGTGAGGAGATTAGCGGCGGAGGAGCGGAGGACGCGGGCTGGGCTGGAGAAGGAGAGAAGGGAGGTGAGGTAGGAGGGGGCGAGGTGATGGACAGCCTTGAAGCCCAGGGTGAGGAGTTTCTGCCTGATGCGCAGATTGATTGGTAGCCACTGGAGATTTTTGAGGAGGGGAGTAACATGCCCAGAGCGTTTCTGGACAAAGACAACCCGGGCAGCAGCATGAAGTATGGATTGAAGTGGGGAGAGACACGAGGATGGGAGATCAGAGAGAAGGCTGATGCAGTAGTCCAGGCAGGATAGGATGAGAGCTTGAACGAGAAGGGTAGGATTGAATGAATAAATGATTGCTAAAGTTCCCAACTCTGGTCATTGTCATTCGCAAAAAGGTGGCAACACAAACCTCCAGGGGCTCTTCACAGCCTTTCCCTTGATTTTCGCCCATCTCGCCGCTTTCATAACTGCTGTTCTTTTCCACCCACAGCTCGGATTTCTCCACGGTCAGCCTCAGCTGGTCCAGGTCAGCTTTGATTTGCTTGTAGTTGTCCACATCCTGATTAGACACTAGAAGCTGCACCTGCAAAGAGGATGATGTCACATCTTAATTTTTCCTGAGTCTCCTGCTCACGGGGGAGGGTATAGCTGAGAAGCGGTCTTCCCTAGTGGAAAGAGCCCGGGCCTGTGAGTAAGAAGACTTGGATTCTAATCCCGGCTCTGCCACTTGTCTGCTGTGTGACTTTGGGGAAGTCATTTCACTTCTTTGTGCCTCAGTTACCTCATTTGTAAAATGGGGATGATGACCGTGAGCCCCACGTGGAACAGGGACTGTGTCCAACCTGATTAGCTTGTATCCATCCCAGAATTTAGAACAGTGGTTGACACTTAGTAAGCACTTAGCAGGTATTATATATATATTATATGTATATTACATATTACATATAATAATTATATACAATACCTGCTAAGTGCTTACTATATGTACGTATCTATAATTCTGTTTATTTAAATGAATGCCTGTTTACTTGTCTTTATGTGTATATATCTATAATTATATTTATACTGATGCTATTGATGCCTGTTTACTTGTTTTGATGTCTGTCTCTCCCCTTCTAGACTGTAAGCCCATTGTGGGCAGGGATTGTTTCTCTTTATGGTTGAATTGTACTTCCCAAGGGCTTAGTACAGTGTTCTGCATACAGTAAAGCGCTCAATAAATATGCCTGAATGAATGAATGTTCACCCCATCCACAGCGCCACAGCACTTATATACGTATCCATAATTTATTTCAATGTCTGTCTTCCTCTCCAGACTGTAAGTTCTCTGAGGACAGGAAACATGTCTATCAACTCTCTTGTATTATATTCCCCATAAGCATTTAGAACAGTGCTCTGCTCACAGTAGGCACTCGATAAATACCATCAATTGATTAATTGCTTGATATAGTGTTCTGTGCACAGTAAGCACTCAATAAAATACCATTGACTGATTGATTAACTGCTTAGTACAGTGCTCTGTTCACAGTAAAAATTCAATACCATTGATTGATTAATTGCTTAGTACAGTGCTCTGCACATAGTAAGCGCTCAATAAATACGATTGATTATAAATGTCAACCACTTAGCAGGTATTATATATAATATACATATATATATTATATATATATATAATACCTGCTAATTGCTTACTAAGTGTCAACCACTGTTCTAAATTCTGGGGTGGATACCTGCTAAGTGCTTACTTAGTGTCAACCACTTAGTGTCAACCACTTATATAATACCTGCTAAGTGTCAACCACTGTTCTAAATTCTAGGGTGGATACAAGCTATATATATAGATAGATAGATACACACATATGTATATATTCATCCATTGATTCAGTCATATTTATTGAGTGCTTACTGTGTGCACAGCACTGTACGAAGTACCTGGCAGAGTATAATAGAACAATAAGCAGAAGACACATTCCCTGCCCACAAGGAGCTTACAATCTAGAGGGGGAGACAGGTGTAAATAGAAATGAATAAGCGACTGATATGGACATAAGTGCTGTGGGGCTGAAAGGAGGGGATAAATAAAGGAAGCAAGTCAGAGTGAAGCAGAAGGGAGTGGGAGAATATGTTAATTACCTGCAGGAGGGGTCTCTCCCACCTCAACCAAACTCTTGGGTGAGGGGGAGGGGGGAAACAGAGATCATGTGCATTCCATTATTTGAACAGATTTCTCCCTGAAGAATGGTTTTTGGACTCAATAAATGCTATTTATTCTATGATAGTATGTTCAGCCTCATCCGTCTTCTGGCAACCTTCTCTTATCTCTTCAGGCCTTTAAGCGGCTACTTGCCAACTCTGGCCAGTTTGCTGTCTTTGCCTTGGAGTTACCCTCAACTCTTCTCTCTCAACCATACAACGTATTCAATCTGCCACCAAATCCTGTCGGCTCAACGTTCACAACATCGCTAAAACCCGTCCTTTCCTCTCCATCCAACCTGCTACCGTGTTAATCTTAGTGCTTCTCCCAGGCCGCCCGGCATCAGCCTCCTTGCTGATCTCCCTGTTGTCCTGTCTCTCCCCACTTCAGCGGATACTTCAGTCTGCTGCCCGGATCATTTTTCTACAAAAGCGTTCGGGCCATGTTTCCTCCCTCCTCAAGAGCCTCCAGTGTTTGCTCATCCCTCTCAGCATCAAACAGAAACTCCTCACCATTGGCTTTGAAGCAGTCAATCCCACTGCCCCCTCCCACCTCACCTCCTTGATTTCTTACTCCAATCCAGCCCGCACATTTCATTCCTCTAACACCAGCCTATTCACTGTACCTCAATCCCATCTCTCCCACCACTGACCTCTCGCCCGCATCCCCCCTCTAGCCCTGAATTCCCTATTCATATACAAAAAACCACCACACTCCCCACTTTCAAATCATTATTAAGATCCCATCTCCTCCAAGAGGTCTTCCCTGATCTCCAGTGGTTGCCTATCAACCTCCATATCCAGCAAAAACTCCTCACCCTGGGCTTCCAGGCTGTCCATCCATCCCCTGGCCCCCTCCTACCTCACCTCCCTTCTCTCCTTCTCCAGCCCAGCCCGCACCCTCCGCTCCTCTGCCGCTAATCTCCTCACCGTGCCTCGTTCTCACCTGTCCCACCAACGACCCCTGGCCCACATCCTACCTTAGGCCTGGAATGCCCTCCCTCCTCAAATCGGCCAAACAATCCCACTTCCCCCCTTCAAAGCCCTACTGAAGGCTCACCTCCTCCAGGAGGCCTTCCCAGACTAAGCCCCCCATTTTCCTCCGCTCCCCATCGCCCCGACTGGCTCCCTTTGCTCTACTTCCCCACCCCATGGCACTTGTGTATATATGTACATATCTATAATTCTATTTATTTATATGAATGCCTGTTTACTTGTCTTTATGTGTATATATCTATAATTATATTTATACTGATGCTATTGATGCCTGTTTACTTGTTTTGATGTCTGTCTCTCCCCTTCTAGACTGTAAGCCCATTGTGGGCAGGGATTGTTTCTCTTTATGGTTGAATTGTACTTCCCAAGGGCTTAGTACAGTGCTCTGCATACAGTAAAGCGCTCAATAAATATGCCTGAATGAATGGATATTCACCCCATCCACAGCGCCACAGCACTTATGTACGTATCCATAATTTCTTTCAATGTCTGTCTTCCTCTCTAGACTGTAAGTTATTTGAGGACAGGAAACATGTCTATCAACTCTCTTGTATTATATTCCCCATAAGCATTTAGAACAGTGCTCTGCTCACAGTAGGCACTCGATAAATACCATCAATTGATTAATTGCTTGATATAGTGTTCAGTGCACAGTAAGCACTCAATAAAATACCATTGATTGACTGATTAACTGCTTAGTACAGTGCTCTGTTCACAGTAAAAATTCAATAAATACCATTGATTGATTAATTGCTTAGTATAGTGCTCTGCACACAGTAAGCACTCAATAAAATACCATTGAGTGACTGATTAACTGCTTAGTACAGTGCTCTGTTCACAGTAAAAATTCAATAAATACTATTGATTGATTAATTGCTTAGTATAGTGCTCTGCACACAGTAAGCACTCAATAAAATACTATTGATTGATTAACTGCTTAGTATAGTGCTCTGAGCACAGTAAGCACTCAATAAAATCCCATCGATTGATTAATTGCTGTGTAGTGTTCTGCACAGAGTAAGCACACAATAAAATACCATCGATTAATTGCTTAGTATTGTGTTCTGCACACAGTAAGCATTCAATAAATACCATTAAATGACTGACTGAGTAGCCAGAAATGAAGAGCGAAATGAGGATTGAATCTTGACCTAACTCACGTCCATCGCCCATATTCCTTCTTTCTCCCTTCTGTAAGGTGCTGTGGTGTCCGTCTTCCCTGCTGTAACTTGTAAACTCGTTGAGGGCAGGGACCATGTCTTCTAAGCGCTTAGTACAGTGCTCTGCACACAGTAAGCGCTCAATAAATACAATTGAATGAATAATTCTGTTGTATTCAATCAATGATCTTTTTGTTGAGTGTTTACTATATGCAGAGCACTGTACTAAGTCCTTGGGAGAGTACAATGCAACTGAACTATATATTGTAATAATAATGTTGGTATTTGTTAAGCGCTTACTATGTGCAAAGCACTGTTCTAAGCGCTGGGGTAGACACAAGGTAATCAGGTTGTCCCCTGAGGGGCTCACAGTCTTCATCCCCATTTTACAGATGAGGGAACTGAGGCCCAGAGAAGTGAAGTGACTTGCCCAAAAGTCTCTTTTGTACTCTTCCAAATGCTTAATATAGCACTTTGCACATGGTAAGTGTTCAATAAATACAACTGAATGAGCAAAGGAAGCGCTCAATAAATACAACTGAAAGAATGAATGAACTAGCAGACACATTTCTTATCTACGTATTCTCCCAAGCACCTAGTAGAATACTAATAATAATTATGATTCTTGTTAAGCGCTTACTATGTGCCAAGCACTGTTCTAAGTGCTGGGATAGATACAAGTTCATCAGGTTGGCCAAAGGTCCTGTCCCACATCATCATCATCATCAATCGTATTTATTGAGCACTTACTGTGTGTAGAGCACTGTACTAAGCGCTTGGGAAGTACAAGTTGGCAACATGTAGAGACAGTCCCTACCCAACAGTGGGCTCACAGTCTAATGAAGCTCACACTCTTAGTTCCCATTTTACGGATGAGGGAACTGAGGGCCATAAAAGTGAAATGACTCACCCAAGGTCACACAGCAGACGAGTGGCAGAGCCGGGATTAGAACCCAGGTCCTTCTGATTCCCAGGTCCAGGCTCTATCCACTAAGTAAAACTGCTTCTAGCCTTGTGAGAAGCAGTGTGGCTCAGTGGAAAGAGCAAGGGCTTGGGAGTCAGAGATCATGGGTTCAAATCCCGGCTCTACCGCTTGTCAGCTGTGTGACTTTGGGCAAGTCACTTCACTTCTCTGTACCTCAGTTACCTCATCTGTAAAATGGGGATGAAGACTGTGAGCCCCGCGTGGGACAACCTGATCACTGTGCATCCTCCCCAGTGCTTAGAACAGTGCTTTGCACATAGTAAGCGCTTAACAAATGCCATCATTATTATTATTATTATTATTATTAGTGCTCTGCGCACAGTAATTCCTCAGTAAATACTATGGAAGCATTGGCTTAGGATGCAGGAGATGTTTTTGGCAGAAGCCCACTTTATTGAGGCAATATTCTCACATCTCCACCCCCACACACATGAGCACAACCAGCAGCGTGGCTCAGTGGAAAGAGCCCGGGCTTTGGAGTCAGAGGTCATGGGTTCAAATTCTGGCTCCGCCACTTGTCAGCTGTGTGACCTTGGGCAAGTCACTTCACTTCTCTGGGCCTCAGTTACCTCATCTGTAAAATGGGGATTAAAACCGCGAGCCCCCCGTGGGACAACCTGATCACCTTGTAACCTCCCCAGCGCTTAGAACAGTGCTTTGCACATAGTAAACGCTTAATAAATGTCATTATTATTATTATTATTATTTCTCCAGAGGCTCCATCACACTGCTTCCAATCAGACGCACAACGTCGCAACTCCGCTCCCATTCCAGCCCAGACCATTTTTAAAACCCACGTTCCAGCGGAGGTGAGGGGATTTCTTTCTACTTCCTGCTCAAAATGAGAATTGGGAACAGAAAATCAAAGCGGGGCGAGGAGACGGAAGGAAGGAATTACTTTTCTCCTTTCAGAGAGATCAGCAAAACTGCCAACAAATGCCTGCTGTCTTTGATTCTAAGGCCCAGGCAGGCCATTTCCACTCTGAGGCCTGGCTCTCCAGTGAGGGAGCCGCAGCAGGAGAAATAAAACTCAGTGGATGTGGATGAGAAAGGAAGGAAAATAGGAGGAGGAAAAAAACAGTTTGGAGGTTAAGATAAATGCCAATTAAGCGTTATGCAAATGTTCATGCAAATGACAGCCTGTGGCCAGAGAACGGATTTACCTTCTGGTATGAAAAAGATCAATATCTGAATAATAATGATGGTATTTGTTAATCACTTACTATGTGCAAAGCACTGTTCTAAGCGCTGGGGAGGTTACAAGGTGATCAGGTTGTCCCACAGGGGGTTCACAGTTTTAATCCCCATTTTACAGATGAGGGAACTGAGGCACAGAGAAGTTAAGTGACTTGCTCAAAGTCACACAGCTGACAGTTGGCGGAGCCGGGATTTGAACCCATGACCCCTGACTCCAAAGCCCGTGCTCTTTCCACTGAGCTGCGCTGCTTCTCCTGGAAAATGTTTCACACCCTCCACGAGGGAGGGTGTTTGTTACACTAGTTCTCTCAGGGCTTAAGCAGTTTTTTTCGTTAATCAATCAATCAATTGCATTTATTGAGCGCTTACTGTGTGCAGAGCACTGTACTAAGCACTTGGGAAGTACAAGTTGGCAACATATAGAGACAGTCCCTACCCAACAGCGGGCTCACAGTCTCCTCAGAGCCAGACTTTTATCGCAAGCCTAATACGCTTGGTAATCTCTGCTCAAGCTAATAGAGAGGGCTGCTCAGTCCTTTCATTAATGAATTCATTCATTTAATCGTATTTATTGAGTGCTTACTGTGTGCAGAGCACTGTACTAAGCACTTGGAAAGTACAATTTGGCAACATATAAAGAGAGTCCCTACCCAACAGCGGGCTCACAGTTTAGAAGGCGAAGACAGACAGCAAAACAGAACAAATAGACAGGTGTCAATACCATCAAGATAAACAGAAGTATAGCTATATACTGAGAGCTATAGCTATATTCTGGCCCTACTGAGAGCTCACCTCCTCCAGGAGGCCTTCCCAGATTGAGCCCCTTCCTTCCTCTCCCCCTTGTCCCCCTCTCCATCCCCCCATCTTACCTCCTTCCCTTCCCCACACCACCTGTATATATGTTTGTACATATTTATTACTCTATTTATTTATTTTACTTGTACATACCTATTCTATTTATTTTATTTTGTTAGTATGTTTGGTTTTGTTCTCCGTCTCCCCCTTTTAGACTGTGAGCCCACTGTTGGGTAGGGACTGTCTCTATATGTTGCCAACTTTACTTCCCAAGCACTTAGTACAGTGCTCTGCACACAGTAAGTGCTCAATAAATACGATTGATTGATTGATTATATACACATCAGTAATAAAATAAATAGAGTGATAAATATGTACAAATATACACAAGTGCTGCCGGGAGGGGAAGGGGGTAGGGCAGAAGGAGGGAGTGGGGGCGATGGGGAGGGGAGGAGGAAGGAGCAGAGGATAAGGGGGGGACTCAGTCTGGGAAGGCCTCCTGGAGGAGGTGAGCTCTCAGTTCATATCTTGAGGGAATGTAGGGAAAAGACTGAATTATAAAGGGCATTATTCATTCACTCATTCATTCGATGATAGTCATTGAATGCTTAATGTGTGCAGAGCACTGTACTAAGCGCTTGGGAAAGCACAATACAACAATAAACAGTGGCATTCCCCACCCACAACGAGCTTACAATCTCAAACAATCGTTCCATCAGTCGTATTTACTGAGTGGTTATTCTGTGCAGAGCACTCTACTAAGCGCTTGCGAGAGTACAACAGAGTTAACAGCCCGGTCCTCTAGATCGTGAGTTCATTAAGGGCAGGGGGAGAATGCCTCTGCTAATTCTATTGTATTATAATTAATCATCATCATCATGATCATCATTATGGTATTTGTTAAGTGCTTACTATGTGCCAGGCACTGTCCTAAGTGCTGGGGTGGAAGCAAGCAGATCAAGTTGGACACAGTCCCTATCTCACGTGGAGCTCACAGTTTCAATCCCCATTTTACAGATGAGGTAACTGAGGCACAGAGAAGTGACTGCTACCACATTCCCAAGGGCTTAGTACACTGCTCCGCACACAGTATGCGCTCAATAAATACGACTGAATGAATGAATGATCCTATCCCGCCATATTTCACTCTGCTGCCCGGATCGCTTTTCCACAAAAACGTTCAGGACATGTCACCCACTCCTCAAAAACACTCCAGGTTATTGCCCATCCACCGCCTCATCAAACAAAAACTCCTCACCTCTGGCCTGGAATGCCCTCCCTCCTCAAATCCCCCAGCCAATTGCTCAACCTGTCTTCATCAATCGTATTTATTGATTATTGATAATCGTATTTATCGTATTTATTTATTGATAAATCGTATTATTTATCTTCAAAGCCTTAATGAAGACCCATCTCCTCCTAGAAGCCTTCCCAGATTAAACCCCACTTTTCCTCATCTCCCACTCCTTTCTGCTACCTTTCCTTTTCCTGCCTCCCAGCTCCACCCCACTTATGTACAGATCTGTCATTTTATTTATTTGTATTGATGTCTGTCTCCCCCACGCTCCGTCTAGACTGTGAGCCTGTCGTGGGAAGGGAATGTCACTGCTTATTCATTCAATCGTATTTATTGAGCGCTTACTGTGTGCAGAGCGCTGTACTAAGCACTTGGGAAGTACAAGTCGGAAACATACAGAGACGGTCCCTACCCAACAACGGACTCGCAGTCTAGAAGGGGGAGACGGATGACAAAACAAAACAAGTAGACAGCTGTCAATACTGTCAGAATAAACAGAATTATAGTTATATACACAACATTAATAAAATGAATAGAGTAGTAAATATGTACAAATAAAATAAAGTAATAAATTTGTACAAATATATACAAGGGCTGAGGGGAGGGGAAGGGGGTAGGGCAGAGGGAGGGAGGGGAACGATGGGGGGGGAGGAGCAGGAGGAGAGGAAAAAGGGGGGATCAGTCGGGGAAGGCCTCTTGGAGGAGGTGAGCTCTCAGTAGGGCTTTGAAGGGAGGAATCAATCAATCAATCAATCAATTGTATTTATTGAGCGCTTACTGTGTGCAGAGCACTGTACTAAGCGCTTGGGAAGTACAAGTTGGCAACATATAGAGACAGTCCCTACCCAACAGTGGGCTCACAGTCTAAAGACAAAACATGTGGACAGGTGTCAAGTCATCAGAATAAATAGAAATAAAGCTAGATGCACATCATTAGCAAAATAAATAGAATAGTAAATATGTACAAACATCAGCCGTCTGGGTTGCTGCAGGTTTCTGAGAGTGCTCCCGAATCTCACCTGTTTAAACGCCTGCAGGACTTCGGCTCTTTGGCTGAAATGTTTAAACAGCAGCTGCAGGGCCCCGGACAGCAGAGGCGGGTAATCGTGCATGATTAGATGAATGAGGACTCGCAAAAAACTCCTGCCGCCTTCGTCGTCCAACTGCACCGGATTCTTCTCCTTTCTGTCGGACCAACCGAGAACGTCACCGGACTCGGAAATTCTCAAGTTACAGGCTTCCCCAAGAAACAGAGAAGGAGCATGGGCCTAGTGGATACAGCCCAGGCCCGGCTCTACCATGTGGATAAATCGCTTCGCTTCTCGTCGGGAAAATGGGGATCGAGACTGTGAACCCCAAGTGGGAAAGGGACTGAGTCCAACCTGATTTGCTTATTGTTGTTGGTATTTGTTAAGCGCTTACGATATGCCAAGCACTGTTCTAAGCGCTGGGGGGGAATTCAAGGTAATCAAGGTTGTCCCACTTGGGGCTCACAGTCTTAATCCCCATTTTACAGATGAGGGAACTGAGGCACAGAGGCTCCACCATGTGGGAAAATCGCTTCGCTTCTCATCTGGAAAATGGGGATTGAGACTGTGAGCCCGACGTGGGAAAGGTACTGTGTCCAACCTGATTTGCTTGTTGCTGTTGTTGTTGGTATTTGTTAAGCACTTACGATATGCCAAGCACTGTTCTAAGCGCTGGGGGGGATTCAAGGTAATCAAGGTTGTCCCACTTGGGGCTCACAGTCTTAATCCCCATTTTACAGATGAGGGAACTGAGGCACAGAGGCTTCCCAAGAAACAGAGAAGCAGCATGGGCCTAGTGGATACAGCCCAGGCCCGGCTCTATCATGTGGATAAATTGCTTCGCTTCTCGTCTGGAAAATGGGGATTGAGACTGTGAGCCCCACATGGGAAAGGGACTGTGTCCAACCTGATTTGCTTGTTGTTGTTGTTGTTGGTATTTGTTAAGCGCTTACAATATGCCAAGCACTGTTCTAAGCGCTGGGGGGGATACAAGGTAATCAGGGTTGTCCCACTTGGGGCTCACAGTCTTAATCCCCATTTTACAGATGAGGGAACTGAGGCACAGAGGCTCCACCATGTGGGTAAATCACTTCGCTTCTCGTCTGGAAAATGGGGATTGAGACTGTGAGCCCCACGTGGGAAAGGGACTGTGTCCAACCTGATTTGCTTGTTGTTGTTGTTGTTGTTGATATTTGTTAAGCGCTTACGATATGCCAAGCACTGTTCTAAGCGCTGGGGGGGATACAAGGTAATCAAGGTTGTCCCACTTGGGGCTCACAGTCTTAATCCCCATTTTACAGATGAGGAAACTGAGGCACAGAGAAGTGAAGTGACTTGCCCAAAGTCACACAGCTGACAAGTGGTGGATCCAGGATTATTGGGGCTCACAGTCTTAGTCCCCAATTTACAGATGAGGGAACTGAGGCACAGAGAAGTGAAGTGACTTGCCCAAAGTCACACAGCTGACAAGTGGTGGATCCAGGATTCGAACCCATGACCTCTGACTCCCAAGCCCGGGCTCTTTCCACTGAGCCACGCTGCTTCTCTAACACTCACCATCTCTTCATCTGGCTTCCAGTTTCCACCTCTACGTGGGTGATTTCCAACTCTTTCTCTCTATCCCTGACCTTCCCCTTACTGTACAGTCTCACCTCTTGCCTCCAAGACTTTTCCACTGGGAAGTCAATCAATCAATCAATTAATCGTATTTATTGAGCGGTTACTGTGTGCAGAGCACTGTACTAAGCGCTTGGGAAGTACAAGATGGCACCATATAGAGACAGTCCCTACCCAACAGTGGGCTCACAGTCTAGAAGGTGGAGACAGAGAACAAAACCAAACATACTAACAAAATAAAATAAATAGAATAGATATGTACAAGTAAAATAAATAAATGGAGTAATAAATATGTACAAACATATCTACATATATACAGATATATATATAAATATAAAAAAAGAAAAAAAAATCTCCCCTGCTCCTCTAAAGTCCCTTTCTCTTCCAGCCCCTTCAACATATATACATATATACATATATATATATATATATAAAAGAAAAAAAATCTCCCCTGCGCCTCTAAAATCCCTTTCTCCAGCCTCTCACACTAGACACAAATAAAACTGAATTTTGTATCCAACCCAGCAATTAGTACAGTGCCTGCCACATAGTAAGCGCTGAGCAAATACTATTTTAATAATAATAATAATCCTGGCTCCACCGCATGTCTGCTTTGTGACCTTGGACAAGTCACCTCACTTCTCTGGGTCTCAGTTCCCTCAATCTGCAAAATGGGGATTAAGACTGTGAGCCCCATGTGGGAAGGGAACAGTGTTCAACCTGATTTGTTCGTAACCAACCCAGCACTTAGAACACTTGCTCAGTACATAGTAAGCGCTTAACAAATACTACAATTATTATGAATATTATTATTAGAAAGCCTACCTCATTAACGCCCTTAGACTGCAAGGGTGGGCTGAAGGATATCATGCTTGGAGACAGTGAGAGGGACTGCAGAAGGGCTATGATCAGGACTCAGCACGGTGAGTCCTCTAGACTATAAACCTGTTGTGGGCAGAGAATGTATCTGCTATATCGTTATACTGAACTCTCCCAAGCGCTTACTACAGTGCCCTGCATACTCTAAGTGCTCAATAAATACGACTGATTGACTACTCAAAACAGGTGAAGCACAGAGGATAGAGCCGGGGCCTGGGAGTAAGAGGACCTGGGTTCTGATCCCAGCTCCTCTACTGGTCTGCCGTGTGACCCTGGACAAGTCACTTCACTTCTGGGCCTCAGTTACCTCAACCGGAAAATGGGGATTTTAATCCAATTCCGTCCACCTAGACTGTGTGTCCCATATGGGACAGGGACTTAAACTAACCTGATTAGCTTGTCATATGGGGATCATAGTCATAATCCCCATTTTACAGAGAGCTGTGGTATTTGTTAAGCGCTTACTATGCTCCTTTATTCATTTACTCAATTGTATTTATTGAGTGCTTACTGGGTGCAGAGCACTATACTGAGCTGCTTAGTAATAATAATGTTGGTATTTGTTAAGCGCTTACTATGTGCAAAGCACTGTTCTAAGCGCTGGGGTAGATACAAGGTAATCAGGTTGTCCCACGGGGAGCTCACAGTCTCAATCCCCATTTTCCAGATGAGGGAACTGAGGCCCAGAGAAGTTAAGTGACTTGCCCAAAGTCACACAGCTGACAAGCGACGGAGCCGGGATTTGAACTCACATCCTCTGACTCCAAAGCCCGGGCTCTTCCCACTGAGCCATGCTGCTTCCCCTAGTACAGTGCTTGGCACACAGTAAGCACTTAACAAGTGCCATTAAAAAAGAAAACCCCCTAATTGTTGTTTTTTAAGCTAAAGGTTTTCCCCACTAGAGTGCCTAGACTAGGAATTAATCGATATTTTTTTTCCAGGGTAAACAGAGTCTAGCAGAAAGAACACAGGACTGAGGATCAAAAGAAGCGGGTTCTAATCCCGGTTCTGCTACTTGCCTGCTGTGTGACCTTGGGGAAGTCATTAAGTTCTTTGTGCCTCGGTTTCCTCATCAGTAAAATGGGTACTAAATGTATGCTGTCCCTCCCTCTTAAACAGTGAACTCCACCTGGACAGGGACTATGTTTGATAATAATAATGGCATTTATTAAGCAGTTACTATGGGCAAAGCACTGTTCTAAATGCTGGGGAGGTTACAAGGTGATCAGGTTGTCCCACGTGGGGCTCACAGTCTTAATCCCCATTTTACAGATGAGGTAACTGAGGCACAGAGAAGTTAAGTGACTTGCCCAAAGTCACACAGCTGACAAGTGGCAGAGCCGAGATTTGAACCCATGACCTCTGACTCCAAAGCCCGGGCTCTTTCCACTGAGCCACGCTGCTTCTCTTTGATCTGATACTATTGTAGCTATCCCAAAACTTAGCATAGTGATACTATTGTCATTTTTATTATTATTTACTATTATCATTATCACTATTATTGTTATTAGGGCAGGGATCATGTCTACCAACCCCATTTTATTGTACTGTTCCAAGCCCTCATTACAGTGTTCTTACACAGTTCGGCACTCAACAAATACCACTGATTAATGGGTGGTGAATGGATGCAAATCACAATAACCCAAATAGGACTAAGTGTTGTTTGCAAATTAAAATCACTCTATTGGAGTTATCATATTCTGGGATGGGTTGACGGATTTTTGTTTCTCTCTGGCAGCCTGGGGGTTCGCAACTGAGAGTTCAGCAAAGAGCGACAGCAAACATTTCAGAAGTCCTCAGCCAAAAATTGTGAGAAAATCTGTATGAGAAAAACCTTCATTTACAATTACCACATTCATTTTATCCCATCCTCCTTTGACTTCCATTGCGGGGGAAAAAAGTGAGTTAAAACTCAGGGTAATTGGTAAATGACCTGGAAGCACATATAAAACACATGGCAAGAAAGAGATTTATAACTTGCAAAACAGAGCAGAAAAAATATTCCCAAGAAACAACTTTTTCTCACGGTAGGGTTGAGATCATCAGATTATAAGGACACACATCTTGTGCTATTATTACCTACAAACGCGGTTAGGGGAATTATCCAGAGAGTGAACGGTTCAATACTGGCAACTCCTCTACCTTTTTAAAATTGCATTCCCAATGGTATTTGTTAAGCACTTACTACGTGCCAGGCACTGTACTAAGCGCTGGGGTAGATAGAAGATATTCAGGTTGGACACGGTCCATGGCTCACATGGGGCTCACAGATTAATCCCCATTTTATACAGAGCTGCGGTATTTGTTAAGCGCTTACTAAATTCATTTATTCATCTATTCACTTGTATTTATTGAGCGCTCACTGGGTGTGGAGCACTATATTGAGCATTTGGGAGAGTACACTGTTCAAGTACAATGCAACAGTGCTCTGCACACAGTAAGCACTCAATAAATATGATTGAATGACTGAACAATAAACTGACACATTCCCTGCCACAACGAGCTTACGTTCTAGAGGGGGAGACAGACATTAATACGTATAAATAAATTGGATAAGTGCTGTGGGGCTGGGAAGGGAGATGAATAATGTACATATTTATTACTCTATCATAATCAACAATCGTATTTATTGAGTGCTTACTGTGTGCAGAGCACTGTACTAAGCGCTTGAGAAGTACAAGTTGGCAACATATAGAGACAGTCCCTACCCAACAGTGGGCTCACAGTCTATTTTACTTGTACATATCTATTCTATTTATTTTATTTTATTTTGTTAGTATGTTTGGTTTTGTTCTCTTGTCTCCCCCTTTTAGACTGTGAGCCCACTGTTGGGTAGGGACTGTCTCTATATGTTGCCAACTCGTACTTCCCAAGCACTTAGTACAGTGCTCTGCACACAGTAAGCGCTCAATAAATACGATTGATTGACTGATTGATTGAATAAGGGGAGAAAGTCAGGATGCCAAGCATTGTAATAATAATAATAATAATAATGTTGATATTTGTTAAGCACTTACTATGTGCCAAGCACTATTCTAAGCGCTGGGGCAGATAGAAGGTAATCAGGTTGTCCCACGTGGGGCTCACATTATTCATCCCCATTTTACAGATGAGGTCACTGAGGCACAGAGAGGTTAAGTGACTTGCCCAAAGTCACACAGCATATAAGTGCCAGAGCCAGGATTAGAACCCATGACCTCTGACTCCCAAGCCCGGGCTCTTTCCACTGAGCCACGCTGCTTCTCTAACTGTACTAAGCACTGGGGTACATAGAAGATATTCAGGTCCCACTTGGGGCTCACAGACTAAATAGGAGGGAGAACAAGTATTAAATCGCCATTTTACAGATGAGGTAACTGAGGCCCAGAGAAGTTAAGTAACTTGCCCAAGGTCACACAGCAGCCAAGAAGCAGAGCCTGAGCAGCGTGGCTCAGTGGAAAGAGCCCGGGCTTTGGAGTCAGAGGTCATGGGTTCTAATCCTGGCTCTGCCATTTGTATGCTGTGTGACTTTGGGCAAGTCACTTAACTTCTCTGGACGTCGGTTACCTCATCTGTAAAATGGGGATGAAGACTGTGAGCCCCACGTGGAACAACCTAATCACCTTGTAACCTCCCCAGTGCTTAGAACAGTGCTTTACACATAGTAAGCGCTTAATAAATGCCATTATTTATTATCACTACTATCATTATCATTATTATTATTATCATTATTATTATTATTATCTCCCCTACCTCATGTCCTCTATACCCGACCCACAGAAAATCTCTGACTTTGGCTACAGAACAAAATTTTAGGAGTTGGACTGTATAATAACGGAAAATCCTAGAGAAATAGAAGTGCAAAGTCTACGTAGAGAAGCATGAATAAACAACAGAGAAGCAGTGCGTCTCAGTGGAAAGAGCCCGGGCTTGGGAATCAGAGGTTGTGGGTCCTAATCCCGGCTTTGCCACTTGTCAGCTGTGTGACTTTGGGTAAGTCACTTAACTTCTCTGTGCCTCAGTTACCTCAGCTGCAAAATGGGGATTAAGACCGTGAGCCCCACATGGGACAACCTGATTACCCTGTATCTACCCCAGTGCTTATAACAGTGCTTGGCACATAGTAAGCACTTAACAATCAATCAATCAATCAATCATATTTATTGAGCGCTTACTATGTGCAGAGCACTGTACTAAGCGCTTGGGAAGTACAAATTGGCAACATATAGAGACAGTCCCTACCCAACAGTGGGCTCACAGTCTAAAAGGGGGAGACAGAGAACAAAACCAAACATACTAACAAAATAAAATAAATAGAATAGATATGTACAAGTAAAATAAATAAATAAATAAATAGAGTAATAAATATGTACAAACATATATACATATATACAGGTGCTGTGGGGAAGGGAAGGAGGTAAGATAGGGGGGATGGAGAGGGGGACGAGGGGGAGAGGAAGGAAGGGGCTCAGTCCATCATTATTATTAGTAGTAGTAGCATTAAACAACAGAAATCAGAATAAGGGTACTTTTTACCCCAGTATGCAAAAATATAAAACCTCTGATAAATATACCTTCCAGCAAACATAGTCTCTGCCTGGGCTGCGATTTCGTCAATATCTGGAACAATGGCTGGAGAGAAAGAAGGCAGAAGAAAGTGAGGGACCCTTGGCTCCTTCTTGTTCCTTAGGGTAAATTAGCACATAATAAACAAAGAAAAATAGAGTAACACATAGATTCCTCAAGCATTTTTTTAGAGTACTTGTTAAGCGCTTCCTATGTGCCAGGAACTGTTCTAAGCTCTGGGGTAGATACAAGTTAATCAGATTAGACATCCTCCGTATCCCACATGGGGCTCACCATCTTAATCCCCATTTTACAGATGCGGTAATTCATTCATTCATTCAATCGTATTTATTGAGCGCTTACTGTGTGCAGAAAAGTGAAGTGACTTGCCCAGGGAAATAAGGTAGACAAATGGCAGAAGTGAAATTAGAATCCAGACCCTTCTGACTTTCCAGGCCCACGCTCTACACACTGGGCCATGCTGCTTCTCCTTATCCCAGTCAAAATTCAATTGTCCATTTTTAACAATGGAAACCTACATTTCACACGTGAAAATTAAAATGGCCACTGTCCATACCCTATTTAAAAAAAAAAAATAACTGGGAGTTCTGCCTTAAGACTAGGCAACAACCTAACTATAAATCAAGGGGTTTTTTTCCCCTTAAAACATTTTAAATGACAAGAATTTAGCTCTTTTTTAGTTGTTTTTGAGAGAAAAATGCATCCTGAATCTAGGTAGTGATTAGTGCACCCTGACTTCAAACAACATGCTCTGTTATCAAAGTCAATTATATTTGATAATGCCTTCTTCCATAGGGTTTCGCTCACAGTAAAGAAATAGCATTAAGTCTTTCGGCCGGCCACTTTATTAAGCTAGAACATCTTAACAAATCAATCAATCAATCAATCAATCATATTTATTGGGCATTTACTATGTGCAGAGCACTGTACTAAGCACTTGGGAAGTACAAATTGGCAACATATAGAGACAGTCCCTACCAACAAAGACAGACAGCAGAGAAAGAAACGCACATTTGTGCGTCTCTCTAAATTGATTCCACACAAAATCAATCCACCAATGCTATTTACTGAGCACTTACTGTGTGCAGAGCACTGTACTAAGCACTTGGAAAGTACAGTTCAGCCACAAAGAGAGACAATCCCTGCCCACAACGGGCTCACGGTCTAGAATAGGGGAGACATTCTAGATGGATCCACTCAGTGGATGTACTGAATGGATCCACTTGAGTGGATGTACTTGTTTACATCAAAACAAGTAAACAGGCATCGATAGCATCAATATAAACAGAATTAGAGATAAATACACATTATCAATATAATGAATACACGGAATAAATACATGAATTAATAATTAATAAATATATTTAAAGTGCTTCTGTTTTACTTTCTGCTTAGTACAGTCTTCTGTGTGCAACAGGTGCTCAATAAATAAATATATGTTGCCAACTTGTACTTCCCAAGTGCTTAGTACAGTGCTCTGCACACAGTAAGTGCTCAATAAATATGATTGATTGATTGATTTTTTTTTTTAATGGCATTTATTAAGCGCTTACTATGTGCAGAGCACTGTTCTAAGCACCAGGGAGGATACAAGGTGATCAGGTTGTCCCACGTGGGGCTCACAGTCTTCATCCCCATTTGACAGATGAGGGAACTGAGGCCCAGAGAAGTGAAGTGACTTGCCCAAAGTCACACAGCTGACAAGTGGCGGAGCCGGGATTTGAACCCTTGACCTCTGACTCCAAAGCCCGGGCTCTTTCCACTGAGCCACGCTGCTTCTCAATCAATTGATTGATTGATTGAAATAACCCCTGTTGATTGTTTTGCCAAAATAATAATAATAATAATAATAATTCTGGCATTTGTTAAGGGCTTACTATTTGCCAGGCCCTGTACTAATTGCTGGGGTAGATACGAGCAAATGGGGTTGGGCACAGTCCCTGTCCTACGTGGAGCTCACAGTCTTAATCCCCATTTTACAGACGAAGGAACTAAAGCCCAGAGTAGTGGAGTGACTTGCCCAAAGTCACACAGCCCACAAATGGCTGAATGGGATTAGAACCCAGGTCCTTCTGGCTCCCACGCCCATGCTCTATTCACTAGGCCACGCTGTTTCCCATAAAATCTGCCACAAAATTCCTTTAACAAAAACCCTCGCTCCAAGCAAACACATCCACCATGTGACAGAATATTTCATTCATTTATTCATTCCTTCAATCGTATTTAATAATAATAATAATGTTGATAATTGTTAAGCGCTTACTATGTGCAAAGCACTGTTCTAAGCGCTGGGGTAGATACAAGGTAATCAGGTTGTCCCACGTGGGGCTCACAGTCTTCATCCCCATTTTACAGATGAGGGAACTGAGGGCCAGAGAAGTTAAATGACTTGCCCAAAGTCACACAGCTGACAAGTGGCGGAGCCGCGATTTGAACCCACGACCTCTTGACTCCAAAGCCCGTGCGTATTTACTGAGCGCTGTGTGCAAAGTGCTGTAACAAGCGCTTCGGAGAGTAAAATATAACAGCAGACACATACCTACCCACAATGAGTTCACAGTCTATTAGGGGAGACAGACATTAATCCAATAAATAATTTATAAATAAATATTTAATGCCTCAGTTTCTTCACGCGTGTGGCAGAAACAGTCATTTCTACCTTTAGAGAAGCAGCATGGCTTAGTGGAAAGAGGAAGGGCTTGGGAGTCAGAGGTCATGGGTTCTAATTCCGGCTCTGCCACTTGTCTGCTTAACTTCTTGTGCCTCAGTTACCTCATCTGTAAAATGGGGATTAAAACTGTGAGCACCACGTGGGACAACCTGATTACCTTGTATCCCCCGACCCCCCAGCGCTTACAATAGTGCTTGGCAAAGAGTAGGCACTTAACAAATACCATAATAATAATAATAATAATTCCTCTCTAGCTCTCTCTTTAATGAGAATCAAGAGGGTTCCACAAGAGGTTTTTTCAGCTCCTCCCAACCAGAAGAGGATTTTCGGGATTGAAAATCATGAAAGACGAAAGCAAAGTACCTGATGCGAATGGAGTCTCGGAGGGCGAGGGGGTGCGGTCAGCATTTTCGTGGTTTTCTCCAAACTCTCTCTTGTAGATGGACAGCATGTACGAGATCCGATAGTCCAGCCTAACACTGAGGATGAACTACAAGACGGAAATGGAAAACCCGGTCAATCCGAGATTGCTCTGCGCTCAGTAGGAGCAGATATTGCCCTCCGTGCCTTTCTTCTGCAGGTTGAAAACGTATTGTCAACATCTAATAATAATAATAATTGCGGTACTTGAGAAGCAGCATGGCTTCAGTCAGAGGTCGTGGGTTCTAATCTTGGCTCCACCACTTGTCAGCTGTGTGACTATGATGATGATGATGGCATTTATTAAGCGCTTACTATGTGCAAAGCACTGTTCTAAGCGCTGGGGGGAATACAAGGTGATGAGGTTGTCCTACGTGGGGCTCACAGTCTTCACCCCCATTTTACAGATGAGGGAACTGAGGCACAGAGAAGTGAAGTGACTTGCCCAAAGTCACACAGCTGACACGTGGTGGAGCTGGGATTCGAACCCATGGCCTCCGACTCCAAAGCCCGGGCTCTTTCCATTGAGCCACGCTGCTGCTTCAGGGCAAGTCACTTCACTTCTCTGGGCCTCAGTTCCCTCATCTGTAAAATGGGGATTAAGACTGTGAGCCCCACGTGGGACAACCTGATTACCCTGCATCCCCCCACAGCGCTTAGAATAGTGCTTGGCAAATAGTAAGTGCTTAACTTATTACTCTATTTATTTATTTATTTTACTTGTACATGTCTATTCTATTTATTTTATTTTGTTAATATGTTTGGTTTTGTTCTCTGTCTCCCCCTTCCAGACTGTGATATGTTGCCAATTTGTACTTCCCAAGCACTTAGTACAGTGCTCTGCACATAGTAAGTGCTCAATAAATATGATTGATTGATTGATTGATTGTGAGCCCACTGTTGGGTAGGGACCGTCTCTATATGTTGCCAACTTGTACTTCCCAAGTGCTTAGTACAGTGCTCTGCACACAGTAAGCGCTCAATAAATACGATTGATTGATTGATTGATTGATTAACAAATACCATCATCATTAAGTGTTTATTATGTGCGAAGCTCTGTTCTAAGCACTGGGGTAGCTACAAGCTAATCGGGCTGAACAAGATGTATTCCTGATGATGAGAAACAACCATTGGATTATATGGGAAGTAGCATGGCCTAGTGGATAAAGCCCGGGCCTGGAAGCAGGAAAGTCATGGGTTCTAATCCCGGCTCTGCCCCTTGTCTGCTGTGTGGCCTTGGGCAAGTCACATGACTTCTCTGGGCCTCAGTTACCTCATCTGTAAAATGGGAATGAAGTCTGTGAGCCCCCTGAAAGATAGGGATTGTGTCGCACCTGATTCACTTGTATAATAATTATAGCATTTGTTAAACGCTTACTATGTGCCAAGCCCTGCTCTAAGTGCTGGGGTCATAATAATAATAATGGTATTTGTTAAGCGCTTACTATGTGCAAAGCACTGTTCTAAGTGCTGGGGAGGTTACAAGGTGATCATGTTGTCCCACAGGGGGCTCCCAGTTTTAATCCCCATTTTACAGATGAGGTAACTAAGGCACAAAGAAGTTAAGTGATTTGCCCAAAGTCACATAGCTGACAGTTTGGCAGAGCTGGGATTTGAACCCATGACCTCTGACACCAAAGCCCGTGCTCTTTCCACTGAGCCACGCTGGGTAATCAGGTTGTCCCACGTGGGGCCCACAGTCTTCATCCCCATTTTACAGATGAGGTAACTGAGGCGCAGAGAAGTTAAGTGGTTTGCCCTAGGTCCCACAGCAGACAAGTGACGCAGCTGGGATTAGAACCCACATCCTCTGACTCCCAAGCCCGTGGTGTTGGGGAGGTTAGGGTTGAAATGACCTTCAAAGTTTTTATAAGAAAAGAAATCAAGGACTTTTGTTCTGGACTTATGAGAAATCTTGCTATATTTAATGCTTACTTGATGTCAGCAGATGCGCCTGGAAATTAAAATACAGATGATTAAAGCCTCGAGGGAATCACTCTTCAACTGTCCCTCTTTCACATCCAACAGGTATGAACACACTGGTGTATTCACCCCAGCGCTTAGTAAGTGCTTAACAAATACCATAATTATTATTCAAGCAAATCAGGTGCGACACAGTTCCTGTCTTGCAGAGGGCTCACAATCTTAATCCCATTTTACAGATCAGGTAAATGAGACTCAGAGACGTCAAGTACCATAATTATTATTACTAATCATTATAATTACGATGGCTCAGTGGAAAGAGCCCAGGCTTTGGAGTCAGAGGTCATGGGTTCAAATCCCGGCTCCACCGATTGTCAGCTGTGTGACTTCGGGCAAGTCACTTCACTTCTCTGGGCCTCAGTTACCTCATCTGTAAAATGGGGATGAAAACTGTGTGCCCCATGTGGGAAAACCTGATCACCTTGTAGCCCCTCAGTGCTTAGAACAGTGCTTTGCACATAGTAAGCGCTTAACAAATACCATCATCATCATCAATTTATCATTATCATCATCAATCGTATTTATTGAGCGCTTACTGTGTGCAGAGCACTGTACTAAGCGCTTGGGAAGTACAAGTTGGCAATATATAGAGACAGTCCCTACCCAACAGTGGGCTCACAGTCTAGAAGGGGGAGACAGAGAACAAAACCAAACATACTATACTATACTATACTATACATACTATACTATATTATACTATACTATACAGATGAAGGAACTGAAAGCCCAGAGAAGTGAAGCGACATGCCCAAGATCCCAGAGCAGGCATGTGGCAGAGCCGGGATTAGAACCCATGTCCTCTGACTCTTAAGAACATTCCTTTGCCCAGCCCAGATTTACAAATTTACAGAATTCCTTGATCAGTCACCAAAGAGAATCACGGGCAGCGTGGCTCCGTGGAGAAGCACCGAGGCTCAGTGGAAAGATCCCGGGTTTGGGAGTCACAGGTCATGGGTTCTAATCTCACTCCGCCACTTTGTCTTCTGTGTGACCTTGAGTAAGTCACTTCACTTCTCTGGCCTTCAGTTACCTCATCAGTGAAATGGGAATTAAGACCGAGCCCCACAAGGGTCAAGGGATGCGTCCAACATAATTAGCATGTCTCTACCCCAGCGCCCCAGCTTTATCCTTTAGGCCCCGCTGTTTCTCCCCCGGGTGAACGGATTCCTGCCATCTTTTTTTACCTGTAAAATCTCGATGATCTTCAGTTTGGTGTCCATCACGGTGACATCTTCGTTGTCGACGGGAGCGGCCTGCTTGGCCGGGGGTGTGCCCGGCTGGGTGTCGGGCACCGCCATCGGGAAGATGGACCCTCTGCTCAGCACCATCTGGGTCATCATCTCCCCCACCCCGTGGATCGTGCGCATCACGTTGTTCCCTGGAATGGCCAGAACCCCCATTAATCCTCTCTCCTCACGGCACCGAGGCTCCGTTACGCGCGTTTCCGGGCAGGGCAACTTCGGAGGGGATCGATCGGTCGATCGGTGGTGGTCATCGAGTGCTTACCGCATGCAGAGCACTGAACTAAGCACCTCGGAGAGGACAATACAACGATCGTATTCACTGAGCGCTTACTGTTTGCAGACCACTGTACTAAACGCTTGGGAGAGGTCCTGCTGAGAGCTCACCTCCTCCAGGAGGCCTTCCCAGACTGAGCCCCTTCCTTCCTCTCCCCCTCATCTCCCTCTCCATCCCCCCATCTTACCTCCTTCCCTTCCCCACAGCACCTGTATATATGTATATATGGTTGTACATATTTATTACTCTATTTATTTATTTATTTTACTTGTACATATCTATCCTATTTATTTTATTTTGTTGGTATGTTTGGTTTTGTTCTCTGTCTCCCCCTTTTAGACTGTGAGCCCACTGTTGGGTAGGGACTGTCTCTAGGTGTTGCCAATTTGTACTTCCCAAGGGCTTAGTACAGTGCTCTGCACATAGTAAGCGCTCAATAAATGCGATTGATGATGATGATGATGATGAGAGGACAATCCAACAGAGTTGGTAGGCACGTTCCCTGCCCACAACGAGCTTCCAGTCTAGGTGGGCAGACGGACATTAATAGGAATAAATCAATTTCAATGGTATTGAGCGCTTACTGTGTAATAACTTCTTTTAGACTGTGAGTCCACTGTTGGGTAGGGACTGTCTCTATATGTTGCCAATTTGTACTTCCCAAGCGCTTAGTACAGTGCTCTGCACATAGTAAGCGCTCAATAAATACAATTGATTGATTGATCGATTAATAATAATAAACAGACACATTCCCTGCCCACAATGAGCTTCCAGTCTAGATGGAGAGATGGACGGTAATATAAATAAATCATCAGCAATGGTATAGGGAGCTTACTATGTGCAGAACACTGTACTAGGAGCTCAGGAGAGTTCGATCCAACAGATGTGCCAGACACGTTCCGTGCCCACAAGGAGTTTCCAGTCTAGAAGACTCCTGGGGAAATATGTTATTAATAATAATAATAATTGTGGTATTCGTTAAGCTCTTACTCTATGTTCCAGGCACCGTACTAAGCTCTGGGACAGGTACTAGGGGTCCCTGTCCCACACTGGGCTCACAGTCTTAATCCCCGTTTTACTAATGAGGTAACTGAGGCCCAGAAAAGTAAAGTGACTTCCCCAAGGTCACACAGCAGACAAGCGGCGGATTAGAACCCGAGTCCTTCTGCCTCTCCCAAGTGCTTAGTGCAGTGCACTGCACACATTAAGCACTCAAGAAGTAGCATTGATTGATTGATGAAGCACCGTGGCTCAGTGGAAAGAGCACAGGCTTTGGATTCAGAGGTCATGGGTTCAAATCCCCACTCCGCCACTTGTCAGCTGTGGGACTTTGGGCAAGTCACTTAACTTCTTTGTGCCTCAGTTACCTCATCTGTAAAAAAGGGGATTGACTGTGAGCCCCCCGTGGCACAACCTGATCACCTTGTAACCTCCCCAGCGCTTAGAACAAGTGCTTTGCACATAGTAAGCGCTTAATAAATGCCATCATTATTATTATTGTTATTTCCCCACAAGAATCAGCTTCTGGCAAGACCAGGATCAAGCATTCACTCATTCATTCATTCAATCGCATTTATTGAGCGCTTACTGTGTGCAGAGAACTGTACTAAGCGCTGGTTCAGTTTCCTGCACGGAGTCATGCTCAATAAATAGTATGGATTGACAGAACCCTGGTTTCCTGATTCCAGAGCGGAACTGAAGCAGCGTGGGCTAGTGGAAAGACCATGGGCCTGAGAATCAGAGGACCTTCTAATCCCGGCTCCTCCACTTGTCTGCTGAGTGACCTTGGGTAAGTCACCTCACTGCTCTGGGCCTCAGTTCCCTCCTCTCCAAAATGGGGATTAAGACTGTGAGGCCCATGTGGGACAGGGATGGTGTCCAGTCTGATGATCTTGTATCTACCCCAGCACTTAGTACAGTGCCCGGCCCATAGTGAGCCCATTCTAGACTGTGAGCCTGTTGTTGGGTAGGGACCGTCTCTATATGTTGCTGACTTGTACTTCCCAAGTGCTTAGTACAGTGCTCTGCACATAGTAAGCGCTCAATAAATACTACTGAATGAATATTAGGGCTTAATAAATACCAATTTAAAAAATAACTCTTTCCCTCTTTCCACTAGCAACAGTCAGCAACAGTCTTTTATCTGATTAGCTAGCTCTCTTCCTCCCTTCAAAGCCCTACTGAGAGCTCACCTCCTCCAGGAGGCCTTCCCACACTGAGCCCCCTTTTTCCTCTCCTCAGCCCCATCCCACCCGCCCTACCTCCTTCCCCTCCCCACAGCACCTGTACATATGTTTGTACAGATTTATTACTCTATTTGTTTTACTTGTGCATATTTACTATTCTATTTATTTTGTTAATGATGTCCATCTAGCTTTACTTCTATTTATTCTGATGACTTGACACCTGTCCACACGTTTTGTTTTGTTGTCTGTCTCCCCCTTCTAGACTGTGAGCCCGTTGTTGGGTAAGGACCGTCTCTATATGTTGCCAACTTGTACTTCCCAAGCGCTCAGTACAGTACTCTGCACACAGTAAGCGCTCAGTAAATATAATAATAAAGATGGCATTTGTTAAGCGCTTACTATGTGCAAAGCACTGTTCTAAGTGCTGGGGGGATACAAGATGATCAAGTTGTCCCACGTAATGAATGAATGAATGAATCTGATCCTCTAGACTGTTTAACTCCTCTAAATAAAATGTCAGCTCCTCGTCTAGACAAACTGTAAGCGACCCCTCTACAGTGAAAGCTTCTTGTGGGCAGGAATCAAGTCTACCAACTCTGCTCGAATGTCCTCTCCCAAGCACTTAGTACAGTGCTCTGCACATCATAAGCATTTATTAAGCACTTACTATGTGCTAAGCACTGTTCTAAGCGCTGGGGAGGTTACAAGACAATCAGGTTGTCCCACGGGGGGCTCACAGCCTTTATCCCCATTTTACAGATGACGTAACTGAGGCCCAGAGAAGTGAAGTGACTTGCCCAAAGTCACCCAGCTGACATCTGGCGGAGCCAGGATTTGAACCCATGACCTCTGACTCCAAAGCCCATGTTCTTTCCATTGAGCCACGCTGCTTCTCTATGCACTCAAGGACTCAATGAACACTACTGACTGAGCCCCTTCCTTCCTCTCCCCCTCGTCCCCCTCTCCATCCCCCTCATCTTACCTCCTTCCCTTCCCCACCGCACCTGTATATATGTATATATGCCTGTACATATTTATTACTCTATTTATTTATTTTACTTATACATATCTATTCTATTTATTTTATTTTGTTAGTATGTTTGGTTTTGTTCTCTGTCTCCCCCTTTTAGACAGTGAGCCCACTGTTGGGTAGGGACTGTCTCTATATGTTGCCATCTTGTACTTCCCAAATGCTTAGTACAATGCTCTGCACACAGTAAGCGCTCAATAAATATGATTGATTGATTGATTGATCGATTGACTGAGAACACAAGAGAAGAAACACTTGCCATTTGCAGAAAACATTCCCCCTTTCCTTTCCTCTATCACAGTTGCTATTTCAAGAAAAGCAGCATGGCTTAGTGGCAAGAGCCTGGACTTGAGAGACAGTGGTTTTGGGTTCTAATCCCGGCTCCGCCACTTGTCTGCTGTGTGACCTTGGGAAAGTCACTTCACTTCTCGGTGCCTCAGTTCCCTCATCTGTAAAATGGGGATTAAGACTGTGAGCCCCACGTGGGACAACCTGCTTACCTTGTGTTTACCCCAGTGATTAGAACAGTGCTTGGCACAAAGTAAGCACTTAACAAATACCATTATTATTATTACTTCATGTCACAGTGTGCTGCTTAGTACGGTGCCTTGGACAGAGTAAGCGCTTAATAAGTACCTTTAAAAAAAAAAGAAAGAGGTTTGGGCAGGGGACAGTCAGTGACAGGTAACAGGGAAGGAGGTTTTTTCAGGCAGGATCCCAGGAGCAGCGTGGCTCAGTGGAAAGAGCCCGGGCTTTGGAGTCTGAGGTCAAGGGTTCAAATCCCAGCTCTGCCAATTGTCAGCTGTGTGACTTTGGGCAAGTCACTTAACTTCTCTGGGCCTCAGTTACCTCATCTGTAAAATGGGGATGAAGACTGTGAGCCCCCGGTGGGACAACCTGATCAGCTTATAACCTCCCCAGCGCTTAGAACAGTGTTTTGCACATAGTAAGCGCTTAATAAATGTCATTATTATCATTATTATTATTATTATCCAACCATTCAACTTCCCAGTAATCTTCGAAAGGGTCAGGAACCAGCCTTTCCCGAAGAAGCCCTCTTTACACGGCTCGCTCTCCCTTCTGCGTCGTCTACACAATTGGATCTGTGACCTTTGGACATTTCATATTCACCGCACCCCCAACCCGGCAGCACTTATGTACATATCTTTAGGATTATAAATTACTTATTTATCCATATTGATGTCTGTCTCCCCTTCTAGACTGTAAGCTTGTTATGGGCAGGGCAAACGTGTCTGCTAATTCTGTTGGATTGTACTCTCATTCATTCATTCAATCATATTTATTGAGCGCTTACTGTGTGCAGAGTGCTGTACTAAGTGCTTGAGAAAGTACAATACAGCAATAAACAGTGACATTCCCTGCCCACAACGAGCTTACAGTCTAGAAGGGGAGGGAGACAGAAGCAGTGTGGTTCAGTGGAAAGAGCCCGGGCTTTGGAGTCAGAGGTCATGGGTTCAAATCCCAGCTCTGCCAATTGTCAGCTGTGTGACTTTGGGCAAGTCACTTAATCAATCAATCAATAGTATTTATTGAGTGCTTACTGTGTGCAGAGCACTGTACTAAGCGCTTGGGAAGTACAAGTTGGCCACATATACAGACGGTCCCTGCCCAAAAGTGGGCTCACAGTCTAGAAGGGGGAGCCAGAGAACAAAACCAAACATATTAACAAAATAAAATAAATAGAATAGATATGTACAAGTAAAATAAATAACTTCTCTGTGCCTCAGTTACCTCATCTGTAAAATGGGGATGAAGACTGTGAGCCCCCCGTGGGACAACCTGATCACCTTGTAACCTCCCCAGCGCTTAGAACAGTGCTTTGCATATAGTAAATGCTTAATAAATGCCATTATTATTATTATTAGTATCGATACAAATTTTGAATGTTCAAAATAACCCCCACACAAAAAGAAACCCCAAAACCCGAAGCATTCAGATTTGCATTCATTTAAAATGATTAACCACCACTTTTCAAATAATTGCTACTGGTACGTACTCTCCCTCTCCCAAGTGTTCAGTACAGCTCTCTGTACAGAGCGTTCAAGAAATACCTTTGATACATTGGTTGATAAAAAAAATTCCACCTTAAGGCCACTGTTTCACTTTCTGGGGTATTTTGCAAAATACAGCATCAGAAATATAAGTCCTCTCATCTAAAGAGCCCAGGCTTGGGAGTCAGAGGATGTGGGTTCTAATCCTGACTCCACCACTTGTCTACTGTGTGACCCTGGGCAAGTCAGTTAATTTATCTGTGTCACAGTTACCTCATCTGTAAAATGGGGATGAAGACTGTGAGCCCCACATGGGATAACCTGATTACCCTATATCTACCCCAGAGCTTTGAACAGTGCTTCACACATAGTAGGCACTAAACAAATACCACAATAATAATAATTATAATAATATTAAAAGGGCATTTATTTGAGGCCATGTAAGAGACTGCCTCCACAGATACTGAGCTGTTTCTTTGGTCATCTTCACCCTGAAGTAGACTCTCCCAAGCACTTAGTACAGTGTCCTGCATACACGAAGTACTCAATAAACACCACAGACTGATCAACAGACTTATTATGGGCTCCAAGAATACTTTAGACTTACTCAGAATTGCTCAGAAAGATCATCATTTACCCACAAAGTCCATTTTCTGAACATCAATCAATCGTATTTATTGAGCGCTTACTGTGTGCAGAGCACTGTACTAAGCGCTTGGGAAGTACAAGTTGGCAACATATAGAGATAGTCCCTACCCAACAGTGGGCTCACAGTCTAAACTCTTCCAAGTCACTCTACACCATGAGTTTTCTTAAACACACACCCCGTCACCAAAATTATTATTATTTTTATTATTATATTTGTTAAGCGCTAACTATGAAGAGCCTGGAAAAAGTCCTGAAATGTGCTGATGTAACAATTGCCAGAAAAATACAAAATGTCCACTCTGTGGTGCTTCCAGTGGTATTGTATGGATCTGAAAGCTGGACGGTGAAAAAACAGGCTAGAAATAACATCAATTCTTGTGAAATGTGTTATTGGAGAAGGCTTTGGTGAATACCACTGACTGCCCGAAAAACGAACAAATGGATTTTGGAGCAAATTAAATCTAAGTGGTCTTTGGAAGCTCAAATGACTTGACTTAGATGAACATATTTTGGACACAATCAGGAGGACTGAATCTCTGGAGAAAAGTCCAGGGAAAAGGTGCAAGAGTCAGTCCGGGGCAGCTAGATGGATATATGTTGCCAACTTGTACTTCCCAAGTGCTTAGCACAGTGCTCTGCACATAGTAAGCGCTCAATAAATACGACTGAATGAATGAATGAATGAATGAAAATAGAGACCATAACACTGATAACGGAAGAACCGTTAGAAAGGTTACAGTTTATGGCAGAGGACGGGACGTCCTGGAGAAAGTATATCCATGGAGTCGCTATGAATCGGAAATGATTCGACAGCACTTAATAGTAATAATAATAATAATAATAATAATTTTGTAAGCCAATCACTGTTCTACGCACCGAGGTAGATGAAAGGTTATCAGTTTGGACACAACCCCTCTCCCGAAATGATGATGATGATGATGGCATTGATTAACCCCCACCCCTTTTAGACTGTGAGCCCACTGTTGGGTAGGGACTGTCTCTATATGTTGCCAATTTGTACTTCCCAAGCACTTAGTACAGTGCTCTGCACACAGTAAGCGCTCAATAAATACGATTGATGATGATGATGATGATGAAGTGCTTACTATGTGCAAAGCACTGTTCTAAGTGCTGGGGAGGTTACAAGGTGATCAGGTTGTCCCTCGGGGGCTCACGGTCTTAATCCCCATTTTACAGATGAGGGAACTGAGGCACAGAGAAGTGAAGTGACTTGCCCAAAGTCACACAGCTGACAAGTGGCGGAGCCAGGATTTGAACCCATGACCTCTGACTCCAGAGCCCGTGCTCTTTCCACTGAGCCACGCTGCTGCTCGTGGGGCCGACAGTCTAGGTGGGAGGGTGAGGGATTGAATCCCCATTTTACAGATGAGGAAACTGAGGCCCTGAGAAGTGAAGTGGCTTGACTAAGGTCCCACAGCAGACAAGTGGTGGAGGTGGAATTAGAACCCAGGTCCTCTCACTTCCAGGGTCTTATTCTTTCCTTCCTTCCTCTCCCCCTCATCCCCCTCTCCACCCCCAACCCATCCTACATCCTTCCCTTCCCCACAGCACCTGTATATATGTATATATGTTTGTACATATTTATTACTCTATTTATTTATTTATCTTACTTGTACATCTCTATTCTATTTATTTTATTTTGTTAGTGTGTTTGGTTTTGTTCTCTGTCTCCCCCTTCTAGACTGTGAGCCCACTGTTGGGTAGGGACTGTCTCTATGTGTTGCCGACTTGTACTTCCCAAGCGCTTAGTACAGTGCTCTGCACACAGTAAGCGCTCAATAAATACGATTGATTGATTGATTGATTGATTGATTCTAACAGACCATATCATTGACTTTTGAGGAGAAGGGGGATTCCAACCAGGGGAACAGTGTAAGTGAGCTCATCTCTCTCCCTCAACCTACATTCTGGTATATATGGTTGTACATATTTATTACTCTATTTATTTATTTATTTATTTATTTATTTTACCTGTACATTTCTATCCTACTTATTTTATTTTGTTGGTATGTTTGGTTCTGTTCTCTCTCTCCCCCTTTTAGACTGTGAGCCCACTGTTGAGTAGGGACTGTCTCTATGTGATGCCAATTTGTACTTCCCAAGCGCTTAGTACAGTGCTCTGCACATAGTAGGCGCTCAATAAATACGATTGATTGATTGATTCTGTCACCGAATCCTGTCAGTTCGACCTACACAACACCTCTACAATCAGCCCGGTCCTGTCATTATCAATCGTATTTATTGAGCGCTTACTGTGTGCAGAGCACTGTACTAAGCGCTTGGGAAGTACAAATTGGCAACATATATTGTCCATCCAAACCGTTACCGTGTTGGTCCAAGCACTTGTCCCATCCCACTTCAATTCCCGGATCAGCCTCCTCGCTGACCTCCATGCCCCAACTAGATTGAAAGCTCCTTATGGCCAAGACTCAGAGGATCTGGGTTCTAATCGCAGCTCTGCCACTTGTCTGCTGTGGGACCTTGGGCAAATTATCTAACTTCTCTGTGCCTGAGTTGCCTCATCTGTAACATGGGGATTAAGACTGTGAGCCCCATGGGGGACATGGATGGTGCTTGCACCAGTAAGCGCTCAATAAATACGATTGATGATGGTGGTGTCCATTCTGACTAGCTTGTATCTACCCCTGCGTTTAGTACAGTGCCTGGAACGTATTAATATATAACATAAAAAAGTCATACTGTTCTCATCCAAGCGCTTAACAAATGCCATAAAAAACGTCATATTGCTCTCTTCTAAGTGCTTAACAAATGCCATAAAAAAGTCATATTGCTCTCTTCCAAGCACTTAACAAATACCATAATTCCCCCTCGTCCCCCCTCCATCCCCCCCATCTTACCTCCTTCCCTTCCCCACAGCACCTGTATATATGTATATATGTTTGTACATATTTATTACTCTATTTATTTATTTATTTATTTTATTTGTACATATCTATTCTATTTATTTTATTTTGTTAGTATGTTTGGTTTTGTTCTCTGTCTCCCCCTTTTAGAATGTGAGCCCACTGTTGGGTAGGGACTGTCTCTATATGTTGCCAATTTGTACTTCCCAAGCGCTTAGTACAGTGCTCTGCACATAGTAAGCGCTCAATAAATATGATTGATGATGATGATGATGATAAAAAAACTATTATATTGTTCTCTCCCAAGGGCTTGGTACAGTGTTCTGCAAGTAGTAAGTGTTCAATTAATACCATTGATTAACTGACTGATTGATAGGTGGGAGAGATAAGTGCGAGGAAGAGCTAGGTGGTTGGCTTAGTGAAAACAACAGACAAGGAATAAGAAAATCAAATCGAGAAGGACAGCACATCCTTAGGGAAACTATTAAAACCAACACAGAAATGCACGCACACACAACACGCGTGTGCACATACACACTCACACGTACACAACCCAATTGACCCATCCAGACCCAGAAGGGAAGGTGATCATTAAGGTCACCTCCTGCACACAACTCACCTCCGTCTTGAAATTTGCTCAGTCTCTCGAGGTACGGCGACATGGGACCTTGGACGATGTCTAGAATGGCCAGAAGCGTTCTCGTGAGCCTCAGAAGCTCGCTGAAACTGTAAAATCCGAAGTAAATAAGATGTCGAGCCAGGTGTACCACCTAAAGAGGGGGGGACCGGAGAAAGGAAGGGGGGGAAAACAAAAGAAGAGAAGTCCAATAAACCTACAGTCCGTGAAGTCAGTGTATTTCTCTTTCATTTCAAAGAGCTGATCAAATACCACCTTCAACTCCAAAAAGATGGTCCATTTTCTGAATGGTTTATTTAATAAATCAATCGACGGTATATATTGAGAGCTTACTATGTACAGAGAGCTGTACTAAGCACTTGGGAGAGTACAGTGATTTCTTGGGCCAGGGACTTTGCCTGAAGGGAGTATAATAACAATGGTAATAATAATTATGCTTTTATTATTATATTAGGATATATTTATATTCATTAATGATATATATTATTATACAGATATCTGTAAATATCTGTAATATATATTTATTATAATTATGGTTTTTCTATTTTATATTAAGCTGTTAGTATATAATAATAATGATGATGGTATTCGTTAAGCGCTTACTGTGCGCCAAGCACTGTTCTAAACGCTGGATGTTAAGCCCTGCCCAAAATGCTGATGTGGATACAACTTATCAGTTCAGACACAGTCCCCGTCCCACATGGGGCTGCCAAACTCTATAGGAGAGAGACCAGGTATTGAATCCCCATTTTACAGTTGAGAAAACTGAGGCACAGAGAAGTGACGCAACTTGCCCAAGGTCACATAATTGACAAATGGCAGGGCTGGGATTAGAACTCAGATCTTAATAATAATAATAATTAGAGAAGCAGCATGGTTCAGTGGAAAAGAGCACAGGCTTTGGAGTCAGAGGTCATGGGTTCAGATTCCGGCTCTGCCAATTGTCAGCTGGGTGACTTTGGGCAAGTCACTTAACTTTTCTGAGCCTCAGTTACCTCATCTGTTAAATGGGGATGAAGACTGTGAGCCCCACATGGGGCAACCTAATCACGTTGTATCCGCCCCAGCGCTTAGAACAGTGCTTTGCACATAGTAAGTGCTTAATAAATGCCATCATTATTATTATTAATAATAATTGTGGTATTTTTTAAGCGCTTACTATGTGCCAGGCACTGAACTAAGCCCTGGGGTAGAAACAAGCAAATCAGGTTGGACACAGTCCATATCCCAACTGCGGCTCAGAGTCTTAATCCCCATTTTTACAGATGAGGAAACTGAGGCACAGAGAAGTGAAGTGACTTGCCCAAGGTCACACTGCAGACAAGTAGCAGAGCTGCGATTAGAACTCATGTCCTGCTGACTCCCAGGCTGCTGCTCCTTCCAATAGGCTGGGGATGTTCAATTCAACCCGTGCTTAGCCCGGGGCTTGCAATATAGCAAGCAATTACAGGTGGTTAGTGGGAGTCATTATTAATTCATTAATTCAACCGTATTTATTGAGCGCTTCCTGAGTGCAGAGCACTGTACTACGCACTTGGAAAGTACAATTTGGCAACATACAGAGACAGTCCCTACCCAACAACGGGCTCACAGTCTAGAAGAATTTATTCAATTCAATCGTATTTATTGAGTGCTTACTGTGTGCAAAGCACTGTACTAACCACTTGGGAGAGCAGACTAGAACGACAAACAGGCACATTCCTGCCCAAAACGAGCTCACAGACTAGAGGGGGAGAGAGACATTAATAGTTCTAGACTGTGAGCCCGCTGTTCGGTAGGGTCCTTCTCAATATGTTGCCAACTTGTACTTCCCAAGTGCTTAGTACAGTGCTCTGCACACAGTAAGTGCTCAATTAATAGGACTGAATGAATAAATAAATAAGTAGATAAATAAATTCCAGATATACTCTCCCCGCTACTATCGCTACTCTCCTACACCAACCCAACTTGCGTTCTTCGTTCCCCTAATGCTAACCGTCTCACAGTATCTCCATCTTGCCTGTCTCTCCACCAACCCCTCATCCACGTCCTGCCCCTGTCCTGGAATGCTCTCCCTCCTCAAATCCCACACACAATTCCTCTCCCCATTTCAAAGCCTCATTGAAGGCACATCTCCTCCAGGAGGCCTTCCCTGATTTAGGCCCCCTTTCCTCTTCTCAGCGCTTAGAACAGTGCTTTGCACATAGTAAGTGCTTAACAAATGCCATCATTGTTTATTATTCTAGACTGTGAGCCCATTGTTGGGTAGGGACTGTCTCTATATGTTGCCAACTTGTACTTCCCAAGTGCTTAGTACAGTGCTCTGCACACAGTAAGCGGTCAATAAATATGATTGATTGATTGATTATTTAATATTCTCCCACTCCCTTCTGCGTCTCAATGACTCGCTCCCTTTATACATCCCCCCTCCAGGTCCCATAGCACTCCTTCGTCTCCCCCTCGTCCCCCTCTCCATTCCCCCATCTTACCTCCTTCCCTTCCCCACAGCACCTGTACATAAGCATATATGTTTGTACATATTTATTACTCTATTTATTTATTTATTTTACTTGTACATATCTATTCTATTTATTTTATTTTGTTAGTATGTTTGGTTTTGTTCTCTGTCTCCCCCTTTTAGACTGTGAGCCCGCTGTTACATAGGGCCTGTCTCTACATGTTGCCAACTTGTACTTCCCAAGCGCTTACTACAGTGCTCTGCACACAGTAAGTGCTCAATAAATACAATTGATTGATTGATTTGCCTTGTAACCTCCCCAGTGCTTAGAACAGTGCTTTGCACATAGTAAGCGCTTAATAAATGCCATTATTATTATTATTATTATTATGTCCATATCTTCATTTATTTATTTCTACTAATGTCTCCCCTTCTAGATCCATTGTGGCCAAGGAATGATGTCTCTCTCCCCCTCTAGACTCATTGTGCACAACGAATGTGTCTGTTTATTGTTATGTTGTAATAATAATACTAATGATGGTATTTGTTAAGCGCTTACTACGTGCAAAGCACTGTTCTAGGCGCTGGGAGGATACAAGGTAATCAGGTTGTCCCACACAGGGCTCACTGTCTTAATCCCCATTTTACAGATGAGGGAACTGAGGCCCGGAGAAGTTCAGTGGCTTGCCCCAGGTCATACAGCCGACAAGTGGCGGAGTCGGGATTCAAACCCACGACCTCTGACTCCCAAGCCCGGGCTCTTTCCACTGAGCCACGCTGCTTCTCTGACTCTCCCAAGCTCTTATACAGTGCTCTGCACACAATAGGTGCTCAATAAATACTACCGACTGACTGAGGCTGACATTCCTGAGTTTGCCCAGAAGCGGAGACCAGCTGTAATTCTATTTATTCTATTTATTTATTCCCCTTGCTACAGTAGATTTAAAGGTGGCATGGTCAATGTCATGTCTAATACCAACACATAGAGAAGCAGTGCAGTCCAGTGGCTAGAGCCCAGGCCCGGGAGTCTGCGGGACTCGGGTTTTAATCCCGACTCTGCCATTTTGAATGCTGTGCAACCTTGGGAATGTCAGTTCACTTCCCTGTGCCTCAGTTCCCTCATCTGAAAAATGGGCATTGAGACCGTAAGCCCAGTGTGGGACAATAATAATAATAATAATAATAATGGCATTTATTAAGCGCTTACTATGTTCAAAGCACTGTTCTAAGCGCTGGGGAGATTACAAGGTGATCAGGTGGTCCCACGGGGGGCTCACAGTCTTCATCCCCATTTTCCAGATGAGGGAACTGAGGCACAGAGAAGTTAAGTGACTTGCCCAAAGTCACACAGTTGACAAGTGGCAGAGCTGGGATTTGAACCCAAGACCTCTGACTCCAAAGCCTGTGCTCTTTTCCACTGAGCCATGCTGCTTCTCTGATTATTTGTATCTATCCCCACGCTTAGTGCGTGGCACACAGTAAATTCTTAACAAACACCATTATTATAATAATGGTAATAATAATAATAATAAAAATGGCATTTATTCTTACTATGTACAAAGCACTGTTCTAAGCGCTGGGGAGGTTACAAGGTGATCAGGTTGTCCCACGGGGGGCTCACAGTCCTAACCCCCATTTTACAGATGAGGGAACTGAGGCACAGAGAAGTGAAGTGACTTGCCCAAAGTCACACAGCTGACAATTGGTGGAGCCAGGATTTGAACCCATGACCTCTGACTCCAAAGCCCATGCTCTTTCCACTGATTCCTAAATCCTCTTTCCAATTATTATTATTGTGTGGGAAACAGACTCTGTCCAATCTGATTAGTTCAAATATAACACAGCGTTTAGTACAGTGCCTGGCGCATAGTAAGCGCTTAACAAATACCACTTAAAAAAAAAGAAACAGAGGGGGATATTGGCAATTGAAAGGGTTCAGGTTGAGGAATCCCTAATCTGGGGCTTGCACTTTGAAGATGGGGTGGAAGAAGTGACTTTGGGCAAGTCACAACTTCTCTGTGCCTCAGTTCCCTCATCTGTAAAATGGGGATTAAGACTGTGAGCCCCATGTAGGACAACCTGATCACCCTGTATCCCCCCAGCACTTAGAACAGTGCTTTGCACATAGTAAGTGCTTAATAAATGTTATTATTATTATTTATTATTATTGTTGTTATTGTTATTGTAATTATTATTATTAAGAAGAAGCAATAAGGCACAGGCCCGAGAGTCAGAGGACTTGGGTTCTCATGCTGGCTCCACCGCTCATCTGCTGTGTGACCTTGGGTGAGTCACTTCCCTTCTCTGGGCCTCAGTTCCTTCATCTGTACAATGGGAATTGAGACTGTGAGCCCCATGTGGGACATGGATCTTGTCCAACCTGATTATTTTGTATCTACCCCAGTGCTTAATACAGTGCTTGGCACTAAGTATTTATTAATTTATTTGTTTGTTTGTTTATTTATTTATTTATTTATTTTAATGCTGTCTCCCCTTCTAGACTGTGAGCTCACTGTGGGCAGGAATATGTCTGCTTATTGTTATATTAATAATAATAATAATAATAATAAGCACTGCTCTAAGAGCTGGGGAGGTTACAAAGTGATCAGGTTGTCCCACAGGGGGCTCACAGTCTTCATCCCCATTTTACAGATGAGGGAACTGAGGCCCAGAGCAGTTAAGTGACTTGCCCAAAGCCACACAGCTGACAATTGGCGGAGCTGGGATTCGAATCCATGACCTCTGACTCCCAAGCCCGTGCTCTTTCCACTGAGCCTGGCTGCTTCTCTGTCCTCTCCCAAGCTCTTAGTACAGTGCTTTGCATACCATTAAGTGCCCAATAAATGTGATTGAATGAATGATTGAATAAATAAGTAAGCACTTAATAAGTACTACTATTTTTATTAATGAAGAGAAGCAGCGAGGCTCAGTGGAAAGAGAGCGGGCTTGGGAGTCAGAGGTCATAGGTTCGAATCCCGGCTCAGCCACTTAGCTGTGTGACCTTGGGCAAGCCGCTTAACGTCCCTGTGCCTCAGTTACCTCATCTGTAAAATGGGGATTAAGACTGTGAGCCCCACGTGGGACAACCTGATCACCTTGTTTTCCCCCAGCTCTAAGAACAGTGCTTCGCACATAGAAAGCGCTTAACAAATACCATTATTATTATTATTAATGCCGAGCGCTTGCTACAGTGCTCTGCACATAGTAAGTGCTCAATAAATATGATTGAATGAATGAATGAATGAAGCATTCCGAAATGAAACGTTTCTCGTCGAAGTAAAGCATCCCTTGCAAACAGGATTCTGGCTTTCTTTTTGCAGTGGGAGAACTTGGGAGGGTTAAAAGAAGAAATGGAAAGAACCCGGGCTTTGGAGTCGGAGGTCAGGGGTTCAAATCCCGGCTCTGCCACTTGTCAGCTGTGTGACTTTGGGCAAGTCACTTCTCTGGGCCTCAGTTACCTCATCTGTAAAATGGGGACTAAGACTGTGAGCCTCTTGGGACAACCTGATCACTTTGTAACCTCCCCAGCGCTTAGAACAGTGCTTTGCACATAGTAAGCGCTTAAATAAATGCCATTATTATTATTAAATGGAAGGCCTTACCTCAAACGTAAGCTTGTTTTTCTCTTTGTCACCAAAAGGAAACGGCTGATTGACAACTTCTTTCAAGTACTCTTCCACAAATTCCATGGTCAGTGCGAACTTGCTCTTCATGTCATTTCTGGAGGAATCGGTGATGGAATCGTACCTGCAAAGCAGAGGGGAAGAAAGGTCATCATCATCAATCATCAATCGTATTTATTGAGCGCTTACTATGTGCAGAGCACTGGACTAAGCGCTTGGGAAGTACAAACCGGCAACATATAGAGACAGTCCCTACCCAACATTGGGCTCACAGTCTAAAAGGGGGAGACAGAGAACAAAACCAAACATACTAACAAAATAAAATAAATAGAATAGATATGTACAGGTAAAATAAATAAATAAATAAATAGAGTAATAAATATGTACAAACATATATACATATATATAGGTGCTGTGGGGAAGGGAAGGAGGTAAGATGGGGGGGGTGGAGAGGGGGACGAGGGGGAGAGGAAGGAAGGGGTTAATGGAATGAGGTCAAATGGAATGAGGCTGCTTGGCCTAGTGGAAAGAGCCCAGGCCCGGGAATCAGAAGGACCTGGGTTCTAATCCTGTCTCCGCCACTTGTCTGCTGTGAAACCTGGCACAGGTTACTTAACTTCTCTGGGCCTCATCTGTAAAATGGTGATTCAATATCTGTTCTTCCTCCTACTTAGATTGGGAACCTCCTATGTCACCTGATCATGCTGTAGATCCCTGTGAGCCCACTTTTAGACTGTGAGCCTACTGTTGGGTAGGGACTGTCTCTATAAGTTGCCAACTTGTACTTCCCAAGCACTTAGTACAGTGCTCTGCACACAGTAAGTGCTCAATAAATACGATTGATGATGATATAGTGCTTAGCAAATACAAAAACCCCAATTCTTTCATGGGTTCTACTAACGTCTCCCTTTTATAATGTAGTAATGAGCTCACAAGTCTGCCCTTCGAAGAAAACTGATTTTATAAAGCGGAATGTAAAATTCTACATGAGCCCTGAGAAGAAATTTTGAAGTGAAGTGCTTAGTACAGTGCTCCGCACACCGTAAACGCTCAATAAATCCGACTGAATGAATGAAATGAATTTAATGACCTGCTGGTAATTGTTCTCCCATCAATTCCCCTCTGATCCTCTAAAGTATAAGACTTAGGAATGCCCATTACTCATTAAGTGATCAATCAATCAGAGGTATTTGTATAGAGAAGCAGTGTGGCTCAGTGGAAAGAGCCCGGGCTTTGGAGTCAGAGGTCATGGGTTCGAATCCCGACTCCGCCACATGTCTGCTGTGTGATCTTGGGCAAGTCACTTAACTTCTCTGGGCCTCAGTTACCTCATCGTAAAATGGGGATTAAGACTGTGAGCCCCACGTGGGACAACCTGATCAGCTTGTATCCTCCCCAGCGCTTAGAATGGTGCTTTGCACATAGTACGCGCTTAACAAATGCCAATTATTATTATTAATATTATTATTATTATTATTATTAATTGAGTGCACACTGTGTGCTTGGGAGAGTACAGTGTAACAGAGTTGTTAGACGTGTGCCCTGCCCAAAATGAGCTTTCAGTCTAGAAGTGACTCCGTTCTGTTCTCAGGCTTGTGTCAACCATCAGTGGTAATAATAATAACGGCATTTATTAAGCGCTTACTATGTGCAAAGCACTGTTCTAAGTGCTGGGAAGGATACAAGGTGATCAGGTTGTCCCACAGGGGACTCACAGTCTTAATTCCCATTTTACAGACGAGGTACCTGAGGCACAGAGAAGTTAAGTGACTTGCCCAAAGTCACACAGCTGACAATTGGCAGAGCCGGAATTTGAACCCATGACCTCTGACTACAAAGCCCGGGCTCTTTCCACTGAGCCACGCTGCTTCTCTAACCTGCCGAGCACTTACTGAGTATTACGCCTGCAACAATAGCACTGTACTAAGTGTTTGGGAGAGTATGGTAAAGTAAGTAGCTTCTGCCATACCCTCTCAAACACTTAATACAGTGCTCTGTACATGGTGAGTGCTCAATAAATACCATCGATTGACTGAATAATTGAACAGGAGAGAGATACACTCCCTGCCCTCCACCTAACGATTACCAGGAAGGAGGAAGGAGGAAGAAGGAGGTTAGAAAGGAGAGTAACAAAAAGATACCTACAAAATAGCGGAACTTAATAACTGAACATGCAAATAAAAATACCCGTTAAGTGCTCAGGGTAGGGATAAAATACATTAAGCGCTTAGTACGGTGCTCTGCACATAGTAAGTGCTCAATAAATATGATTGATTGATTGATTAAGGTTAATAAAGGTCTGGGCTCACCGAAGACACTCCCGCTCTCATAGTTCATTGAAATTGAGGTTCCTGGTTTTGATTTTAAAACTATCTGTTCCAGGAAGAGGTCATTTTTGGACTCAATCAATCAACGGTGTTTCTAGAGCGCTTACTATGAGCAGAGCACGGTACTAATAATTAATTGTGGTATTTGTTAAGTGCTTATTTTGTGCCAGGCACTGTGCTAAGCACTGGGGTGGATGCAAGCAAATGCGGTGGGAAACAGTCCCTGTCCCATTTAGGGCTCACGGTCTTCATCCCCGTTTTCCAGGTTAAGAAACTGAGGTACATCATCATCATCAATCGTATTTACTGAGCGCTTACTGTGAGGTACAGAGAAGTGAAGTGACTTGCCCAAGGTGATAATGATGACAGTTTTTGTTAAGCATTTACTATGTGCCAAGCACTGTTCTAAGCACTGGGATAGATACCAGGTTATCAGGTTGTCCCACGTGGGGCTCACAGTCTTAATCCTCATTTTTCAGATGAGGTAACTGAGGCCCAGAGAAGTGACTTGCCCAAAGTCACACAGCAGACAAGTGGCAGAGCCAGGATTAGAACCCAGGACCTCCTGACTCTCAGGCCCGGTCTCTCCCCACTAAGTCATGCTGCTTCTCTAACAGTACTGATGATGGTATTTATTAGTGCTTATTATGTGTCAAGCACTGTTCTAAGCGCCGGAGTAGATCCAAGGTAATCAAGTTGGAGCGAGTCCATGCCCCATTTTGAGCTCACAGCATTAATCCCCATTTTACAGATCATCATCATCATCATCAATCGTATTTATTGAGCGCTTACTGTGTGCAGAGCACTGTACTAAGCGCTTGGGAAGTACAAGTTGGCAACATATAGAGACAGTCCCTACCCAACAGTGGGCTCACAGTCTAGAAGCGGGAGACAGAGAACAAAACCAAACATACTAACAAAATAAAATAAATAGAATAGATATGTACAAGTAAAATAAATAAATAAATAAACAGAGTAATAAATCTGTACAAACATATATACATATATACAGGTGCAGTGGGGAAGGGAAGGAGGTAAGATGGGGGGAAGGTGGTAAGATGGGGGGGAGAAGGAGCGTGGCTCAGTGGAAAAGAGCATGGGCTTTGGGGCCAGAGGTCATGGGTTCGAATCCCAGCTCCGCCACTTGTCTGCTGTGTGACCTTGGGCAAGTCACTTAACTTCTCGGAGTCTCAGTTCCCTCATCTGTAAAATGGGGATTAAAACTGTGAGCCCCACGTGGGACAACCTGATCACCTTGTATCCCCCCCGCGCCTAGAACAGTGCTTTGCACATAGTAAGCGCTTAACAAATGCCATCATTATTATTATTATTATTATGGGAGGGATGAGGTATAATTAAGTGACTTGCCCAAGGTCACACAGCACATCAAGGTCAGGGCAGGGGTTAGAACTCTGGTCCTTCTGATTTCCAGGCTTGTGTTCGATCCAGTAGGCCACATGGAGTGTACAATCCAAAATAATTATCAGACATGTTCCCTACCCATAGAAGCTTACAGCCCAGAGAGGGATTCAGACAATAATAGGCTTTTTTAATGGTATTTGGTAAGTGCTTATTATGAGCCAGGCACTGTACTAATTAATTGTGGGATTAACTGTGGGATTGGGGGATTTGTTAAGGGCTTATTATGAGTCAAGCACTGTTCTGTGCGTTGGGCCCACATAGGGCTCACATTCTTACAGATGAGGTAACTGAGCCCCAGAGAACAATAACAATAATAATAATAATTTTAGTTATTTGTTAAGCCCTTATGAAGCAGCGTGGCTCAGTGGAAAGAGCCTGGGCTTTGCAGTCAGAGGTCATGGGTTCAAATCCCGGCTCTGCCAACTGTCAGCTGTGTGACTTTGGGCAAGTCACTTCACTTCTCTGCGCCTCAGTTCCCTCATCTGTAAAATGGGGGTGAAGACTGTGAGCCCCACATGCGACAACCTGGTCACCTTGTAACCTCCCCAGCGCTTAAAACAGTGCTTTGCACACAGTAAGCACTTAATGCCATTTTTAAAAAAGACCTTCCCCCACTAAGCCCTCCCATCCTCTTCTCCCACTCCCTTCTGCATCACCCTTGCACTTGGATTTGCTCTCTTCATTCACCCCTCCATCAGCCCCATAGCATCCCCCCCGCCTTACCTCCTTCCCTTCCCCACAGCACCTGTATATATGTATAGATGTTTGTACGTATTTATTACTCTATTTATTTATTTTACTTGTACATATCTATTCTATTTATTTTATTTTGTTAATATGTTTTGTTTTCTGTCTCCCCCTTCTAGACTGTGAGCCCACTGTTGGGTAGGGACCGTCTCTATTTGTTGCCAACTTATACTTCCCAAGTGCTTAGTCCAGTGCTCTGCACACAGTAAGCGCTCAATAAATACGATTGATTGATTGATATCCATAATTTGTCGATTTATATCAATGTCAGTTTCCCCCTCTAGACTGTAAGTTCACTGTGAGTGGGGAATATGTCTACCACCTCTGTTGTAATAATAATGACATTTATTAAGCGCTTACTATGTGCAAAGCACTGTTCTACGGGCTGGGGAGGTTACAAGGTGATCTGGTTGTCCCACGGGGGGCTCACAGTCTTAATCCCCATTTTACAGATGAGGGAACTGAGGCCCAGAGAAGTGAAGTGATTTGCCCAAGGTCACACAGCTGACAATTGGCAGAGCCGGGATTTGAACCCATGACCTCTGACTCCAAAGTTCGTGCTCTTTCCACTGAGCCACGCTGCTTCTCCTGTTGTAGTGTCCAAAGTGCTTAGTACAGTACTCTGCACAGAGTAAGCACTCAGTAAATACAATTGATTATTATTATTATTGTTATTATTATTATTATTATTATTATTATTATTATGTGCCAGGCACTGTACTAAGCACTGCGGTGCATATGAGCAAATTGGGTTGGACACAGTCCCTGTTCCACTTGGGGCTCACAGTCTCAATCCTCTTTCTACAGATGAGGTAACTGAGGCATGGAGAAGTGAAGTGACTTGCCCAAGGTCACACAGCAGACAAGTAGCAGAGTCAGGATTAGAACCCATGACCTCCTGTCTCCCAGGCTCATGCTCTATCCATTATGCCATGCTGAAGTAAAGTGACTTGTCCAAGGTCACACAGCAGACAAGTGGCGGGGGCGGGATTAGAACCCATGACCTTCTGACTCCCATGCTCTATCCACTAAGCCATACCACTTATTTATATGAACAAATCAGTAATTTACAATACATAATTTAAAGATACAAGCATAGGAAGTAATAATTATACTAATTAATAATCAAGATATTTGTTAAGCGCTTAGTACAGTGCTCTGCACATAGTAAGCGCTCAATAAATACGATTGATTGATTGATTAAGTGCTTACTATGTGCCAGGCATCTGTACTAAGCGCTGGGGTGAATACAAGGAATACAAGAGAAGCAGCATGGCTCAGTGGAAAGAGCCCGGGCTTTGCAGTCAGAGGTCATGGGTTCAAATCCCGACTCCGCCAATTGCCAGCTGTGTGACTCCGGGCAAGTCACTTAACTTCTCTGGGCCTCAGTTACCTCACCTGTAAAATGGGGATGAAGACTGTGAGCCCCCCGTGGGACAACCTGATCACCTTGTAACCTTCCCAGCGCTTAGAACAGTGCTTTGCACATAGTAAGCGCTTAATAAATGCTGTTATTATTATTATTATTATTATCAAGGAAATCAGTTTGGACACAGTTTCTGTCCCGTGTGGGGCTCACACTCTCAATCATTATTTTACAGATAAGATAACTGAGGTCCAGAGAGTGAGGTGACTTGCCCAAGGTCACACAGCAGACAAGTAAAATGGGGGGTGGGATTTGAACCCATGACCTTCTGACTCCCAAGCCCGGGCTCTATCCACGACGCCGTGTGGGGGTTGGGTGTGGGGCAACTATCCAATGAACTTCTCTGTGCCTCAGTTCCCTCATCTGTAAAATGGGGATGAAGATTGTGAGCCCCACGTGGGACGACCTGATCACCTTGTATCCCCCCGGCGCTTAGAACGGTGCTTTGCACATAGTAAGCGCTAAACAAATCATCATCATCATTATTATTATTATTATCATTATCATCATCACAGGTCACCAACCCAAGCCACAGAAATACTCCTCTAGACTATAAGCTCGTTGCGGGCAGGGAAACTATCTGTTTATGGCTCTATTATCCTCTCCCAAGCTCTCAGTCGAGTGACACCCGTCTACTTGTTTTGTTTTGCTGTCTGTCTTCCCCTTCTAGACTGTGAGCCCATTGTTGTTGGGTAGGGACCGTCCCTATATGTTGCCAATTTGTACTTCCCAAGCGTTTAGTACAGTGCTCTGAACACAGTAAGCGCTCAATAAACACAATTGAATGAATGAATGAATAATAATAATAATGATGATGGCATTTGTTAAGCGCTTACTATGTGCAAAGCACTGTTCTAAGCGCTGGGGAAGATACAAGGTGATCACGTTGTCCCATGTGGGGCTCACAGCCTTCATCCCCATTTTACAAATGAGGTAACTGAGAGCCAAAGTGAAAAATAATAATAATAATGATTTTGGTATTTGTTAAGCGCTTACTATGTGCCAAGCCCTGTTCTAAGCGCTGGGGGAGACACAAGGTGATCAGGTTGCCCCATGTGGGGCTCACAGTCTTCATCCCCATTTTACAGATGAGGGAACCGAGAGCCAGAGAAGTGAAAAATAATAATAATAATAATTTTGGTATTTGTTAAGCGCTTACTATGTGCCAAGCACTGTTCTAAGCACTGGGGGAGATACAAGGTGATCAGGTTGTCCCACATGGGGCTCACAGTCTTAATCCCCATTTTCCAGATGAGGTAACTGAGGCCCAGAGAAGTGAAGTGACTTGCCCAAAGTCACTCAGCTGACACGCGGCGGAGTCGGGATGAGAACCCACGACCTCTGACTCCCAAGCCCGGGCTCTTTCTATAGAGCCACAACGAATTCGATAATTCATTCAATCGTATTTATTGAGCACTTACTGTGTGCAGAGCACTGTACTAAGCGCTTGAGAAAGTACAATTTGGCAACATAACCAAGCCATTACCAAATGCCCCATTGGATTATGATTATTATTTATGATAATGATAATGATGATGACCGCCCCCCTATTGGAAACCAAGCACTTAACAAATACCCCATTGGATTATGATTATCATTGATTATTATGATGATAATGTCGATGACCACCCCCCTATCGGCAACCATTCATTCATTCATTCAATCGTATTTACTGAGTGCTTACTGTGTGCAGAGCACTGTACTAAGCGCTTGGGAAAGTACAATTTGGCAACATAACCAAGCAATTACCAAATACCCCATTGGATTATGATTATTATTTATGATAATGATAATGATGATGATGACCATCCCCCCAAAGGAAACCAAGCGCTTAACAAATACCCCATTTGATTATGATTATTATTACAATTTGGCAACATAACCAAGCCATTACCAAATACCTCATTGGATTATGATTATTATTTATGATAATGATAATGATGATGATGATGACCACTCCCCTATTGGAAACCAAGCGCTTAATAAATACCCCATTGGATTATGATTATCATTTATTATGATGATGATAATGATGATGACCACCCCCCTATCGGCAACCATTCATTCATTCATTCAACCATATTTATTGAGCACTTACTGTGTGCAGAGCACTGTACTAAGCGCTTGGGAAAGTACAATTTGGCAACATAACAAAGCAGTTACCAAATACCCCATTGGATTATGATTATTATTTATGATAATGATGATGATGACAACCACCCCCCTAATGGAAACCAAGCGCTTAACAAATACCCCATTTGATTATGATTATTATTACAATTTGGCACCATAACCAAGCGATTACCAAATACCCCATTGTATTATAATTATTATTGACGATATTGATAATGATGATGATGATGACCATCCCCCTAACGGAAACCAAGCGCTTAACAAATATCCCATTTGATTATGATTATTATTGCAATTTGGCAACATAACCAAGCGATTACCAAATACCCCATTGGATTATGATTATTATTTATGATAATGATAATGATGATGATGATGACCATTCCCCTATTGGAAACCAAGCGCTTAACAAATACCCCATTGGATTATGATTATCATTTATTATGATGATGATAATGATGATGACCACCCCCCCATCGGCAACCATTCATTCATTCATTCAATCGTATTTATTAAGCGCTTACTGTGTGCAGAGCACTGGACTAAGCACTTGGGAAAGTACAATTTGGCAACATAACCAAGCGATTACCAAATACCCCATTGGATTATGATTATTATTTATGATAATAATGATAATGATGATGATGATGACCATCCCCCTAACGGAAACCAAGCGCTTAACAAATACCCCATTTGATTATGATTATTATTACAATTTGGTACAATAACCAAGCGATTACCAAATACCCCATTGGATTATGATTATTATTTACGATGATAATGATGATGATGATGACCGCCCTCCTATTGGAAACCAAGGGCTTAACAAATACCCCATTTGATTATGATTATTATTACAATTTGGCACCATAACCAAGCGATTACCAAATACCCCATTGGACTATGATCATTATTTGCGATAATGATAATGATGATGATGATGACCGCCCCCCTATTGGAAACCAAGCGCTTAACAAATACCCCATTGGATTATGATAATCATTTATTATTATGATGATAATGATGATGACCATCCCCCTATCGGCAACCATTCATTCATTCATTCAATTGTATTTATTGAGCACTTACTGTGTGCAGAGCACTGTACTAAGCGCTTGGGAAAGTACAATTTGGCAACATATCCAAGCGATTACCGAAAACCCCATTGGATTATGATTATTATTTACGATAATGATAATGATGATGATGATGAGCATCCCCCTAACGGAAACCAAGCACTTAACAAACACCCCATCTGATTATGATTATTACTACAATTTGGCAACATAACCAAGCGACTACCAAATACCCCATTGGATTATGATTATTATTTATGATAATGATAATGATGATGATGATGACCGCACCCCTATTGGAAACCAAGCACTTAACAAATACCCCATTGGATTATGATTATTATTTATGATAATGATAATGATGATGACCGCCCTCCTATTGGAAACCAAGCGCTTAACAAATACCCCATTGGATTATGATTATCATTTATTATGATGATGATATTGATGATGACCACCCCCCTATCGGCAACCATTCATTCATTCATTCAATCGTATTTATTGAGCGCTTACTGTGCTGCACTACGCTCTGCGCACAGAAAGCGCTCAGTAAATACGACTGAATGAAAGGCCCGGAGGGCCCGGAGGGCCCGGAGGGGAGGACTCACTCGTGGATGGTGATCTTGGTGGGAATCTCGGTCCAGAGGCGGGCGTATCGCACGGGCACCACGGACTCCTGGGGATCGCGGTCGATGTGCATGTGGAGCATCAGGCGGCAGAAGGAGGCGCGGAGGTCGAACGGCAGGCTCTCGTCCGCCACGCAGCGCAGGAGCAGGTCGACCGACAGCTGGCTGGAGATCTGGTCGATCGCCAGGTACTGCCGATCCAGGCACATCCTCGCAAACAGATTTAACTGATACCTTCGAAACAGACGGTGGATTATGTTGGATGCAATAATAATAATAATAATGATGACATTTGTTAAGCGCAGAGCACTGTTCTAAGCGCTGGGGGGGATACAAGGTGATCAAGTTGTCCCACGTGGGGTTCACGGTCTTAATCCCCATTTTACAGATGAGGTCACGGAGGCTCAGAGAAGTTAAGTGACTTGCCCAAGGTCAAACAGCAGACATGTGGCGGGGTCGGCATTCGAACCCATGACCTCTGAGCAATGGGGTAGATACAAGATAATCAAGTTGTCCCACATGGGGCTCACAGACTTAATCCCCATTTTACAGATGAGATAACTGAGGAACAGAGAAGTTAAGTGACCTGCCCAATAACTCTCCCCAGGTTCAAAACCTTACTGAGGCAAGTCTCCTCCAAGAGGCCTTCCCTGACTAAGCCCCCCTTTCCTCTTCTCCCACTCCCTTCCACGTCACCCTGACTTGCTCCTATTATTATTATTTATTCATCCCACCTCCCAGCCCCAAAGCACTTATGTACCTAACCGTAATTTATTTATTTATAATAATATCTGCCTCCCCCTCTAGACTTTATGGGTAGGGACTGTCTCTATATGTTGCCATCTTGTACTTCCCAAGCGCTTAGTACAGTGCTCTGCACACAGTAAGCGCTCAATAAATACGATCGATTGATTGATTGATTTAAGCTTGTTGTGGGCAGAGAATGTGTCTGTTATAACGCTCAAGTGCTTAGTGCAATGTTCTGCACATAGTAAGTGCTTGATAAATACGATTGATTGATTGATTTATCAATCACGGACTACCTAATTGAGCAGCTAGTCTGGTGATATTGCCATTTCTTTCTTTTTTTAAACGGTACTTGTTAAGCACTTACTGTGCGCTGGACATTGTATTAAACCCTGGGGTAGATACAAGCTAATCAGGTTGTACAAAGTCTACGTCCCACACGGGGCTCACGGTATTAATTCACCACGCCTTTGCTAATAAACGTTTTGTCGGGTTGCGGGAATGGGTGAAATAAGCAGCGTGACCTAGTGGATAGAGCAGAGGCCTAAGAGTCAGAAGGTCATGGGTTCTAATCCCAGCTCTGCCCCTTGTTTGCTCTGTGACTTTGAGCAAGTCACTTCTCTTTTCCGGTCCTGTTACCTCATCTGTAAAATGGGGCTCGAGACTGTGAGCCCCACGTGAGACAGGGACTGTGTCCAATCCGATTTGCTTGCATCCACCCCAGTGCTTATCATAGTGTCCGGCACATAATAAGTGCTTAACAAATACCACGATTATTATTCAATAATATATGTTGCCAACTTGTACTTCCCAAGCGCTTAGTACAGTGCTCTGCACACAGTAAGCGCTTAATAAATACAATTGATGATGATGATATTCAAGTGCTTAGGACAGTGCTCTGCACACAGCAAGCGCTCAATAAACCTTCCCAGACTGAGCCCCCTTTTTCCTCTCCTCCTCCCTGTCCCCCCCCACCCTACAGCATCTGTATATATGTTTGTACAGATTTATTACTCTATTTATTTTACTTGTACATATTTACTATTCTATTTATTTTCTTAATGATGCGCATGTAGCTTTATCTCTACTTATTCTGATGACATGACAACTGTCCACATGTTTTATTTTGTAGTCTGTCTCCCCCTTCTAGACTGTGAGCCCGCTGTTGGGTAGGGACTGTCTCTATATGTTGCCCAACTTGTACTTCCCAAGCGCTTAGTACAGTGCTCTGCATCATCATCATCATCATCAATCGTATTTATTGAGCGCTTACTATGTGCAGAGCACTGTACTAAGCGCTTGGGAAGTACAAATTGGCAACATATAGAGACAGTCCCTACCCAACAGTGGGCTCACAGTCTAAAAGGGGGAGACAGAGAACAAAACCAAACATACTAACAAAATAAAATAGAATAGATATGTACAAATAAAATAAATAAATAAATAGAGTAATAAATATGTACAAACATATATACATATATACAGGTGCTGTGGGGAAGGGAAGGAGGTAAGATGGGGGGGATGGAGAGGGGGACGAGGGGGAGAGGAAGGAAGGGGCTCAGCCTGGGAAGGCCTCCTGGAGGAGGTGAGCTCTCAGCAGGGCCTTGAAGGGAGGAAGAGAGCTAGCTCTACACACAGTAAGCACTCAATAAACACGATTGAATGAATGAATAAATACGATTGAATGAATAGAATTCACTTAAACTTCTCTTAGCCTCAATCAAGCAACAGTATTAGAAGTCTCCAAGCCCACGATATCCTCATCTGTCTCACTCAACCCACACATTCAATTTGTCGCCGTGTCCTGTCGCTTCTACTTAATAACTCTAGGATCTGCCTTTCCCTAAGCATCCAAACTTCTAGCACACTAATCTAGCGCTCATCATCTTCCTCCATGACCTTTCTACAAACTGTTTCTTCCCTCTCCAGGCCAAACTTCACTCAGATCCCAGATCATTTTTTGGAAAAAACTGTTCAGTCATTAATGATAATAATCATTTTGGTACTTGTTAGGCGCTTCCTATGTGCCAAGCACCATTCTAAGCACTGGGGTAGATTCAAGTTAATCAGGTTGGACACAGTCCCTGTCAATCAATCAATCAATCAATCAATCGTATTTATTGAGCGCTTACTGTGTGCAGAGCACCGGACTTAGCACTTGGGAAGTACAGGTCGGCAACACATAGAGACAGTCCCTACCCAACAGCGGGCTCACAGCCTAGAAGGGGGAGACGGAGAACAAAACCAAAAATACTAACAAAATAAAATAAATAGAATAGATATGTACAAGATAAATAAATAAATAGAGTAATAAATATATACTAACATATATACATATATACATACGTCCCAACTTGTGCTCACACTCTTAATCCCCAATTTACAGATGAGATAACTGAGGCCCAGAGAAGTTAAGTGACTTGCCCAAGGTCACACTGCAGGAATGTGGTGGAGCTGAGATTAGAACCCAGGTCCTTCTGACTCCAAGGCCCGGGCTTTATAATAATAATAATTTTGGTATTTGTTAAGTGCTCACTATGTGCAAAGCACTGTTCTAAGCGCTGGAGTAGATACAAGGGTGATCAGGTTGTCCCCTGTGGGGCTCACAATCTTCATCCCCCTGGCCTGGAATGCCCTCCCTCTGCCCCTCCGCCAAGCTAGCTCTCTTCCTCCCTTCAAGGCCCTACTGAGAGCTCACCTCCTCCAGGAGGCCTTCCCAGACTGAGCCCCCTCCTTCCTCTCCCCCTCCTCCCCGCTCCATCTTCCTTCCCTTCCCCACAGCACCTGTACATATGTATATATGTTTGTACATATTTATTACTCTATTTATTTATTTCACTTGTACATATTCTGTTTATTTTATTTTGTTAATATGCTTTGTTTTGCTGTCTGTCTCCCCCTTCTAGACTGTGAGCCCACTGTTGGGTAGGGACCGTCTCTAGATGTTGCCAACTTGGACTTCCCAAGCGCTTAGTACAGTGCTCTGCACACAGTAAGCACTCAATAAATACAACTGAATGAAAATTAATGACTGAGTCCCCATTTTACAGATAAGGTAACTGAGGCGCAGAGAATTGAAGTGACTTGCCCAAAGTCACACAGCTGATAAGCACAGGAGCTGGGATTTGAACCCATGACCTCTGACTCTCAAGCCCAGGGTCTTGCCACTGCGTCACGCTGCTTCTCATGCTTCCATACCTCAGCGCTTAGAACAGTGCTTGGCACATAGTAAGCGCTTAACAAATGCCGTTATTATTATACCTCCCCACTCCTCAAAATCCTCCAGATGTTGCCCATCCACCTCCTTATCAAACAGAAAGTCCTCACCTTTGGCTTTAAAGCAGCTCCTCAACTCTCCCCCTCCTACCTAATGACGGTGATCCCGTTGCCATCCACCCCGCACACTCGGCTCCTCTATAACCAACCTACTCTCTGTATCTCGTGCTCATCTATCCCATCAATCAATCAATCAATCAATCGTATTTATTGAGCGCTTACTGTGTGCAGAGCACTGTACTAAGCGCTTGGGAAGTCCAAGTTGGCAACATATAGAGACAGTCCCTACCCAACAGCGGGCTCACAGTCTAGAAGGGGGAGACAGAGAACAAAACCAAACATATTAACAAAATAAAATAAATAGAATAGATATGTACAAGTAAAATAAATAGAGTAATAAATATGTACAAACATATATACACCACCAACCCCTTGCCCAAGTTCTCTCTCCAGACTGGGACTCAGCTCAGTGGAAAGAGGCCGGGCTTTGGAGTCAGAGGTCATGGGTTCAAATTCCTGCTCCGCCACTTGTCAATCAATCAATCAATCGTATTTATTGAGCGCTTACTGTGTGCAGAGCACTGTACTAAGCGCTTGGGAAGTACAAGTTGGCAACATATAGAGACAGTCCCTACCCAACAGTGGGCTCACAGTCTAAGAGGGGGAGACAGAGAACAAAACCAAACATACTAACAAAGTAAAATGTTTAGACTGTGAGCCCACTTTTAGACTGTGAGCCCACTGTTGGGTAGGGACTGCCTCTATATGTTGCCAATTTGTACTTCCCAAGCGCTTAGTACAGTGCTCTGCACATAGTAAGCGCTCAATAAATACGATTGATGATGATAAAATAAAAAGAATAGATATGTACAGGAAAAATAAATAAATAAATAAATAAGTACAAACATATATCCATATATACAGGTGCTGTGGGGAAGGGAAGGAGGTAATATGGGGGGATGGAGGGGGGGTGAGGGGGAGAGGAAGGAAGGGGCTCAGTCTGGGAAGGCCTCCTGGAGGAGGTGAGCTCTCAGTAGGGCCTTGAAGGGAGGAAGAGAGCTACCTTGGCGGATGGGCAGAGGGAGGGCATTCCAGGCCCGGGGGATGACTCAGGGCAAGTCACTTAACTCCTCTGGGCCTCAGTTACCTCATCCGTAAAATGGGGATTAAGACTGTGAGCCCCTCGTGGGACAACCTGATCAACTTGTAACCTCCCCAGCGCTTAGAACGGTGCTTTACATATAGTAAGTGCTTAATAAATGCCATTATTATTTTTATATTCATATCTGATAGCCTTCCATCTCCCCCATTTTCAAAACCCTCCTAAAATCATATATCCTCCAAGAGACCTTCCCATACTAAGCCCTTTATTTCCCTTCTCCTCTGCGCTGACTCTGCCCTTGGCTGTGTACTTCTTCGACACTCGGACTCATTCATTCATTCAATCGCATTTATTGAGCACTTACTGTGTGCCAAGCACCGTATTAAGCACTTGGGAGAGTATAATACGACAATAAACTGGACACATTCCCTGCCCACAACAAGCTTAGTCTAGAGGGGATTCTCAGCCTAGCCCCGTGGCACTTCTTATCAATCAATCAATCAATCAATCAATCATATTTATTGAGTGCTTACTGTGTGCAGAGCACTGTACTAAGCGCTTGGGAAGTATTATAATTATACTCTACTATTTCCCCTCTCCCTATTTTAAAAGTCTGTCACCTGCTGTAGACTGTAAATTCCTTGTGGACAGGGATCAATGACTCAATGATATTTATTGAGTGTTTACTATGTGCAGAGCACTGTTCTAAGCAGTTGGGAGAGTACAATTAGCAGACCCGTTCCCTGCCCGTAATGCGCTTTATCTAGAAGGGGAGACAGACATTAATATAAATAAATAAAATTGCAGATATGTACATCAATCAATCAATCGCACTTATTGAGCGCTTACTGTGTGCAGAGCACTGTACTCTGCTTGGGAATGTACATAAGTGTTGTGGAGCTGGGATTCACTCATTCAATCGTATTTATTGAGCACTTACTGTTCATTCAATCGTATTTATTGAGCGCTTACTGTGTGCAGAGCACTGTACTAAGCGCTTGGGAAGTACAAGTCGGCAACATATAGAGACGGTCCCTACCCAACAATGGGCCCACATGGGGGGGTGAATAAACCCAAGCTTAGTACAGTGCTCTGCACACAGTAAGTGCTCAATAAATACGATTGAATGAATGAATAAAGGGAGCAAGGCAAGGAGGCGCAGAAGGGAGTCGGAGAGGAGGTAAGGAGGGCTTAGTCCTTTTAGACTGTAAGCCCACTGTTGGGTAGGGACTGTCTCTATATGTTGCCAACTTGTACTTCCCAAGCGCTTAGTACAGTGCTCTGCACACAGTAAGCCCTCAATAAATACGATTGATTGATTAGTCAGGGAAGGCCTCTTGGAGGAGATGGGCCTTCAATAAGGCTTTGAAGCAGGGGAGAGTCATTGTCTTTCAGAGACAGAGAAGCAGTGTGGCTCAGTGGAAAAGAGCCACGGCTTTGGAGTCAGAGGTCATGTGTTCAAATCCGGGCTCCGCCAATGGTCAGCTGTGTGACTTTGGGCAAGTCACTTCACTTCTCTGGGCCTCAGTTCCCTCATCTGTAAAATGGGGATTAAGATTGTGAGCCCCTCGCGGGACAACCTGATCACCTTTTAACCTCCCCTGCGCTTAGAGCTTTTTTTATAGAGCTTTTTATAAAGCTTAGAGCTTTTTTTTTTACTCTATTTATTTATTTAATTTTTTTGTACATATCTATTCTATTTATTTTATTTTGTTAGTATGTTTGGTTTTGTTCTCTGTCTCCCCCTTTTAGACTGTGAGCCTACTGTTGGGTAGGGACTGTCTCTATATGTTGCCAATTTGTACTTCCCAAGCGCTTAGTACAGTGCTCTGCACATAGTAAGCGCTCAATAAATACGATTGATTGATTGATTGATTGATTGATTAGAGCCGTGCTTTGTACATTCATTCATTCATTTAATCACATTTATTGAGCAGTTACTGTGTCAGAGCACTGTACTAAGCGCTTGGGAAGTCCAAGTTGGCAACATATAGACACGGTCCTTACCCAACAACAGGCTCACAGTCTGGAGGGCTCACTTAGTAAGCACTTAATAAATGCCATTATTATTATTATTATTATGAAGAGGGAAGGCATAGCAGGCCAGAGGCAGGACACGGGCGAGAGGTCAGTGAGAGATGGACGACACCAAGGCACACTGAGTAGGTCAGCGTTAGAGAAGCCAACGGTGCCGTCTGGGTTGAAGTAGTAGGGAAGCGAGGTGATGCCAACTTGTACTTCCCAAGCTCTTAGTACAGTGCTCTGCACACAGTAAGCGCTCAATAAATACGATTGATTGATTGATTCATCCCCATTTTACAGATAAGGTAACCGAGTCCCAGAGAAGTGAAGTGACTTCCCCAAAGTCACACAGCTGACAACAGGCGGAGCCGGAATTTCATTCATTTATTCAATCACATTTATTGAGCGCTGACTGTGTGCAGAGCACTGTACTAAGCGCTTGGGAAGGACAAGTTGACAATTTGAACCCATGACCTCTGACTCCAATGCCCGGGCTCTTTCCACTGAGCCACGCTGCTTCTCTAGTGGGGCTGGATGGGGGAAGAGCAAAGGGAGCAAGTCAGGGTGGCGCAGAAGGGAGTGGGAGAAGAGGAAAGGGGGGCTTAGTCTGGGAAGGCCTCTTGGAGGAGGTGGGCCTTCAGTAAAGCTTTGAAGAGAGGGAGAGGACTGACTGGTCTGTGGGATTTGAGGAGGGAGGGTGTTCCGGGCCAGATGCAGGATGAGGGCCGGGGGTCGGCGGTGAGACAGACGAGATGGAGCCAACTTGTACTTCCCAAGCGCTTAGTACAGTGCTCTGCACACAGTAAGCGCTCAATAAATACGATTGAATGAATGAATGAATGAATGAATGAGGCCCAATGAGAAGGTGGCAGTGAAGTGCCTCTCCCCCTCCTCCCCCCCTCCATCCCCCCCGCCTTACCTCCTTCCCTTCCCCACAGCACCTGTATAGATGTATATATGTTTGTACTGATTTATTACTCTATTTATTTATTTTGCTTGTACATATTTATTTTATTTATTTTATTCATTCTGTTAATATGTTTTGTTTTGTTCTCTGTCTCCCCCTTCCAGACTGTGAGCCCGCTGTTGGGTAGGGACCGTCTCTACATGTTGCCAACTTGAACATCCCAAGCGCTGCTCTGCACACAGTAAGCGCTCAATAAATACGACTGAATGAATGTAGGAGACGGGCACGGAGATTGACTGCCTTAAAGGCGGAAGCTCACCGGTGGTCTCCGCCACCGCCCGTTCTAACTACCGGCGGCTTTACCTGTAGTAGGTGAGGACTTCCAGGTCGGCCTTGGTCCCTTCTTTTGCCTCCTGGGCCAGGTGCCGGATCGCTTTGCCGTGAGGTTCCCTGTTGCTGTCGATCCAGTAGAGCCAAACCTCCTCGTCGTCCATGTCGTCGGAGGCGACGGAACACTCCAAGGGGTTGTCGACTTGCATCGACACCAGTCTGCCGAGAAATCACACCCGCCGCAGCTACGGTGAAGCAGCGTGGCTCGGTGGCTCCTTCTAGACTGTGAGCCCACTGTTGGGTAGGGACCGTCTCTAGATGTTGCCAACTTGGACTTCCCGAGTGCTTAGTACAGTGCTCTGCACACAGTAAGCGCTCGATAAATACGACTGAATGAATGGAAAGAGCGTGGCCTTTGGAATCAGAGGTCACGGGTTCAAACCCCGGCTCCACTGGGTGATTTTGGACAAGTCACTTCACTTCTCTGGGCCTCAGTTCCCTCATCTGTAAAATGGGGATGAAGGCTGTGAGCCCCCTGTGGGACAACCTGATCACCTTGTAACCTACCCAGCGCTTAGAACAGCGCTTTGAACATAGTAAGTGCTTAATAAATGCCACTATTATTAAGACTGTGAGCCCCCCATGGGACAACCTGATCACCCTGTAACCTCCCCAGTGCTTAGAACAGTGCTTTGCACATAGTAAGTGCTTAATAAATGCCACTATTATTAAGACTGTGAGCCCCCCGTGGGAAAACCCGATCACCCTGTAACCTCCCCAGCGCTTAGAACAGTGCTTTGCACATAGTAAGTGCTTAATAAATGCCACTATCGTTAAGACTGTGAGCCCACCGTGGGACAACCTGATCACCTTGTAACCTCCCCAGTGCTTAGAACAGTGCTTTGCACATAGTAAGTGCTTAATAAATGCCACTATCATTAAGACTGTGAGCCCCCCGTGGGACAACCTGATCACCCTGTAACCTCCCCAGCGCTTAGAACAGTGCTTTGCACATAGTAAGTGCTCAATAAATGCCCCTATTATTAAGACTGTGAGCCCCCCGTGGGACAACCTGATCACCTTGTAACCTCCCCAGCGCTTAGAACAGTGCTTTGCACGTAGTAAGCGCTTAATAAATGTCATCATTATTATTATTACCGACACGCTTCCGCGCCACTGCACTAAACGCTGCGACGGAGGGGGAGAAATGAGTGGAGGGAAAGGATTTCCCCGTTCTGGGGGCTTACTTGGTCTGGATGAGGATGTCGGCGTTTCCCGGGCTCAGCATAAATTTGCAAATGAGCTCCTGGGTTACCGGGATCGCGGTGGTGTTGGACACACACAGATCCGACAGATAATCCAAGAATCTGACAAAAGAAGCGGATAAAACCCAAACATCAAACAAAGCACTCAAAAAAAAAATGATAATAACAATAATAATTGCGGTATTTGTTAAGCTCCTACTATGTGCCAGGCACTATACTAAGTGCTGCAGAAGATAGAAGGTCATAGGGTTGGACACGGTTCCTGGCCCACATAGAGATCGCTTTGCCGGGAGGTTCATAGAGAAGCAGCGTGGCTCAGTGGAAAGAGCATGGGCTTTGGAGTCAGAAGTCATGGGTTCAAAACCTCCCCAGCGCTTAGAACAGTGCTTTATAATAATAATAATGATGGCATTTGTTAAGCGCTTACGACGTGCAAAGCACTGTTCTAAGTGCTGGGGGTGGATACAATGTGATCAAATTGTTCCACGTGGGGCTCACAGTCTTAATCCCCATTTTTACAGATGAGGGAACTGAGGATCAGAGAAGTGAAGTGACTTGCCCAAGGTCACACAGCAGACTTGTGGCGGAGGTGGGATTCGAACCCACGACCTCTGACTCCAAAGCCCGGGCTCTTTCCACTGAGCCACACTGCTCATACACAGTAAGCGCTTAATAAATGCCATTATCATTACTGTAACCTCCCCAGCACTTAGAACAGTGCTTTCCACATAGTAAGCGCTTAATGCAGTTATTATTATTATTGTAACTTCCCCAGTGCACATAGAAAGCGCTTAATAAATGCCATTAAGGAAGGAAGGAAATCCTGGCTCCGCCACTTGTCAGCTGTGTGACTTTGGGCAAATCACTTAACTTCTCTGGGCCTCAGTTACCTCATCTGTAAAATGGGGATGAAGACTGTGAGCCCCCCGTGGGACAGCCTGATCACTCTGTAACCTCCCCAGCGCTTAGAACAGTGCTTTGCACATAGTAAGTGCTTAATAAAAGCCATCATTATCATTATTATTAGAGGGATCACAGCCTTAGTCCCCATTTTCCAGATGTGGCGACAGGTACAGAGAAGTGAAGTACTTGTCCAAGGTCACACATCAGACAAGTGGCGGAGCTGGGATTAGAACCCATGGCCATTGATTGATTCATTGATCCCTGTCCGTAATTAATTTACGGTCTACAGCAGGTGACAACAGACATTAAAAATTGATTAGGGATAGGGGAAATAGTAGGGTATAAGAATATTTCCATAAGCGCTGTGGGGCTGGGGTGAGACTCCCCTCTAGACTGTAAGCTTGCTGTGGGAATTGTTGTATTGTACTCTCCCTACAGTGCTCTGCACACCGTAAGCGCTTAATAAATACAACTGAACGAGCGCTTAGTACAGTGCTCTGCACATAGTAAGCGCTCAATAAATACGATTGATGATGATGATGATGACGAATGATCCTCTGATTCCCAGGCCTGAGCTCTATCCACTAGCTACACTGCTTCCCCAGTGTCTTCACAACTGAGATAGAGGCTCCCACGAATGCACATTTTGAGGGTTTTTTTTATATTTTTGCCATTTTTATCTCAGGCCACTATAATCATGGCAATCCGTTGATGTCAGACCCCCTGGCCATCATCATCATCATCATCAATCGTATTTATTGAGCGCTTACTGCGTGCAGAGCACTGTACTAAGAGCTTGGGAAGTACAAATTGGCAACATATAGAGACAGTCCCTACCCAACAGTGGGCTCACAGTCTAAAAGGGGGAGACAAAACCAAACATACTACAAAATAAAATAGAATAGATATGTACATATGTAAATACACATGTAAAAATATGGGGCCATATTTTTAGCATCTGAAAAGCAATAGTGTAATGGCAGGTAATGTTTAAAGCACGGCCTAGTAGATAAATAGCATAGTGTATTGGACAGAGCACAGGCCTGTGAGTCCACTCCCGACTCTAACGCTTGTCTGCTGTGTGACCTTGGGCAAGTCATTTCACTTCCCCGGGCCTCACTTTCCTGATCTGTAAAATGGGGATTGAGATTGTGAACCTCATGTGGGACAGGGACTGCGTTCAACTCCATTTGCTTGTATCCACCCCAGTGCTCAGTACAGTTGCCTGGTGCATAGTAAGCACTTGACAAACACTATTATTATTATTATTATTATAATGATGGCATTTATTAAGCGCTTACTATGTGCCAAGCACTGTTCTAAGCACTGGGGAGTTTACAAGGTGATCAGGTTGTCCCACGGGGGGCTCCCAGTCTTCATCCCCATTTTCCAGATGAGGTCACTGAGGCCCAGAGAAGTGAAGTGACCTGCCCAAAGTCACCCAGCTGACAAGTGGCGGAGCCGGGATTTGAACCCATGACCTCTGACTCCAAAGCCCGGGCTCTTTCCACTGAGCCACGCTGCTTCCCAATAATGATGCTTATGATCCCAACATCAATGATTGCTATTATCATTTTAATACAGTCTCACTGTGTCATCTATTCTAGAGCACTCACTCTACAGTGCTGTCCATCATAATAATAATAATGATGATCATCATCATCAATCGTATGATGATGGTATTTCTTAAGTGTTTACTATGTGCCAAGCACTTTCCTAAACACTGGGGTAGATGCGAGGTAATCAGGTTGTCCGACGTGGGGCTCCCGATCTTAATCCCCATTTTCCAGATGAGGTAACTGAGGCCCAGAGTAGTGCAGTGGCTTGAATATCAAACGTCCAAAGGTCACAGACCCAAGTCCACAGACGACACAGAAGGGAGAGTGAGTCGGGGAAAAGAGGGTTTTATCGGGGATAGGCCTTTTGGAGGAGATGTCACCTTAATATGATTTGAAGGTGGAGAGAGTGGTGTGTACGGTTGGGGAGCGGGTTCTAGGCTCGGGGGAATCAAACCAACAATCAAACAATCAAAAGTATTTAAGAAGAACTTAATGAACTGTACTGGACTAAGCTTTTAGGGGAGTACCATCCAGCAGAGTTTTTAAGCACGATCCCTGCCCACAAGGAGCTTGTAGTCTACCAGGGAGACAGACATTGGGAAGCAACATAGCATAGTGGATACAGCACGGGCCTGGGATTCAAAAGGAGCTGGGTTCTAATCCCGCTCTGCTACTTGTAACCTTGGGAAAGTCACTTCACTTCTCTGGGCCTCAGTTATCTCATCTGTAAAATGGAGAATAAGACCGTGAACTCCATGGGAGACAGGGATTAGCACCTATGTCCATATCTGTAATTGATTTATTTCTATTAACATCTGTCTCCCCCTCCGGACCAGAAGCTTGTTGTGGGCAGGGAATGTTTCTATTATATTGACATGTCGTACTCTCCTAAGTGCTTATTACAGGGCTCTGCACACAGTAAGCGCTCAAAAAAGACGATTGAATGAATGAATGACTGCATTCAACCTCATTAGCCTGTATCATTCATTCATTCATTCAATCTTCTTTATTGAGCGCTTACTGTATGCAGAGCACTGTACTAAGCGCTTGGGAAGTACAAGTTGGCAACATATAGAGATGGTCCCTACCCAACAACGGGCTCACAGTCTAGAAGGGGGAGACAGACAACAAAACAAAACATGTGGACAGGTTTCAAGTCGTCAGAATAAATAGAGATAAAGCTAGATGCACATCATTAACAAAATAAATAGAATAGTAAATATTCCATTCATTCCATTCAATCGTATTTATTGAGCGCTTACTGTGTGCAGAGCACTGTACTAAGCACTTGGGAAGTACGAGTTGGCAACATATAGAGACGGTCCCTACCCAACGCGGGCTCACAGTCTGGAAGGGGGAGACAGACAACAAAACAGAACATTCATTCATCCATTCAGTGGTGTTTATTGAGCGCTTACTGTGTGCAGAGCACTATACTAAGCGCTTGGGAAGTACAAGTTGGCAACATATAGAGACGGTCCCTACCCAACAACGGGCTCACAGTCTAGAAGGGGGAGACAGACAACAAAACAAAACATGTGGACAGGTGTCAAGTCATCAGAATAAACAGAGATAAAGCTAGATGCACATTATTAACAAAATAAATAGAATAGTAAATATGTACAAGTAAAATAAATACAGTAATAAATCTGTACAAACATATATACAGGTGCTGTGGGGAGGGGAAGGAGGTAGGGCGGGGGGGATGGGGAGGAGGAGAGGGAAAAGGGGGCTCAGTCTGGGAAGGCCTCCTGGAGGAGGTGAGCTCTCAGTATCTACCCCAGCTCATAGTTCAGTGCCTGGCACATAGTAAGCGCTCATCAAATACCATATGAGAAAATCAGACTCAATTCTTACTAAAAGGAACTCAACTCACTTTGCAAAAATCAAGGTCAGATAAAGATCAAGGTCAAGAGAAGCAGCCTGGCTCAGTGGAAAGAGCCCGGGCTTTGGAGTCAGGGGTCATGGGTTCAAATCCCAGCTCCTCCAATTGTCAGCTGTGTGACTTTGGGCAAGTCACTTCACATCTCTGCGCCTCAGGTCCCTCATCTGTAAAATGGGGATGAAGACTGTGAGCCCCCCGTGGGACAACCTGATCACCTTGAAACCTCGCCAGCGCTTAGAAGAGTGTTTTGTACATGGTAAGTGCTTAATAAATGCCATCATTATTGTTACTATTATTATAAATAATGAAGTGAATGGAAAACTATCAATAACGATAATGATATTATTATTGTTATCATTAATAATGATAGTGGTATTTGTTAAGCCTTTACTATGTGACAAGTACTGTTCTCATCACTGGGGAAGATACAAAATACTCAGGTCAGATGCAGTGCCTGTTTTCATGCAGGACGCAGGCTGCCAATTGTCAGCTGTGTGACTTTGGGCAAGTCACTTCACATCTCTGCGCCTCAGGTCCCTCATCTGTAAAATGGGGATGAAGACTGTGAGCCCCCCATGGGCCAACCTGATCACCTTGTAACCTCCCCGGCGCCTAAAAGAGTGTTTTGTACATAGTAAGTGCTTAATAAATGCCATCATTATCGTTATTATTATTATAAATAATGAAGGGAATGGAAAACTATCAATAACGATAATGATATTATTATTGTTATCATTAATAATAATGGTGGTATTTGTTAAGCCTTTACTATGTGACAAGTACTGTTCTCATCGCTGGGGAAGATACAAAATACTCAGGTCAGATACAGTGCCTGTTTTCATGCAGGACGCAGGCTGCCAATTGTCAGCTGTGTGACTTTGGGCGAGTCACTTCACTTCTCTGCGCCTCAGTTCCCTCATCTGTAAAATGGGGATGAAGACTGTGAGCCCCCCGTGGGCCAACCTGATCACCTTGTAACCTCCCCGGCGCTTAGAAGAGTGTTTTGTACATAGTAAGTGCTTAATAAATGCCACCATTATCGTTATTATTATTATAAATAATGAAGGGAATGGAAAACTATCAATAACGACAATGATATTATTATTGTTATCATTAATAATAACGGTGGTATTTGTTAAGCCTTTACTATGTGACAAGTACTGTTCTCATCGCTGGGGAAGATACAAAATACTCAGGTCAGATACAGTGCCTGTTTTCATGCAGGACGCAGGCTGCCAATTGTCAGCTGTGTGGCTTTGGGCGAGTCACTTCACTTCTCTGCGCCTCAGTTCCCTCATCTGTAAAATGGGGATGAAGACTGTGAGCCCCCCGTGGGCCAACCTGATCACCTTGTAACCTCCCCGGCGCTTAGAAGAGTGTTTTGTACATAGTAAGTGCTTAATAAATGCCATCATTATCGTTATTATTATTATAAATAATGAAGTGAATGGAATACTATCAACGATAATGATATTACTATTGTTACCATTAATAATAACGGTGGTATTTGTTAAGCCTTTACTATGTGACAAGTACTGTTCTCATCGCTGGGGAAGATACAAAATACTCAGGTCAGATACAGTGCCTGTTTTCATGCAGGACGCAGGCTGCCAATTGTCAGCTGTGTGACTTTGGGCGAGTCACTTCACTTCTCTGCGCCTCAGTTCCCTCATCTGTAAAATGGGGATGAAGACTGTGAGCCCCCCGTGGGCCAACCTGATCACCTTGTAACCTCCCCGGCGCTTAGAAGAGTGTTTTGTACATAGTAAGTGCTTAATAAATGCCATCATTATCGTTATTATTATTATAAATAATGAAGTGAATGGAATACCATCAACGATAATGATATTACTATTGTTACCATTAATAATAACGGTGGTATTTGTTAAGCCTTTACTATGTGACAAGTACTGTTCTCATCACTGGGGAAGATACAAAATACTCAGGTCAGATACAGCGCCTGTTTCACACAGGACTCGCAATTTTGTCAATAGGAGGAGGAACAGGTATTGATTCCCCATTTTACAGATGAGGTAACTGGGGTCCAGAGAAGCAAAGTGACTTGCCCAAGATCACACAGCGGGCACGTGGATTAGAACCCAGGCGGCCTGCCTCCTAAGCCCGTGCTCTTTTCCACTAAAACTTTACACTGGGAGCCCACTGTTGCGTAGGGACTGTTTCTATATGTTGCCAATTTGTACAATTTGTACTTCCCAAGCGCTTAGTCTCTGCACATAGTAAGCGCTCAATAAATACAATTGATGATGATGATAAAACACGCCGCTCCTCCGAGGCGACAGCAGCCCCCAGCCCCAAACGGAAACGTAGCAATCCATCCTACCACCCGGCAGAAAAAGATTCCGTGAACCGCTTCCCACCTCGGTTCTCGATTCCTTCTGAGCAAGTTGACAAATGTCTCTATTTCTTTGGCGGTGATGTGTTTCTCTAATAATTTCCTGTTGTTGTGCAACAAAGCTGTGATGGTATCTTCGGCCAAAATATCATAGCCAATCTGGGACTGCATGACACAGAAATTCTTAGCGATATACTCCTGAAAAAAAAAAAAAAACAGAGACACCAGGATGATCCATTAAATCACTTAAGGGATTGTTAAGTTTTGCCAGGGTTCTGGAATCATTCAAATTGATTGACTATTCCGTATCGGCTCTACTCCGCTTAGCATTTGGACTTTAAAGAGAAAGACCACTTAGAGCAAAAAGAGCACAGAAAATCATGTCTAGTGCATGGATGCCAACAATATGATTATATAAAAACAGTAAGAAAAAATATAATAATAAGTAATAATAATAATGGCATTTATTAAGCGCTTACTATGTGCAAAGCACTTTTCTAAGCGCTGGGGAGGTTACAAGGTGATCAGGTTGTCCCTCGGAGGGCCCACAGTCTTCATCCCCATTTTACAGATGAGGTAACTGAGGCACAGAGAAGTTAAGTGACTTGCCCAAAGTCACACAGCTGACAATGGGCAGAGCCGGGATTTGAACCCCTGACCTCTAACTCCAAAGCCTGGGCTCTTTTCCACTGAGCCACGCTGCTTCTCTACGTGATCAAATAGTAACATAATGTACACAACCATAAATTTATTTAATGTCCATCTCCCCCTCTAGACTATGAGCTCATTGTGGGCAGATAATGTGTCTGTTTGATCGATTTACTGTACTCTCCCAAGCGCTTAGTACAGCATTCTGCACATGGTAAGTGTTCAGTGCTTGGCACATATTAAACACTTAACAAATACCATAATAATTATTATTATTGATTGCTTGATTGATAATTATTAATACAGAAAGATTTCACTGGGGACTGATAGTTCCTTGAAGGCAGGGATCATGTGTGCTAATAATATGCATACATAAATTAATATATATATATAAATATATATATTAATTAATATATAATAAAAATAATGATGCCATTTGTTAAGCACTTACTATGTGCCAAGCACTGTTCTAAGCACTGGGGGGGGGACACAAGGTAATCAGGTTGTCACTCTCCTCAGTGCTTAGAACAATAAATCGATCAGTCAATCAATGATATTTATTGAGCGCTTTCTGTATGGAGAGCACTGTACTAAGCACTTTGGAGAGGGCAATATTACAGAGTTAGGGACACAATAAATACAGGCGCTCAATAAATATTATTGATTAACTGAATCAGATCTTTGGTGCACACATCCAAATATGTACTAAATTTAGAGTACAATATTATACTTGTCATTCATTCATTCAATCATATTTAGTGAGCGCTTACTGTTTGCAGAGCACTGTACTAAGCTCTTGGAAAGTACAATTTGGCAACGAAGACAATCAATCAATCGTATTTATTGAGCGCTTACTGTGTGCAGAGCACTGTACTAAGCGCTTGGGAAGTCCAAGTTGGCAACATATAGAGACAGTCCCTACCCAACAGTGGGCTCACAGTCTAAAAGGGGGAGACGGAGAACAAAACCAAACATACTAACAAAATAAAATAAATAGAATAGATATGTACAAGTAAAATAAATAAATAAATAAATAAATGGAGTAATATCCCTACCCAACAATGGGCTTCACTTCTCTCAGCCTCAGTTACCTTATCTTTAAAATGGGGATTAAGACTATGGGCCCTATGTGGGACAGAGAGTGTATCCCAACTCGATTTGCTTGTATCCACCCCAGCGCTTAGTACAGTGCTGGTACATAGAAAGGGCTTATCAAATTCCTCAATTATCGCTATTATCATTACTGCTACTAACCAAACTCCTCATTCAGAGTGTGCTTTCCATTAGGCCACAGTGCTTCTCTAATAGAACAGAGCAGTCGGTACTTAGGAGGAATTCATTCATTCAATCATATTTATTGAGTGCTTACTGTGTGCAGAGCACTGTACTAAGTGCTTGGAAAGTATAAATCTTGCTGGGACTGAATTAAGTCAAGGGGCAGCCCAATTAATGATAATACTAATAATAATGATAATAACTGTGGTACTTGTATGAGAAGCAGTGTGGCTCAGTGGAAAGAGCCCGGGCTTTGGAGTCAGAGGTCACGGGTTCAAATCCCGGCTCCGCCACTTGTCAGCTATGCGACTTTGGGCGAGTTGCTTAACTCCTCTGTGCCTCAGTTCCCTCACCTGTAAGATGGGGATGAAGACTGTGAGCCCCCCATGGGACATCCTGATCACCTTGTAACCTCCCCAGCGCTTAGAACAGTGCTTTGCACATAGTAAGCGCTTAATAAAAGCTATCATTATTATTATTAGCAGTATTATAAATCGGCGACAGAGACACCAATCAGCTCACATCCAGCTGACTGGTCAGGAGAGTTCCTTTTCTGTTTAATGTGTTTTTTAAGCACTTACTATGTACCAGCGCTTAGAACAGTGCTTTGCACATAGTAAGTGCTTAATAAATGTCATCATTATTATTATTATCATTATTATTATTACTAAGCCCTGGGGTAGATACCAGCTGATCGGATTGGACGCCATCCCTGCCCCGCGTCAGGCTCACGGTCTTAATCCCCATTTTACAGATGAGGGAACTGAGGCACAGAGAAGTTAAGCGACTCGCCCCAGGCCACACAGCCGGCAACTGGCAGAGTTAGTACCGGAACCCAGGTTTTCTGAATCCCAGGCCCGTGCTCTTGTCACTAGGCCACGCGGCTTGCTGACGGTGATCCTGACGGCACGCAGTAAGCGCTCCATAAATCCCACTGCCCGATGAATTCTCCCTGCTTCCACTGTCCTGGCCAACGGGAGCCTTTTAGACTCCCCCTTTTAGACTGTGAGCCCACTGCTGGGTAGGGACTGTATATGTTGCCGACTTGGACTTCCCAAGCGCTTAGTCCAGTGCTCTGCACACAGTAAGCGCTCAATAAATACGACTGACGGATTGATTGATTGATTGAAAATCTCAAAAATCAATCAATCCTCATTTCTTGCCCATGTCAACACAGCCGTGTCTCTGCCCGTCGGGGCGAGCGATGCTCGGCCTCCAATGGTTACGGGCGTTCAGCAGACCATGAGCTTGAGAAGCAGCATGGCTCAGTGGAAATAATCTCCTCACCGTACCTCGTTCTCGCCTGTCCCGCCATCGACCCCCGGCCCACGTCATCCCCCGGGCCTGGAATGCCCTCCCTCTGCCCATCCGCCAAGCTCGCTCTCTTCCTCCCTTCAAGGCCCTGCTGACAGCTCACCTCATCTGTAAAATCCCCATTTTACAGATGAGGGAACTGAGGCACAGAGAAGTGAAGTGACTTGCCCAAAGCCCCACAGCTGACAAGTGGCGGTGCCGGGATTTGAACCCACGACCTCTGACTCCAAAGCCCGGGCTCTTTCCACTGAGCCACGCTGCTTCCCTACCCAACAACAGGCTCACAGTCTAGCAAGGAGAGACAGACAACAAGATAAAACATGTGGACAGGTGTCTAGTCGTCAGAACAAATAAAAATATGGAACGCTTCACGAATTTGCGTGTCACATGGTCTGCAGTGTGACCTTGGGCAAGTCACTTCACTTCTCTGGGCCTCAGTTATGTAATCCGCAAAATGGGGAATAAGACTGAGAGTCCCAGGTGGGACATGGACTCTGTCCAAACTCATTGGCTTGTACCTACCCCAGTGCTTAGTACAGGGCCTGGTATATCAATCAATCAATCATATTTATTGAGCACTTACTGTGTGCAGAGCACTGTACTAAGCGCTTATATAGTATGGTATATAGTGAGTGCTTAATAAATACCATTGAAAAAAAAGGCTGTGTGATAGTGGACAAGTTATTTAACTTCTCTGGGTCTCAGCTTCCTCATCTGTATAATGGGGAGTCAATATGTATTCTCCCACTCCCTTAGACTGTGAGTCCCATATGGGGCAGAGGCTGGGTCTGATCTGGTTGTTTTTAGATCAATCCCACTCTTACTACTACTACTACTAATAATAATAATGGCATTTACTAAGCGCTTACTATGTGCAAAGCACTGTTCTAAGCGCTGGGGAGGTTACAAAGTGATCCGGTTTTCCCACGGGGGGCTCACAGTCTTAATCCCCATTTTACAGATGAGGGAACTGAGGCCCAGAGAAGTTAAGTGACTTGGCCAAAGTCACACAGCTGACAAGTGGTGGAGCAGGCATTTGAACCCATAACCTATGACCTCTGACTCCAAAGCCCGGGCTCTTTCCACTGGGCCACGCTGCTTCTCAAGGTGTGTCTGAACCCACTGCCATGCCATGAACTGTCATGAACCCACTGTCACTGTCATGAACACAGTGCCGAAGCAGCGTGGCTCAGTGGAAAGAGCCCGGGCTTGGGAGTCCGAGGTCGTGGGTTCTAATCCCGGCTACGCCACTTGTCAGCTACGTGACTGTGGGCAAGTCACTTCCCTTATTTGTGCTTCAGCTACCTCAGCTGTAAAATGGGGATTAAGACTGTGAGCCCCACGTGGGACAACCTGATTACTTTGTATCTACATGAGTGCTTACAGCACATAATAAGCACTTATCAAATGCTATCTCATCATCATCATCATCACGGATTCAGCCCGGGGCTTGAAGACAGTATTCTGCATGCAGGCAGTGCTCAATAAATACCACTGATTGATTGAGTGGCTACTCGCTACTCTCCTAGTATGGCCCAGCCTGCATATTTTGCTCTTCTAATGCCAATCTCCTCACTGAGCCTCCATCTCCTCTATCTCACCGCCAACCCCACATCCTGCCTCTGGCCTGGAATACCCTCCCTCTTTAAATCCAACGGACAACGACTCTCCCCTGCTTCAAAGCCTTATGAAGAACCATCTCCTCCAAGAGGCCTTCCCTGACTAAGCCCTCCTTTCCGCATCACCCTGGCTCACTCTCTTTATTCAACCCCCCTCCCAAAACATCAGCTTTTCTGTCCATCTCTCAATTATTTATTTCTATTCATGTCTGCCTCCCCCTCTAAGCTGCAAGCTCCTTGTGGGCAGGGAATGTGTCTGCTATATTGTTGTTCTGTATTCTTCCAAGCGCTTAGTACAGTGTATATACATATGTATATATGTTTGTACATATTTATTTTATTTTGTTAGTATGTTTGCTTTTGTTCTCTGACTCCCCCTTTTAGACTGTGAGCCCACTGTTGGGTAGGGACTGTCTCTATATGTTGCCAATCTGTACTTCCCAAGCGCTTAGTACAGTGCTCTGCACATAGTAAGCGCTCAATAAATACGATTGATGATGATGATGATTTATTACTCTATTTATTTATTTATTTATTTTACTTGCACATATCTATTCTATTTATTTTATTTTGTTAGTATGTTTGGTTTTGTCTCCCCCTTTTAGACTGTGAGCCCACTGTTGGGTAGGGACTGTCTCTAGATGTTGCCAATTTGTACTTCCCAAGCGCTTAGTACAGTGCTCTGCACACAGTAAGCGCTCAATAAATACGATTGATGATGATGATGATGCTCTGCGACCAGTAAGAGCTCGATAAATACAACTGAATAAATGAATGAGTGAACGAATGTGAAGCATTCCAACCCAAAGTTTGGATTCCTGTTTCCTATCGCCGGGTATGTGTTAGGCTAGCGCACAAAATGTCCCTGGGAGGGGAATGGGAAGGTCAACGCCTCCTCCTCCGTTTCAGACCCCCGACCTGATTTTTCCGGTAATCCTGTTGGGAATGCCTGAGCACCCGGTAGCAGAGACGCAGCATGTACTTGTACGGGGCGTATCTCTGGTCTCCCAGCTCTTCCAGCCTCAGCATGGCTCCTTCTCCCTCCTTGTCCTTAAAAGGCGCTTTGAGGATCCCGAAAACCTGTTGGTTTGGAACGAAAACACCAGGTGATGAGTGTTAATAATAATGATAATAATAATAATGGCATTTATTAAGCGCTTACTATGTGCAAAGCACTGTTCTAAGCGCTGGGGGATACAAGGTGATCAGGTTGTCCCACATGGGGCTCACAGTCTTAATCTCATTTTACAGATGAGGTAACTGAGGCACAGAGAAGTTAAGTGGCTTGCCCAAGGCCCCACAGCTGACAAGTGGCGGAGCCGGGATTCGAACCCATGACCTCTGACTCCAAAGCCCGCGCTCTTTCCACTGAGCCACGCTGCTTCTCCAACTAATCTTCACCATCCCCTAAGTAGTTAAGAAGTGTGGCACAGTGGATAGAGCCGGGGCTTGGGAGTCAGAAGGGCATGGGTTCTAATCCCGGCTCCGCCGCTTGTCTGCTGTGTGACCTTGGGTAAGTCACTTCACTTCTCTGGGCCTCAGTTACCTCATCTGGAAAATGGGGGTTGAGACTGGGAGCCCCACGGACAGGGACTTTGTCCAACCTGATTTGCTTGTATCTGCCCCAGGACTGGCACATAGAAAGCGCTAAACAAATACCATAATTATTATTACTATTACCTTGTATCTTAGAAAAGTGCTTGGCCCATAGTAAGTCCTTAACAAATGCCACAGTTTTTATTTATTACTCTATTTATTTATTTTATTTGTACATATCTATTCTATTTATTTTATTTTGTTAGTATGTTTGGTTTTGTTCTCTGTCCCCTTTTAGACTGTGAGCCCACTGTTGGGTAGGGACTGTCTCTATATGTTGCCAACTTGGACTTCCCAAGTGCTTAGTACAGTGCTCTGCACACAGTAAGTGCTCAATAAATACGATTGATTGATTGATTATTATTATTATCCTGAGGGAAATCAGATAGGGGGGTTAGAATCCCCAGCAGAAGCTAAAATAGATGCCAGCTTTTCCTTGTTCTCCTGTAGATTTTTAGGCCCCCGGTGAGGCCAACTTGGAACTCCCCCAGCGCTTAGTACAGTGCCTGGCCCACAATAAGCACCTTCCACCATTAAAACAAAAGTAGGGAAGCAGCGTGGCTCAGTGGAAAGAGCATGGGCTTGGGAGTCAGAGGTCACAGGTTCTAATCCCGCCTCCGCCACTGTGTGACTTTGGGCAAGTCACTTCACTTCTCTGGGCCTCAACTGCCTCATCTGGAAAATGGGGATGAAGACTGTGAGCCCTACGTGGGGCAACCTGATTACCTCGTATCTCCCCCAGCGCTTAGAACAGTGTTTGGAACATAGTAAGTGCTTAACAAATACCAAAATTATTATTATTAAAACAAAAAGGAAAAACTCTCACCTGTGCCAGTATATTTTGCTCCCTCATCAATTTCTGCCGCTCTCGGTTGGGCTTGCTGATCACCACATCCAAAACCTCCTGTCCGTTGTTGGGGACGTCAGATACGAAGAAAATGAGGTCTTCCAACAGCTTCGTTATGAACCTGCAAGGGGATGCCAGGTTACCGCAGCCACAGACAACTCTTCCGCTCCCCAACCCTTCAAAGCCTTAACGAAGGCCCACCTCCTCCAAGAGGCCTTCCCTGACTAAGCCCTCCTTTCCTCTTCTCCCACTCCCTTCTGCGCCTCCCTGACTTGCTCCCTTTATTCACCCCCCGACTCCCAGCCCTGTACCACTTATGTCCATATCTCTCAGCGTGGCTCAGTGGAAAAAGCCCGGGCTTTGGAGTCAGAGGGCATGGGTTCGAATACCGGCTCCACCACAAGTCTGCTGTGTGACCTTGGGCAAGTCACTTAACTTCTCTGAGCCTCAGTTAGCTCATCTGTAAAAATGGGGATTAAGACTGTGAGCCCTACGTGGGACAACTTGATCATATTGTATCCCCCCAGCGCTTAGAACAGTGCTTTGCATGTAGTAAGCGCTTAACAAATGCCATTATTATTATTATTATTATTATCTCTCATTTATTTATTTCTATTCATGTCTGTCTCTCCCTCTAGACTGTAAGCTCATTGTGGGCAGAGAATGTGTCTGTTTATAGTTATACTGGACTCTTCCAAGTGCCCTTAGTATAGTGCTTGGCACACAGTAAACACTTAATAAATGTGATTGAATGAATGAATGCATGAATGAATGAATGAATATAGACAAGTGGACAGCTCGGAGGGGGGACAGCTTGGATGAGTGGGGGTTAAACTCAGTCAGTCAATCATATTTATTATTGAGTTAACTGAAAATAAAAAGTGTTGCTCCTTTCCAGCTGCGCACAGCCTTCAATCCCCGATTTGTACTTCCCAAGCGTTTAGTACAGTGCTCTGCACACAGTAAGCGCTCAATGAATACGACTGAATGAATGAACTGAGAGATTATTCTGTGCAGAGCACTGTACTAAGCGCTTGGGAGAATACAATATAACAGTAAACAGACACATTTCCGGGCCACAAAGAACTCAGTACGGAGGACATCATCATTATCATCATCATCCTCAATGGTATTTATTGAGCACACAAAACACTAAGAGCTTGGGGGAATATGATACAACAGAGTTGATAGACACACTCCCGGCCCTCATCATCATCAATCGCATTTATTGAGCACTTACTATGTGCAGAGCACTGTACTAAGCGCTTGGGAAGTACAAATTGGCAACACATAGAGACAATCCCTACCCAACAGTGGGCTCACAGTCTAAAAGGGGGAGACAGAGAACAAAACCAAACATACCAACAAAATAAAATACATAGGATAGAAATGCACAAGTAAAATAAATAAATAAATAAATAGAGTAATAAATATGTACAACCATATATACATATGTACAGGTGCTGTAGGGAAGGGAAGGAGGTAAGATGGGGGGATGGAGAGGGGGACGAGGGGGAGAGGAAGGAAGGGGCTCAGTCTGGGAAGGCCTCCTGGAGGAGGTGAGCTCTCAGCAGGGCCTTGAAGGGAGGAAGAGAGCTAGCCTGGCAGAGGGGCAGAGGGAGGGCATTCCAGGCCCGGGTGATGACGTGGGCCGGGGGTCGACGGCGGGACAGGCGAGAACGAGGTACGGTGAGGAGATTAGCGACGGAGGAGCGGAGGGTGCGGGCTGGGCAGGAGAAGGAGAGAAGGGAGGTGAGGTAGGAGGGGGCGAGGGGATGGATGGACAGCCTTGAAGCCCAGGGTGAGGAGTTTCTGCCTGATGCGCAGATTGATTGGTAGCCACTGGAGATTTTTGAGGAGGGGGAGTAATATGCCCAGAGCGTTTCTGGACAAAGATAATCCGGGCAGCAGCATGAAGTATGCACTGAAGTGGAGAGAGACATGAGGATGGGAGATCAGAGAGAAGGCTGGTGCAGTAGTCCAGACGGGATAGGATGAGAGCTTGAATGAGCAGGGTAGCGGTATGGATGGAGAGGAAAGGGCGGATCTTGGCAATGTTGCGGAGCTGAGACCGGCAGGTTTTGGTGACGGCTTGGATGTGAGGGGTGAATGACAGAGCGGAGTCGAGGATGACACCAAGGTTGCGGGCTTGTGAGACGGGAAGGATGGTAGTGCCGTCAACAGAGATGGGAAAGTCAGGGAGAGGACAAGGTTTGGGAGGCCCTCGCGGAGATTTCCATGTGGAAATCAATCAGTAGTACTTATTGAGTGCTTACTTGTGCAGAGCACTGTACTAAACGCTATAGAGTACTCTGAGCGCACCCACCCTCATACCTCATCTGATCTTGGAAGCTAAGCAGGATCGGGCCTGGTTAGTACTCGGATGGGAGACCGCCTGGGAATACCAGGCGTTGTAGGATTTGAGAATAATAATAATAATTATGGTTTTTGTGAAGCGCTTACTATGTGCCAAGCACTGTTCTAAGCACTGGGGTAGATACAAGGTAATCAGGTTGTCCCACATGGGGCTCACCGTCTTAATCCCCATTTTACAGATGAAGTAACTGAGGCCCGGGGAAGTGAAGTGACTTGCCCAAGGTCACACAGCAGACAAGTGGCGGAGCCAGTGATTAGAACTCACATCCTCTGACTTTCAAGCCCGACCTCTTCTGGGAAGCAGCATGGCATAGTGGATAGAGCACAAACCTGACAGTCAGAAGGTCATGGGTTCGAATCCCGGCTCCACCACTTGTGTGCTATTTGACCTTGGGCAAGTCACTTCATTCTGTATGCCTCAGTTCCCTCACCTGTAACATGGGAATTGAGACTATGAGCCCCACATGGGACAGGGACTGTGTCCAACTCGATTTACTTGTATCCACCCCGGCGCTTATTACAGTGCCTGGCACACAGTAAACACTTTACAAATACCATCATTATTATTATTACAATACAACGGAGTTGATGATGATGATGATGGCATTTATTAAGCGCTTACTATGTGCAAAGCACTGTTCTAAGCGCTGGGGAAGTTACAAGGTGATCAGGTTGTCCCACGTGGGGCTCACAGTCTTAATCCCCACTTTACAGATGAGGGAACTGAGGCACAGAGAAGTTAAGTGACTTGCCCAAAGCCACACAGCTGACAAGTGGCGGTGCTGGGATTTGAACCCATGACCTCTGACTCCAAAGCCTGTGCTCTTTCCACTGAGCCACGCTGCTACATGTTGGTAGACATGTTCCCTACCCACAGTGAGCTTTCCATCTGGAAATCAGGAGTACTTACTGAGCGTTTACTCTGTGCAGTGTAATGTACTAAGCGCACGGGCGAGTACAAGAGAGCAACAGAAAGGACACATTCCCTGCCCGCAACGAGCTTACAGTCTAGAGGGGGAGACAGAATAGGGGAAGGCGATAGGTAAAGGGAAGGGAAAAGAGGAGAGAGTCGCTGTCAGGTGAAAGGAGAAAAGGGTCATATCACAACGGGTGGCCAACAGACACTAAGTCAATTTTCAGAGTTCAGAGTAGAGTCAGAGGTCATGGGTTCAAATCCCGGCTCCGCCAATTGTCAGCTGTGTGACTTTGGGCAAGTCACTTCACTTCTCTGGACCTCAGTAACCTCCTCTGTAAAATGGGGATTAAGACTGTGAGCCCCCCGTGGGACAACCTGATCACCTTGTAGCCTCCCCAGCGCTTAAAACAGTGCTTTGCACATAGTAAGCGCTTAATAAATGCTATCATTATTATTATATACACACGCAGACCACCAAAATTTAGGTGCTTTAATAATAATGGCATTTATTAAGCGCTTACTATGTGCAGAGCACTGTTCTAAGCACTGGGGAATTTACAAGGTGATCAGGTTGTCCCATGGGGGGCTCACAGTCTTAATCCCCATTTTCCAGATGAGGTAACTGAGGCCCAGAGAAGTGAAGTGACTTGCCCAAAGTCACACAGCTGACGAGTGGCGGAGCCGGGATTTGAACCCATGACCTCTGACTCCAAAGCCCGGGCTCTTTCCACTGAGCCACGCTGCTTCATAAATAGAGTAATAAATACACACAAACATATATACAGGTGCTGTGGGGAAGGGAAGGAGGTAAGACGGTGAGGATGGAGAGGGGGACGAGGGGGAGCACTGTTGTAAGCGCTGGAGAGGTTACAAGGTGATCAGGTTGTCCCACGGGGGGCTCACAGTCTTCAGCCCCATTTTACAGATGAGGTAACTGAAGCCCAGAGAAGTGACTTGCCCAAAGTCACACAGCAGACAAGTGGCAGAACTGGGATTTGAACCCATGACCTCTGACTCCAAAGCCCGGGCTCTTTCCACTGAGCCACGTGGAGGCTTCTAGGGAAAGGGTTTGAGACTAGATTTTTAAACTGCCAAACTGATGAAAACACATTCAACTGGGCCAAAACGGTCCCTCCCTTCATACGCAATGACATCGTTTTACGAAGAGTTTTAGCTGAGATCCAAAAATTGTCTTTTCTACAACACCACAAAGTGGAGGATCTTACGGTTTTTCTCCTCAAGCTCTCCCATCAGTAAACACTTGCATTCCAAACATTCCCTCTGGACTTAAACTCGCTGCAGGCAGGGAACATGCTTAAGAACCCTGTACTGTATGTACTCTGTACTCTCCCAACTGTTTAGTACAGTGCTCTGCACACAGTGAGCGCTCAATAAATTGATCAGCGGCACCGAAAAATGGAACACATCGACATTCCGTACAATGTTCAATTTCAACTCATTTCAAACCTATTTAAGAGGAGGGGACCACACTGATCGTCTCTAATTCTGCCCTTGGAGTGTTTCCCTAGCATATCAATCAATCAATCAATCAATTCCATCATCATCATCAATCGTATTTATTGAGCGCTTACTATGTGCAGAGCACTGTACTAACCGCTTGGGAAGTACAGATTGGCAACAGATTGGCAATTCCAGAGCCTAATGCGTTCGCACTAGGTAAATTCTCCATCACTGCCTTTATAAAAACCGGTCCTCTTAATTAAAAAAAAAAAAAGCGTTACCGACCTTCGCTCATTTTGGGTGATGGTCCCTCTCTCTAGCTTCTTCACCGTGGACGCTAAGACTTTGTTGGCATCGTTGGCAAAATCCAAATCTCGGACTTCGGACAGGGGGACCGACACGACGGCAAACGCTTCTTTATCTTCTTTTGTCTGGCAAGTTCCAATCTGCACATAGTAAGCGCTCAATAAATACGATTGATGATGAAATGAAATTTTCTCTTCAGCCCGGTTCTTGGACGCCCCCCTCCCGACTTCTCTCAATCAGAGGGCACGGCTCAACAGAGCAGCGGCGTGGGAGGGATAATAATAATAATAATAATTATGGTATGAGAAGCAGCATGGCTCAGTGGAAAGAGCCCGGGCTTTGGAGTCAGAGGTCATGGGTTCAAATCCTGGCTCCGCCATATCTGCTGTGTGACCTTGGGCAAGTCACTTAACTTCTCGGAGCCTCAGTTCCCTCATCTGTAAAATGGGGATGTTGACTGTGAGCCCCACGCGGGACAACCTGATCACCTTGTATCTCCCCAGCGCTTAAAACAGTGCTTTGCATATAGTAAGCGCTTAACAAATGCCATTATTATTATTATTATTACTTGTTACGTGCTTACTCTGTGCCAAGCACTGTTCTCAGCGCAGCCCCACGTGGGGCTCAAAGTCTTAATCCCCATTTTATGAATGAGGTAACTGAGGCCCGGAGAAGTGAAGTGACTTGCATAAGGTCACACGGCAGACATGTGGCGGAGCCGGGATTAGAACTCAGGTCCTTCTGACTCTTAGGCCTGGGCTCTATCCACTGACCATGAGCTTATAATAATAATAATAATAATGTTGGTATTTGTTAAGCGCTTACTACGTGCAAAGCACTGTTCTAAGTGCTGGGGGGAATACAAGGAGATGAGGTTGTCCCATGTGGGGCTCACAGTCTTAATCCCCATTTTACAGATGAGGGAACTGAGGCCCAGAGAAGTGAAGTGACTTGTCCAAGGTCACACAGCAGACATGTGGGGGAGGCGGGATTCGAACCCATGACCTGTGACTCCCAAGCCTGTGCTCTTTCCACTGAGCCACGCCGCTTCTAAATATCTACTCCATCGCTTAGAACAGTGCCCGGTACATAGAAAGCTCTTATGAAGTACCATTAAAAAAAAAACTTCTGGAAATAAGATTGGAAAGAGCACAGGCTTGGGGGTCAGAGGTCATGGGTTCGAATCCCGGCTCAACCACTCATCACCTGTGTGACCTTGGGCAAGTCACTTCACTTCTCTGTGCCTCAGTTCCCTCATCTGTAAAATGGGGATGAAGACTGTGAGCCCCACGTGGGACAACCTGATCACCTTGCATCCTCCCCAGCACTTAGAACAGTGCTTGGCACATAGTTAAGCGCTTAACAGATGCCATCATCATCATCATCATCATGTCCAATTTCCCCATCAGGTGTTCGCCTGCCCAGAGAGCTTCTGCAGGGCAGAACGAGGTTGGAGAATCTGGAGGAAATAGGGCTAGAAGGGAAAATGGTTTTTTTGAGCAATATTCACCTTGAGCATAACGGGCCTCTCTTCATCCGTGTCGATGGGGATACTGGTGCTTGTCACCCATGTGTTGGTGCACAAATGTCGCAACCGAACGTAAGAGTTCCTAAAGGCAAAACACAAAGGTTTAAAACCTCCCCTTCAAAGGATGACATGCAAATTCGTGTAGCATTCCATATTTTTTTTATTTATTCTGATGACACCGGTCCACATGTTTTGTTTTGTTGTCCGTCTCCCCCTTCTAGAATGTGAGCCCACTGTTGGGTAGGGACCATCTCTGTATGTTGCCAACTTGTACTTCCCAAGCGCTTAGTACAGTGCTTTGCACACAGTAAGTGCTCAATAAATGTAATAATAATAATAATAATAATAACGATGGCATTTATTAAGCGCTTACTATGTGCAAAGCACTGTTCTAAGCGCTGGGGAGGTTACAAGGTGATCAGGTTGTCCCACGTGGGGCTCACAGTCTTCATCCCCATTTTACAGATGAGGTAACTGAGGCCCAGAGAAGTGAAGTGACTTGCCCAAAGTCACACAGCTGATAAGTGGCAGAGCCGGGATTTGAACCCATGATCTCTGACTCCAAAGCCCGGGCTCTTTCCACTGAGCCACGCTGCTTCTTTATGATTGAATGAATGAATGAATGAAGGCACACCTCCTCCAAGAGGCCTTCCCTGACTAAGCCCTCCTTTCCTCTTCTCCCACTCCCTTCTGCGTCGACCTGACTTGCTTCCTTTATTTATCCCCCCTCCCAGCCCCACACCACTTATGTCCATATCTGTCATTTCTTTATTTATATTAATGTCTTCTCCCCCTCTAGACTGTAAGCTCCTTATGGGCAGGGAATGTCTGTTTATTGTTGCAGTGTAATCAATCAATCAATCAATCGTATTTATTGAGCGCTTACTGTGTGCAGAGCACTGCACTAAGCGCTTGGGAAGTACAAGTTGGCAACATATAGAGACAGTCCCTACCCAACAGTGGGCTCACAGTCTAAAAGTGTACCCTCCCAAGAGCTTAGTACGGTGCTCCACACACAGTAAGCGCTCAATAAATACAACTGAATGAATGAATGAACGGATCTAAAGACTTGGATGTCATTTACATAATTTAGGGGAAACAGCCCAGGCCTGGCAATCAGAAGGACCTGGGTTCTCATCCTGGCCCTGCCACTTCATCGTCATCATCAATCGTATTTATTGAGCGCTTACTATGCGCAGAGCACTGTACTAAGCGCTTGGGAAGTACAAATTGGCAACATATAGAGACAGTCCCTACCCAACAGTGGGCTCACAGTCTAAAAGGGGGAGACAGAGAACAAAACCAAACATACTAACAAAATAAAATAAATAGAATAGATATGTACAAGTAAAATAAATAAATAAATAGAGTAATAAATATGTACAAACATATATACATGTCTGCTGGGTGACCCTGGACAAGTCACTTCACTTCTCCGGGCCTCAGTTACCTCACCTGTCAAATGGGGCCGAAGACTGGGAGCCCCACGTGGGACAGGGACTGTGTCCACCCCGATTAGCTTGTATCCACCCCAGCATTTAGTACGGTGCCTGGCACATAGTAAGCGCTTAACAAATACCGTAATTACGACTATAATTAAGAATATTTTCCGTGGGGGGTGTTTTGGTTTTTTACCTTGGAACCAGGCAGTCTGCTCTCTGCAGGGTTGTTGGGTCCAACTCAAAGAGAGATGCGATGTCATTCCCGTGTGGGACGGAAACCAGAGTGTACATAATCTTCTCCCCCGTTTGGCGTCTCTGCTTTGAAACAGGAAGGTCGCCGTCTCTCTGTTGACACAGAAAATAACCCTTATGCCTCATCAGGACCAATTCCAGACCGACTAATTGATGTGGAGGTGAGCCATAAGTCAGCATCTGATTTTCACTTCTGAATCCACCAAGCCCTATCCACAACTAACATATTTATTACTCTATTTATTCATTTTACATGTACATATCAATTCTATTTATTTTATTTTGTTAGTACGTTTGGTTTTGTTCTCTGTCTCCCCCTTTTAGACTGTGAGCCCACTGTTGGGTAGGGACTGTCTCTATATGTTGCCAATTTGGACTTCCCAAGCGCTTAGTACAGTGCTCTGCACATAGTAAGCGCTCAATAAATACGATTGATGATGACGATGATGATCCCCTCATTGTCTAAAAAATTCCTTTGAACAATTAATCAATCGATCGAGCATATTCATTAAGCGCTTACTGTGTGCAGAGCCCTGGTCTAAGTGCTTGGGACAGTACGACATATCATCATCATCATCAATCGTATTTATTGAGCGCTTACTATGTGCAGAGCACTGTACTAAGTGCTTGGGAAGTACAAATTGGCAACATATAGAGACAGTCCCTACCCAACAGTGGGCTCACAGTCTAAAAGGGGGAGACAGAGAACAAAACCAAACATACTAACAAAATAAAATAAATAGGATAGATATGTACAAGTAAAATAAATAAATAAATAAATAAATAGAGTAATAAATATGTACAAACATATATACATATATACAGGTGCTGTGGGGAAGGGACATATCACGTTTCCTGCCCACAGTGAGCTTCCAGTAGAGAGGGGGAGGCAGACATTAATAGAAATAAATAAATGAAGGATGTGGACATAATATAATCATTGCATTAGTTAAGCGCTGACTATATGCTAAGCGCAGGAGTAGAGACAAGGTAAACAGGTTGTCCCATGTGGGGCTCACAGACTTAATCCCCATTTTACAGATGAGGTAACTGAGGCACAGAGAAGTTAAGTGACTTGCCCAAAGTCACACAGCTAACAAGCGACGGGGCCGGGATTAGAACCCACGACCTCTCACTCCCAAGCCCGGGCTCCTTCCACTGAGCCACACTGCTTTTCATAAGTGTCGTGGGGCTGAGGGAGGGGAGAATAAAGGGAGCAAATCCAAGGGCAAGGACAAGGCAGAAGGGAATGGGAGGAGAGGAACTGAGGAGAGGAGAAGCAGCGTGGCTCAGTGGAAAGAGCACGGGCTTTGGAGTCGGAGGTCATGGGTTCGAATCCCGGCTCCACCACAAGTCTGCTGTGTGACCTTGGGCAAGTCACTTCACTTCTCTGAGCCTCAGTTACCTCATCTGTAAAAATGGGGATTAAGACTGTGAGCCCCACGTGGGACAACTTGATCACATTGTATCCCCCCCAGTGCTTAGAACAGTGCTTTGCACATAGTAAGCGCTTAACAAATGCCATCATTATTATTATTATTATTAAATGAGAGTTTAGTCTGGGAAGGCCTCTTGGAGGAGATGGGCCTTCAATAAGGCTTTGAAGGTGGGGAGAGTGAAATGAAGAGGGAAGGTGTTACAGGCCAGAGGCGGGAGGTTGGTTGGGAAATAGACGACAGTGAGATACGGTGAGTAGGTTGGCATAAGAGGAGCAAAGTGTGCGGGCTTTGTTACCTATCCCGGCCCCTACTACTGTGCTTGGTACATAGTAAGCACTTAATAAGTACCATTATTATAATTAGAGTTACAGGTGACCCTTTTTTTCTCTACTAAAGAAAGAGTATTAGAATCAACCGCTTCCAGGTCTCCGTCTGCCTGTACAGCTGAGAGAGAAAGAGAAGAGAGGAAGATTCCCCAATAATTCTGCGGAAAGAGAGATGGAAGAGGAGATTTTGAGCGGCTGTTTCAGTGGCGGTGAAGTGCTGTTAAAGAAAAAAACTCCCTTCGATCTCCCTCACCACCGAATTCCCACTCAAAGTGCTTTGCACATAGTAAGCGCTTAAAAAATACCATCATCATCACTTACACCCCATGTGGGACAGGGACTCTGACTGGATTAACTTGTATCTCCCCCAAGGCTTATATGAAGTAAGCACTTAACAAATACCACAATTATTAAACAACCAAATGAAAACTGCAGTAACACTAAATAATGTTTCTGAATCTCTTGCTCGTGTCCTTTCCAGGCCTAGAATTCCCTTTTCCAGTAGGTTTGACTGACCACTACATTTCCCATCTTCAAATCTCTTTTGAAATCCCATCTCCTCCAGATGATTAATATCCAATCTCCCCTGCTTAAATCGTCCAGACAGCATGTTCATACTTCAGCTCACTTAAGCACTTATGTATTCACAACTTCTTGAAACACTTGGTATATATGTTGCATGCTTTAGAAGTACTAGTAGTAGTAATAGTAAAACTAGCATTAGCAGTAGTTACAATAATAATTATGGTATTTGTTAAGCACTTAACTGTGTGCCAGGCACTGTAATAAGCGCTGGGGTGGATACAAGCAGATTGGGTTGGACACAGTCCCTGTCCCACGTGGGGCTCACAGTCTCAATCCCCATTTTACAGATGAGGTAACTGAAGCCCAGAGAAGTGAAGTGACTTGCCCGGGGTCACAAGCCCGTTGTTGGGTAGGGACTGTCTTTGTTGTCAAATTGTACTTTCCAAGTGCTTAGTACAGTGCTCTGCACACAGTAAGCGTTCAATAAATATGACTGAATGAATGAATTAATTAATTAATGTAGTGGCAGAGGCGGGATTAGAACCCATGACCTTCTGATTCCCAGGCCCATGTTTTAACCACTATGCCAGGCTGTTTTCAGTACTAGTCATAGTAGTAGTAGTAATGGCAATAGTAGTAGTAGTAATAATAATGATAATGGTATTTGTTAAGCGCTTAACTATGTGCCAGGCACTGTACTAAGCGCTCGGGAGACTACAAGCAGATCGGGTTGGACACAGTCCCTGTCCCACGTGGGGCACAGCCTCACAGCCTCAATCCCTATTTTACAGATGAGGGAACTGAGGCCCAGAGAAGTGAAGTGACTTGCCCGAGGTCACACGGCAGACAACTGGCAGAGCCGGGATTAGAACCCATGACCTTCTGAATCCCAGGCCCGGTTTCTATCCACTACACCATGCTGCTAGTAGGAGTAGTAATGGTATCAGTAGTAGTAGTTACCTAAGTGACCTCATTCGCTCCCACGGCTTCAACTATCATCTCTACGCTGATGACACCCAAATCTCCATCTCTGCCCCTGCTCTCTCCCCCTCCCTCCAGGCTCGCATCTCCTCCTGCCTTCAGGACATCTCCATCTGGATGTCCGCCCGCCACCTAAAACTCAACATGTCCAAGACTGAACTCCTTGTCTTCCCTCCCAAACCCTGCCATCTCCCTGACTTTCCCATCACCGTTGATGCCACTACCATCCTTCCCGTCTGTCTCATAAGCCCACAACCTTGATGTCATCCTCGACTCCGCTCTCTCGTTCACCCCTCACATCCAAGGCGTCACCAAAACCTGCCGGTCTCAGCTCCGCAACATTGCCAAGATCCGCCCTTTCCTCTCCATCCCAACCGCTACCCTGCTCGTTCAAGCTCTCATCCTATCCCGTCTGGACTACTGCATCAGCCTTCTCTCTGATCTCCCATCCTCGTGTCTCTCCCCACTTCAATCCATACTTCATGCTGCTGCCCGGATTATCTTTGTCCAGAAACGCTCTGGGCATGTTACTCCCCTCCTCAAAAATCTCCAGTGGCAACCAATCAATCTGCGCATCAGGCAGAAACTCCTCCCCCTGGGCTTCCAGGCTGTCCATCCATCCCCTCACCCCCTCCTACCTCACCTCCCTTCTGTCCTTCTCCAGCCCAGCCTGCACCCTCCGCTCCTCTGCCACTGCTCACCTCCTCACTGGGCCTCATTCTCACCTGTCCCACCGTCGACCTCCAGCCCACGTCCTCCCCCTGGCCTGGAATGCCCTCCCTCTGCCCATCCGCCAAGCTCGCTCTCTTCCTCCCTTCAAGGCCCTACTGAGAGCTCACCTCCTCCAGGAGGCCTTCCCAGATTGAGCCCCTTCCTTCCTCTCCCCCTTGTCCCCCTCTCCATTCCCCCATCTTAGCTCCTTCCCTTCCCCACAGCACCTGTATATATGTATATATGTTTGTACAGATTTATTACTCTATTTATTTATTTATTTATTTATTTTACTTGTACATATCTATTCTATTTATTTTATTTTGTTAGTATGTTTGGTTTTGTCTCCCCCTTTTAGACTGTGAGCCCACTGTTGGGTAGGGACTGTCTCTATATGTTGCCAATTTGTACTTCCCAAGCGCTTAGTACAGTGCTCTGCACACAGTAAGCACTCAATAAATATGATTGACGATGATGATGATGAATTTATTTTGTTAATATGTTTTGTTTTGTTCTCTGTCTCCCCCTTCTAGACTGTGAGCCCACTGTTGGGTAGGGACCGTCTCTATAGGTTGCCAACTTGTACTTCCCAAGCGCTTAGTACAGTGCTCTGCACATAGAAAGCGCTCAATAAATACGCTTCAATGAATGAATAAAATAGGGATCAAAACTGTGAGTCCCCCGTGGGACAACCTGATCACCTTGTAACCTCCCCAGCGCTTAGAACAGTGCTTTGCTCATAGTAAGTGCTTAACAAATACCATCATTATTATTATTAAACTCAAGTCTCCGCCCTGGCTTAGTACAGTGCTAAGCGCTTAGTACAGTGCTCTGCACATAGTAAGCGCTCAATAAATACGCTTGAATGAATGAAAAAAATGGGGATCAAAACTGTGAGCCCCCCGTGGGACAACCTGATCACCTTGTAACCTCCCCAAGCGCTTAGAACAGTGCTTTGCGCATAGTAAGTGCTTAACAAATACCATCATTATTATTATTAAACTCAAGTCTCCGCCCTGGCTTAGTCCAGTGCTCTGCACACAGTAAGCGCTCAATAAATACGATTGATTGATTGATTCTCTCCCATCTTGCCGCTGCTGCCCAGCATGGGGGAGTCTTGACTTTGCTAGCCACTGCTCAAGCTAGGAGTGGAATGGATAGGCCTCTGCTTCCCTCTCCCTCCTGCAATCCTCTTCCCTCCCTCCGCACATCCACCAAGATTCACTATATTCCCCTCTTCCTTTTTTGTACCCTCTGTCATGCATTTTAGTTTGCTTCCTCCTTTCAAAGCCCTACTGAGAGCTCACCTCCTCCAGGAGGCCTTCCCACACTGAACCCCCTTTTTCCTCTCCTCCTCCCCATTCCCCCCGCCCTCCCTCCTTCTCCTCCCCACAGCACCTGTATATATGTTTGTACAGATTTATTACTCTATTTGTTTTACTTGTACATATTTACTATTCTATTTATTTTGTCAATGATATGCGTCTAGCTTCACTTCTATTTATTCTGATGACACCTGACCACACGCTTTGTTTTGTTGTCTGTCTCCCCCCTTCTAGACTGTGAGCCCGTTGTTGGGTAGGGACCGGCTCTATATGTTATACTTTATTACTCTATTTTTTCATTTATTTTACTTGTACATATCTAGTCTATTTATTTAATTTTGTTAATATCATCATCATCAATCATATTTATTGAGCGCTTACTATGTGTAGAGCACTGTACTAAGCGCTTGGGAAGTACAAATTGGCAACATATAGAGACAGTCCCTACCCAACAGTGGGCTCACAGTCTAAAAGGGGGAGACAGAGAACAAAACCAAACATACTAAGAAAAGAAAATAAATAGGATAGATATGTACAAGTAAAATAAATAAATAAATAAATAGAGTAATAAATATGTACAAACATATATACATATATACAGGTGCTGTGGGGAAGGGAAGGAGGTAAGATGGGGGGGATGGAGAGGGGGACGAGGGGGAAAGGAAGGAAGGGGCTCAGTCTGGGAAGGCCTCCTGGAGGAGGTGAGCGCTCAGCAGGGCCTTAATATGTGTTAATATGTGTTGTTTTGTTGTCTGTCTCCCCCTTCTAGACTGTGAGCTCACTGTTGGGTAGGGACTGTCTCTATATGTTGCCAAATTGTTCTTCCCAAGCGCTTAGTACAGTGCTCTGCACACAGTAAGCACTCAATAAATATGATTGATTGATTGATTGATTGATATGTTGCCAACTTGTACTTCCCAGGCGCTTAGTACAGTGCTCTGCACACCGTAAGCGCTCAATGAATGCAATTAAATGAATGAACGAAATGCAGTCGTGATTGGTAGAGGACTGGAAACTCTCCAGATGTGACCCTCCTCCCCCTTTTAGACTGTGAGCCCACTGTTGGGTAGGGACTGTCTCTATATGTTGCCAATTTGTACTTCCCAAGCGCTTAGTACAGTGCTCTGCACACAGTAAGCGCTCAATAAATACGATTGATGATGATGATGTAGTAGCGGTAGTAGTACCAATATTAGTAGTAGCAGCATGAGAAGCAGAGAAGCAGTGTGGCTCAGTGGAAAGAGTACGGGCTTGGGAGTCTGAGGTCATGGGTTCAAATCCCAGCTCTGCCACTTGTCTGCTGTGTGACTTTGGCCAAGTCACTTAACTTCTCTGGGCCTCAGTTACCTCAGCTGGAAAATGGGGATTAAGACTGTGATCCCCACGTGGGACAACCTAATCACCTTGTATCCCCCCCAGTGCTTAGAACGGTGCTTTGCATATAGTAGGCGCTTAACAAATGTCATCATTATCAGTAGTAGTAGTAGTAGTAATGATAATAGAAATAATAGTAGTATTAGTAGTAATAGTAGTTGTCTTACTGAATGTCCACTTGATATAGTGCACAGTACTAACCGCTGCACTAATTCATCAGTCAATTATTCAGTTTATGTCAGTTTATGTCATTTATTGAGGGTTTATTGTGTACATACTAAGCACTTGGGAGAATGCCCACAAAGAGCTCACAGTGCAAAGGACTATATTCCCCTCTTCCTTTTTTCTCCCCTCTGTCATGCATTTTAGTTTGCTTCCTCCTCTAGATTGTAAGCTCCTTGAGGGGAGGGGTCATGCATACAATCTCTATTGTAATAATAATAATAATGGCATTTGTTAAGCGCTTACTATGTGCCAAGCACTGTTCTAAGCGCTGGGGAGGATACAAGATAATCAGGTTGTCCCACGTGGGGCTCGCAGTCTTAATCTTAAGACTGTGGGATCTTAAGCTTAATGAGAAGCAGCGTGGCTATAAGAAGTAGCATGGCTCAGTGGAAAGAGCATGGGATATGGAGTCAGAGGTCATGGGTTCAAATCCTGACTCCGCCAATTGTCAGCTGTGTGACTTTGGGCAAGTCACTTCACTTCTCTGGGCCTCGGTTACCTCATCTGTAAAATGGGGATTAAAGCTGTGAGGCCCCTGGGACAACCTGATCACCTTGTAACCTCCCCAGCATTTAGAACAGTGCTTTGCACATAGTAAGCACTTAATAAATGCCATTTCTTTTTTTTTTAATCCCACGCACATAATACAGCGTTCTGCCCAGAGGAGGGGCTCGATAAATATTACCAACTGCCACGTAGGAAGCTCTTTGGCCCACTGTGTCAGCAGTCTTCACGAGGGAGAAGCAGCGTGGCTTAATAATAATGATAATAATGATGGTATTTGTTAAGTGCTTACTATGTGCAAAGCACTGTTCTAAGCGTTGGGGGGGGATACAAGGTAATCAGGTTGTCCCACATGGGGCTCACAGTCTTAATCCCCATTATACAGATGAGGCAACTGAGGCCCAGAGAAGTTAAGTGACTTGCCCAAAGTCACACAGCTGACAAGTGGCAGTATTTATTTATTTATTTTACTTGTACATATCTATTCTATTTATTTTATTTTGTTACTATGTTTGGTTTTGTTCTCTGTCTCCCCCTTCTAGACTGTGAGCCCACTGTTGGGTAGGGACTGTCTCTATATGTTGCCAACTTGTACTTCCCAAGCGCTTAGTACAGTGCTCTGCACACAGTAGGCGCTCAATAAATACGATTGATTGATTGAAGTGGCAGAGCCTGGATTAGAACCCATGACCTCTGACTCCCAAGCCCATGCTCTTTCCTCTGAGCCACACTGCTTAGTGGTAAGATCCCACGTCTGGGAGTAAGAAAGACCTGGGTTCTAATCCTGGCTCTGCCGTGTGTCTGCTCTGTGACCTTGGACAAGTCATTTCACTTCTCTGGGCCTCAGTTCCCTCATCTGTAAAACAGGGATTAAGACTGTGAGTCCCATGTGGGACAGGGACTGGGTCCAACCTGATTAACTTGTATCTACCCCAGCAGTTTAGAACAGTGCTTAGCACATAGTAAGTGCTTAACAAGTACCCACATTGTACTTCCCAAGCGCTTAGTACAGTGTTCTGCACACAGTAAGCGCTCAATAAATACGATTGATGATGATGATGAAGTACCAGTCTAGTCTTCTAGACTGTGAGCCCACTGTTGGGTAGGGACCGTCTCTATATGTTGCCAACTTGTAATAGTAATGGTGGCATTTGTTAAGCGCTTACTATGTGCAAGCACTGTTCTAAGCACTGGGGGAATACAAGGTGATCAGGTTGTCCCACGTGGGGCTCACAATCTTCATCCCCATTTTACAGATGAGGTAACTGAGGCTCAGGGATGTTAAATGACTTGCCCAGGGTCACACAGCAGACACGTGGCGGAGCCGGGATTCGAACCCATTGTACTTCCCAAGCGCTTAGTACAGTGCTCTGCACACAGTAAGCGCTCAATAAATACAATTGAAGGTACCATAATCATTATTATTATTATTTTCAATAGCATTTATTAAGCGCTTACTATAGGCAAAGCATTATTAAGAAGAAGAAGAAAAAAAGAATGCTACTTCCCAAAATGACTCAGAGCGTGTGTGTGAATTTGGAAAGACGTCAGACCTCCTGAGAAGGGGCTCAGACTGTGTTCCAAGATGCTTAAGGGAAAGCGAACGAACGAATTCCAGGTTCCCAGTTGTTCCTGGCCACGGTCCCATTCTGAGCGTGTCCCCCGCCAATACCGCGCATCTGTGAGATTGAAAATGATAGACTCCTTCGTGGCAGAAAGACACACTTCTTGGAGTTAATGGGCGCTCTCAGGCACGGGGCTGCATTTTTGACACATCGTGCATTAACCTTTGAATCCTTCAAAGTTCAGAGCAGCATTTTGGTAAAGGTTTCTCAATTACAGGAAAACCTTTCCTGGACTTGAGAGGGTTGGAGCAGGAGAAAGTGTGGAAGAAAAGATTCGCATATTCACAGGGCATCAAATTTTCCTGGAATCCAGATCAGCACATTTCCTATCCTGGGCGATGTTTTCATATTTCACTCGGGGAAGACAGACTAATTACTACAAAGGGTTTTCAACACCCAGGGGCATAATTATCGGTCCATAATCAACACACCGAAAAACGTGAACGATACAAGTTTTCCAGTTTCCGCTTGCTCTCCAACTGCTTCTTCCCCACTGCTTTTGTATATATATTTGTACAGATTTATTACTCTATTTATTTTACTTGTACATATTTACTATTCTATTGAGCCCCCTGTTGGGTAGGGACTGCCTCTATATGTTGCCAACTTGTACTTCCCAAGTGCTTAGTACAGTGCTCTGCACACAGTAAGCGCTCAAGAAATACGATTGATTGATTGATTGATTTTGTTAATGATGTGCATAAAGCTTTAATTTTACTTGTTCTGACGATTTTGACACCTGTCTACATGTTTTGTTTTGCTGTCTGTCTCCCCTTTCTAGACTGTGAGCCCGTTGTTGGGTAGGGACCGTCTCTATACGTTGCCGACTTGTACTTCCCAAGCTCTTAGTCCAGTGCTCTGCACACAGTAAGCGCTCCATAAATACGATTGAATGAATGAATGTCCATGTCTGTCCTATCTGAAAAAAATCCCTCCTTTGACTCCACATCTCCCTCCAGTTATCGCCCCATCTACCGTTCCTCTCCAAACTCCTCGAGCGAGTCGCCTACACCCGTTGTCTCAGATTCCTCTCCTCCAATTCTCTCCTTGCCCCCCTCCAATCTGGCTTCCGTCCCCTTCAGGCCACAGAAACCGCCCTCTCAAAGGTCACCCATGATCTCCTTCTCGCCAAATCCAACAGCCTCTATTCCATCTTAATCCTCCTTGACCTCTCAGCTGCCACGGACACTGTGAACCACCCCCTTCTCCTGGAAACGTTACCCAACCTCAGCTTCACTGACTCTGTCCTCTCCTGGTTCTCCTCTTATCTCTCTGGCCGCTCATTCTCAGTCGCCTTCGCAGGCTCCTCTCCTGTCTCCCACCCGCTAACCGTGGGGGTCCCTCAGGGTTCAGTTCTGTCCGTCATCATCATCAATCATATTTATTGAGCGCTTACTGTGTGCAGAGCACTGTACTAAGCGCTTGGGAAGTACAAGTTGGCAACATATAGAGACAGTCCCTACCCAATAGTGGTGTCCAGACTTCACTCTGCTGCCCGGATCATTTTTTGACAAAATCACGTTACCGGACATGTTCCCCCACTCCTCCCAAAACTCCAGTGGTTGCCCATCCACCTCCGTATCAAATAAAAATTCCTCTCCATTGGTTTAAAAGCAGTCTATCCGCTTCACCTCCTACCTCACCTCACTACTCGCCTTCTACTACCCAGCCGGCACACTTCACTCCTCCGATGCCGCTAACCTTCTCCCTGGGCCTCCATCTCGCCTATCTCCCCACATCCTGCCACTGGCCTGGAAGGCCCTCCCTCCCCAAATCCGACAGACAATGACTCTCCCCTGCTTCAAAGCTTTGTGGCTTAATGGAAAGAGCCTGGAATCAGAGGTCATGGGTTCAAATCCCGGCTCCACCACTTGTCAGCTGGGTGACTTTGGGCAAGTCACTTCACTTCTCTGGGCCTCAGTTCCCTCATCTGTAAAATGGGGATGAAGACTGTGAGCCCCACGTGGAACAACCTGATCACCTTGTAACCTCCCCAGCGCTTAGAACAGTGCTTTGCACATAGTAAGCGCTTAACAAATACCATTATCATTATTATTATTATCAAAGGCCCATCTCTTCCAAAAGGCCTTCCCAAACCAAGCCTCACTTTTCCTCTTCTCCCACTCCCTTTTACGTCACCGACTTGTTCCCTCTGCTCTCCCCGCCCCCCGCCCCACAGCCCCACAGCACTTTATAATAATAATGATAATAATAATAATGGCATTTATTAAGCACTTACTATGTGCAAAGCACTGTTCTAAGCGCTGGGGGGATACAAGGTCATGAGGTTGTCCCACGTGGGGCTCACAGTCTTCATCCCCATTTTACAGATGAGGGAACTGAGGCACAGAGAAGTTAAGTGACTTGCCCAAAGTCACACAGCTGACAAGTGGCGGAGCCGGAATTTGAACCCATGACCTCTGACTCCAAAGCCCGTGCTCTTTTCCACTGAGCAACGCTGCTTCTTTTCATGTACTTCATGTACTTCATGTACTTTATGTACATATCTATCATTTATTTATTTGTTTTGATGTCTGCCTCTCCCCTTCTAGACTGTAAGCCCGTTGTGGGCAGGGAATGTAACTGTTTATTTCTGTATTGTGCTTTCCCAAGCGCTTAGCACAGTGCTCTGAACACAGTAAGTTCTCAGCGTGGCTCAATGGAAAGAGCATGGGCTTTGGAGTCAGAGGTCATGGGTTCAAATCCCAGCTCCGCCGCTTATCAGCTGTGTGACTTTGGGCAAGTCACTTAACTTCTTTGGGCCTCGGTTACCTCGTCTGTAAAATGGGGATTAAAACTGTGAGCCCCCCATGGGACAACCTGATCACCTTGTAAACTCCTCCGCACTTAGAACAGTACTTTGCACATAGTAAGCGCTTAATCAATCAATCAATCTTATTTATTGAGCACTTACTGTGTGCAGAGAACTGTACTAAGCGCTTGGGAAATACAAGTTGGCAACATATAGAGACAGTCCCTACCCAACAGTGGGCTCACAGTCTAGAAGACTGTAACAAACACCATTATTATTATTATTATTATGATTGAATGAATGATTCATTAGGTTAATGCACGATGTGTCAAAAATGCAGCCCTGTGCTTGAGAGCGCCCATTAACTCCAAGAAGTGTGTCTTTTTTGATGGCATTTATTAAGCACTTACTATGTGCAAAGCACTGTTCTAAGCACTGGGGAGGTTACAAGGTGATCAGGTTGTCCCACGGGGGTCTCACAGTCTTCATCCCCATTTTACAGATGAGGTAACTGAGGCACAGAGAAGTGAAGTGCCTTGCCCAAAGTCATACAGCTGACAACTGGCAAAGTCGGGATTTGAACCCCTGACCTCTGACTCCAAAGCCCGGGCTCTTTCCACTGAGCCACGCTACTCCCCTTCCTCAGTTAAGCTGACTACAGGGTTCTGTTCTTGGTAAAATCAGTAATGTTTGATTTCAATCAATTAATCAGTGGTATTTATGGAGCACTTACTATGTGCAGAGCACTATATGAAGTTTGGGAGAGTACAATGCAGCAGAATTCCCTGCCCATAATAAGTTACAGTCTGGAAGGCGAGACAGGCATTAATGTGAATAAATAAGTAATGTATAATATATAATTTAAAGGAAGGTATATAAGTGCTGTGGGGTTGGGGGTGGGGGCGAATATTAAATGCCCAAAGGTCACAGATCCAACACAGAAGGGAGAGAGAGCCAGGGAAAAGATTTGCATTTATATATACAGAGAGAGTCAATAACTTAATCGATAGCGTTTATTGAGTACCGCGTGAGTGCAAAGCCCCATGTTATGCCCTTGGGAGAGTAAAAGAGAAGCCAGACACCAGTGACCTGCCTGAAATCTCAATCGATCAATTAATGGTATTTATTGAGCGTTTACTGTGTGCAGAGCACAGTACTAAGAGTCGGTCTGCGTGGTTCCTGCTCACACTGACCTTAAAGTCTAGAGGGGGGAGACACACATCAATGTAAATTAATAATTTACTTAAATATAAATAATTTACAGATAAGTATTTTGAATGACATTTGTTAAGCACTTACTTTGTACCAAGCACTGTACTAGGCGCCGGGGTGGGCACAAGATGAGGCTGGACACAGTCCAAGCCCCATAAAGCCGGGACTAGAACGGGATTTACGGAGAAGTTAACTGAAATTTAACGTCTAAAACAGAACTCCTAGTCTTCCCACCCAAAACTTCTCCTCATTCCGACTTTCCCATCACTGTTGATAACTGTTAACAGTGAGAAGCAGCCTGGCCTAGTGGTAAGTGTGGGAGCCAGAGGACTTGGGTTCTAATCCCGGCTCTGCCACTTGCCTGCTGTGTGATATTTGTTGGGCAAATCACTTCACTTCTCTGTGCCTCAGTAACCTCATCTGTGAAATGGGGAATAAGACTGTGAGCCCCATACGGGACAGGGACTGTCCAACCCGATTTGCTTGTATCGGCCCAAGCGCTTAGTACGGAGCCCAGCATACAGTAAGTGCTTAAGAAATACCAAAATTATTATTATTAATTACTAAATACCATAAAAAGAAAATAAAGCCTCCATCCACATGATCTAATCACAGTCCCTGTGCACATGGAACTAACAAATGGGAAAAGGAGGTACAGAAAAGTGAAGTGACCTTCACCCGGTCACATGGCACACAGGTGGCAGAGCCAGAATTCAAACCCAGACCCTGTGACTCTCTGGCCCGGTCACTTTCCACTAGGCCATGCCACTTAACCATAAAAATAATAATAATGGTATTTGTTAAGCACTTACTATGTGCCAAGCACTGTTCTAAGCACTGGGGTAGATACAAGGCAATCAGGTTGTCCCACGTGGGGCTCACAGTCTTCATCTCCACGTGACAGATGAGGGAACTGAGGCACAGAGAAATTAAGTGACTTGCCCAAGGTCGCACAGCGGAGCCGGGATAAGAACCCATGACCTTTGACTCCCAAGCCCGGGCTCTTTCCACTACGCCATGCTGCTTCTCGCTTCTTCATCATCATCAATTGTATTTATTGAGCGCTTACTGTGTGCAGAGCACTGTACTAAGCACTTGGGAAGTACAAATTGGCAACATATAGAGACGCTCCCTACCCAACAGTGGGCTCACAGTCTAAAAGGAGGAGACAGAGAACAAAGCCAAACATACTAACAAAATAAAATAAATAGAATAGATATGTACAAGTAAAATAAATAAATAAATAAATAGAGTAATAAATATGTACAAACATATATACATATATACAGGTGCTGTGGGGAAGGGAAGGAGGTAAGATGAGGGGGATGGAGAGGGGGACGAGGGGGAGAGAGGGGCTTTTTTTCTTTTTAATCGTATTTATTGAGCACTTACTATGTGCAGAGCACTGTACTAAGCGCTTGGGAAGTACAAATTGGCAACATATAGAGACAGTCCCTACCCAACATTGGGCTCACAGTCTAAAAGGGGGAGACAGAGACCAAACATACTAACAAAATAAAATAAGTAGAATAGATATGTACAAGTAAAATAAATAAATAAATAAATAGAGTAATAAATATGTACAAACATATATACATACATACAGGTGCTGTGGGGAAGGGAAGGAGGTAAGATGGGGGGATGGAGAGGAGGACGAGGGGGAGTGAGGGGCTTCTTCTCTTGGGTCACAGCGGTGGCCAATTCTACAACCTGCCCAGGGGTTGGGAAGGATCCGGCTGGCTCCGGCTCTAAGCTCGGGGTCTTCCCACCCCAGAATAATAATAATAATGGCATTTATTAGAATGGCAGAATAGAAGAGACTTGACTGAGACGGGTGGCCCGGGCCACAGACCCCGGGATGCGGGTTCCGGCTAGGCCGATCCCACCCACTCACACCTAGGAACAGACGGCGCCAGGCCCGAGCTCGAGCTCGCTCCTCTCCGACAGGCCCTTCGTTCTGCTCTGGGGCTGTCTCTCCCATCCCTGCTTCTCTCTTGTCTGAGAGGTTCCTTCACTCTGCTCTGTGGCTGTCTCTCTCACCTCTGCCCCACTGAGAGCTCACCTCCTCCAGGAGGCCTTCCCAGACTGAGCCCCCTCCTTCCTCTCCTCCCCCTCTCCATCCCCCCGCCTTACCTCCTTCCCTTCCCCACAGCACCTGTATATATGTTTGTACGTATTTATTACTCTATTTATTTTACTTGTACATATTTATTCTATTTTATTCTGTTAATATGTTTGGTTTTGTTCTCCGTCTCCCCCTTCTAGACTGTGAGCCCACTGTTGGGTAGGGACCGTCTCTGTGTTGCCAACTTGTACTTCCCAAGCGCTTAGTACAGTGCTCTGCACACAGTAAGCGCTCAGTAAATACGATTGAATGAATGAATGACAAGTCCTTTCCCCTGCTCTGTGGCTGCGTCTCTCCTCTCTGGCTCTCTCGTCTCCGACGGGTCCTTCACTTTGCTCTGTGGCGGTCTCTCCAACCTCTGGCTCTCTCATCTCTGACAGGTCCTTTCCCCTTGCTCTGTGGCTGTCTCTCTCATCTCTGACTCCCTCTCATCTCTGACAGGCCCTTTCCCCTGCTCTCTGGCTGTCTCTCTCCTCTCTGACTCCCTCTCATCTCTGACATGCCCTTTCCCCTGCTCTGTGGCTGTCTCTCTCATCTCTGACTCCCTCTCATCTCTGCCAAGTCCTTTCCCCTGCTCTCTGGCTGTCTCTCTCATCTCTGACTCTCTCTTGTCTGACAGGTCCTTCGCTTTGCTCTGTGGCAGTGTCTCTCATCTCTGACCCTCCTGTCTGTGAGAAATCCTTCATTCTCCTCTCCGGCTGTGGCTCTGATCTCTAGCTCTCTTGTCTCTGACAGTCCTTCACTCTGCTCTGTGGTAGAGTCTCTCCTGATAGAAATCCTTCATTCTCCTCTCCGGCTCTGATCTCTAGCTCTCTTGTCTCTGACAGTCCTTCACTCTGCTCTGTGGTAGAGTCTCTCCTGATAAGGACTCATCACCTTGTATCTATCCCAGTGCTTAGCACATTAAAAGTGCCTAAACAATGTCCTAAGGTAGAATTTGGCTGAGAGGGAAACTCTCTACTTCATACCCCTACCTTGTAGGCACAGGGTTTGTGTCTACCAACTCTCTTGTATTATTCTCTCCCAGGCAACAACAATCAATCAATTGTATTTATTGAGCGCTTACTGTGTGCAGAGCACTGTACTAAGCATTTAGTGCTAAGAACAGTGCTTGGCACATAGTAAGTGCTCAACAAAAGCCATCATTATTATTATTATTATTATTACTTAGTAGAGTGTCATGCACATCCAATCCGTCACCAAAACCTGCCGGTCTCACCTTCGCAACATCGCCAAGATCCGCCCTTCCCTCTCCATCCAAACCGCTACCCTGATCATTCAATCTCTCATCCTATCCCGACCGGATTACTCCATCAGCCTCCTCTCCGATCTCCCATCCTCCTGTCTCTCCCCACTTCAATCCGTACTTCACGCCGCTGCCCGGATTGTCTTTGTGCAGAAACGCTCTGGGCATGTTACTCCCCTCCTCAAAAATCTCCAGTGGCTACCAATCAACCTACGCATCAGACAAAAACTCCTCAACCTCGGCTTCAAGGCTGTCCCTCCTCCAGGAGGCCTTCCCAGACCGAGCCTCCTCCTTCCTCTCCCCCTCCTCCCCCTCCCTCTCGCCTTACCTCCTTCCCCTCCCCACAGCACCTGTATATATGTATATATGTTTGTACGTATTTATTACTCTATTTATTCATTTTACTTGTACATATTTATTCTATTTATTTCATTTTGTTAATATGTTTTGTTGTCTGTCTCCCCCTTCTAGACTGTAAGCCCGCTGTTGGGTAGGGACCGTCTCTATACGTTGCCAACTTGTACTTCCCAAGCACTTAATACAGTGCTCTGCACACAGTAAGCGCTCAATAAATACGATTGAATGAATGAATGAATAGTAAACGCTCAACAGATACCACTGATAGAATCGATTTGTTTAATAGAACCAAGAGAGTGAGCCATTTCTGTGAGCCCCACATGGGACAACCTCATCTCCTTGTATTCCCCCAGCGCTTAGAACAGTGCTTTGCACATAGTAAGCACTTAACAAACACCAACATCATTATTAGAGAAGCAGCGTGGCTCAGTGGAAAGGGCCTGGGCTTTGGAGTCAGAGGTCATGGGTTCGAATCCCGACTCCGCCACATGTCTGCTGTGTGATCTTGGGCAAGTCACTTAACTTCTCTGGGCCTCAGTTACCTCATCTGCAAAATGGGGATGAAGACTGTGAGCCCCACGTGGGACAACCTGATCACCCCGTATCCTCCCCAGCGCTTAGAACAGTGCTTTGCACATAGCAAGCGCTTAACAAATGCCAATTATTATTATTATTATTTAAACACCATTCAGTGAAAATCTTCTCAGAAATGGGATTAAGTTTTACTTAAAAAATGCAAAAGGCACCAGGTGACGGACAGATGGTGATCCCTAAACGTGTCCCCAAGGCCCCTCCCCTAGCCGTTCACATCCCCTAGACTGGCTCTAAAATCAAGCCCGGCTGCCCAATTTTGGTCCTTTTCTTTCCATTCCCGACTCCCCACACACTGGAAAGGTGCCTCGCTCCAGCCTACCTCCAAGCTGCTGGTTTTTTCCAACTTCCCACCACAGCTATTCATAAACCAAAATGGCCTCACCAGGCCAGCGATCTCCCCACTCATCCCGGCTCCCGGATCTCCTCACGCCCGCCGGCCCTCCGTGCTCTCGGCTCCGTCCATTCTCTCTCCCTCCCCTCCGTCCCCATCCCGACCCCCTCACAAACATACACAGTCAGACCTGGGAAGGCCTGGTTTTCGCCATTCTGCTTACCACGGCTTTCCCTTCGGCGTGGACGTCTCGGTAGTCGGGATTCAGCTGGAGAAGAATCAGATAGAAAGAGAGTAGAGCGGTTTGCTTGAGAGTTCATTTTGTAAAACTCCTCGCCGCCCCCAAAGCGGTCTCTGATTCGGATCTGAAGGGGGCGGGGGGCCGACCCATAAAACTGGATTTCCGTAAAGATGCAGACAAGGATGCCTTCCATCTGGCTCCATCCGAGTTTTAGTCTTCTCGAAACCAAGTCAAGGGGCGCTCAATAAATAGGATTGAACGAATGAACACTGATACAGAGCCAACACTGAGAGCAATTCGGAAAACCCCGTGGAGAGCAGAACCGTGGTCAGTGCTAAGCAAGTCAGGCCTCGCATTCGGGAACAGAATGGCCTAGTGGAAAGAATCAATCAATCAATCAATCGTATTTATTGAGCGCTTACTGTGTGCAGAGCACTGTACTAAGCGCTTGGGAAGTACAAGTTGGCAACAAGTTGGAAAGAACACAGTCTTGGGAGTCAGAGGACATGGGCTCTAATCCCAGCTCCACCACTTATCTGCTGTGTGATCTTAGACAAGTCACTTCACTTCTCTGGGCCTCAGTTACCTCATTTGAAAATGGGGATTAAGAGTGTGAGCCCCATGTGGGACAGGGACTGTGTCCAACCTGATTAACTTGTATCTACCCCAGCGCTTAGAACATTGCATGGTACATACAAAGCGCTTAACAAATACCACAATTATTCTTATTATTCTTATTCTTATTCTTATTCTTATTCTTATTATTATTATTATGAATGCATTCTCCCTTCCCCATCATCTGGTCCTCTCAAAGCACTCTAGGAAGGGGAAGCCGGGCCTAAGGAAGATTCAGGAGATCTGCCACTGGGCTGCTGGGTGACCTTGAGGAAGTCACCTCACTACTCTGTTTCCTCATCTGTAAAATGGATATAAGATACCCGATCTTCCTCCTTCTTAATCAAATAGTCAATGGTATTTACTGAGCACTTAGTGGGGACACAGCACTGTCCTAAAGGCTTGGGAGAGGTGAATATAACAGTGTTGGGAGACACGCTCCCTGCTCACAACAAGCTCACAGTCATAGATTGCAGAATAGGGTGTGCATCAGATCTAATTATCTGGTACCGAACCCAGCGCTTTATGGAGCGCAGAACTTAATAAGTGCCTAAGAAAGACTATAATTAGAGGATACAATAATGGTAAGTTAGAAAAAATATAAGCAAGAGAGCGGCCTTGCACTGGCCACCACACTAAGGCTAACTTTTGATCTTCCCAAAAGGCCCAGGGACACTGCTATTGATCTATCTGGGAGTCAGAGGATAATAATAATAATAATAATGTTGGTATTTGTTAAGCACTTACTATGTGCAAAGCACTGTTCTAAGCGCTGGGGGGAATACAAGGAGATGAGGTTGTCCCATGTGGGGCTCACAGTCTTAATCCCCATTTTACAGATGAGGGAACTGAGGCACAGAGAAGTGAAGTGACTTGCCCAAGGTCATACAGCAGACATGTGGGGGAGGTGGCACTCGAACCCATGGCCTGTGACTCCCAAGCCCGCGCTCTTTCCACTGAGCCACGCTGCTTCTCTAGTGAAGATCCAGATTAGGATCTGGGTTCTAATCCCAGCTCCGCCACTTGTCCGCTGGGTGACCTTGGGCAAGTCACTTCTCTGGGAGTCAGGGGGTCATGGGTTCTAATCCTGGCTCCACCACTTGTCTGCTGTGTGACATTGGGCAGTTACTTCATTTTTCTGTTCCTCAATTCCCTCATCTGCAAAATGGGAATAAGACTGTGAGCCTTAGTACAAGCGCTTAGTACAGTGCTCTGCACATAGTAAGCGCTCAATAAATACGATTGATTGATTGATTGATTATGCAGGACAGGGACTGTATCTAACCCAATTATCTTGTATCTAGCCCAGTGCTTAGAACATTGTCTGGCACACAGCAAGTGCTTAACAAATACCATTATTATTATTATTATTATTATTTGAAAAATGGGGATTAAGACTGTGAGCCCTATGTGGAACAGGGATTGTGTCTTTCCCAAATTGCTTGAATCCACCTGAGACCTTAATACAGTGCCCAGCACATAGTAAGCGTTTAACAAATGGCACTTCGGCAAAATACCTCGGGCCACTGATTGTCATGACATCCAACAAAGGCTCGTCAGTACAAGAAGCAGTTTCCCATGATCCAAAAAGTGTGTGGCCTAGTAATAATAATAATGGCATTTATTAAGCGCTTACTATGTGCAAAGCACTGTTCTAAGCGCTGGGGGGATACAAGGTGATCAGGTTGTCCCACGTGGGGCTCACAGTCTTAATCCCATTTTACAGATAAGGTAACTGAGGCACAGAGAAGTTAAATGGCTTGCCCAAGGTCTTACAGCTGACAAGTGGCGGAGCCGGGATACGAACCCATGACCTCTGACTCCAAAGCCCGGGCTCTTTCCACTGAGCCACGCTGCTTCTCCAATGTGATCAAGTTGTCCCACGTGGGGCTCACAGTCTTAATCCCCATTTTTTACAGATGAGGGAATTGAGGCTCAGAGAAGTTAAGTGACTTGCCCAAGGTCACACAGCAGACTTGTGGTGGAGCCGCAATTCGAACCCATGACCTCTGACTCCAAAGCCCGTGCTCTTTCCACTGAGCCACGCTGCTTCTCTAATAGTGAATGGAGCCTGGAGACTGAGAGTCAGAGGACCTAATCCCAGCTCCACCAATTGTCTATTGTGTGACCTTGGGCAAGTCACTTCACTCAGAGAAGCAGCATGGCCTAGTGGAAAGAGCGTGGGCCTGGGAATCAGATTCATTCATTCACTCATTCAATCGTATTTACTGAGCGCTTTCTGTATGCAGAGCACTGTACTAAGCGTTTGGGAAGTCCAAGTTGGCAACATATAGAGACGGTACCTACCCAACAGCAGGTTCACAGTCTAGAAGGGGGAGACAGACAACAAAACAAAACATATTAACAAAATGAAATAGAATAAATATGTACAAGTAAAATAAATAAATAGAGTAATAAATATGTACAAACATATATACATATATACAGGTGCTGTGGTGAGGGGAAGAAGGTGGGGGGGAGGAGGAGGAGGAGGAGGCGAAGAGGAAGGAGGGGGCTCAGTCTGGGATGGTCATGGGTTCTAATTCCGACTCTGCCACTCGTCTGCTGTGTGACCTTGGGTAAGTCACTTCACTTCTCTGAGCCTCAGTTACCTCACCTGCAAAAGGGGATGAAGACTGTGAGCCCCACGGGGGACAACCTCATTACCTTGCATCTACCCCAGCGCTTGGAACAGTGCTTGGCACATAGTAAGCGCTTAACGAATACCATCATTAATACTACTATTCTCTGGGCTACAGCAACCTCATCTGTAAAATGGGGATGAAGACTGTGAGCCCCATGTGGGACATGGACCGCGTCCAACCCGATTACCTCATTCATTCATTTATTCAATCATATTTACTGAGCATTTACTATGTGCAGAGCGCTGTACTAAGCGATGAGCCCACTGTTGGGTAGGGACTGTCTCTATATGTTGCCAACTTGTACTTCCCAAGCGCTTAGTACAGTGCTCTGCACACAGTAAGCACTCAATAAATACGACTGATTGATTGACTGATTGGGAAATACTAATCGGCAACATATAGAGACGGGCCCTATCCAACAACGGACTCACAGTCTAGGAGGGGGAGACAGCCAACAAAACAAGTAGACAGGTGTCGATACCATCAGAATAAATAGAGTTATGGTTATCTACACATCATTAATAAAATAAATATAGTAAATATGTACAAATAAAATAGAGTAATAAATATATACAAGTGCTGTGGGAAGGGGAAGGAGGTAGGGCAGAGGGAATATCTACCCCAGCACTTAGTACAGTCCCTGGCACATTATAAAGTTTAAGAAATATCATTTGCAAAAACTAAACAAAAAACCCTTCTCTGCGGCTGGGAGACCTGGATCCTGGATCATCCTGCTCCTCAACAAGTTTCAACCAGTCACTGCCGGGCCAGACTTAACATTAAGTGGTAAAACGAGATCCCGGAGCAATGGAATTGTGGAACATTACCAGTCTTCTGGCAACGGGCTCTGGGATCAATCAACCAATCAATCAATCATATTTATTGAGCGCTTACTGTGTGCAGAGCACTGTACTAAGCGCTTGGGAAGTACAAGTTGGCAACATATAGAGACAGTCCCTACCCAACAGTGGGCTCACAGTCTTTGGACATTTGAAATTCTCCCCACCCGCAACCCCAAAGAACGTACATACATGTTTACAAATTCTAAAATATCCATTATTTGTTCGGATTAACATAGAGAAGCAGCGTGGCTCAGTGGAAAGAGCATGGGCTTTGGAGTCTGAGGTCATGGGTTCAAATCCTGGCTCCAACAACTGTCAGCTGGGTGACTTTGGGCAAGTCACTTAACTTCTCTGGGCCTCAGTTCCCTCATCTGTAAAATGGGCCCCAGGGGACAACCTGATCACCTTGTAACCTCCCCAGCACTTAGAACAGTGCTTTGCACATAGTAAGCACTTAATAAATGCCATCATTTTTATTATTATTATTATTATTATTATTATTATTAATGTCTGTCACTCCCTCTAGACTCCAAGCTCATAAAGGGTGCGGAGAATGTCTGCTATAATTCTGTTGTACTGTCCTTAGTACAGTGCTCGGCACTTCGTAAGCACTCAATAAGTACCAATGATTGATTGACTGATTGAAAGCTACTCTCAATTTAATACAGCTGCACTGGCTGGGACATGGAAAGAGAATGAGTGACAGCAGGAGACCCAAATAGCTGCTGTTTGCTGAGCTGAAATTGGGAGAGCGGAAGCCAGGAGGGCAGATAATAATAATATTTGTTAAGCTCTTACTATGTGCAAAGCACTGTTCTAAGTGCTGGGGAGGTTACAAGGTGATCAGGTTGTCCCACGGGGGGCTCACAGTTTTAATCCCCATTTTACAGATGAGGGAACTGAGGCACAGAGCAGTTAAGTGACTTGCCCAAAGTCACACAGCTGACAATTGGCGGAGCTGAAATTTGAACCCATGACCTCTGACTCCAAAGCCCGTGCTCTTTCCACTGAGCCATGGTGCTTCTCAGTGGAGGAATTCCTTCCTCCCTGCATATCCGAGAGACCACCACTTTCCTCATCTTCAAAATCGTACTAAAATCACTTCTCTCAGAGGCCTCCCAGAATAAGCCCTCAATTCCCCTTTGTATCAACTATGAGAGCGACTGTGTAGATGTCTAGCACTTTGATACTCACCGCAAGCCTACAGCACTTACATAAATATCTTTATACTCCACTATTTCCCAATTTGTAATTTATGGGGAAGCAGTGTGGCTTAGCGGAAAGAGCACGGGCTTGGGAATCAGAGGACGTGGGTTCTGATCCCGGCTCCGCCACTTCGCGGCTGTGTGACTTTGGGCAAATCACTTCTCTGTGCCTCAGTTCCCTCATCTGTAAAATGGGGATTAAGACTGTGAGCCCCCCGTGGGACAACGTGATCACCTTGTAACCTCTCCAGCGCTTAGAACAGTACTCTGTACATATTAAGTGCTTAACAAATACCATTATTATTATAATTATTATTATTTTAATGTCAGTCTCCCCCTGTGGACTGTAAATTCCTTGTCGGCAGGGATTATGACGACCATATCTCTTGTATTTTACTGTAGGCCACGTGGCTTTGCAGTACGTCCTAATGGAAAGAGCACAGGCTTCGGAGTCAGAAGATCTGCATTCTCATCCTGGTTCCATCGTGTACCTGCTGTGTGAACTTGGGCAAGTCACTTCATTTCCCTGTGCCTTGGTTCTCTCGTCTGCAAAATGGGGATTCAACCCCTGGACCCCCTCCTAAAAAAGACCGTGAGCCCTACATGGAAACCTGATTATTTTATATCCGCCCCAGGACTTAGTAGAGGACTTGGCACAGTAAATGTTTAACAAATACCACAGTTGTTATTATTATTCTCTCAACCACTCAGTACAGTGTTTTGCACACAATAAACACCCAAGGGATACCACTGAAAGTCAGAAGACCCAGAGTCTAGAGAGCCCTAACACTTCCCTACAGTGTGACCTTGGGCAAGTCACTGAACCTTCTGGGCCTTAATTTCCTCATCTGTAAAATGGAGATGAGATAGACTGTGTGTCCATATTCAACAGGGTCTGTTTGCAATGTGACAATCTTGTATTCTCCCCCTTCTAGACTGTGAGCCCACTGTTGGGTAGGAACCGTCTCTATATGTTGCCAACTTGTACTTCCCAAGCGCTTAGTACAGTACTCTGCACACAGTAAGCGCTCAATAAATATGATTGATTGATTGATTGTATTTACCTGAGAGCTTAGCACATAGGTAGCACTTGACAGATGTCACAATTATGTCACCTGCCTCCATGCTTTCTTTTGCACCTGTCTACATGTTTTGTTTCGTCGTCTGTCTCCCCCTTCTAGACTGTGAGCCCACTGTTGGGTAGGGACAGTCCCTATAAGTTGCCGACTCATACTTTCCAAGCGCTTAGTACAGTGCTCTGCACACAGTAAGTGCTCAATAAATACGGTTGAATGAATGAATGAATTATAAAAGCCATACTTACTGCTCAAGAACCATTTATAGGTCCACCCAGTAATGGTTAAAAAAAAGGAAGGGAACAGTTAGCGGGGAGGGGAAGGGGGACCCAATTTCTTCTCCCCTGCTCCAGGACTTGGGAGATTCTCTCTTCTTGCACCAGAAAATGTTTCTTTACCTTCCTGTCCACAGACAACTGAATTCTCATCCACTAGCACTGCTGCACGGGGGAGGAAGCTGGCTCAGTGGAAAGAGCCCAGGCTTGGGAGTCAGAGGTCAATCAATCAATCAATCAATCATATTTATTGAGTGCTTACTGTGTGCAGAGCACTGTACTAAGCGCTTGGGAAGCACAAGTTGGGGGTTCTAATCCCAGGCCCTCCACTTCATTCATTCAGTCGTATTTATTGAGTGCTTACTGTGTGCAGAGCACTGTACTATTCCATTCATTCATTCATTCAATCGTATTTATTGAGCGCTTACTGTGTGCAGAGCACTGGACTAAGTGCTTGGGAAGTACAAGTTGGCAACATATAGAGACGGTCCCTACCCAACAGTGGGCTCACAGTCTAGAAGGGGGAGACAGAACAAAACATATTAACAAAATAAAATAAATAGAATAAATACGTACAAATAAAATAAATAAATAAATAAATAGAGTAGTAAATATGTATAAACATAGAGAAGCAGCGTGGCTCAGTGGAAAGAGCACGGGCTTTGGAGTCAGAGGTCATGGGTTCGAATCCCGACTCTGCTACATGTCTGCTGTGTGATCTTGGGCAAGTCACTTAACTTCTCTGGGCCTCAGTTACCTCATCTGTAAAATGGGGATTAACACTGTGAGCCCCACGTGGGACAACCTGATCACCCTGTATCCTCCCCAGCGCTTAGAACAGTGCTTTGCACATAGTAAGCGCTTAATAAATGCCAATTATTATTATTATTATTATATATACATATATACAGGTGCTGTGGGGAGGGGAAGGAGGTAAGGCAGGGATGAGGGGGAGGGGGAGGAGGGGGAGAGGAAAGAGGGGGCTCAGTCTGTCAGCTGTGTGACTTTGGGCAAGTCACTTAACTTCTCTGGGCCTCAGTTCCCTCAGCTGTCAAATGGGGATTAAGACTGTGAGCCCCACGTGGGACAACCTGATCCCAGCTTGAAAGAAGCTTTCAATCATGCTTCTTCTCTGCCATCTGAAGTGTCCTAATCTTTAGCAGCTATTCTCCGGTGAAGAAGCTTTGTATCCCCCCAGTGCTTAGAACAGTGCTTGGCACATAGTAAGTGCTTAACAAATGCCATCATTATTATTATTATTATTATTATTATTATTATCTATTTAAATAACACATACATTTGTGTCTTCTAGACAAAATTTGTACCTGGGGAGAAGCCAAGATGAAGAGGATGAGACAAAGAGGGAGAGGGAGGAGCAGAGATGGAAAGGGAGAAGCAGAGATGGAGAGGGAAGAGCAGAGATGGAAAGGGAGAAGGAGAGATGGAGAGGGAAAAGCAGAGAGGGAGAGGGAGAGGGAGAATGCAGTGGGGGGGAGAGAAATGGAGAGGGAGGGAGAGCAAGACAGAGGGAAAAAACACATAATTGGAGAGACCAAGGAGTGCTTTAAACTACTGCAACCTACTGCATTGAATTGCTGGCATTTTCCATGCTACCCGCTCATCTGCCCTCCAAGGCCCACGACAATGCCACCTGCTCTCGCCAGCCACATCTTAGTTGATGCCCAGTAGAAAGCCACAGTCCTGACGCTACTAGAAGGAGGCGTTTGGAATCTCTAATTGCTGGATTAACCACCTAGAGAAAACAACTTCTCCTCCTACGGACTCCTGGCTGCTGAAAACCTTGAAACTCCCCCTTGAATTCACCGTCTCTTCCTGTGATTTTCCCAGTGTGGGTTTTCCAGATCTGAACGTCGAAAGAAAACAAAGGAATATCCAAAGAATCGCCCTTAAAGGCAATTTGTCGATTTATCTCGAGGCCTAGTGGAAAGAAGAGGGCACCCAGTTCTAATTCTGGTTCTGTAACTGACCTGCTCTCTGACTTTGGCATGTCACTAACCCCTCTGCACCTCAGTTTCCTCATCTGCAAAATGGGGATAAGATTTTTCTTAAGGCATTGTTAAGTGCTTTCTAGGTGCCAGACACTGTACTAAGTACTGAGCAGCATGGCTCAGTGGCTTTGGAGTCAGGGGTCATGGGTTCGAATCCCGGCTCCACCAATTGTCAGCTGTGTGACTTTGGGCAAGTCACTTAACTTCTCTGTGCCCCAGTTCCCTCATCTGTAAAATGGGGATTAAGACTGTGAGCCCCCCGTGGGACAACCTGATCTCCTTGTAACCTCCCCAGCACTTAGAACAGTGCTTTGCACATAGTAAGCGCTTAATAAATGTCATTATTATTATTATTATTACTGGGTAGATATAAGCAAATCAGGTTAGACACAGTCCATGTCTCACGTGGGGCTCATTGTCTTAATCCCCATTTTACAGACGAGGTCACTAAGGTGCAGAGAAGTGAAATGACATGCCCAAGATCCCACAGCAGACATGGGGCGGCATCAGAATTAGAACCCAGCGTAGCTTAGTGGAAAGAGCCCGGGCTTGGGAGCCAGAGGTCATGGGTTCTAATCCCGGCTCCACCACTTTTCAGCTGTGTGACTTTGGGCAAGTCACTTCACTTCTCTGGGCGCTTAGAACAGCGCTTTGCACATAGTAAGCACTTAATAAATGCCATTATTATCATCATTAACCCTCGTACTTCTGACTCCCAGGACCCGTCTCTTTCCACTAGGCCATGCTGCTTCCCTAAAATGACTGTAAAACCCATGTGAGACAGGGACTGTATCTGATTCAAAAACCTTATATTTTCCCCACCACTTGCGGCACCCGATTAGCACCTAATAAATTCAGCGTGGCTCAGTGGAAAGAGCCCGGGCTTTGGAGTCAGAGGTCGTGGGTTCAAATCCCGGCTCTGCCAACTGTCAGCTGTGTGACTTTGGGCAAGTCACTTAACTTCTCTGTGCCTCAGTTCCCTCATCTGTAAAATGGGGATTAAAACTGTGAGCCCCCATGGGACAACCTGATAACCTTATACCCCCCCCAGCGCTTAGAACAGTGCTTTGCACATAGTAAGTGCTTAATAAATGTCATTATTATTATTATTCCACAGTTATTATTATTGGTGTAGTTGCTTCTGGTTAACTGACACTTTTGCTTATTGTTTGCAATCCACTGCTACTTGTGGTTTTTTTTTAATTTTCTATCCACCCTTACTTAGACTGACTCCCCATATGGGACAGGGTCTGGATTTGATCTGTCATTTTGGCATCTACCCCAATGCTGAGCACAGTACAAGCCAGACAAATACCATGGCTAATACAATCAAGTCTGCAGGAGCAAAAAGGCCAAAGACCAAATCTGCCTATACATCCAATATCTGTCTATTCTTGTTTTCCCAACTTGACATATGTTCTTGTGTTTTATGGACTATGTATGTGTACACATGGGCGAGCGTGCGCGTTTGTGCGAAGTACATCAGAGCACAAGAAAAGCCTTTACCATGTCAAACCAATGGCCAACAGCCCAAACTTCTGTTTCCAACCTTGACAAGAGAATCAATCAATCGATCGATCGCATTTATTGAGCACTTATGGTTGGGGGAGCCATAAAAAAGGTTGCCTTTCTGGTCATCCATCCCAATTTGGGGGGGGAGCAGATCATCCAGTTCCTTTAACTTTTCCTCTAATTAATCAATGGTGTTTATTGAGCGCATACTGTGTATCATCATCATCAATCGCATTTATTGAGCGCTTACTGTGTGCAGAGCACTGTACTAAGCGCTTGGGAAGTACAAGTTGGCAACACATAGAGACAGTCCCTACCCAACAGTGGGCTCACAGTCTAAAAGGGGGAGACAGAGAACAAAACCAAACATACTAACAAAATAAAATAAATAGAATAATCAATCAATCAATCGTATTTATTGAGCGCTTACTGTGTGCAGAGCACTGTACTAAGCGCTTGGGAAGTACAAGTCGGCAACAATAGGTGAACCCAAGTGCTAAGGTAACATAGAAGGGAGTGGGAGAAGAGGAAATGAGGGGCTAGAAAGGGAGGTCCTCTTGGAGGAGATGCTCTTTTGACATCCATACCTTTCCCTGAGGTGACTGCTTGTCAACATACTGAACGCCTAACTCCCGTTGAACCCGCTGATTTTTCCTGCTTACCCAACTACCCCCGTTAACGTATTCCATATAATAATAACAATAATAATGACGGTAGTTGTCAAGCGCTTACTATGTGCCAAGCACTATTCTAAGCACTGGGGTACGAACAAGGTAATCAAGTTGACCTATGTGGGGCTCACAATCTCAATCCCCACTCTCCAGATGAGGTATCTGAGGCACAGAGAAGTGAAGTGACTTGCCCGAGGTCACACAGCAGACAACCGATGGAGCCGTCATATTTATTATTCTATTTATTTTATTAATGCTGTGTATATATCTATAATTCTATGTATCTAGTTTGATGCTAGCTCTCTTCCTCCCTTCAAGGCCCTACTGAGAGCTCACCTCCTCCAGGAGGCCTTCCCACACTGAGCCCCTTCCTTCCTCTCCCCCTCGTCCCCCTCTCCATCCCCCCCATCTTGCCTCCTTCCCTTCCCCACAGCACCTGTATATATGTATATATGTTTGTGCATATTTATTACTCTATTTATTTATTTATTTATTTTACTTGTACATATCTATTCTATTTATTTTATTTTGTTAGTATGTTTGGTTTTGTCTCCGCCTTTTAGACTGTGAGCCCACTGTTGGGTAGGGACTGTCTCTATATGTTGCCAATTTGTACTTCCCAAGCGCTTAGTACAGTGCTCTGCACACAGTAAGCGCTCAACAAATACGATTGATGATGATTGATGATGATGATGCTACTGATGCCTATCTGTTTTGTTTTGTTGTCTGTCTTCCCCTTCTAGACTGCGAGCCCGCTGTTGGGTAGGACTGTCTCTATCTGTTGCCAAACTGTACTTTACAAGCACTTCCTACAGTGCTCTGCACACAGTAAGTGCTCAATAAATACGACCGAATGAATGAATGAATGAACCCACGACCTCTGACGCTCCAGCCCATGCTCTTTCCACTAAGCCATGCCGCTCCTTCTCTAATATTGTCACCGGCAAGCAGCGTGGCTCAGTGGAAGGAGCACGGGCTTTAGGGTTGGAGGTCATGGGTTCAAATCCCGACTCCACCACTTGTCAGCTGGGTGACTTTGGGCGAGTCACTTAACTTCTCTGTGCCTCAGTTCCCTCATCTGTAAAGCGGGGATTAAGATGGTGAGCCCCAGGTGGGACAACCTCATCACCTCCCCAGCGCTTAGAACTGTGCTATGCCGTCATTATTATTATTAAATGCCGTCATTATTATTATTAAAGCATTTCCTTCCAGGTTCAACGGGAATCTTCTCCGCCTTCTGCTGTGGGAATTGCTGACCAACAATTCTACATTTCCCCTTCCTCCGCTCCTTCAATATTCGGTAGCTTTCAATCATGCTTCTCCTCTGCCATCTGAAGTGTCCTAATCTTTAGCAGCTATTCTCCGGTGAAGAAGCTTTCCATCCTGTTCTTGGTTTCACTTTCTCCAGAGGAACATTTGCACCTTACAGTGAATACTGATGTATATAATCGTGTATATTTATTTGGATAACTACATAGCTACCTAGACAGAGAAAGAGAAGAGAGAAAGATAGTGATACATAGATAAGTGAATCAGAATGCTATATTGACTTTCCTCAAGAAGGTTCCAGACTAGAGTCCGAATAAATGGAAGAATCTAGGATAACTTCAGGGTTCTTGAGTATCACTGTACACTGACACTGAAATGAATCAATAAATCATGAATAAATAAATATAATTCCACCCAGGGAATCCTATGGGTGGGAAAAAAGTTGATTTTTACTGCCACCTGATGGCTGTTACCCTCTTTTCCTCTACAGTTATACATAGCAATATGAAAATTTATGACATATATAATATATACAATTATATATTCCTAAGTATATTTTCCTATTTTCATATATACGAAAATATTTGTGTATGTATATACTTATATGCATATATAAATCAATCAATCAATCGTATTTATTGAGCACTTACTGTGTGCAGAGCACTGTACTAAGCGCTTGGGAAGTACAAGTTGGATATACAGCACCTGTATATATGTTTGTACAGATTTATTACTCTATTTTATTTGTACATATTTAGTATTCTATTTATTTTGTTAAATATGTGCATTTGAGAAGCAGCGTGGCTCAGTGGAAAGAGCCCGGGCTTTGGAGTCAGAGGTCGTGCGTTCAAATCCAGGCTCCGCCACTTGTCAGCTGTGTGACTTTGGGCAAGTCACTTCACTTCTCGGGGCCTAAGTTACCTAATTTGTAAAATGGGGATTAAGACTGTGAGCCCCATGCAGGACAACCTGATGACCTTGTAACCTCTCCAGCACTTATAACAGTGCTTTGCACATAGTAAGCACTTAATAAATGCCATTATTATTATTATTATTATTATTATTATTTAGCTTTAATTCTATTTATTCTGATGACTTGACACCTGCCCACATGTTTTGTTTTGTTGTCTGTCTGCCCCTTCTAGACTGTGAGCCCGTCGTTGGGGAGGGACCGTCTCCATATGTTGCCGACTTGTAGTTCCCAAGTGCTTAGCACAGTGCTCTGCACACAGTAAGCTCTCAATAAATACGATTGAATGAATATATGTGTGTGTGTGTGTGTGTGTGTGTGTGTATATTCATTCATTCAGCCAATCGTATTTATTGGGCGCTTACTGTGTGCAGAGCACTGTACCAAGCACTGGGGAAGTACAAGTCGGTAACATATAGAGATGGTACTTACCCAACAACGGACTCACAGTCTAAAAATGGGATACATATATATGTATACGTATATATACACATATATACATTATACACATGCATATGCATGCATGTATAATATGTATAATGTATATGTGTGTAGATATATGTGTGTATATACACACATGTGGATGTATTTACATGTATATAGACCAATTCTTGTGTGTGTGGCAAAGCTGGGATTTGAACCCACATCCTCTGACTCCCAAGCCTGTGAGCCCACTGTTGGGTAGGGACCGTCTCTATATGTTGCCCACTTGTACTCCCCAAGCGCTTAGTCCAGTGCTCTGCACATAGTAAGCGCTCAATAAATATGACTGATGATGATGAAGTGCTCAATAAATACGACTGAACGAAAGCCTGTGCTCCTTCCACTAAACCATTCTGCTTCTTGTGCAACGAATACGACTGAATGGACGAAGGAAAGAATCCTCTCTGTAACCACAGCCCGAAGGGAGATTTCAAGAGCCACACGGAGGGGCAGGTGCCGGCCCCACTTGAACGCCGGGGCGATTGAGAGACGGGGGTCCTCACCTCGGCCGCCAGGTAGTTTCCCGTCGCCAGGTGTTTAAATCGGAAGAGGCTGTTCCACTGTCCGGCCCCTCCTCGACACGGGTCATGGTGGACGACCTGCGGAAACAGAAACAGCCAAGGTAACCACAGCAACGGGGCTCCACGGAAACCCACCGGACCGTTTTTCGGGAAGGGAAAGGATTCTGCAGCCTCTTGGCTCCAGAAGGGCCGGGGGCAGGCCTAACTCGTCGTGTGATTTTCCTATTGTCATTCATTCATCCATTTAATCGTATTTATTGAGCACTTACTGTGTGCAGAGTGCTTGGGAAGTACAAGTCGGCAACATACGGAGACGGTCCCTCCCCAACGGCAGGCTCACATTAATCTGGCCTTGCTTAATGGGTCTTTAATATCAGCTGTGTTATTACGACTTTCTCATGAGCATCAATGATTTTGTTAGAACAAGAAGCAGCATTCAGCTGTGTGACCTTGGGCCAGTCACTTCACTTCTCTGGGCCTCAGTAACCTCCTCTGTAAAACGGGGATAAAGACTGTGAGGCCCCCGTGGGACAACCCGATCACCTTGTAACCTCCCCAGTGCTCAGAACAGTGCTTTGCACATAGTAAGAGCTTAATAAATGCCATCATTATTATTATTATTATTATTGCTTAGAGAATAGAGCACATGCCTGGGAGTCAGAAGGGCCTGAATTCTAATCCCACCTCTGCTACTTGTCTGCTGTGTGACCCTGGGCAAGTCACTTCACTTCTCTGTGCCTCAGTTGTCATCCATTCATTCATTCCATCATATTTACTAAGCGCTTACTGTGTGCAGAGCACTGTACTAAGCCCTTGGGAAGTACAAGTCGGCAACATATAGAGACGGTCCCTACCCAACAATGGGCTCATGGTCTAGAAGGGGGAGACAGACAACAAAACATGTAGACAGGTGTCATAATCGTCAGAACAAATAGAATTATAGCTATTCATTCATTCATTCATTCAATCGCATTTATTGAGCGCTTACTGTGTGCAGAGCACTGTACTAAGCACTTGGGAAGTCCAAGTTGGCAACATATAGAGACAGTCCCTACCCAACAGCGGGCTCAGTCTAGAAGGGGGAGACAGACAACAAAACAAAACATATTAACAAGATAAAATGAATAGAATAGCAAATATATGCACATCATTAACAAAATAGAATTGTAAATCAATCAATCAATCGTATTTATTGAGCGCTTACTGTGTGCAGAGCACTGCACTAAGCACTTGGGAAGTACAAGTTGGCAACATATAGAGACAGTCCCTACCCAACAGTGGGCTTAGAGGAATAAATCTGTACAAATATATATTCAAGTGCTGTGGGGAGGGGAAGGAGGTAGGGCCGGGGGGATGGGGAGGAGGAGAGGAAAGAGGGGGCTCAGTGTGGGAAGGCCTCCTGGAGGAGGTGAGCGCTCAGTAGGGCTTTGAAGGGAGGAAGAGAGCTAGTTTGGCGGATGTGAGGAGGGAGGGAATTCCAGGTCAGGGGGAGGACGTGGGCCGGGGGTCGACGGCGGGACGGGCGAGAACGAGGCCCAGTGAGGAGGTTAGTGGCAGCAGAGGAGTGGAGGGTGCATCCTCTCCCAAGCGCTTAGTACAGTACTCTGCACACAGTAAGTGCTCAATAAATGAGACTGAATGACTATGAATATTATTATTAATAATAATATTTATTAAGCATTTACTATGTGCCAAACACTGTTCTCAGTGCTGAAGTAGCTACGAGTTCATCAGACTGCACTTTCTCAAGCACTCAGTACATATTTATTACTCTATTTATTTTATTTGTACGTATTTATTCTATTTATTTGATTTTGTTAATATGTTTTGTTTTGTTGTCTGTCTCCCCCTTCTAGACTGTGAGCCCGCCGTTGAGTAGGGACTGTCTCTATATGTTGCCAACTTGTACTTCCCAAGCACTTAGTACAGTACTCTGCACACAGCAAGTGCTCAATAAATGCGATTGAATGAATGACTACGAATATTATTATTAATAATAATATTTATTAAGCATTTACTATGTGCCAAACACTGTTCTCAGTGCTGAAGTAGCTACGAGTTAATCAGACTGCACTTTCTCAAGCACTCAGTACATATTTATTACTCTATTTTATTTGTACGTATTTATTCTATTTATTTGATTTTGTTAATATGTTTTTTTTTTTGTTGTCTGTCTCCCCCTTCTAGACTGTGAGCCCGCCGTTTCAGATGAGGGAACTGAGGCTCAGAGAAGTGAAGTGACTTGCCCAAGGTCACACAGCAGACATGCCAGCGCTTAGAACGGTGCTTTGCACATAGTAAGTGCTTTATAAATGCCATTATTATTATTATTATGTGGCGGAGCCGGGATTCGAACCCCTGCCCTCTGACTCCAAAGCCCGGGCTCTTTCCACCGAGCCACGCTGCTTCTCTAATAATAATAACTGTGGTATTTGTTAGGCACTACAGGTCAGGCACTGTACTAAACGCTGGGACAGATGCAAGGTAATATAGAGATGGTCCCTACCCAACAAAGAGCTCACGGTCTAGAAATCTATATCTGTATCTATATGTCTATATCTATAATTCTATTTATTGATATTGATGCTGTTGATGCCTGTTTGCTTATTTTGATGTCCATCCCCTCCCTTCTAGATTGCGAGCCCATTGTTGGGTAGGAATGAATGAATGTCTCTATATGTTGCCAACCTGTACTTCCCAAGCGCTTAGTACAGTGCTCTGCACACAGTAAGCGCTCAACAAATACAACTGAATGAATGAATGAATTGCTCTGCACACGGTAAGCAGTACATATTTATTACTCTATTTTATTTGTACATATTTAGTCTATTTATTTGATTTTGTTAATATGTTTTGTTTTGTTGTCTGTCTCCCCCTTCTAGACTGTGAGCCCGCCGTTGAGTAGGCACTGTCTCTATATGTTGCCAACTTGTACTTCCCAAGCGCTTAGTACAGTGCTCTGCACACAGTAAGCGCTCAATAAATACGACTGAATGAAGGAATGAATTGCTCTGCACACAGTAAGCACTCGCTAAATATCACTGATCGATTTTTTTTTTAATGGTATTTGTTAAGCGCTTTCTATAGTAATATTAACTATGGGATTAGTCAAGCGCTTAGTATGTGGAGAAGCAGCGTAGCTCAGTGGAAAGGGCACGGGATTGGGAGTCAGAGGTTATGGGTTCAAATCCCGGCTCCGCCAACTGTCGGCTGTGTGACTTTGGGCAAGTCACTTCACTTCTCTGGGCCTCAGTTCCCTCATCTGTAAAATGGGGATTAAAACTGTGAGCCCCCCATGGGACAACCTGATCACCTTGTAACCTCCCCAGCGCTTAGAACAGTGATTTGCACCTAGTAAGCGCTTAACAAATACCATCATTATTATTATTATTATGTGCCAGGCACTGTATTAAGCGCTGGGGCGGATACCAGAAAATCATGTTGGACAGAGTCCCTGTCTCACGGGGGGGCTCACAGTCTGAATCCCCATTATACAGATGAGGTAACTGAGGGCAGAGAAGTGAAGTGACTTACCCAAGGTCACACAGCAGAGAAATGGCGGAAACTGGAATTAGAACTCATGACTTTCCAACTCCCAGGCCTGTGCGCTATCCATTACGCCACGCTGCTTTGAATGACTATTATTACTCTCATTTATAAAAATAATAGTAATAATAATGACGGTATTTGTTAAGCGCTTACTATGTGCAAAGCACTGTTCTAAGCGCTGGGGGGATACAAGGTGATCAGGTTGTTCTCGTGGGGCTCACAGTCATCATCCCCATTTTACAGATGAGGTAACTGAGGCTCTGAGAAGTTAAGTGACTTGCCCAAAGCCACACAGCACACATGTGGTGGAGCCGGGATTCGAACCCATGACCTCTGACTCCAAAGCCCGGGCTCTTTCCACTAAGCCACGCTGCTTCTAAAAATAGCACTTGTTAAGCGCTTACTGTGTGCCAAGCACTGTTATAAGTGCTGGAGTAAATTCAATTTAATCAGACTGTACTTTCTTAAGCACTTAGTACACTGCTCTGCACACAGTAAGCACTCACTAAATATCACTGATCGATTTTTTAATATTTTTTAAGGTATTTGTTAAGCACTTACTCTGGGTCAGGCACTGAACTAAGCGCTGGGGTAGATACAAGTCAATGAGGTTGGACTGTGTCCCACGTGGGCCTCACAGTTTTAATCCCCATTTTACAGATGAGGGAACTGAAGCACAGAGAAGTGAAGTGACTTGCCCCAGGTCACACTGCAGACAAGTGGCAGGGGCAGAATTAGAACTCAGGTCCTTCTGACTCCCAAACCCAGCTTCTATCGTAGCGAAGCAGCCCCTTTCTAGACGGTGAGCCCGTTGTTGGGTAGGAACCGTCTCTATATGTTGCCAACTTGTACTTCCCAAGCGCTTAGTACAGTGCTCTGCGCGCAGTAAGTGCTTAATAAATATGGTTGAATGAATGAATGAATAGAGCAGGGGCCTGGGATTCAAAAGGTCCTGGGTTCTAGTCACAGCTCCTCCACTTGCCTGCTGTGTGCCCCTGGGCATGTCACTTGCCTTGGCACTTGCCTTGGGCATGTCAAGCGCTTAGTACAGTGCTCTGCACATAGTAAGCGCTCAATAAATACGATTGATGACTTGCGTCTCTGGGCCTCAGTTCCCTCACCTGTAAAATGGGGGTTAATAATAAAATAATAATAATCTTGGTATTTGTTAAGCGCTTACTATGTGCAAAGTACCGTTCTAAGCGCAGGGGAGGATACAAGGCGGTCAGGTTGTCCCACGTGGGGCTCATAATCTTAATCCCCATTTTACAGATGAGGTAACTAAGGTCCAGAGAAGTGAAATGACTTGCCCAAAGTCACACAGCTGGTAAGCTGCAGAGCCGGGATTTGAACCCATGACCTCTGACTCCGAAGCCCGGGCTCTTTCCACTGAGCCACGCTGCTTCTCTGGGTTAAGCCCGTGAGCCCCATGTGGGACAGGGACTATACCCAATCTGATTTGTTCGTAACTACCCAAGTGCTTAGTAACCTCCCCAGTGCTTAGAACAGTGCTTTGCACATAGTAAGCGCTTAACAAATGCTATCATTATTATTATTAATAATAATAATGATAATGATGGCATTTGTTAAGCGCTTTCTATGTGCAAAGCACTGTTCTAAGTACTCTTAGACTGTGAGCCCACTGTTGGGTAGGGACTGTCTCTATATGTTGCCAACTTGTACTTCCTAAGCGCTTAGTACAGAGCTCTGCACACAGTAAGCGCTCAATAAATATGATTGATTGATTGATTAAGTGCTGGCGGCGGGGGATATAAGGTGATGAGGTTGTCCCACGTGGGGCTCACAGTCTTAATCCCCATTTTCCAGATGAGGGAACTGAGGCTCAGAGAAGTGAAGTGACTTGCCCAAGGTCACCCAGCTGACAATTGACGGAGCTGGGATTCGAACCCATGACCTCTGACTCCAAAGCCCATGCTCCTTCCACTGAGCCACGCTGCTTCTCCAGTACAGTGCCTGGCGTACAGTAAGCGCTTAACAAATCATCATCATCATCATCATCAATCATATTTATTGAGCGCTTACTATGTGCAGAGCACTGTACTAAGCGCTTGGGAAGTCCAAGTTGGCAACATATAGAGACAGTCCCTACCCAACAGTGGGCTCACAGTCTAATAGGGGGAGACAGAGAACAAAACCAAACATACTAACAAAATAAAATAAATAGGATAGATATGTACAAGTAAAATAAATAGCTAAATAAATAAATAGAGTAATAAATCTGTACAAACATATATACATATATACAGGTGCTGTGGGGATGGGGGGATGGAGAGGGGGACAAGGGGGAGACCATTATTATCATTATCACCTGTTCTCCCTCCTGCTTAGACTGTGAGCCCCATGTGGGAGCCCACTGTTGGGTAGGGACCGTCTCTATACGTTGCCAACTTGTACTTCCCAAGCGCTTAGTACAGTGCTCTGCACAAAGTAAGCGCTCAATAAATACGATTGATTGATTGATTGATTGACTGATGTGGGACAGGAACCGTGTCCGACCTGATCATCACGTTTCTACCTCATCGCTTTGAAGCAGCGTGGCTCAGTGGAGAGAGCCTGGGCTTGGGAGTCGGAGGTTGTGGGTTCTAATCCCGGCTCGGCCACTTGTCCCCTGTGTGACTTTGGGCAAGTCACTTCACTTCTCTGTGCCTCAGTTACCTCATTTGTAAAATGGGGATTAAGACTATGAGCCCCACGTGGGATAAACTGACTACTTTGTATCTAACCCAGCGCTTAGAACAGTGCGTGGTACATGTAAGCGCTTAAATAACCTGACTACTTTGTATCTAACCCAGCGCTTAGAACAGTGCTTGGTACATGTAAGTGCTTAACAAATACCATTATTATTATTATTATTATTATTATTATTATTATTATTGTCGTTATTGTTATTATTATTTGTAAGGCCTTCCCAGACTGAGCCCCCTTTTTCCTCTCCTCCTCCCCATCCCCCCGGCCCTACCTCCTTCCCCTCCCCACAGCACCTGTATAGATGTTTGTACAGATTTAATACTCTATTTATTTTACTTGTACATACTTACTATTCTATTTATTTTTTTAATGATGTGCATTTAGCTTTAATCCTATTTGTTCTCACGACTTTGACACCCGTCTACATATTTTGTTTTGTTGTCTGTCTCCCCCTTCTAAACTGTGAGCCCGTTGTTGGGTAGGGACCGTCTCTATATGTTGCCAACTTGTACTTCCCAAGCGCTTAGTACACTGCTCTGCACACAGTAAGTGCTAAAGAAATACGATTGAATGAATGAATGAGTGAATACAGTGCTTAATACAGAGTACCATAATCATGATTAGATTAGATTAGATGATTAGAGAAGCAGCCTGGCTCAGTGGAAAGAGCACGGGCTTTGGAGTCAGGGGTCATGGGTTCAAATCCTGACTCTGCTACTTGTCAGCTGGGTGACTTTGGGCAAGTCACTTAACTTCTCTGTGCCTCAGTTACCTCATCTGTAAAATGGGGATTAAGACTGTGAGCCCCCCGTGGGACAACCTGATCACCTTGTAACCTCCCCAACACTTAGAACAGTGCTTTGCACATAGTAAGCGCTTAATAAAAAATGCCATCATTATGAGAAGCAGCGTGGTTCAGTAGGAAAGAGCCCGGGCTTTGGAGTCAGAGGTCATGGGTTCAAATCCCGGCTCCACCAATTGTCAGCTGTGTGACTTTGGGCAAGTCACTTAACTTCTCCGGGCCTCAGTTCCCTCATCTGTAAAATGGGGATTAAATCTGTGAGCCCCACGAGGGACAACCTGATCACCTTGTAACCTCCCCAGCGCTTAGAACAGTGCTTTGCACAGAGTAAGCGCTTAATAAATGCCATCATTATGATTACATTGGCTCATAAATTCCAAATGGCTTTGTCACGAAAACTGCGGGCTTTGAGGACAGGACGGACTAAGCCGGGTTGTTCGGGCTCAAGGGGCTGACGGGACCCAACCTCCCAAATACCCACCTCGATCTCCCAGAGCGCTTTCGAACTCGTGGCCGAGGTGGCTGACTGACGCAGCGTTGTGCGGAGGAAGATGTGCTGCACTTTCTCGTAATCGTCGCAGGTCAGAAACTTCTCCTGCTCCGCGTGGAACAATCTCACCACGTCCCCCTGGGAAAAACAGACCGGGACAACACACATGTATCTATATTCACTCCTTAAATCGTACTTATTGAGCGCTTTCCATGTGCACAGCACTGTACTGAGCGCTTGGGAGTGTACGATGGAACGGTAAACAGACGCACTCCTTGCCTACAACAAGTTTACAATCTTATTTATTTCTAATGATTGAAGGAAGCCCATCAGAAGGTTTCCAGTTAATCCTTGCACTTGGATTTGCTCCCTTTATTTGCCCCTCCCTCCACCCCAAAGAACTTTTGTATATATAGTTAATTTACTTTATTTTATTAATTTTTTGTATTATTATTGTTATTATTATAATATATTTATTTATATGTATGCATGTATTTATATTAAGGTCTGTTCGCCCCTCTAGACTGCCAGCTCGTTGTGAGCAGGGAACGCATCTATACACTGTTCTCTCCCAAGTGCTTAGTACAGTACTCTGCACACAGCAAGCGCTCAATAAATACCATTGATTAATTGATTATTCTCTATCCCCTCTCAGTAGGGAGTGGGAGAGACTGAATCAGAGTATCAGATAAGGCATTGGAAACCTTCCGAGAAACACCCCGATTATCTTACAACTACCGCAGTGCTTAGTACAGTGCTTGGCACCCGGAAAGCGCCTACCAAATAGTACAGTTTTTAATTATTGATAAATTCAGGGTATTTTACAGTGTTGAATCTTTTGATCACATAGTCTCATTGAGTATCGCCCAGGAACAGCCATAAAGCACAAACAGCATGGCTCAGTGGAAAGAGCCCGGGCTTTGGAGTCAGAGGTCATGGGTTCAAATTCCGGCTCCGCCAATTGTCCGCTGTGTGACTTTGGGCAAGTCACTTCACTTCTCTGGGCCTCAGTTCCCTCATCTGGAAAATGGGGATGGATTAAGACTGTGAGCCCCCCGTGGGACAACCAGATCACCTTGTAACCTCCGCAGCGCTTAGAACAGTGCTTTGCACATAGTGAGCGCTTAATAAATGCTATTATTGTTATTATTATAAACAGAAGCGGTGTGGCCCAATGGAAAGAGCCCGGGCCTGGAAATCAGAAGACCTGGGTTCTAACTCTGACTCCTGGCTTTGGAGTCAGAGGTCATGGGTTCCAATCCCGGCTCTGCCAATTGTCAGCTGTGTGACTTTGGGAAAATCACTTAAATTCTCTGGACCTTGGTGGCCTCATCTGGAAAATGGGGATTAATAATAATAATAATAATAATAATTGGCATTTATTAAGCGCTTACTATGTGCAAAGCACTGTTCTAAGCGCTGGGGAGGATACAGGGTGATCAGGTTGTCCCACGTGGGGCTCACAGCCTTAATCCCCATTTTACCGATGAGGTAACTGAGGCCCAGAGAAGTGAAGTGACTTGCCGAAGATCACACAGCAGACCTGTGGCGGAGTCGGGATTCGAACCCATGACCTCTGACTCCAAAGCCCGTGCTCTTTCCATTGAGCCATGCTGCTTCTTAAGACTGTGAGCCCCACGTGGGACAACCTGATCACCTTGTATCCTCCCCAGCACTTAGAACAGTGCTTTGCACATAGTAAGTGCTTAATAAATGCCATCATCATCATCATTATTATTATTATTATTATTATTATTATTATTATTATTAATCCCAGCTCCATCACATGCCTCCTGGGTGACTTTGGGCAAGCCATTTAACTTCTCTGTGCCTCTGGTCTCTCACTGAAAAATGGGGAAATCAATCCCTGTTCTCCCTCTTACTTAGACTGTGAGCCTCATGTGGGATCTGATTATCTTGTATCTAACCTAGCGCTTAACACAGTGCTTGGCACCTAGTAGGCGCTTAACAAATACCACGACGATGATGACGATTATCATTATTATTATTATTCTCATTATTATTATTCAACCGGTGAGGACAATCTCAACTCCAACAGACGATCGCTCTCCCCCCAACTTTAAAAGCCTTATTGAAGACCCACCTCCTCCAAGAGGCCTTCCCTGACTAAGCCCCCCTTTCCGCTTCTCCCACTCCCTCCGGCATCACCCTGACTTGCTCCCTTTGTTCAGCCCCCCTCCCCACACCACTTATGTACCGATCTGTCATTTATTTATATTTATATTAATGTGCCTCACCCCCCTCTAGACTGTAAGCTCACTGTGGGAAGGGAATGTGTCTATCGTTGTACTATACTCTCCCAAGAGCTTAGTACAGTGCTCTAAAAACAGTAAGTGAAGCAGCGTGGTTTCGTGGGCAGAGCACGGGCTTGGGAGTCAAAGGTCATGGGTTCTAATTCCGCCTCTGCCGCTTGCTATCTGTGTGACTTGGGGCAAGTCACTGAACACCTCTGTGCCTCAGTTCCCTCATCTGTAAAAGGGGATTAAGACTGTGAGCCCCACGTGGTGAGCCCACTGGTGGGTAGGGACTGTCTCTATATGTTGCCAACTTGTATTTCCCAAGCGCTTAGTCCAGTGCTCTGCACACAGTAAGCGCTCAATAAATACGATTGATTGATTGATTGATTGACAACCTGATTATCTTGCCTCTACCCCAGAGCGTAGAACAGTGCTTGGCACATAGTAAGCGCTTAACAAATGCCATCATTATTATAATAAACAGCCAGCAATTAGTCACATTTCCACAGAGGAAGACTTCAACCTTTGGAGGACATAATTCTTCGTAATAGAAATCAAAGATTATGTGCCGGTAAATTGATTTGACACTAGATTATTTTCTTCCTCCTCCCATTTCTCCTGGTCGCATCCCAAAAGAGCCCAGAGAGCAAAAAGACTTACCCCTTTAAGTACGTCTTCTCGGTAGCAACTGTATTTCATGAATAAAGTAATTTTCCAGCTAGTGTTACAATTAACAGCATTCACCTATTAAGAGGAAGAAAAAGAAAATATTTGTGTTGACATTCTAGTGAAGCTGTAGGGTAGATGTGACTTTAATGTACTTCCCAGCACTTAAGACAGTGCTTTGCACATAGTAAGCGCTTAACAAATACCAAAAGTATTATTATTATTATTATTCCAGGCTCTTTAGAGAACCCTTCCACGCCGCTTGTACATACCATATACACTTAGATCTGTACCCTTTAAGCACTTGTTGTTCACCCCATCTTCAGGCCCACGACACTTATGTACATGTCCAAAATATATTTTAATGTCTGTCTCCCACTCTCTACTGACAACACCTTGATGGCAAGAAATATGTCTTTCATATTTGTCATATGTTGCCAACTTGTACTTCCCAAGCGCTTAGTACAGTGCTCTGCACACAGTAAGCGCTCAATAAATACGATCGATGATGAAATATGTCTACCAACTCTGTTGTACTGTACTCCCCTAAGCTCTCTGTTCTGCCCAAAGTGCTCAATAAATACCACTGGTTGATTTATTAATTGATTGACGGGAAACAAAAACAAAGCTTTCCCCATACCAATATCACTAGTGCCAACACTACAAAATCGCTTGGGAATTTCGCAACAATAATAATAATTATGGTATTTGTTAAGCGCTTACTATGTGCCAGGCACTCTACTAAGCGCTGGGGTGGTTACGAGCAAATCGGGTTGGACAGAGTCCCTGTCCCTCATGGGGCTCACAGTCCTATTCCTCATTTGTAAAATGAGGAACTGAGGTACAGACACTTTTTTTAAATGGCATTTATTAAGCACTTACTATGTGCAATGCATTGTTCTAAGCTCTGCGGAGGTTACAAGGTGATCAGGTTGTCCCACGGGGGGCTCAATCTTCATCCCCATTTTACAGATGAGGGAACTGAGGCCCAGAGAAGTTAAGCGACTTGCCCAAAGTCACGCAGCTGACAATCGGCGGAGCCGGGATTTGAACCCATGACCTCTGACTCCAAAGCCCGAGCAGTTTCCACTGAGCCACACTGCTTCTCAAGTGGCAGAGCCAGGATTAGAACCCATGACCTCCTGACTCTCAGGCCCGGGCTCTAGCCTCTCAGCCATGCTGCTGCAAACCACAAACAGTGTTGAGAAACAAATAGCATTTGCTCAGTAGCATTTACTGAGCAACTCCAGGGTGCCTGGCACTGTAGTAGGTGCTTGGAAGAGTACAAACTATGGAGAAGGCATGAGCCCTGCCTTCAGTGAGAAGCAGCGTGGCTCAGTGGAAACAGCCTGGGCTTCGGAGTCAGAGGTCATGGGTTCTAATCCCGGCTCCGCCACTTGTCAGCTGTGTGACTTTGGGCAAGTCACTTCACTTCTCTGTGCCTCAGTTACCTCATCTGTAAAATGGGGATTAAGACTGTGAGCCCCCCGTAGGACAACCTGATCACCTTGTAACCTCCCCGGCGCTTAGAACAGTGCTTTGCACATAGTAAGCGCTTAATAAATGCCATTATTATTATTATTATTATTATTATTAACTTCCCTGTGCCTCAGTTCCCTCCTCTGAAAAATGGTGATTATGACTGTGAGCCCCACGTGGGACAACCTGATCACCTTGTATCTCTCCCAGTGCTTAGAAAAGTGCTTAACAAATCCCATCATTTACTTGTTTTTTCAATCAATTTGTGAGCTCACTGTTGGGTAGGGACTGTCTCTATATGTTGCCGACTTGTACTTCCCAAGCGCTTAGTACAGTGCTCTGCACACAGTAAGCGCTCAATAAATACGATTGATTGATTGATTGATTGATTTACTGAATGCTTACTGTGTGCACAGCATTATATTAGGCGCTTCTCCCACTCCCTTCGGTGTCATCCTTGAACTTGGATTTGTTCCCTTTACGGCCCCCTCCCTCTGCCCCACCACGTTTATATCCACATGCATCACTTATTTCTTTATATTAATGTCACTACTCCTCTGGACTATATTCCCCCAAGCTCCTAGTACAGTGCTCTGCACACAGTAAGTGCTTCATCATCAATCGTCATCAATCGTATTTATTGAGCGCTTACTGTGTGCAGAGCACTGTACTAAGCTCTTGGGAAGTGCAAGTTGGTAACATATAGAGACGGTCCCTACCCAGCAGTGGGCTCACGGTCTAAAAGTGCTTGATAAATATCAATCAATCAATCAATCGTATTTATTGAGCGCTTACTATGTGCAGAGCACTGTACTAAGCGCTTGGGAAGTACAAATTGGCAACACATAGAGACGGTCCCTACCCAACAGTGGGCTCACAGTCTAAAAGGGGGAGACAGAGAACAGTACCAAACATACCAACAAAATAAATATGATTGAATATGAATAAATGAATATGAATAAATATGATCTAAAAGTGCTTGATAAATATGATTGAATAAATAGACTGTGAGCCCACTGTTGGGTAGAGGCCATCTCTATATGTTGCCAACTTGTACTTCCCAAGCGCTTAGTACAGTGCTCTGCACATAGTAAGCGCTCAATAAATACGATTGATTGAATGAATGAATGAATGAATGAAGAACGATTGATTGAATGAATGAATGAATGAATGAATGAATGAATGAAGAGAGAGCTTGGCTACTCTCATCCCTGCTCCCCTTTCTTTGCCCTCCGCCTCTTCCCTTCCCCAACCTCCCTGGGGCATGTGAACTCTCTCTCTCTCACTCACACACACACACACACACACACACACACACACACAAAAAAAAAAAACACACATACACACACACTCTGTCTATCTATCTATCTATCTATCTATCTATCTATCTATCTATCTATCTCTATCTCTCTCTCCCCCACAATCCCAAACTCACCTCTTTGCATCCAGGATTGTCGAGAAGCTCTATGTTGCTGGCGTGTAGTGGTTGTCCCGCATTGACAGGCATCAGTACAACTTTGTCTCCCACAACGATCTGGAGTTCAAAAGAAGCCACAGTTTCAGCCAACTGACCGGTGTCACCATCCTCATCAGTGGCATTTATGGATACCATTGCTTACTGCGCTTTCTGTGTGAAGGGCACTGTTCTAAGCATCTGCGTATACTACATCATCTTCTGGTTCAATGTTTGATCTCTTGCAAGGTTAATACCATCAGCCTGGTCTCACAAACGCACTGAGCTTTGACTTTCGCGATGGAGTTTTGTCTCTGTATTTTGATCATTGTATGGTGTGCTGCCTAGGTAGCAGAATTAAGGGAGCCCTGGAAGCTATTTCGTTGGCTTTGAAAGTGTTGGGGCTTGGGAGTCAGAGGTCATGGGTTCTAATCCCAGCTCTTCCACTTATCAGCTATGTGACCTTGGACAAGTCACTTAATTTCTCTGTGCCTCAGTTACCTCATTTGTAAAATGGGGAGGAAGACTGTGAGCCCCACGTGGGACAACCTGATTACCTTGTATCTACCCCAGCACTTAGAACAGTGTTTGGCACATAGTAAGTGCTTAACAAATCCCAACATTATTATTATTATTATTATTATTATTTGACTCCCTGTAAACTTTCCCTGATTTTGGTGGCATCTCTCTGGCCTAAGTTTAATCTTCTCCGGATCTAGCTTTGGTCCACAGAGCTAAACAAAATGGACCTATGATCAGCACTTGGAACAGTGCATAGTAAGCGCTTTACAAATACCATTATTATTATTATTATTATTATTATTATTATTATTATTTCTTAAACCTGCTTGTCCCTGATGTTAATAATAATAATGATGGAATTTGTTAAGCGCTTACTATGTGCAAAGCACTGTTCTAAGCGCTGCGGGGATACAAGGTGATCAGATTGTCCCACAGGGGGCTCACAGTCTCAATCCCCATTTTCCAGATGAGGGAACTGAGGCCCAGAGAAGTGAAGTGACTTGCCCAAAGTCACCCAGCTAATTGGCAGAGTGGAGATTTGAACTCATGACCTCTGACTCCAAAGCCTGAGCTCTTTCCGCTGAGCCATGCTGCTTCCCTGATGTTCTGAAGATCCTGCCTAAAGCAATTTTTCTGATGTTTATATTTTTTTTTAGTTAAAAGTAGCCCCTGAAAGACAAGAAGCATCAGCTAATGCCATCTTTCCCAGTGCTTAGCACATAGTAAACGCTTAACAAATGCCATTATTTATTTTATTTTTTATCTTTCAGGCTCTTACTATGCTGTCAAGGAACCAGCATGGCCTAGTGGATAGAGCAGAGGCCTGGGAGTAAGAAAGACCTGGGTTTTAAGCTTGGTTCCACCACGTCTGCTGCTGTGTGACCTTGGGCAAGTCACTTAGCTTGTCTGCGCCTCAGTTCCCTCACCTGTAAAATGGGGATTAAGATTGTGAGCCCGATGTGGGACAGGGGCTGTGTCCAAGCTGATTAACCGTATCTACCCCAGAGCTTAGAACTGTAACAGTAATAATAATAATGGTATTTATAGCAATTAAATGAAGAAAACTCTGGTTAAAAGGAATGAAATGAAATGACTGACTATCTATTTTAGCTACCTTTCCCATTTTAAGAGAAGTAGCATGGTGTACTGAATACAGCACAAGCCTGGGAGTCTGGGTGACCTTGGGCAAGTCACTTCACTTCTCTGTGCCTCCGTTACCTCATCTGTAAAATGGGGATTGAGACTGGGAGCCCCATGTGGGACAGGGACTGTGTCCAACCCGATCTACCTGTATTCACCCTAGCACGTAGTACAGTGCCTGACACATAGCAAGTACTTAACAGATACCTTCGTTATTATTATCTTTATTCTCCAAGTTAGAATGTACGATAAAATCCCAAAGCGCTTCCCTGGCATTGGATGAGAAAGACGACTTAAGCATCTTCTCATTCGAAGAGCGTAGGGTTGGAAATCTGGGTTGTAATCCCAGCTCTGTCACTGACCGGCTGTGCGACCCTGGGCAAGTCATTTAACCTCTCTGGTCCTCTCTTTCCTTGTCTGTAAAATGGGGATAAAAAGATCAATTGGGAGCCTTGTGGTGAGACAGAAACCGTGACCGATCTGATGACCTTGCAACTACCCAGTGCTTGGCTCTTAGTAAGCATTTAATAAATGCCAAAATTCTTATTTTTAATCAGCATTTTAACTGCCTATATATATATATATATATATATATATATATATATATATATATATGTATATACATACATATCTCTCCCATGTCTCCCCCTTTTAGACTGTAAGCCCACTATTGGGTAGGGACTGTCTCTACGTGTTGCCAACTTGTACTTCCCAAGCGCTTAGTACAGTGCTCTGCACATAGAAGCGCTCAATAAATACGATTGATAGATTGATTGATTGATTGATTATATATATATCGATGAAGCAACAGTGCAAGCTGAGATGGAGAGAACTTCTTACAAGTCTGTGATTGTTCCTCCTCAATCAGCAAGCTCTTTGCCCCCCTGGAACTCTCAGTTTCCAGAAAAGTTCATCATCCTCTTAGGGAAACAGCGTGGCTCAGTGGAAAGAGCCTAGGTTTGGGAGTCAGAAGTCATGGATTCTAATCCCGCCTCTGCCATTTGTCAGCTGTGTGGCTTTGGGCAAGTCACTTCACTTCTCTGAGCCTCATCTGTAAAATGGGGATTAAGACCGTCAACCCCATGTGGGACAACCTGATTATCTTGTATCTATCCCAGCCCTTAGAACAGTGCTCGGCACACAGTATGTGCTTAACAAATGCCATCATCATCATTATTATTATTATTATTTATTTATTGAGGGTTCTAATCCCGGCTCTGCCAAATGGGCAAGTCACTTCACTTCTATGTGCCTCAGTTCTCCTGTTCTCCCTCCCCCTGTTAGACTGTGAGCCCACTGTTGGGTAGGGACTGTCTCTATATGTTGCCAACTTGTACTTCCCAAGCACTTAGTACAGTGCTCTGCACACAGTAAGCACTCAATAAATACGATTGATTGATTGATTGTGAGTCCCATGCGGGTCAGGGACTATATCCAATCTGATTAACTTGCTCCCGGCTCTGCCAAATGCTTGCTGTGTGACCTTGGGCAAGTCACTTCACTTCTATGTGCCTCAGTTCTCCTGTTATCCCTCCTACTTAGGCTGTGAGCCCCAAGCGGGTCAGGGACTGTGTCCAATCTGATTAACTTGTATCTATCCCAGCACTTAAACAGTGATTGACATGGCCAAACCTTAACAAATACCATAAAAAAAGAAAACTTCTAACCCAGGACACCCATTTCGGTATCTCTGACTTACTCTGGATTCACCTCAGTAAAACTAAGGACTAAAACTGGAAGGCTCTACATTTCATCTCCTCTTCAGACCCAGGTGTTGAGCAGTTTGTTCATTCACTCATTCAATCATATTTATTGAGCACTTACTGTGTGCAGAGCACTGTACTAAGCACTTGGGAGAGTACAAAATAAAAATAAGCAGACATATTTCCTGCCCTCAGTGAGGTTACAGTCTAGATGGGAGACCTACTTTCCACCAAATACAGGATTTAAGGGCATTTTAGGGAAGAAAGAAAAAAGAAAAGGAAAGAAAAGGAGGAAGGAAGGAAGGAAGGAGGGAGGGAGGGAGGGAGGGAAGGAAGGAGGGAGGGAGGGAGGGAGGGAAGGAAGGAAGTAAGGAAAGGAAGGAAAGGAAGGAAGGAAGGAAGGAAAGAAGGAAGGAAGGAAGGAAGGAAGGAAGGAAAGGAAGGAAAGGAAGGAAAGGAAGGAAAGGAAGGAAAGGAAGGAAGGAAGGAAGGAAGGAAGGAAGGAAGGAAGGAAGGAAGGAAATAAAGAAGGAAATAAAGGAAGGAAGGAAGGAAGGAGGGAGGGAAGGAAGGGAGGAAGGAAGGAAGGGAGGGAGGAAGGAAGAAGGAAGGAAGGAAGGAAGGAAGGAAGGAAGGAAGGAAGGAAAGGAAGGAAAGGAAGGAAGGAAAGGAAGGAAAGGAAGGAAGGAAGGAAGGAAGGAAGGAAATAAAGAAGGAAATAAAGGAAGGAAGGAAGGAAGGAAGGAAGGAAGGAAGGAAGGAAGGAAGGAAGGAAGGAAATAAAGAAGGAAATAAAGGAAGGAAGGAAGGAAGGAGGGAGGGAAGGAAGGGAGGAAGGAAGGAAGGGAGGGAGGAAGGAAGGAAGGAAGGAAGGAAGGAAGGAAGGAAGGAAGGAAGGAAGGAAGGAAGGAAGGAAATAGGAAGGAAGGAAGGAAGGAAATAGGAAGGAAGGAAGGAAGGAAATAGGAAGAAAGGAAGGAAAAAGGAAGGAAGGAAGGAAGGAAGGAAGGAAGGAAGGAAGGAAGGAAGGAAGGAAGGAAGGAAGGAAGGAAGGAAGGAAGGAAGGAGAACAGGATTAATTCTGTTACAAATATCAGAGCGGTGATGTGTTTATGCAGACTACACATACACAAAAGCCACAGGAGGTGAAAAAACTGTGAGCATTTTGGTTTCATCTAGAAGCAATGTAGAGTGTTTTCTTAGCCATGCTTTTTGGGAACACGTCTACACAAAGGCAGTTTCTGAACTGTGCTGGATTAAAGCACTTTCCCTTTTCACAAGAGTCTCAATCTTCAAGTGAAAATAAGCACGTCTGATACTTGCTTACAGTCAACTCTCAATTTCCCACCTGGCTGGGGACGGGAGAGCAAGGATGACTGAAACTCACAGATAATCCAAACATTCGCCATCCCCTTTCATTAGAAATGTCCAACTTTTTCTTCATGAAATCTTCAACACATTGTATCACATAGCTAAATGGACATAAATGAGTTTCACCTCCATTGCCCACTGTAAGATGAATAGGTTCCAGTGAGCAGAAAGCAGCGTGGCCGAGTGGATAGAGCCCAGTCCTGGGACTCAGAAGGACTTGGGTTCTAATCCTGGCTCCGCCACCTGTTTGTTGTGTGACCTTGGGCAAATCACTTCACTTCTCTGGGCCTCCTTTATCTGATGTGCAAAATGGGGAATGAGCCTGTGAGCCCCATGTGGGACAGGGACTGTGTCCAATCTGATTAGCTGGTATCTATCCCAACACTTAGTATGGTGCCTGGCACATAATAAGCTCCCGGCACATGAGAAGCAGCGTGGCTCAGTGCAAAAAGCCCGGGCTTTGGAGTCAGAGGTCATGGGTTCAAATCCCGACTCCGCCTCTTGTCAGCTGTGTGACTTTGGGCAAGTCACTTAACTTCTCTGGGCCTCAGTTACCTCATCTGTAAAATGGGGATTAAGTCTGTGAGCCCCACGTGGGACAACTTGATCACCTTGTAACCTCCCCAGCGCTTAGAACAGTGCTTTGCACATAGTAAGTGCTTAATAAATGCCATAATTATTATTATCATTATTAAGTGCTTAATAAATACCATAAAACAACAGTCACAACGACTAGACTGTGAGCCCGCTGTTGGGTAGGGACCGTCTCTACAAGTCTCTACACGTTGCCGACTTGTATTCCCAAGCGCTTAGTACAGTGCTCTGCACACAGTAAGCGCTCAATAAATACGATTGAAGGAATGAAGGAAGGGACGACAAAAGCGATTTAGTGACCCCACCCAGAAGGATCAAGCCCTGAGGAATTGGGAATTGACTGTAGTTAACAAGATTCCATGCTGAAATATCAACACAGGATCATGCTCACAACACACAGGAAAACTCTTCAAAACCACCCCCCGCCCTCCCAACACAAACCCCGCCAACGCATTCCAACTGTGTCCGGACCTAAGAAAATAATTCGAGTGCATTATATCACAGCATGCCATGCCTCAGGTGCATCTTACCTACAAAGTAAGTCGTTACCAATTTTAACCATCAGACTTGTACCCTGTGGGAGTGAATTAGTATTTCAAAATTCACGTTCGGCTACAACAAAATGAAAACGACCACAGCCAGATCTGTTCAGAAAACCCGTCACCAATGGTAGTGGCTAACCAAAATGATACTTTGCAGCTTGACAAATTACTCATATTATTCTGCTATTTTAAACTCTAATGAGAGTTCACAATTCCTCATTAATACTGTCACTGGACAGTCTAGCAGGCTGTCCTGGGTTCTACCCCTTTCTCCAGTCCAGGCCTTCTTCTACTCCCTCACCCTTTGGGGAAGAGGGAACTGGTAGTTGGATCTGTAGCTTGGGGTCTGAGAGAGAAAAAGACTGAGAGACAGAGAGAGTCAGAGGCAGAGGGTGTAAGAGAGTATTAGAGAAGACTGAAAGAGAGGAGAGAAGATGAAGAGGAGAGAGGGAGAGAAAAATGATACAGAGGAGAGAGAGAAGAGGATAAGAAGAGGAAGAGGGGAGAGGAGGAGAAAGAGTCCACTGTTGGGTAGGGACCGTCTCTATACGTTGCCAACTTGTACTTCCGAAGCGCTTAGTACAGTGCTCTGCATACAGTAAGCACTCAATAAATACAATTGAATGACTGACTGATTGAGTAGAGAGAAATACTGATAGAGGAGAGATGAAGAGGAAGAGGAAGGAGGAGAGCAAAGGAGAGAGGAGAGTGTGAAGAAAAGGAGAAGAGAGGAGAGGAAAAGAAGAGGAAAGGAGAGAGAAGGGAGAAAGAGAAAAGAGAGAAGCACAGAGCAAAGGACAGAGAAGAGAGTGATGGAGAGGAGATAGAAGAGAGTAAGGAAGATAGGAGGAGAGGAAAAGAAGAGCAAGGAACAAAGGGAAGAGAGAGTGAGAAGAGGTGAGCAAAGGACAGAGAAGAGAGTGACGGAGAGGAGAAAGAAGAGAGTAAGAAAGAAAGAAGAGGAAAAGAAGCACAGAGCAAAGGACAGAGAAGAGAGTGATGGAGAAGAGATAGAAGAGAGTAAGGAAGAGAGGAGGAGAGAAAAAGAAGAGCAAGGAACAAAGGGAAGAGAGAGTGAGAAGAGGGGAGCAAAGGACAGAGAAGAGAGTGACAGAGAGGAGAAAGGAGAGAGTAAGAAAGAAAGAAGAGGAAAAGAAGAAGAAAGGATACAGAGGAAGAGAGAGAGGAGGAGAGGAAAAGAGTGATGGAGAGGGAAAAGAAGAGAGTAAGAGAGGAGAGAGGTAAAGAAGGGGAAGGGAGAGAGAAGGGAGAAAGGAGAGGAAAGGACTGTGAGCCCACTGTTGGGTAGGGACTGTCTCTATATGTTGCCAACTTGTACTTCCCAAGCGCTTAGAACAGTGCTCTGCACACGGTAAGCGCTCAATAAATACGATTGATTGATTGATTGATTGATTGAAAGAAAAGAGTGATGGAGAGGAGAAAGAAGAGAGTAAGAGAGAAGAGGGAAAAGAAGAGGGAGGGATAGAGAAAAGGAGTGGAAACAAAAGAAAAGAGGGAAGGATGTGTGAGGGAAAAGAGAGGGAGCTAGCGGTGGGGGATACGGAGGCTCTGGAAGGAGGGTCTCAACCCAATGATGGTGTAGACACCCCTGCTTTGCCCCTCAGTCACCCTCACATCTCAGGGGGCTCCTACAGGTGCCCTTTAGGGCCAGGAGTCCCACCCAGCCGAAAGGATGGAAGAGTCATTCCAGCTCCCTACAGCCAGACAAGAGGCTGCCCGTCCGCCCACCCGCCCACCCTCCAACATCCCACCCCACTCCTCTTCCACTGCCGTACTGACATCTGGGGTCTTCCGCTAATTTTCGGGTCACCTGGTCTGCAAAATAGAAGCCCTTTACAGGACCACCCGCCCACTTTCCAACATCCCACCCCATTCCTCTTCCACCGCTGCGCTGACTTCTGGGGTCTTCCGCTAGTTTTCGGGGTCACCTCGTCCGCAAAATAGAAGCCCTTTACGGGAAACCTTATCAAGCAGTGTGGCCTGGCGGAAAGAGCCCGGGCCTGGGGGGTCACAGGACCTGGATTCAAATCCTGGCTCCGCCACGGCTGCTGTGTAAACTCGGCCGCATCACGTCACTTCCTCTGTGCCTCAGTGACCTCATCTCTAAAATGGGGATGAGGACTCTGAGCCCCAGGTGGGACAGGGCCTGTGTCCAACCTGATTAACTTGTCTCTACCCCAGCGCTTCGAACAGCGCTTGGCACAGGGTAAGCGCTTCACAAGTACCATCATTATTATTATTAGATTAGATTATTATTATTAGATTAACACCATCATTATTATTAGAGAAGCAGCGTGGCTCAGTGGAAAGACCATGGGCTTTGGAGTCAGTGGTCATGGGTTCAAATCCCGGCTCCGCCAATTGTCAGCTGTGTGTCTGTGGGCAAGTCACTTAACTTCTCTGTGCCTCAGCTGCCTCATCTGTAAAATGGGGATTGACTGTGAGCCCCCCCGTGGGGCAACCTGATCACCTTGTAACCTCCCCAGCGCTTACAGCAGTGCTTTGCACATAGTAAGCGTTTAATAAATGTCGTCATCATTATTATTATTATTAGTTTGGCATTGTCACCTACATTGTCACCTTCGCTCCTCAACTTCCAGAAGGGATGGATGTAAAACCAGGACCCCTCATTCCCAGCGGCATCCAGGGACACCCGCATGGCGTTCTTCTCCAAGAGAGCTGGGAGTCGCTTGTTGACTGTCAGATACTTGTTGCTCTTTATGTGCAGGAGCTGCAAAGGAAACAAATTCATTACTTCTTCCGGACTGGAGTAAAACCTTAATGAAAATGCTCGCCCGATGGATAGTGCTTACTGAGGGCCTGCTGTGCACTCAACAGAATCCAGCAATCCCTGGCATTTGAGAATAATAATAATAATATTGGTATTTGTTAAGCGCTTACTATGTGCAAAGCACTGTTCTAAGCGCTGGGGTAGGTACAAGGTAATCAGGTTGTCCCACGAGGGGCTCACAGTCTTCATCCCCATTTTACAGATGAGGGAACAGAGGCCCAGAGAAGGGAAATGACTTGCCCAACATCACACAGCTGGCAAGTGGCGGAGCCGGGATTTGAACTCACGACCTCTGACTCCAAAGCCCGGGCTCTTTCCACTGAGCCACGCTGCTTCCCCCTGAGGCACTTCTCTGTGCCTCAGTTGCCTCATCCGTAAAATGGGGATGAAGACCGTGGGTCCCACGTGGGACAACCTTGTATCTACCCCAGCGCTTAGAACAGTGCTTGGCACATAGTAAGCACTTAACAAGTACCATTATTATTATTATTATTTATTGAGCACTTCAGAGCACCTTACTAAATGTTTGGGAGAGTACAGTAGAACGGAGGTGTCGAGACACCCAGCCTGTTCACGACGAGCCTACAGTCTGGAGGGGAGAAACCAATGGGATTTATTGAGCGTTTACTGTGTGCAAAGCACTGCACTAAGCACTTGGGAGACTCCTGACAGCCACATATCTGTCATGTGACCTTGGTCAAGTCACTTCACTCCTCTGTGCCTCAGTGACCTCATCTGTGAAAAATGGGGATTAAGACTGTGAGCCCAATATGGGACAGAGACCGTGTCCAACCTGATTACCTTGAATCCACTGCAGTGCTTGGTATGTACCGAGTGCTTAATATGATTCTTATTATTATTGTCGTCATGATTATTTTTATCACCATCATCATCAATCGTATTTATTGAGCGCTTACTATGTGCAGAGCACTGTACTAAGCGTTTGGGAAGTACAAATTGGCAACATATAGAGACAGTCCCTACCCAACAGTGGGCTCACAGTCTAAAAGGGGGAGACAGAGAACAAAACCAAACATACTAACAAAATAAAATAAATAGAATAGATATGTACAAATAAAATAAATAAATAAATAGAGTAATAAATATGTACAAACATATATACATATATACAGGTGCTGTGGGGAAGGGAAGGAGGTAAGATGGGGGGGTGGAGAGGGGGCCCTCCATTCAAGGCCCTACTGAGAGCTCACCTCCTCCAGGAGGCCTTCCCAGACTGAGCCCCTTCCTTCCTCTCCCCCTCGTCCCCCTCTCCATCCCCCCATCTTACCTCCTTCCCTTCCCCACAGCACCTGTATATATGTTTGTACATATTTACTACTCTATTTATTTATTTATTCATTTTACTTGTACATTTCTATTCTATTTATTTTATTTTGTTAGTATGTTTGGTTTTGTTCTCTGTCTCCCCCCTTTTAGACAGTGAGCCCACTGTTGGGTAGGGACTGTCTCTATATGTTGCCAATTTGTACTTCCCAAGCGCTTAGTACAGTGCTCTGCACATAGTAAGCGCTCAATAAATACGATTGATGATGATGATAGTATTATTATAATAGAACAGAGTTAGTCAACGCTTTCCCTGCCCAATGCAAAGTTACAATCACGAGGGGGAGACAGAAACTAATATAAATGAATTCCAGATATGTACATAAGTGATGATGGGGGGGTGATTATTAAGTGCTTAAAGGGTATAGATCTAAGTGCCTGTCCTCTAGGAGTTTATACTCTGGCATATGTGTGTGTATATGTGTGTGTATGTGTGTGGAGAGAGAGAGAGAGAGAGAGTGTGTCTGCGAGGGTAGATACAAGCAAATGGAGTTGGACACAGTCCTTGTAGAAGTGAAGTGAGTTACCCAAGGTCACTCAGCAGACAACTGGCAGAGCGGGGATTAGAACTAATAATAATAATAATAATAATAATAATAATAATAATAATAATAATAGTGGCATTTATTAAGCGCTTACTATGTGCAAAGCAGTGTTCTAAGCACTGTGGGTGGTGGTGCATGGCCGTTCTTAGTTGGTGGAGCGATTCGTCTGGTTAATTCCAATAACGAACGAGACTCTGCAATGCTAACTAGTTACGCGACCCCCCGAGCCGCTAATCTCCTCACCGTACCTCGTTCTCGCCTGTCCCGCCATCGACCCCCGAGCCTGGAATGCCCTCCCTCTGCCCATCCGTCAAGCTAGCTCTCTTCCTCCCTTCAAGGCCCTACTGAGAGCTCACCTCCTCCAGGAGGCCTTCCCAGACTGAGCCCCTTCCTTCCTCTCCCCATTGGCCCCCTCTCCATCCCCCCCATCTTACCTCCTTCCCTTCCCCACAGCACGTGTATATATGTATATATGTTTGTACATATTTATTACTCTATTTATTTTACTTGTACATATCTATTCTATTTATTTTATTTTGTTAGTATGTTTGGTTTTGTTCTCCGTCTCCCCCTTTTAGACTGTGAGCCCACTGTTGGGTAGGGACTGTCTCTATATGTTGCCAATTTGTACTTCCCAAGCGCTTAGTACAGTGCTCTGCACATAGTAAGCGCTCAATAAATACGATTGATGATGATGATGATGGGGAAGTTACAAGGTGATCAGGTTGTCCCACGGGGGGCTCACAGTCTTAATCCCCATTTTACAGATGAGGGAACCGAAGCACAGAGAGGTGAAGTGACTTGCCCAAAGTCACATAGCTGACAGTTGGCGGAGCCGGGATTTGAACTCATGATCTCTGACTCCAAAGCCCGGGCTCTTTCCACTGAGCCATGCTGCGTCTCCGTGACTTTCTGTCTCCCAGACCTGTGCTCTATAGACTACACCACACTGCTTCTTATAGCAACACAAGACCCTCTCCTGGGATAATAATAATAATAACTATGGTATTTGTTAAGCGCTTACTATGTGCAAAGCACCGTTCCAAGCGCTGGGGAGGTTACAAGGTGATCGGGTTGTCCCACGGGGGGCTCACAGTTTTAATCCCCATTTTACAGATGAGGTAACTGAGGCCCAGAGAAGTGAAGTCACTTGCCCAAAGTCACACAGCTGACAGTTGGTGGAGCTGGGATTTGAACCCATTACCTCTGACTCCAAAGCCCGTGCTCTTTCCACTGAGCCACGCTGCTTCTCAAGTGGCATGCTGAACCATTCCACTTTCAGACATTATAAAAAGCCCCACTTTTACTGAGCTTGAGACCTTGCAACTCTCAAAGTCTTGTCAGAAAGAAGAAATTAATTCTATCACCTAAAGTTTTAAAGCATTGGTCCAAGGCAGAAAGGTGTTATTTTTTTCTATCAAATTCCGGTCCAAAACTTCTCTTTGCTATGGAAGTAATAGTTGTACATGTCTATTCTATTTATTTTATTTTGTTAATATGTTTTGTTTTGTTGCCTGTCTCCCCCTTCTAGACTGTGAGCCCATTGTTGGGTAGGGACCGTCTCTATATGTTGCCGACTTGTACTTCCCAAGCGCTTAGTACAGTGCTCTGCACCCAGTAAGTGCTCAATAAGTACCACTGAATGAATGAATGAATGAATAATAGGTTATAATCTAGTCCCCCACTAGACTGCAAGCTCCTTATGGGCAGGGAACATTCCCACCAACACTATTGTATTGTACTCTCCCAAGTGCTTAATACAGTGCTCTGTACATGGTAAGCGCTCAATAAATATCACTGATTAGATAAATTCCTGGTAAATACGCACAGGCATGCAAGCTGATAATAATAATAACAATTGTGGTATTTGTTCAGCACTTACTATGTGCCAGGCACTGTGCTAAGTGCTGGGGTAGATACAAGCAAATGGAGTTGGACAGTCTCTGTTGCCAACCTGTACTTCCCAAATGCTTAGTACAGTGCTGTGCACACAGTAAGCGCTCAATAAATACGACTGAATGAATGAATGAATGTACAGATTTATTACTTTATTTTACTTGTACATATTTACTATTCTATTTATTTTATTTTGTTAATATGTTTTGTTTTGCTGTTTGTCTCCCCATTCTAGACTGTGAGCCCGCTGTTGGGTAGGGACCGTCTCTAGATGTTGCCAACTTGTACTTCCCAAGCACTTAGTACAGTGCTCTGCAAACAGTAAGCGCTCAATAAATACAATTGAATGAATGAATGAATGTTCCACGGGGTGCTCACGGTCTCAATCCCCAGTTTACAGATGAGGTAACTGAGGCTCAGAGAAATGAAGCGACTTGCCCAAGGTCACACAGTAGACAAGTGGTGGAGCCGGGATTCGAACCCAAGACCTTCTGACACTCAGGTCCATGCTCTAACCACTATGCCATGCTGCTTCTCACTGTGCCATGCTTAAATGCATGATAGAAGCATTTAAAAAAATATGCAGATAAAGGTATTTGCCCCTTCTACAAAATGAAACTGTGTCAAATACGTCACAAAAATGTTACCCTTAGAACAGTGCTTTTGCACATAGTAAGCGCTTAACAAATGCCATTATTATTATTATTATCACCTTGTAACCTCCCGAGCACTTAGAACAGTGCTTTGCACATAGTAAGCACTTAACAAATGCCATTATTATTATTATTATTATTATTATTATTATTATTATCACCTTGTAACCTCCCCAGCGCTTAGAACAGTGCTTTGCACACAGTAAGCGCTTAACAAATGCCATCATTATTATTATTATTATCACCTTGTAACCTCCCCAGCGCTTAGAACAGTGCTTTGCACATAGTAACCGCTTAACAAATGCCATTATTATTATTGTTATTATTATTATTATTATTATCACCTTGTAACCTCCCCAGCACTTAGAACAGTGCTTTGCACATAGTAAGCGCTTAACAAATGCCATCATTATTATTATTATTATTATCACCTTATAACCTCCCCAGCGCTTAGAACAGTGCTTTGCACATAGTAAGCGCTTAATAAATGCCATCATTATTATTACTATTATTATTATTATTACCCAAATGAAAACTCTCCATTTTTATATCTTGATAATAATAATAATAATAATGACGATGGCATTTATCAAGCACTTACTATGTACAAAGCACTTTTCTAAGCGCTGAGGAGGACAGAAGGGGATCAGGTTGTCCAAAGTGGGGCTCACAGTCTTAATCCCCATTTTACAGATGAGGGAACTGAGGCACAGAAAGTTAAGTGACTGGCCCAAAGTCACACAGCTGACAAGCGGCAGAGCCGGGATTTGAACCCATTCTTTTTATAAAACTATATTCATTTTTTAAAAATAAAGCCTCCCCAGAAAGTCTCATCATTTTCTGAGAGGGCAAACTCGGAGAGACTTACTTGTATGACGTTACTGTATTTTACAATTTCTCCCAAGAGCTTCCTGTTTTCCGATTCATTCTGCTTCTGTTCCAGTTCTGCCGCGTGCTGCAAAAGGACCAAAAACGCAATTTTGAGGAAGACATTAGAGTACTAAAGGTTGAAAGCAAAGTAACTTGGAGAAGCAGCGTGGCTCAGTGGAAAGAGCCCGCGCTTTGGAGTCAGAGGTCATGGGTTCAAATCCCAGCTCCGCCAATTGTCAGCTGTGTGACTTTGGGCAAGTCACTTAACTTCTCTGTGCCTCAGTTCCCTCATATGTAAAAATGGGGACAATTTTGGGACAATCTGATCACCTTGTAACCTCCCCAGCACTTGGAACAGTGCTTTGCACATAGTAAGTGCTTAATAAATGCCATTATTATTATCCGCGGTGATCATAATAATAATAACTGTGGTATTTGTGAAGTGCTTATTATGTGCCAGCCACTGTACTAAGCACTGGGGTGGTTCCAAGCAAATCAGGTTGGACACAGTCCCTGTCCCCCGTGGGGCTCACGGTCTCAATCCCCATTTTCCAGGTGAGGTAACTGAGGCCCAGAGAAGTGAAGCCCACTGTTGGGTAGGGACTGTCTCTATATGTTGCCAATTTGTACTTCCCAAGCGCTTAGTACAGTGCTCTGCACACAGTAAGCACTCAATAAACACGATTGATGATGATGACGATGAAGCAACTTGCCCAAGGTCAAAGAGCAGACAAGTGGCGGAGCCGGGATTAGAACCCATGACCTTCTGGGTCCCAGGCCCGGGCTCATATCAACTGGCATGTTCTTATAAAAAATGTCTGGCCAGTTAAAATCTCCAACCTCATCCCCCATTCCTGCCTTTTCCCCGGAATGTGTCAAGCACTGTGCGAAGCCCTGGAGTGGGTACAAGATAATCAGATCAAATCCAGTTCCCATCTCACGTGAAGTTTGCAAGCTAACTGGTAGGGAGGTCAGAGATCAATCCCCATTTCACCGATGAGGAAACTGAGGCCCAGAGAGGTTCAGGGACTTGCCCGGGGTCACAGAGCAGACGTGGAGCAGATCATTCATTCATTCATTCATTCACTCAATCGCATTTATTGGGCGCTTACTGTGTGCAGAGCTGTGTACTAAGCGCTTGGGAAGTACAAGTTGGCAACATATAGAGATGGTTCCTACCCAACAGCGGGCTCACACTCTGGAAGGGGGAGACAGACAACAAAACAAAACATATTAACAAAATAAAATCAATAGAATAAATAGGTACAAGTAAAATAAATAGAGTAATAAATCCGTACAAACATATATCCATATATACAGGTGCTGTGGGGAGGGGAAGGAGGTAGGGTGGGGGGGATGGGGAGGGCGAGGAGGGGGAGAGGAAGGAGGGTATTGGAGTCTTAGTCTCCTGTTTCCCAGGTCCGAGGTGTTTCTACTCGCCCACACTGCCACTCTTTACAGTGTCTCCTTTAGATTTTTGTACATTCATTCATTCAATCATATTTACTGAGCGCTTACTGTGTGCAGAGCACTGGACTAAGCGCTTGGGAAGTACAAGTTGGCAACATATAGAGACGGTCCCTCACTCCCTCAGTCAGAAGCTACCTCATCCATCTTCTGCCAACCTTATCCTTTCCCTGCAACAAACTGGGATCCATCATTTCCCTGCTGCATGACTCCACTTCTCTCTGCCTGCTTCCTCACCTGGAAAATGGGGATTCCAAACCTGTTCTCCTTCAGGCTTAGACTGCGAGCCCCAAGTGGGACAGGGGCTGTGCCTGGCTTCATCATCTTGTATCTACCCCAGTGCTTAGCACAGTACGTGTCAACAGTTCTTAGCACAGAAGTGCGGAACAAATACCATAATCATTATCATTACAACTAAAAACACCTGCTCCACGAACTCTTCCCGGATTAGCTAATAATATTACTAATTATAACATTTGTTAAGTGCTTACTATGTGCCGGGCACTGTACTAAGCGCTGGCGTGGATACGAGCCCCCTTCTAGACTGTGAGCCCACTGTTGGGTGGGGACCGTCTCTATATGTTGCCAACTTGTACTTCCCAAGCGCTTAATACAGTAAGCGCTCAATAAATACGATTGAATGAATGAATGAATGAATGAATGAGCAACTTGGGTTGGACACATTTCAATCAATCAGTTGATCCATAATACTTATTGAGCACTTACTGTGCGCAGAGCAATATAATCAGTGCTGGGGAGAGGACAACAGAATAGACACATTCCCTGCCCACCACGAGCTTATTCATTCCTTCATTCAATTGTATTTATTGAACGCTTACCGTATGCAGAGCACTGGACTAAGCGCTTGGGAAGTACAAGTTGGCAACATCTAGAGACGGTCCCTACCCGACAAAGGGCTCACAGTCTAGACGGGGGAGACAGACAACAAAACAAAACATGTGGACTGGTGTCAAGTCCTCAGAATAAATACAGAAAAAGCTAGCTGCACATCATTAACAAAATAAATAGAATAATAAATGTGTACAAGTAAAATAAATAGAGTAATAAATCTGTACAAACATATATACAGGGGCTGTGGGGAGGGGAAGGAGGTAGGGCGAAGGGGATGGGGAGGAGGAGAGGAAAAAGCCCTTCAAAGCCCTTCTGAGAGCTCACCTCCTCCAGGAGGCCTTCCCAGACTGAGCCCCCTCCTTCCTTTCCCCCTCCTCCCCCTTCCCATCCCGCCCCCCCCACTTTACCTCCTTCCCCTCCCCACAGCACCTGTATATACGTATATATGTTTGTACGGATTTATTACTTTATTTATTTATTTATTTTACTTGTACATATTTATTTTATTTATTTTATTTGGTTTACATGTTTTGCTTTGTTGTCTGTCTCCCCCTTCTAGACTGTGAGCCCACTGTTGGGTAGGGACCGTCTCTAGATGTTGCCAACTTGTACTTCCCAAGCGCTTAGTCCAGTGCTCTGCACACCGTAAGCGCTCAAGAAATACGACAATGAATGAATGAATGAAAAAGCGGGCTCAGTCTGGGAAGGCCTCCTGGAGGAGGTGAGCTCTCAGTAGGGCTTTGAACGGAGGAAGAGAGCTAGCTTGGCTTACAATCTAGAGTACTGACCTCATCATCGTGTATCTACCCCAGCGCTTACTACAATGCCTGGAAGTAATCCCCCTTTTAGACTGTGAGCCCACTGTTGGGTAGGGACTGTCTCTATATGTTGCCAACTTGTACTTCCCAAGCGCTTAGTACAGTGCTCTGCACACAGTAAGCGCTCAATAAATACGATTGATTGATTGATTGATTGATTGGAAGTGAGTAAACACTTAACAAATACCATTAAAGGAAAAAAAAAAGAATCTCCAGGGCAGCAGCAAAGGGGAAGGATGAGGATGAATTAAAGGATGAGGTTTGATCCCGGCTCTGCCACTTGTCTGCTATGTGACCTTGGGCAAAGTCACTTCACCTCTCTGTCCCTCAGTTCTCTCATCTGTAAAATCAATCAATCGTATTTATTGAGCGCTTACTATGTGCAGAGCACTGTACTAAGCGCTTGGGAAGTACAAATTGGCAACACAGAGACAGTCCCTACCCAACAGTGGGCTCACAGTCTAAAATGGGGATTGAGATTGTGAGCCCCACGTGGGACAGGGACTGTGTCCTACCTGATTTGCTTGTATCCACCCCAGCGCTTAGTACAGTGCCAGGCACATAGTTAAGCACTTAAAAAAATACCATAATTATTATTATTTTATTGAGGTTGTCAAGGCCCAAACAGGTGGCAGTCATTCAAAAGTCTTATTGGCATCGTAGTTCCTATGGTCTACAGCAGCAGTTGAAGCAGCGTGGCTCAGTGGAAAGAGCTCGGGCTTTGGAGTCAGAGGTCATGGGTTCAAATCCCCGCTCTGCCAACTGTCAGCTGTGTGACTTTGGGCAAGTCACTTCTCTTCTCTGGGCCTCAGTTCCTTCATCTGTTAAATGGGGATTAAGACTGTGAGCCCCCCCATGGGACACCCTGATCACCTTGTAACCTCCCCAGCACTTAGAACAGTGCTTTGCACATAGTAAGTGCTTAATACATTTCATTATTATTATTAGAGAAGCAGCGTGGCTCAGTGGAAAGAGCCCGGGCTTTGGAGTCAGAGGTCATGGGTTCAAATGCCGTCTCCGCTAACTGCCAGCTGTGTGACTTTGGGCAAGTCACTTAACTTCTTTGTGCCTCAGTTACCTCATCTGTCAAATGGGGATTAAAACTGTGAGCCCCCCCGTGGGACAACCTGATCAACCCAGTGCTTAGAACAGTGCTTTGCACATAGTAAGCGCTTAATAAATGCCATTATTATTATTATTATGGTGACCTTTGTGATAGGTAGCTCTGCTGATATTACCTTCCTTTTTCTTTTTGTCTTTCTTCCTTTCTTTTTCTTCCTCTTTCTCTCTATTTCTCCCTTCCCCCAGCCCTGCAAAAGCTATCAAAAAACTACTAAAAGTGATACTTGCCTCGCTCTAATCCAGATCTGAAATGGTTCAAGCCCTGAAACAGCCACTCACAAAATATATCTGCTCATGCAGTTATAGCCAATCAAAACTACTGAGGAAATCATCATCATCATCAATCGTATTTATTGAGCGCTTACTATGTGCAGAGCACTGTACTAAGCGCTTGGGAAGTACAAATTGGCAACATATAGAGACAGTCCCTACCCAACAGTGGGCTAAATGTGTCGACCAACTCTATTTTGTTGGACTCCCCCAAGCGCTTAGCACAGCGCTCTGCTCATGGTAAGTGCTCAATGAATATCACTGAGTGATTGATTTGATAGAAAATGTAGTTCCTATTTCAGATTTTCTTAGTCAAATCACTGTGGGCAGGGAACGTATCAACCAACGCTGTTGCATTGCACTTTCCCAAACGCTTAGTACAGTGAGCTTCATACAGGCCTTCCCAGGCTACACTCCACCTTTCTTCATCTCCCACTCCCTTCAGCATCGCCCTGACTTGTTCCCTTTCCTCTTCCCCGCTCCCAGCCCCACAGCACTTATGTACATATCTGTAATCTTATTTATTTGTATTCATGACTATGGGCAAGGAATGCGTCTGTTTATTGTTGCACTGTACTCTCCCACCACTTAGTACAGTGCTCTGCACACAGTAAATACAACTGACTGAATGAATGTAAAACATTAACTAGCATGAAAGTACCTCCAGTACAAATAACTGCCAAAATACAAAGGAAGAATAATAGTAACAACTGCGGTATTTATTCAGCTCATACCGTGGGCTGAACACTATACTAAGCACTGGGGTAAACAAAGGGTAATCAGGACCCACATGGAGTTCACAGTATAAGTAGGAGGGAGAACGATATTGAATTCCCACTTCACAGATGAGGAAATGGAGGCATAGAAAAATGGAGTGAGGGTTAGAAAACTTCCTGTCAGGAATGTAAGAAAGATCATAACTTCTTAGGATGCTTAGCCAACAAAGCAGATGAGCAGATAATAATAATAATTTGTTAAGTGCTTACTATGTGCCAAGCACTGTACTAAGCGCTAGAATGATAATGATGGCATTTGTTAAGTGCTTACTATGTGCCAAGCACTGTTCTAAGCACTGGGGTAGATACAAGGTAATCAGATTGTCCCACATGGGGCTCACAGTCTTAATCCCCATTTTAGAGATGGGGTCACTGAGGCACAGAGAAGTGAAGTGACTTGCCCAAAGTCATACAGCTGACAAGTGGCGGAGCCGGGATTAGAACCCATGACCTTTGACTCCCAAGCCCGTGCTCTTTCGACTGAGCCACGGTATTTCTAATATCAAGACTTTTTTTTTTAATTTGGGAAGTGTCTAAAACTTCAGTACTCATCCTTTATTTACTGGTGCTGAAATGATAAGGTTTGCATAAATTTGGAAAACTTCATTCAATCATTCAATCGCATTTATTGAGCGCTTACTGTGTGCAGAGCACTGGACTAAGCGCTTGGGAAGTACAAGTTGGCAACATATAAAGACGGTCCCTACCCAACAACGGGCTCACAGTCTAGATGGGGGAGACAGACAAAAAAACAAAACATGTGGACGGGTGTCAAGTCATCAGAATAAATAGAAGTAAAGCTAGAAGCACAGCACCTGTATATATGTATACGTGTTTGTACATATTTATTACTCTATTTATTTATTTATTTTACTTGTACATATCTATTCTATTTATTTTATTTTGTTAGTATGTTTGGTTTTGTCTCCCCCTTTTAGACTGTGAGCCCACTGTTGGGTAAGGACTGTCTCTATATGTTGCCAATTTGTACTTCCCAAGCGCTTAGTGTAGTGCTCTGCACACAGAAGGGCTCAATAAATACGATTGATGATGATGATTAACGAAATAAATAGAATAGTGAACATGTACAAGTAAAATAAAAAGAGTAATAAATCTGTACAAACATATATACGGGTGCTGTGGGGAGGGGAAGGAGGTAGGGTGGGGCGGGTGGGGAGGGAGAGAGGAAAAAGCGGGCTGAGTATCTTAGAACTCCCAGCATCAGGTCACCATCTCGTCCGAGATCACGCACACTGTCTTCAAATTATTTATTTTGTTTTATAAGTAGGTAAGTGTAATGGAAATATTCTAATAAAGAAGGAGCGTGGCCGAATGGATAGGGCACGGGCCTGGAGGTTAGAAGGACCTGGGTTCTAGTCCTGGCTCCGCCACTTATCTGCTGTGTGACCTTCGGCAAGCCACTTCAGTTCTGTATGCCTCAATTTCCTCATCTGTAAAATGGGGATCAAGCCTCTGAGCTCCACGTGAGATGGGGACAGTAGGGCCCTTCAAGGCCCTACTGAGAGCTCACCTCCTCCAGGAGGCCTTCCCAGACTGAGCCCCTTCCTTTCTCTCCCCCTCGTCCCCCTCTCCATCCCCCCCATCTTACCTCCTTCCCTTCCCCACAGCACCTGTATATATGTATATATGTTTGTACGTATTTATTACTCTATATATTTATTTTACTTGTACATATCTATTCTATTTATTTTATTTTGTTAGTATGTTTGGTTTTGTTCTCTGTCTCCCCCTTCTAGACTGTGAGCCCACTGTTGGGTAGGGACTGTCTCTATATGTTGCCAACTTGTACTTCCCAAGCGCTTAGTACAGTGCTCTGCACATAGTAAGCGCTCAATAAATACGATTGATGATGATGATGATGACTGTCTCTATATGTTGCCAACTTGTACTTCCCAAGCGCTTAGCACAGTGCTCTGCACACAGTAAGCGCTCAATAAATACGATTGATTGATTGATTGACAGGGTCCAACCTGATTACCTTGAATTTACCCCAGCTTTTCAAACAGCATTTGACACAAAGTAAGCCCTTAACAAATAGCATAAAAAAAAAAAATCCTCACATCAAAATGAATTTGTCTTCGACCTCCAGAAAAGATTCGGGAACTGGTTCTCTGTTGAATCCTGACAGTTTGCGCTGGCTGGTTTGCCACTCCTCCATTAGCGGGCTGACAAGACCATACATGCCCTGGGCCCTGAGGACATTACACATACCCTGCTATATGTGCAAAATGAAAGCTCTTCCAAAGTAAATTCCCCCTCCTTCCTAAAGTGGAGATTTCCGAACCCCGGTCACCTTCGGATGAGGGTTTCAGACTTGGCCTCCTGGAAATGAGTCCCCAACTTTGGAATCAGGCTGGATTCCCATCCCGCAGGCCTTACCTGCAGTTTCTTGAGCAAGGCCGCTTCCGTGTGGTTGCCCTGTTTGGCTTGTTTGGCTTTCCAGTACTGCTTCTGGGCTGAATATCGGTTCATGGGGCACACCTTGAAAAGGCAGTCTGCAACAAACGTAAATCAATCAGTCAATCAATCAATCAATCGTATTTATTGAGCGCTTACTGTGTGCAGAGCACTGTACTAAGCGCTTGGGAAGTACAAGTTGGCAACACATAGAGACAGTCCCTACCCAACAGTGGGCTAACAGTCTAAAAGCAGGGAGACAGACAACAAAACCAAACATACTAACAAAATAAAATAAATAGAATAGATATGTACAAGTAAAATAAATAAATAAATAGAGTAATAAATATGTACAAACATACATACAGGTGTAAAGAAACATTTCAGTGGAAGTTTTTTTTGTTTAACGACATTTGTTAAGTGCTTACTCTGTGCCAGGCACTGTACTAAGCGCCGGGGTAGATACAGGATAATCCGGTTGGACACGGTCCCTCCCTGTTCCACACAAGGGTTTAATCCCCATGTTACAGATGAGCTAAGTGAGGCACAGAGAAGTGAATTAACTTGCCCAAGATCATACCACAGACAAGTGGAAGAGGTGGGATTAGAATCCAGGTCCTCCTGATTCCCAGGACCATAAACTAGTCACCAGGCCACACTGCTCCCGAGACTGTAAGATCATCCTCTCCATAAATTTGTTGTAGACAGGGAATCTGTTTATTGTTCTATTGTACTCTCCCAAGCACTTAATTCAGTGCTCTGCACACAGTAAGCACTCAATAAATATGACTGAATGAATGAATGCTCCTTACCGATATGGATAAGGATATAAGTGTTGTGAGGCTAAGGGTGGGACGAACTTCAAGTGCTTAAAGGGTACAGAAATAAAGTCTTAGGCAATGCGGAAGGGTGAGAAAGTCCAGGAAATGAGGGCTTAGACTGGGAAATCTCTTGGAAGAGATTTTAGGAGGGTGTTGAAGGTGGGTAGAGTCATAGTCTGGCATATGTGGAGGGGAAGGAATGAGTGGGGAAACTTGGACTGAACGTTCCTGTAGAAAAATGATCTGGGCAGCAGAGCGAAGGAAGGATTGGAGTGGGGAGAGACAAGAGAAAGGGAGGTGAATGAGACAGGAAATTAGTGTTTGGATCAGTGGGATAGCAGTATGGATAATATAATAATACTACCATTATTATTAATATTGTACTTGTTAAACTAGACTGTAAGCCAGTTGTGGGCAAGGATTAATGATGGCGTTTACTAAGCGCTTACTATGTGCAAAGCACTGTTCTAAGTGCTGGGGAGGTTACAAGGTGATCAGGTTGTCCCACGGGGATTGTTTCTATTGCTGAACTGTACTTTCCAAGCGCTTAGTACCGTGCTCTGCTCACAGTAAGCACTCAGTAAATACGGCTGAATGAATAAACATCGATTCTTTTGAAGTGTGGTTTCGGAGAAGGCTTCTGCGAATACCATGGACTGCCCGAAAAGCAAACAAATGGATTTTGGAGCAAATTAAACCAAAGCGGTCTTTGGAAGGCCAAATGGCTCGACTTTGATGGGCATATTTTGGACACATAATCAGAAGGACTAATTCTCCGGAGAAGACCCTAATGTTAGGAAAAGTCCAGGAAAAACGTGGAAGAGGCAGAACGGCAGCTAGATGGAGAGAGACATAATGACAACAATGGAAAAACCGTTAGAAAGGATGCGGATTATGGCAGAGGACAGCATGTTCTGGAGAAAGTATATCTGTGGAGTCGCTATGAATCGGAAACGACTCGATGACACTTAATAATAATAATAAACGCTTACTATGTTCCAAGCACTGTTCTAAGCACTGGGATAGATACGAGTTAACCAGGATGGACAGAGTCCCTGACCCGCATGGGTGGAAAGGGAAGACTTTAGAAATGCTGCGAAGGTAGAGAAGCAGTGTTGCCTAGTGGATAGAGGCAGTTGTGTTCCACATAGTCCCCCCCGCTAAAAAAAAAAAACCTGTGTTTCGATGAAGCTTTCTTTACAGACTGTCTTCGCCTCTTGCTTCAGGCTCATTCATTCATTCAATCATGGCTCAGTGGAAAGAGCCCGGGCTTTGGAGTCAGCGGTCACGGGTTCAAATCTGACTCATCAGCTGTGTGACTTTGGGCAAGTCACTTCACCTCTCTGGGCCTCAGTTACCTCATCTGGAAAAGGGGGTTAAGACTGCGAGCCCCACGTGGGACAACCTGATCACCTTGTAAAGTCCCCAGTGCTTAGAACAGTGCTTTGCACATAGTAAGTGCTTAATAAATGTCATCATTATTATTAATTTTTTGAGCACTTACTGTGTGCAGAGCATTGTACTAAGCGCTTGGGAAGTACAAGTCAGTAACATATAGAGCCGGTCCCTACCCAACAGCGGGTTCACAGTCTAGAAGGGGGAGACAGACAACAAAACATGCAGACAGGTGTCAAAATCGCCAGAACAAATAGAATTAAAGCTATATGCACATCATTAACAAAATAAATAGTAAATATGTACAAGCAATAGAGTAATAAATCTGTACAAATATATATACAGGTGCTGTGGGGAGGGGAAGGAGAGGGGGGATAGGGAGGAGGAGAGGAAAAAGGGGGCTCAGTCTGGGAAGGCCTCCTGGAGAAGGTGAGCTCTGGGTGGGGAACCCATGTGCTAATTCTATTGCACTGTACTTCCCCAAGCACTTAGTACAGTGCTCTGCACACAGTAAGCGTTCAATAAATATCACTGATTGAATGAATGCATTGATTCCTTTCTTCCCCTTGGCCATCTCGATTGATGTTCGATAGCCCCTAGGGGGCAGCAGAGTAGGGGTTAGTACTTATAGTATTTATTTATAGTTTCTGTGTATATATCTATAATTTTATTTATCTATTTGGATGGTATTGACTATATATATGTTTGTACATATTTGTTACTCTATTTATTTATTTATTTTACTTGTACATATCTATTCTATTTATTTTATTTTGTTAGTATGTTTGGTTTTGTTCTCTGTCTCCCCCTTTTAGACTGTGAGCCCACTGTTGGGTAGGGACGGTCTCTGTATGTTGCCAACTTGTACTTCCCAAGCGCTTAGTACAGGGCTCTGCACACAGTAAGCGCTCAATAAATATGACTGATGATGATGATGATGACTACTGTCTACTTGTTTTGTTTTGTTCTTTGTCTCCCCCTTCTAGACTGTGAGCCCGTTGTTGGGTAGGGATTGTCTCTATCTGCTGCCAAAATTGTACTTTCCAAGCACTTAGTACAGTGCTCTGCACACAGTAAGTGCTCAATAAATATAATAATAATGATGATGATGGCATTTATTAAGCGCTTACTATGTGCAAAGCACTGTTCTAAGCACCAGGGAGGTTACAAGGTGATCAGGTTGTCCCACAGGAGGTTCACAGTCTTAATCCCCATTTTACAGATGAGGCAACTGAGGCCCAGAGAAGTGAAGTGACTTGCCCAAAGTCACACAGCTGACAATTGGCGCAGCTGGGATTTGAACCCATGACCTCTGACTCCAAAGCCCATGCTCTTTTCCATACTGCCCCTGACGCATTCATGTGCTAAAGAGGGAGACGGACAGTTGTTCATTCAGTTGTATTTACAGAGTGTGTACCATGTGCAGAGCACTGTACTAAGCACTTTGGAGAGACAACAGAACAATAAACCTTAGACTGTGAGCCCACTGTTGGGTAGGGACTGTCTCTATATGTTGCCAATTTGTACTTCCCAAGCGCTTAGTACAGTGCTCTGCACACAGTAAGCGCTCAATAAATACGATTGATGATGATGATTCCCTGAACCCAAGGGACACGGAACAGTTTTAGATACAGAACTGTTTACTGTCTAGAGGGGATGCAGAACAGTTTTAGATACAGAACTGTTTATTGGGAAGAGGAACACGAATCTAAAAAATGGACAGAGGAATGAATAAGGGATGAACAGTGTGGCCTAGTGGAAAGAGCCCGGGCCTGGGAATCAATCAGTCAGTGGTATATTGAGTGCTTCCTCAGAGCACTGTACTAAGCACTTGGGAGAGAACAATAGAACAACATAACAGACACATTCCTTGCTCACAACAAGTTATAGTCTTGGGGGGGGGGAGACAATAATAGAAATACATTAATTACAGAGGAATAAAAGGAGCAAGTTAAGGTGGCGCAGAAGGGAGTGGGAGAAGAGGAAAGGAGGGCTTAGTCAGGGAAGGCCTCCTGGAGGAGATCTGCGTTCACTAAGGCTTTGAAGGAGGAGAGAGTCATTGTCAGGTATGAGGAGGGAGGGCACATATCTATTCTATTTATTTTATTTTGTTAGTATGTTTGGTTTTGTTCTCTGTCTCCCCCTTTTAGACTGTGAGCCCACTGTTGGGTAGGGACCGTCTCTATATGTTGCCAACTTGGACTTCCCAAGCGCTTAGTACAGTGCTCTGCACACAGTAAGCGCTCAATAAACACGACTGATGATGATGATGATGATGACATCGGGACAGAGGCAGGACACGGGCGAGAGGTCGGGGGCGAGACAGGCGAGATGGGTTTATTGATCTTCCCCTTTTAGACTGTGAGCCCACTGTTGGGTAGGGACTGTCTCTATATGTTGCCAACTTGGACTTCCCAAGCGCTTAGTACAGTGCTCTGCACATACTAAGCGCTCAATAAATACGATTGATGATGATGATAATGATGATGATTGAGCACCGACTGCAAGGACCACTGTTCCGAACGGCTGGGATGGCGAATGCTAAGGGAAGACGGAGCTGCCCGCCAGCCCCCATGTTTCCCTCAGACTCCCGGCTCCACCACAAGTCTGCTGTGTGACCTTGGGCAAGTCACTTAACTTCTCTGAGCCTCAGTTACCTCATCTGTAAAAATGGGGATTAAGACTGGGAGCCCCACGTGGGACAACTTGATCACACTGTATCCCCCCCCCAGCGCTTAGAACAGTGCTTTGCACATAGTAAGCGCTTAACAAATGCCATCATTATTATTATTATTATTCATTCATTCAATCGCATTTATTGAGCGCTTACTGTGTGCACAGCACTGTACTGAGCGCTTGCGAAGGACAAGTTGGCAACATCTAGAGACGGTCCCTACCCAGCAGCGGGCTCACAGTCTAGAAGGGGGAGAGAGAGAACAAAACAAAACATATTAAGAAGGTGAAATAAATGGAATAAATATGTACAAATAAAATAAATAAATAAATGGTAAAATAAATAAATAAATAGTGGGCTCCACTTGCCAACTTCCTGTTTCCAGGAATGCCGCTTCCAGGATGCAGAAGAAACATGGCCCTCTCTAATGGTCAGCTCGTTGGGGGCAGGGTCTGTGTCTGTTCTATTGTTCTACTGGACTCACCCAAGTGCTCAGTATGGTGCTCTATGTTTGTACAGATTTATTACTCTATTTGACTTGTACATATTTACTACTCTAGTACAGTGCAGCGTGGCTCAGTGGAAAGAGCCCGGGCTTTGGAGTCAGAGGTCATGGGTTCAAATCCCGGCTCCGCCACTTGTCAGCTGTGTGACTTTGGGCAAGTCGCTTCACTTCTCTGGGCCTCAGTTCCCTCATCTGTAAAATGGGGATTAAGACTATGAGCCCCACGTGGGACAACTTGATCACCTTGTAAACTCCCCAGCGCTTAGAACAGTGCTTCGCACATAGAAAGCGCTTAATAAATGCCATCATCATTATTCAGCGCTTAGAACAGTGCTTTGCACATAGTAAGTGCTTAATAAATGCCATTATTTATTTATTCTATTAATTTTCTTAATGATGTGCATCTAGCTTTATTTCTATTTAGTCTGATGACTCGACACCTGTTCACGTGTTTTGTTTCTTTGTCTCCCCCTTCTAGACTGTGAGCCCGTTGTTACTATAGTAACAATAGTTACTGTATAGTAAATTAGTAAAGTATAGTAAATAGTAAATTCAGTACAGTAAATTTACTATAGTAGTATAGTAACAATAAATACGAAAACATAGTAAGCGTTTAATAATAATAATAATAATGGTATTTATTAAGCACTTACCTCCTTCCCCTCCCCACAGCACCTATATATATGTATATATGTTTGTACATATTTATTACTCTATTTATTTATTTTACTTGTACATATCTACTCTATTTTATTTTGTTAGTATGTTTGGTTTTGTTCTTTGTCTCCCCCTTTTAGACTGTGAGCCCACTGTTGGGTAGGGACTGTCTCTATATGTTGCCAACTTGTACTTCCCAAGCGCTTAGTACAGTGCTCTGTACACAGTAAGTGCTCAATAAATGTGATTGATTGATTGATTGATTGATTGATTGGAAAGCAGTGTTCTAAGTGCTGGAGAGGTTACAAGGTGATCAGGTTGTCCCCCGGGGGGCTCACAATCTTAATCCCCATTTTACAGATGAGGGAACTGAGGCACAGAGAAGTTAAGTGACTTGCCCAAAGTCACGCAGCTGACAATTGGCGCAGCTGGGATTTGAACCCATGACCTCTGACTCCAAAGCCTGTGCTTTTTCCACTGAGCCACGCTGCTTAACAGTGTCATTATTATTCTTATTATTATTATGAGCCAATTGGACTGTAAATATCTCCCCCTTCTCGACTGTGAGCCCGTTGTTGGATAGAGACCGTCTCTATATGTTGCCAACTTGTACTTCCCAAGCGCTTAGTACAGTGCTCTGCACACAGTAAGTGCTCAATAAATACCATTCAATGAATGAATGAATGCTCTGCCTACTCTAAGTGCTCAATAAATATGACGTGTCTGAGTGACTTGTGAGCTCTTTGCAGGCATGGATTGTCACTCTTTATTGTACTTCCCAAGCGCTTAGTACAGTGCTCTGCACACAGTAAGCGCTCAATAAATATGATTGAATGAATGAATGAATACTGAATTTTCCCAAGTGCTTAGTACAGTGCTCTTTACACAGTAAGCGCTTAATAAATACGATTGAACGAATGAATGAATGAGAGTCAAAAGAACCTGAACCATTCATTGATTCAATCGTAATTACTGGGCGCTTACGGTGTGGAAAGTATTGTACTAAGCACTTGGGAGAGCACAATACAAAAATAGACACATTCCCTGCCCATGATGAGGTCACAGTCTAGAGGGGGAGACAGACATTGATATAAATAGATAAACAAATAAATAAATAAATTGCAGATATACACAGATATGTGAACTTCACTTCTCTGGGCCTCAGTGACCTCATCTATAAAATGGGGATGAAGACTGTGAGCCCCATGTGCAAGCTGGACGGTGTCCAAGCTCTTCCTCCCTTCAAAGCCCTACTGAGAGCTCACCTCCTCCCGGAGGCCTTCCCAGACTGAGCCCTCCTTTCCCTCTCCTCCTCCCCACACCCCCCACCCTACCTCCTTCCCCTCCCCACAGCACTTGTATATATTTGCACCGATTTATTCCTCTATTTATTTTACTTGTCCATATTTACTATTCTATTTATTTTGTTAACGATGTGCATCTAGCTATAATTCTATTTGTTCTGACGATTTTGACACCCGTCTACATGTTTTGTTTTGTTGTCTGTCTCCCCCTTCTAGACCGTGAGCCCGCTGTTGGGTAGGGACCGTCTCTGTATGTTGCCGACTTGTACTTCCCAAGCGCTTAGTACAGTGCTCTGCACACAGTAAACGCTCAATAATTATGATTGAATGAACGAATAAGCTGGTATCCACACCAGCGCACAGTATAGTGCACGGTACGTAGTAAGTGCTTACCAAATATTATAAAAAATCCTGAGAAAAAGTTTGCGAACATGGGCAGCAATCAGTCAACCGGTGGTGAGAGAAGCAGCGTGGCTCAGTGGAAAGAGCACGGGCTTAGGAATCAGAGGTCTTGGGTTCTAATCCCGACTCTGCCGCTTGTCAGCTACTTTGGGCACGTCACATAACTTCTCTGTGCCTCAGTTACCTCATCTGGAAAATAGGGATTAAGACTGTGAGCCTTGTAGCCTCCCCAGCACATAGAACAGTGTTTTGCACATAGTAAGCGCTTAACAAATACCAAAATTATTATTGAGCGTCTACTGTGTGCAGAGCACCGTACTACGTGCTTGGGAGAGTACAACACCACAATAAACAGATATATTCTCTTCCCACAACAACCTTACAATCTAGCTTACTGAGTTTTCCGTCTAGTTTATTGAGCTCTTACTGTACGCAGAACACTGCGCTAAGCGTTCGGGAGAGGACAGCAGAACAGGTAGTGTGGCCGAGCGGTCTAAACCACTGGATTACTAAGGCACTCTCCTCCTCCCCATCCCCTCCGCCCTACCTCCTTCCTCTCCCCACAGCACCTGTATATACGTTTGTACAGATTTATTACTCTATTTTACTTGTACATATTTACTATTCTATTTATTTTGTTAATGATGGGCATCTAGCTTTATTTCTATTTACTCGGATGACTTGACACCCGTCCACATGCTTTGTTTTGTTGTCTGTCTCCCCCTTCTAGACTGTGAGCCCATTGTTGGGTAGGGACCGTCTCTATATGTTGCCAACTTGTACTTCCCAAGCGCTTAGTCCAGTGCTCTGCACGCAGTAAGCGCTCAATAAATACGATTGAATGAATGAATTAATAATAACAATAATAATAATGGCATTTTTTAAGCGCTTACTATGTGCAAAGCACTGTTCTAAGTGCTGGGGAGGATACAAGGCTCACAATCTTAATCCCCATTTTCCAGATGAGGTAACTGAGGCACAGAGACGTTATGTGACTTGCCCAAAGTCACACAGCTGACTAGCAGCAGAGTCGGGATTAAAGCACTGCACTGTTCTATGCGCTGAGCACTGTTCTAAGCGCTGAGCACTGTTCTAAGCGCTGAGCACTGTACTAAGCGCTGAAGGCTCCAGTCTCCTCGGGGATATGGGTTAGAATATCACCACTGCCAACATAATCTTGCATTTTTTCAGAAGCAGTGTGGCACCGTGGAAAGAGCACTGGCTTGAGTCAGAGGGTCATGGATTCTAATCCTAGCTCCACCACCTGTCTGTTCATTCATTCATTCACTCAATCGTATTTATTGGGCGCTTACTGTGTACGGAGCACTGTACTAAGCGCTTGGGAGGTACAACTCAGCAACATATAGAGACGGGACCTACCCAACAACAGGCTTACAGTCTAGAAGGGGAAGACAGAAAACAAAACAAGTATATAAGTGTCAATGCCATCAGAATAAATAGAATCATAGCTATGTACACATCATTAATAAAAGAGTAATAAATATGTATAAATATACACAAGTACTGTGGGGAAGGGAAGGGGAAGGGCAGAGGGAGGGAGTGGGGGTGATGGGGAGGGGAGGAGGAGGAGAGGAAAAGGGGAGTCAGGCTGGGAAGGCCTCTGGAGGAGGTGAGTTCTCAGTAGGGTTTGGAAGGGAGGAAGAGAGCTAATTGTGTGACCTTGGACAAGTCACGTCACTTCTCTGGGCCTCAGTTACCTCATCTGTAAAACGGGGATTGAAATGGGAGCCCCACATGGGACAGGGACTGTGTCCAACCCGATTTGCTCGGATTCACCCCAGCGCTTAGTAGAGTGCCTGGCACACAGTAAGCGCTTAACAAAAATCATAATTGTTATTATTATGATTACACAGTTGGTTAGACACAGTCCCTGCCCACAACGAGCCGGCAGCAGCCTCAGGATGTAAATTCCTCAGAAGGAGCCAGCGATCTCCGCTGTGACACGACTTTTCACCACTTTGAAGTTGGGAATTATCTCCCTAAATAAAAGCCTGACAGGGAGTCCGTGCCTGTCCCGGAGCCACAGGTGGGATTGGACGTGCTTTGGTCTCAGAAAAAGGACACTATACAAACACTGTGAATGTTTGGTGCCTGGTGCCTATTTCACTGTCGATTTTAAGGAGTTCCCAAGGCTATGAACACGTGTGCTGGGCCTCAGGTTGGGTTTTCCCGTTGCCATAACAAGACAATATCAATATTTGCCATTGTTATTTTTTTTTTTACTTGAGCAGCATTGAAAATGAAGTGATTTCCATGCAGCCACGAGGCGTGATGTTATGGGACTGTTTATGGTTTCGTTTGTGTTTATACACACACCGGGGTTACCTTCTGATGTTTTGGAAACTGGGAGATCTGTGTGCAGTCGCTGCCAGGGTGGGGATGGGGATTCATTTATTTGTTCAATCATATTTATTGAGCACTTACTGTGTGCAGAGCACTGCACTAAGTGCTTGGGAAGTGCAAATCGGCAACATATAGAGACGGTCCCTACCCAACAGCGGGCTCACAGTCTAGAAGGGGGAGACAGATAACAAAACAAGTAGACAGGTGTCAATACCATCAGAATAAACAGAATTATAGCTATATGCACATCATTAATAAAATAAATATAGTGATAAATCTGTACAAATATACACAAGTGCTGTGGGGTGGAGAAGATAGGGAAGAGGGAAGGAGGGGTGGAGGAGCAGAGGAAAAGGCTGGGTTGGGGGGGAGGGGGACAGAGTCAGGCTCTGGGGATTGGGAGCCCTGGGTTCAAATCTCCGTTCATTCGTTCATTCATTCATTCAATCGTATTTATTGAGCGCTTACTGTGTGCAGAGCACTGTACTAAGCGCTTGGGAATACAAGTTGGCCAGGGCTGCGCCGACTGCCGTGAAGCTACCACGAGGCGGGCAGCCTCAACGGGCAGCAGTGTTGTCTAGTGGCTAGAGCCTGGGGAGTAAGAAGAACCGGGCCCTAATCCCGGCTCCACCACTTGTCTGCTGGGTGACCTCGGGCAAGTCACTTCGCTTCTCTGGGCCTCAGTTACCTCATCTGTAAAATGGGGATTAAGACCGTGAGCGCCACATGGGACAGGGACCGTGTCCAACCTGATTATCTTGCATCTCCTCCAGCACTTTAGTACAGTGCCTGGCCCGTAGTAAATGCTTAACAAGTACCATTAAATTAAAAAAGCAAATCAATCAATCAATCAATCGTATTTATTGAGCGCTTACTATGTGCAGAGCACTGTACTAAGCGCTTGGGAAGTACAAATTGGCAACATATAGAGACAGTCCCTACCCAACAGTGGGCTCACAGTCTAAAAGGGGGAGACAGAGAACAAAACCAAACATACTAACAAAATAAAATAAATAGAATAGATATGTACAAATAAAATAAATAAATAAATAGAGTAATAAATATGTACAAACATATATACATATATACAGGTATATGGTACTCAATCAACTCAAAGGCCAGTTTACACTCCATTTCTGAAAGTATCATTTGTAAAATGCCTCATTTTCCTTCCCCAGTTCTACATTATTAATAATACTAATAATAATAATGGCACTTGTTAAGCGCTTACTATGTGCCAAGCACTGTTCTAAGCACTGGGGGGGATACAAGGTGATCAGGTTGTCCCACGAGGGGCCCCATTTTCCAGATGAAGTAACTGAGGCCCAGAAAAGTGAAGCGACTGGCCCAAGGTCACACAGCCAACAAGTGGCAGAACTAGGATTAGAACCCAGGTCCTCCTGCCTCCCAGCCTCTATCCACTAGGCCACGATGACTTTCTAGTCTCTCCTTCCAATCCATTCTTCGGCTAGCTGAAATGTGTCAATCTTCCTCACCAGAATAAAATCTCCTTGAAGGCAGAGTTTGGGTTTTAACTCGACTCTCAGGAGCCCTTAGCACAGCGTTCTGCACACGGTAGGTGCTCAGTACGTTCAGCTGACGGAAGGACAGAGTAACGAAGAAGGAAATGCCAAGGAAATGAGGAGAGAGGATGATTATTATCTAATCCTGCCACTGATAATCCACTCCTTACTCATCTAAGTCCATTTATTCCTTCATTTCTTTCAATTGTATTTATTGAACGCTTACTGTGCAAAGAGCACTGGACTAAGTCCTTGGGAGAGCACACTCCAAAAATAAACAGACAGAGTGAGCTTAAAGGTATTTCTATAATTGTGGTATTTGTTAAGCATTTACCATACGCCAGGCATTTTCCTAAGCGCTGGGATAGATACAAATAAATTGGGTTGGACACAGCCCCAGTTGGGCTCACAGTCTCAATCCCCATTTTACAGATGAGGGAACTGAGGCTCAGAGAAGTGCAGTGACTTGCCCAAGACCACACAGCGGAAAAGTGGTGGAGCTGGGATTGGAGAAGCAGCGTGGCTCAGTGGAAAGAGCCCGGGCTTTGGAGTCAGAGGTCGTGGGTTCAAATCCCAGCTCTGCCAATTGTCAGCTGTGTGACTTTGTGCAAGTCACTTCACTTCTCTGCGGCTCAATTCCTTCATCTGGAAAATGGGGTTTAAGACTGTCAGCCCCCCGAGGGACAACCTGATCACCTTGTAACCTCCCCAGTGCTTGGCACATAGTAAGTGCTTAACAAATGCCATCATTATTATTATTATTAGAACCCATGGCTTTTTTACTCCCAGGCCCAGGCTCTACCCACTCTACCATGCTGCTTCGATGGATTTTGGCCAGTTCCAGGAATAGGTGTGCCATCTTCCTGGAATTCCACGTGAGTCAGTAAGGTTGCATTATTCATTCAGTGGTATTTATTGAGCGCTTACTGTGTGCAGAGCACTGTACTAAGCGCTTGGGAGAGTACAAAGACTGTGAGCAGCCCGTTGTTGGGTAGGGCCCGTCTCTATGTGTTGCCAACTTGTACTTCCCAAGCGCTTAGTACAGGGCTCTGCACACAGTAAGTGCTCAATAAATATGAATGAATGAATGAACGGACACATTCGCTGCCCACAATGAGCTTACAGTCTAGAGGGGGAGACGAACACATAGTAAGTGCTTAACAAATGCCATTAAAAAAAAAAAAACTAGTTGCATTTTAGCTGTGCGTCAACTCTGAGGTCTGGCTCAAACTCTAAAGTAAGTTTTTATTTCTCTGTGGAAAGAGGGTGAGTCAAATGCTTTCACTGTGGGGACATGAGGAGGAGGAGGAGGAGGAGGAAAAGGAGAAGACAACAAGTATAATGCTATTTCCTTTAAGGTACCGCCTCCGTGTTTTGGGTTATTAAGTTAAACTAGTACATCTTTTTGTAGCATTTCCATCTATTCTCTTTGGCCTATTGCTTGTTTGGTGATCTGTGCTCACAACTCCTGCGTGATACGGTAACTTCCTTCCATCAAACAATCAATCAATTAATCAGTGGTATTTATTTAGTGCTCTACTATCTGGGAGAGTACAATTAAATTGGTAGACACGATCCCTGTCCTCAAGGACATTACTGAGCCCACTGTTGGGTAGGGACTGTCTCTATATGTTGCCAACTTGTACTTCCCAAGCGCTTAGTACAGTGCTCTGCACACAGTAAGCGCTCAATAAATACAATTGATTGATTGATTACTGTGTGAGCCCGTTGTTGTGTAGGGATCGTCTCTATATGTTGCCAATTTGTACTTCCCAAGCGCTTAGTCCAGTGCTGTGCACACAGTAAGCACTCAATAAATACAATTGAATGAATGAATGAATGAGCACTGTACTAAGTGCTAGTGATTGGGCGTTTATAATAGAGTTAGTAAGCGGTATCTCTGACCCCAAGGAGTTTAAAATGGAATGTATGCAGAGCACTGTACTAAGCACTTGGGAGAGTCCAAAAGAGTTGGGAGACTGGATCCCTGCCCTCAGGGAGTTTACAGTGTAATATCTGCCATCGGTCAGTCAGTCAATCACATTTATTGAGCATTTTTTGTGTGCAGAGCACTGTACTAAGTGCTTGGGAGAGGACAATAGAGTTGGGAGACTGGATCCCTGCCCTCAGGGAGTTTACAGTGTAATATGTGCCATCGGTCAGTCAGTCAATCACATTTATTGAGCATTTTTTGTGTGCAGAGCACTGTACTAAGTGCTTGGGAGAGGACAATAGAGTTGGGAGACTGGATCCCTGCCCTCAGGGAGTTTACAGTGTAATATGTGCCATCGGTCAGTCAGTCAGTCACATTTATTGAGCATTTTTTTGTGTGCAGAGCACTGTACTAAGTGCTTAGGAGAGGACAATGGAACAATATAACAGACACATTCCCCGCCCGCAACAAGCTTACACCCTAGAGGGGGAGACAGATATTAATATAAATAAATAAATTACGAATACGGACATAAGTGGCTGGGGGGGAGGTAGGATGAATAAAGAGAGCAAGTCAGGGTGATGCAGAAGGGAGTGGAAGATAAAGGAAAAAAGGGATTCGTCAGGGGAGGTCTCTAGCTTACAGCATAATGTGTGCAGAGCACTGTACTAAGCACCTGGGAGAGTAATACAGAGTAATGCAGTGAGGGAGGAAGTGAGGAACGAGGGAGACCTCCAAAGCCTTCAACCCTTCAAAGGCTTACTGAAGGCCCACCTCCTCCAAGAGGCCTTCCCAGACTAAGCCCCACTTTTCCTCATCTCCCACTCACTTCTGCGTCCCCCTGACTCGCTCGCTTTTCAATTCCTCCCCTCCCCACCCCACAGCACTTACGTATATATCCGTCATTTTATTTATTTATATCAATGTCTGTTTACTTGTATTGATGTCTGTCTCCGAGACCCCCCTAAAGATTGTGTGTTTGTTGTGGGCAGGGATTATGAGAAGCAGGGTGGCTCAGTGGAAAGAGCCCAGGCTTTGGAGTCCAAGGTCAATCAATCAATCAATCAATCAATCAATTGAATTTATTGAGCGCTTACTGTGTGCAGAGCACTGTACTAAGCGCTTGGGAAGTACAAGTTGGCAACATATAGAGACAGTCCCTACCCAACAGTGGGCTCACAGTCTAAAAGGTCATGGGTTCAAATCCCAGCTCCGCCAATTGCCAGCTGTGTGACTTTGGGCAAGTCACTTAACTTCTCCGTGCCTCAGTTCCCTCATCTGTAAAATGGGAATTAAGACTGTGAGGCCCCCCGTGGGACAACGTGATCACCTTGTAACTTCCCCAGTGCTTAGAAAAGTGCTTTGCACATAGTAAGTGCTTAATAAATGCCATTATCATTATTATTATCATCGTCATCATCATCAATCGTATTTATTGAGCGCTTACTATGTGCAGAGCACTGTACTAAGCGCTTGGGAAGTACAAATTGGCAACATATAGAGACAGTCCCTACCCAACAATGGGATCACAGTCTAAAAGGGGAAGACAGAGATGGCCGTACTGTACTTTTCCAAGCGCTTAGTACAGTGTTCTGCACACAATAAGCACTCAGTACATAGAATGGAATGAATAAATAAATGAATAAATGGAGGAAGGGAAGGAGGAATGAGAGAGGGAGGGAGAGACGGAGGAATGAGGGAGGGGGAGAGGGGGAAATAAGGGAGGGAAGGAAGGAGGGAGGGAAGGCGGGAGAGGGAACCTTGGAAGAGGCTAGGCCGCAGGTGGTCTCCCCTGGGGCTGAGGTGGTTCCTTTCATTTCAGTCATGAGTTGTGCAATGAAGGCCCGCTGGACGGCCAAATTTGAGAGGATTTGAAATCAATCAATCAATCAATCAATCAATCGTATTTATTGAGCGCTTACTATGTGCAGAGCACTGTACTAAGCGCTTGGGAAGAACAAATTGGCAACACATAGAGACAGTCCCTACCCAACAGTGGGCTCACAGTCTAAAAGAGGGAGACTGAGAACAAAACCAAACATACCAACAAAATAAAATAAATAGGATAGAAATGTACAAGGAAAATAAATAAATAAATAGAGTGATAAATATGTAAATAAATAAATAAATATGGGCAAGTCGCTTAACTTCTCTGGGCCTCAGTTCCCTCATCTGTAAAATGGGGATGATGACTGTGAGCCCCACGCGGGACAACCTGATCACCTTGTATCCCCCCCAGCTCTTAGAACAGTGCTTTGCACATAGTAAGCGCTTAACAAATGCCATCATCATCATATTCAATGTCACCAACTCCTGTTGGTAATAATAATAACAGTATTTTTTAATGGCATTTATTAAGTGCTTACTATGTGCAAAGCACTGTTCTAAGCACTGGGGAGGTTACAAGGTGATCAGGTTGTCCCACGGGGGGCTCACAGTCTTAATCCCCATTTGACAGATGAGGTAACTGAGGCACAGAGAAGTTAAGTGACTTGCCCAAAATCACATAGCTGACAATTGGCAGAGCCGGCATTTGAACCCATGACCTCTGACTCCAAAGCCCGTGCTCTTTCCACTGAGCCACACTGCTTGTCCTATTTGTTAAGCACTTACTATGTGCCAAGCACTATTCTAAGCACTGGCATATATACAATCAATCAATCAATCATATTTATTGAGTGCTTACTGTGTGCAGAGCACTGTACTAAGCGCTTGGGAAGTACAAGATAATCAAGTTGTCCCACGTGGGGCTCACAGTCTTAATTCCCATTTTACAGATAAGGTACACGAGGACCAGAGAATTGAAGTAACTTGCCCAAAGTCACACAGCTGACAAGTGGAGGAGCGGAATTAGAACCCACGACCTCTGCCTCCCAAGCCCAGCCCCTTTCCACTCAGCCACCCTGCTTCCAAATCTTCACAACACTGTGCAATGCCTTCACAACACTGCTAAAATCTGCCCTTTCCTCTCCATCCCAACTGTTACCATGGTAATCTAAGCACTTCCCCTAGCCACCTTGACCACTGTATCTGTCTCCTGGCTGACCATCCCCCCCATCTTACCTCCTTCCCTTCCCCACAGCACCTGTATATATGTATATATGTTTGTACAGATTTATTACTCTATTGATTTATTTTACTTGTACCTATCTATTCTATTTATTTTATTTTGTTAGTAGGTTTGGTTTTGTTCTCTGTCTCCCCCTTTTAGACTGTGAGCCCACTGTTGGGTAGGGACTGTATATGTTGCCAATCTGTACTTCCCAAGCGCTTAGTACAGTGCTCTGCACATAGTAAGCGCTCAATAAATATGATTGATGATGATGATGATGATGACCTCCCAGCATCCTGTATTTTCCCACTCCATTCCATACTTCACTGCTGAGAAGGCCCTGCTGAGAGCTCACCTCCTCCAGGAGGCCTTCCCAGACTGAGCCCCTTCCTTCCTCTCCCCCCTCCATCCCCCCATCTTACCTCCTTCCCTTCCCCACAGCACCTGTATATATGTATATATGGTTGTACATATTTATTACTCTATTTATTTATTTATTTATTTTACTTGTGCATTTCTATCCTATTTGTTTTCTTTTGTTGGTATGTTTGGTTCTGTTCTCCGTCTCCCCCTTTTAGACTGTGAGCCCACTGTTGGGTAGGGACTGTCTCTATGTGTTGCCAATCTGTACTTCCCAAGCGCTTAGTACAGTGCTCTGCACATAGTAAGCGCTCAATAAATACGATTGATGATGATGATGATGATGATGATTACTAAGGCGACATCTCCTCCAAGAGGCCTTCCCGAATGAAGCCCTCTTTTCCCCAGCTCCCTCTCCCTTCTGCGTCCTCTAGGCACTTGGATCTTGGATCCCACTGTCGACCCGGTGAGCCCACTGCTGGGTAGGGACTGTCTCTATATGTTACCAACTTGTGCTTCCCAAGCGCTTAGTACAGTGCTCTGCACACAGTAAGCGCTCAATAAATACGATTGATGATGATGATGATGACCCAGGAGACCGTGCTCACCTCCTCCAGGAAAGCTTCCCAGGCTGAGCCTCCTCTTTCCTCCCCCTCCCTGTCCCCACACCGTCCCTCCTTCCCCTCCCCACAGCACCTATATATATGTATATATGTTTGTACAAATTTATTACTCCATTTATTTATTTTATTTGTGCATATTTATTCTATTGATTTTATTTTGTTAATATGTTTTGTTTTGTTGTCTGTCTCCCCTTTCTAGACTGTGAGCCCACTGTTGGGTAGGGACCATCTCTATATGTTGCCAACTTGTACTTCCCAAGCGCTTAGTACAGTGCTCTGCACACAGTAAATGCTCAATAAATACGATTGAATGAATGAATGAATGAATGAATGAATGAATGACCCCTGGCCCACGTCCTTCCCCTGGCCTGGAATTCATTCATTCATTCATTCAATCGTATTTACTGAGCGATTACTGTGTGCAGAGCACTGTACTAAGCGCTTCGGAAGTACAAGTCAGCAACATATAGAGACGGTCCCTACCCAACAAGGCCCTCCCTCCTCACATCCGCCAAGCTAGCTCTCTTCCTCCCTTCAAAGCCCTACTGAGCTCACCTCCTCCAGGAGGCCTTCCCAGACTGAGCCCCCTTTTCCCTCTCCTCCTCCCCATCTCCCCACCCTACCTTCTTCCCCTCCCCACAACACTTTTATATATATTTGTACAGATTTATTACTCCATTTTACTTGTACATATTTACTATCCCATTTATTTTGTTAATGATGTGCATATAGCTGTAATTCTATTTGTTCTGACAATTTTGACACCTATCTACATGCTTTATTTGTTGTCTGTCTCCCCCTTCTAGACTGAGCCCGTTGTCGGGTAGGGACCGTCTCTATATGTTGCCGACTAGTACTTCCCAAGCGCTTAGTACAGTGCTCTGCACACAGTAAGCGCTCAATAAATACGATTGAATGAATGAATGAACGAACCTGTGACCTTTGCACATTTGATATTCGCCCTATCGCCACCCCACAGCACTCCCGTACATATCTTTAATTTATATATTATAAAATATTTATTTATTTTTATCGATGCCACCCACCTCTAGACTGTAAGGTCATTATGGGCAGGGAACATGTCTGCTAATTCTGCAGTATTGTACTCTCCTAAGCTCTCAGTACAGTGCTCTGTATATAGTAAGTGCGCAAAAAATACCATGGATTGATTGGCTACTGCAAAGCACCTTCTGGCCCATGAGACTATCAAGCATGGACTCAACCAATGGTAATAATAATAATGGCATTTGTTAAGCACTTACTATGTGCGAAGCACTGTCCTAAGCACTGGAGGGGGATACAAGGTGATCAGGTTGTCCCCATTTTACAGATGAGGTAACTGAGGCCCAGGGAAGTTAAGTGACTTGCCCAAAGTCACACAGCTGACAAGTGGTGGAGCCAGGATTAGAACACACGATGTCTGGTTCCCAAGCCCGTGCTCTTTCCACTGAGCCATGCTGCTTCTCTAGTACATATAGATAATACATAATACATATAATACATACATATTCATTCAATTGTATTTATTGAGCGCTTACAGTGTGCAGAGCACTGTACTAAGCACTTGGGAAGTACAAGTCGGCAACATATGGAGACGGCCCCTACCTGACAACATATAATATATATGCATTTATAATAGTTACTGAGCACCTCCTAAATACTGTGCTAAACACTTAGGAGAGTACAAGAGTAGCAAGACATGTGGTTCTTGTCCCAGAGTTCCCAACCTAACGGGAAAAATAAACAAAAATTATTTAGAGAGCATGAGAGCCGAAGGAAGTGGGACGCAGTATCTCCTCCAAGAGGCCTTCCCTGACTAATAATAGTAATAATAATAATGATGATAATGATGGCATTTATTAAGCGCTTACTATGTGCAAAGCACTGTTCTAAGCGCTGGGGAGGTTACAAGGCAATCAGGTTGTCCCACAGGGGGGCTCACAGTCTTCATCCCCATTTTACAGATGAGGTAACTGAGACCCAGAGAAGTTAAGTGACTTGCCCAAAGTCACACAGCTGACAATTGGCAGAGCGGGATTTGAACCCATAACCTCTGACTTCAAAGCCCAGGCTCTTTCCACTAAGCCACACTGCTTCTCTAAGCCTCCCTTCCTCTCTCCCACTCCCTTCTGCATCTCTCTGACTTGCTCCCTTTCTTCTTTCCCCTTCCCAGCCCCACAGCGCTTATGTCCATCTCTTTGTCAATCAATCAATTAATCAATCAATCGTATTTATTGAGCACTTACTGTGTGCAGAGCACTGTACTAAGCGCTTGGGAAGTACAAGTTCGCAACATAACTATCATTTACTTATTTCTATTAATGTCTCCAAAGCCCGTGCTCTTTCCACTGAGCCACGCTGCTTCTCTAAGAGAAGTGAAGTGACTCGTCCAAGGTCACAGAGGTGTTGGAGCCAGGATAGATCCTAAGGGTCACAGACCCGTGCCCTCTCCACCAGGCAGGACGGCTTCCTCCCTTTGTGGAGGAAATATTAATTAGGAATGAAAAATCAGGGCTAGCGGGGTGGGGGAGGGATGGTGAGAGAACTCACACAGTGACCTTCAGCAACACCAAGGAAAAGCACGGCGCGGAAAATCACGTTCGTTGAGTTTCTATATCATTTTTTCAGCAACTGCCAGTCATCGCTCTTGGCTTTGGGCCAGCAGTGGCTGACTCCCAAATAAGCGGTTTAAATCAAAGACTAGAGACTTTTTCCCAAAACTTCCAAGTTTTTGATACACTGAGATTCCACGGGCTGCATATCGCTCTTGGCTTTGGGCCAGCAGTGGCTGATTCCCAAATTAGCTGTTTAAATCAAAGACTAGAGACTTTTTCCCAAAACTTCCAAGTTTTTAATACACTGAGATTCCACGGGCTGAATTGGAGCACATAATAATAAGAATGGTGGCATTTATTAAGCGCTTACTATGTGCAAAGTACTGTTCTACTCTCCCCCTTTTAGACTGTGAGCCCACTGTTGGGTAGGGACTGTCTCTATATGTTGCCAATTTGTACTTCCCAAGTGCTTAGTACAGTGCTCTGCACATAGTAAGCACTCAATAAATACGATTGATGATGATGATGTTCTAAGTGCTGGGGAGGTTACAAGGTGATCAGCTTGTCCCATGGGGGGCTCACAGTCAATCCCCATTTTATAGATGAGGTAACTGAGGCACAGAGAAGGTAAGTGACTTGCCCAAAGTCACCCAGCTGACAAGTGGCGGACCCGGGATTTGAACCCATGACCACCGACTCCAAAGCCCGGGCTCTTTCCACTGAGCCACGCTGCTTCTCCACATAATGAAAAAGAGAAGAAGCAACGTGGCCTAGTGGAAAGACCAAGGGTGAGGGAGTTGGAGGACCTCTAGACCGTGAGCTTGTTGTGAGTAGGGAATGTTTCTGTTTATTATTGTTTTGTAATAATAATAATCATAATGATGGTATTTGTTAAGCGCTTACTACGTGCCAAACACTGTTCTAAGCACTAGGGGAAATACAAGGTAATCAGGTTGTCCCACGTGGGGCTCACAGTCTTAATCCTCATTTCACAGGTGAGGCAACTGAAGCACAGAGAATAATAACAATCATAATAATGGTATTTGTTAAGCGCTTACTATGTGCAAAGCACTGTTCTAAGCGCTGGGGAGGATACAGGGTGATCACGTTGCCCCACGGGGGGCTCACAGTCTTCATCCCCATTTTACAGATGAGGTAACTGAGGCCCAGAGAAGTGAAGTGACTGACCCAAAGTCACACAGCGGACAAGTGGTGGAGCCGGGATTAGCCCGCCGTTGGGTAGGGACCGTCTCTATATGTTGCTAACTTGTACTTCCCAAGCGCTTAGTACAGCGCTCTGCACACAGTAAGCGCTCAATAAATACGATTGAATGAATGAATGAATTAGAACCCACGACCTCTGATTCCCAAGCCCGTGCTCTTTCCACTGAGCCACGCTCCCAAGCGCTTAGTATAGTGCTCTGCACACCGTAGGCGCTCAATAAACGCGACTGAATCAATGAAACTGGTCTCTAATCCCAACTCTAGCACTCGCACACTGTGTGACCTTGGAAAAATCACTTAACTACCCTGGGCCTCTTATTCCCTTATCAGTAAAACAGCGATTCAATATGTTTCTCCCTCTCCCTTAGACGGTGAAATCCACGTGGGACAGGGACTCTGTTTACCCTGATGAATTTGTATCTAATCCCGTGCTAGGTACAGTACTTGGCACAGAGTAAGTGTTTAACAAATAGCCTAATAATTATATTAGAAGAGCACCTCCAGGGAACCTCAATTAAGGTATTAAAAGCAAAGAAAGAGCATTCATCGGAATCCCTGGCACATGAAAAAGGGAAAAATAAATTCCTTGGCTCCGATTTCCACAAAAGTATCCTCCGCCCCTTAAACCTCCCACCAGTCGATCGGTGTATTTATTGAATGCATCTTCTCCAAGAGAACTTTCCTGAATAATTTCTAATCTAATATCCGTAATTCACTTATTTCTACTAATGTCTGTCACCCCCTCTAGACTGTAAGCCTGTTGTGGGCAGGGGACGTGTCTACCAACTCTGTTATATCATACACTCCCAAGTGCTTAGTAGAGTGCTCTGCACACAGTAAGTGCTCAATAAATACAACTGATTGATTATCTCGGCACCTAATAATAATGATCAATCAATCAATCAATCAATCAATCATATTTATTGAGCGCTTACTATGTGCAGAGCACTGTACTAAGCGCTTGGGAAGTACAAATTGGCATCACATAGAGACAGTCCCTACCCAACAGTGGGCTCACAGTCTAAAAGGGGGAGACAGAGAACAGAACCAAACATACCAACAAAATAAAATAAGTAGGATAGAAATGTACAAGTAAAATAAATAAATAAATAAATAAATAAATAGAGTAATAAATATGTACAACCATATATACATATATACAGGTGCTGTGGGGAAGGGAAGGAGGTAAGACGGGGGCATGGAGAGGGGGATGAGGGGGAGAGGAAAGAAGGGGCTCAGTCTGGGAAGGCCTCCTGGAGGAGGTGAGCTCTCAGCAGGGCCTTGAAGGGAGGAAGAGAGCTAGCTTGGCGGATGGGCAGAGGGAGGGCATTCCAGGCCCGGGGGTCGATGGCGGGACAGGCGAGAACGAGGTATGATGAGGAGATTAGCGGCGGAGGAGCGGAGGGTGCGGGCTGGGCAGTAGAAGGAGAGAAGGGAGGTGAGGTAGGAGGGGGCGAGGGGATGGGGAGCCTTGAAGCCCAGGGTGAGGAGTTTCTGCCTGATGCGCAGATTGATCGGTAGCCATTGGAGGTTTTTGAGGAGGGGAGTAATACGTCCAGAGCATTTCTGGACAAAGATAATCCAGGCAGCAGCATGAAGTATGGATTGAAGTGGAGAGAGACACGAGGATGGGAGATCAGAGAGAAGGCTAGTGCAGTAGTCCAGACGGGATAGGATGAGAGCTTGAATTAGCAGGGTAGCGGTTTGGATGGAGAGGAAAGGGCGGATCTTGGCAATGTTGCGGAGCTGAGACCGGCAGGTTTTGGTGACGGCTTGGAGGTGAGGGGTGAATGAGAGAGCGGAGTCGAGGATGACACCAAGGTTGCGGGCTTGTGAGACGGGAAGGATGGTAGTGCCGTCAACAGAGATGGGAAGGTCAGGGAGAGGACAAGGTTTGGGAGGGAAGACAAGGAGCTCAGTCTTCGACATGTTGAGCTTTAGGTGGCGGGCGGACATCCAGATGGAGATGTCCTGAAGGCAGGAGGAGATGCGAGCCTGGAGGGAGGGGGGGAGAGCAGGGGCAGAGATGTAGATCTGGGTGTCATCAGCGTAGAGATGATAGTTGAAGCCGTGGGAGCGAATGAGGTCACCAAGGGAGTGAGTGTATGGTTACTATATGCCAAGCACTGTTCTAAGTGCTATCCACAGCCCTTCCTTGGGGATTAAGACTATGAGCCCCCCGTGGGACAACCTGATCACCTTGTAACCTCCCCAGCGCTTAGAACAGTGCTGTGCACATAGTAAGCGCTTAATAAATGCCATTATTATTATTATTATTATTATTATTCCTATGCCCAAGTTCCACCATCAAGTCTTAGTACAGTGCTCTGCACACAGTAAGGGCTCAATAAATACGATTGAATGAATGAATGAATGAATGAATGAATTCAATCGCATTTATTGAGCCCTTACTGTGTGCAGAGCACTGTACTAAGCGCCTGGGAAGTCCAAGTTGGTAACATCTAGAGACGGTCCCTACCCAACAGCGGGCTCACAGTTTAGAAGGGGGAGACAGACAACAAAACAAAAACATGTGGACAGCTGTCAAGTCATCAGAACAAGTAGAAGTAAAGCTAGATAAACATCATTAACAGAATAAATAGAATAGTAAATATGTACAAGTAAAATAATAAGTAATAAATCTGCACAATCTGCACTATTTATTTTGTTAGTGATGTGCATCTAGCTTTTATTCTATTTGTTCTGACGACTAGACACTTGTCTGCATGTTTTGTTTTGTTGTCTGTCTCCCCCTTCTAGACTGTGAGCCCGTTGTTGGGTAGGGACCGTCTCTATATACTGTACTTCCCAAGCGCTTAATACAGTGCTCTGCACACAGTAAGTGCACAATAAATATGATTGCACAAACATATCTGCCACATATATTTTGGGCCAGGACTGTTTCTTCTAATTCTGTTGTACTGTATTCTCCCAAATGCTTAGAACAATACTTTGCACATAGTAAGGGCTCAATAATAATAATAACAATAGCATTTGTTAAGTGCTTACTATGTGCAAAGCACTGTTCTAAGCGCTGGGGGGATACAAGGTGATCAGGTTGCCCCACATGGGGCTCACAGTCTTCATCCCCATTTGGCAGATGAGGGAACTGAGGCTCAGAGAAGTGAAGTGACTTGCCCAAGGTCACACAGCAGACATGTGGCGGAGCCGGGATCTGAACCCACGACTTCTGACTCCAAAGCCCGGGCTCTTTCCACTGAGCCAGGCTGCTTCTCTAAAATCCCACTGATGGACTTAAGAACATATCTTAAGCGGCGTGGCTCAGTGGAAAGAGCCCGGGCTTTGGAGCCAGAGGTCACGGGTTCAAATCCCGGCTCTGCCCATTGTCAGCTGTGTGACTTTGGGCAAGTCACTTCTCTGTGCCTCTGTGACCGCATCTGTAAAATGGGGATTAAGACTGTGAGCCCCCCGTGGGACAACCTGATTGCCTTGTAACCTCCCCAGCGCTTAGAACAGTGCTTTGCACATAGTAAGCGCTTAATAAATGCCATCATTATTATTATTATTAATGCCCTATTATTTCTGCCTATAGGTAATTTATTTCAGGGTAAGGCCCCGGCTAGATTGTCAGCTCCAAGGAGACAAGAATTCCCGTCTCCTGGAGAGTTTCCAGGCCTCTACCAGTCCCGGTTTCGGGAGGGAGAGGGAAGCGGAGGCCGACCCATCCCAGTCGGAGCTTGGGAAGCACCCAGCAAGTGGCAGGCCATCTACTACAAGTCAAAACTCCCCCGTGCTGGGCAGCTGAGGCCCGGGAGAGAGTCGCGGGTGGAAACTCAAGTTGACTATGCGGAAGGAGGCGACGGTAAACCACTTCCTGATTTTTTACCAAGAAAACTCCGTGGATCCGCTACCTGAACGACCGCGGATGGAGAGCGGGGTGCTCTGGAAAAGTTGTGTCTATGTCTCGACGGCATAAGACAAGACGAGAATTCAATCGTACTCTCCTACGCTCTTAGTACAGTGCTCTGCACACAATAAAAGCTCAACAATGTACGCATCTGTATTTTTATTTATTTGTATTCATGTCTGTCTCCCCCCCATCTAGATTGTGAGCTCTTTGTGGGCAGGGAAGGTGTCTGGTTATTGCTGTATTAAAGTGCTCAGCACATGGTAAGTGATCAAGGGGACAGCCTGATCCCCTTGTAACCTCCCCAGTGCTTAGAACAGTGCTTTGCACATAGGATAGCACTTAATAAATGTTATTATTATTATTATCAATCAATCAATCAATCGTATTTATTGAGCCCTTACTATGTGCAGAGCACTGTACTAAGCGCTTGGGAAGTACAAATTGGCATCACATAGAGACAGTCCCTACCCAACAGTGGGCTCACAGTCTAAAAGACTGTGAATGTGACTGTGACTGTGAAAGTAATAATATTACTATTATTATTATTATTATTATTAACTGGAGGCCATCAAGGAGGTCTTCCCTGGCAGAGAAGCTTGCTCACCACATGAAGCAAGGCAACGACCATCAAGGCCGAAAGCAGACTGCCAGCCCTAAAACCAGGCCAATGGCTGGTCCCCCCCATCTTACCTCCTTCCCTTCCCCACAGCACCTGTGTATATGTATATATGTTTGTACAGATTTATTACTCTATGTATTTATTTATTTTACTTGTACATATCTATTCTATTTATTTTATTTTGTTAGTATGTTTGGTTTTGTTCTCTGTCTCCCCCTTTTAGACTGTGAGCCCACTGTTGGGTAGGGACTGTCTCTATATGTTGCCAACTTGTACTTCCCAAGCGCTTAGTACAGTGCTCTGCCCACAGTAAGCGCTCAATAAATACGATTGATTGATTGGCTGACCTACCCACATCGGACTGACCTCAGCCTCCTGCTGATGGAGTATTTATGATAATGGCATTTGTTGAGCGCTTACTATGCGCAAGGCACTGTTCTGGGCGCTGGGGAGGTTACGAGGTGATCGGGTTGTCCCACGTGGGGCTCACGGTCTTTAGCCTTATTTTACAGATGAGGGAACTGAGGCCCAGAGAAGTGAAGTGATTTGCCCAAAGTCACCCAGCTGATAAGTGGCGGAGCCGGGATTTGAACCCATAACCTCTGACTCCAAAGCCCGGGCTCTTTCCACGGAGCCACGCTGCTTCTCTATAATAATAATAATAATAATAATAATAATAATAATAATAATAGCCACGCTGCTTCTCTCCAAAGACGTCCCTTTGGGGCAGGGGGAAGGGGAGGATCTGACCTTCTGCCCCTCTGGAAACACCTATTACTTAAAATAGGTGTTATTTAAAATACCCTCTATTTATTTTACTTGCACATATTTACTCCCTCCTCCCCCTCCCTATCCCCCCCACCTTACCTCCTTCCCCTCCCCACAGCACCTGTATATATGTATATATGTTTGCACGCATTTATTACTCTATTTATTTATTTATTTGATTTGTACACATTTATTCTATTTATTTTATTTTGTTAATATGTTTTGTTTTGTTCTCTGTCTCCCCCTTCTAGACTGTGAGCCCGCTGTTGGGTAGGGACCGTCTCTATATGTTGCCGACTTGTACTTCCCAAGCGCTTAGTCCAGTGCTCTGCACACAGTAAGCGCTCAATAAATACGACTGATTGATTGATTGATTCCCAGGAGCTTAGTACAGTGCTCTGCACACAGTAAGCGCTCAATAAATACGATTGAATGAATGAATAAATACGACTGAATGAACAAATACTATCGATTGGAGGTCCTGCCATGCGTTCGGACTCCAAACCAACAAAAGTATCCTAAACCGCCATTGATCAAATCCCATCAGTCAATCGATGTATTTATTGAGTGCTTACTAAGAGCAGATCAATCAATACATTATATTTATTGAGTGCCTACTGTGTGCAAAGCACTGCAAAAAGCGCTTGGGAGAGTACAACAGAGAAGCAGCGTGGCTCAGTGGAAAGAGTCCGGGCTTGGGAGTCAGAGGTCATGGGTTCTAATCCCTGCTCCGCCGCTTGTCATTCATTCAATTGTATTGATTGAGCGCTTACAGTGTGCAGAGCACTGTACTAAGCACTTGTCAGCTGTGTGAATTTGGGCAAGTCACTTCACTTCTCTGGGCCTCAGTTCCCTCATCTGTAAAATGGGGATTAAGACTGTGAGCCCCACGTGGGACAACCTGATCACCTTGGATCTACCCCAGCGCTTAGAACAGTGCTTGATACATAGTAAGTGCTTAACAAATACCATCATTATTATTATTATTATTAATGTTGGTAGATAAGTTACCTGCCCACAACAAACTGTCTGAAGGGGGACACAGACATTAATATAAACAAATAATTTAAAGCCATGTACAGAAGTGTTGTGTGGCTGAGAGGGGGCTAGGAGGAAGGGGTGAATACCAAATGCACAAAGATCAATCAATCAATCAATCAATCGTATTTTTTGAGCGCTTACTGTGTGCAGAGCACTGTACTAAGCACTGGGGAAGTACAAGTTGGCAACATATAGATACGGTCCCTACCCAACAGTGGGCTCACAGTCTAGAAGATCACAGATCCAAGTGTAGAGACGATACAGGATAATAATAATAATAATAATAATAATAATAATAATAATAATAATAGGAAGCCTTCCCAGACTGAGCCCCCTCCTTGCTCTCCCCCTCCTTCCCCTCCCCATCCTACCCCGCCTTACCTCCTTCCCCTCCCCACAGCACCTGTATATATGTATATATGTTTGTACTTATTTATTACTCTATTTATTTTATTTGTACATGTTTATTCTATTTATTTTATTTTGTTAATATGTTTTGTTTTGTTGTCTGCCTCCCACTTCTAGACTGTGAGCTCACTGTTCGGTAGGGGCCGTCTCTATATGTTGCCAACTTGTACTTCCCAAGCGCTTAGTCCAGTGTTCTGCATACAGTAAGCGCTCAATAAATACGATTGAATGAATGAATGAATGAATAATAATAATAATAATAAATAATGGTACTTGTTAAGCCCTTACAATGTGCCAAGCACTGTTCTAAACACTGGAGCAGATACAGGGTAATCAGGTTGTCCCACGTGGGGCTCACACTTTTAATCCCCGCAGCAGACATGCGGTGGAGCCAGGATTAGAACCCATGTCCTCTGGCTTCCAAGCTCATGCTCTTTCCACTAAGCCACGCTGCTTCTCAAAGCAGAAGGAAGAGGGAGTCAGGGAAAAAAGGGCACTTGGAGGAAATGTGACCTTAGTATGGAACAATGTAGTAAACGCTTGGAAGAGCACAATAGAGAGGAAATTTTGTCTCTCCTAGAGTGCACTGTACGCAGTAGGTGCTCAATAAATCCCTTTTTTTTTTAATGGCATTTATTAAGCGCTTACTATGTGCAAAGCACTGTTCTAAGCGCTGGGGGGTTACAAGGTGATCAGGTTGTCCCACAGGGGGCTCACAGTCAACCCCCATTTTACAGATGAGGGAACTGAGGCCCAGAGAAGTTAAGTGACTTGCCCAAGGTCACACAGCTGACAATTGGCAGAGCCGGGATTTGAACCCACGACCACTGACTCCAAAGCCCGGGCTCTTTCCACTGAGCCACGCTTTTTACTACTACTAACGTTTCCCTCCTTTTCCCTCCCCTGAGACCTGACCACCAGGCTGGCCACTATCCTCCATAGTTATCACCGGAGAAGCAGCGTGGCTCAGAGAAAAGAGGCCGGGCTTGGGAGTCAGAGGTCACAGGTTCTAATCCCGGCTCCTGTGTGACTCTGGGCAAGTCACTTCACTTCTCTGTGCCTCAGTTCCCTCATCTGGAAAATGGGGGTGAAGACTGGGAGCCCCACATTGGACCACCTGATTACCTTGTATCCCCCCATCATCATCATCATCAATCGTATTTATTGAGCGCTTACTATGTGCAGAGCACTGTACCAAGTGCTTGGGAAGTACAAATTGGCAACCTATAGAGACAGTCCCTACCCAACAGTGGGCTCACAGTCTAAAAGGGGGAGACAGAGAACAAAACCAAACATACTAACAAAATAAAATAAATAGAATAGATATGTACAAATAAATTAAATACATAGAGTAAAAACATATGTACAAACAGCGCTTAGAACAGTGCTTGGCACATAGTAAGCACTTAACAAATGTCATCATTATTATTATCATTAGCCAGACAATCAATCGATCACCATCAACGGTTTTTATTTTATTTAACGATATGATTTTATCGAGTGCTCACCGTGTGCTGCGCACAGTCCAATAACCGTCCCCCAAATAGCCGAAGGGCACGACGTGCTTTAGTAGGGTGACTTCACTCCAACAATGAAAGGATTTGTTTCCCGGGAATGAGTGGGAGAGGAAAGCCCGCTGGTGTCTCCGTGGCCTCCTTGTCCACACCCGGGCTGTTTATTCCACTGCCAAGAACTTGGGAAACCGAGGGCCGCGTCGGCGAGAACCTGTCAACGCTGAAGACGCCCCCTTCACAAATCCGCCCATTCCTCTCCGTCCAAACAGCTGCCACGTTAATCCAAAATCCTTATCCCGTCTGCCGCATCGGCCTCCTCGCCGACCTCCCTGCCTCCTGTCGAGGCAAGGAGGGGAAAGCGATGGTCTCTCGACGAGACTACGTGACCTCCTGGGCCGGGAGCCGCCTGCCTCTCCGCCACCTGACTGCTGTGTGACCTTGGGCAAGTCACTTCACTTCTCTGTGCCTCAGTTCCCTCATCTGTAAAATGGGGGTTGAGACTGTGAGCCCCACGTGGGGCAAAGGACTGCGTCCAGCTCGATTTGCTTGTAGAGAAGAAAGAGCACGAGCTTGGGAGTCAGAGGTCATGGGTTCAAATCCCTACATGAGTTCTAATCCCGGCTTCGCCACTGTCAGCTGTGTGACTTTGGGCAAGTCACTTAATTTCTCTGGGCCTCAGTTACCTCATCTGTAAAATACGGATTAAGACTGTGAGCCCCCGTGGGACAACCTAATCACCTTGTCTTTTAGACTGTGAGCCCACTGTTGGGTAGGGACTGTCTCTATATGTTGCCAATTTGTACTTCCCAAGCGCTTAGTGCAGTGCTCTGCACACAGTAAGCGCTAAATAAATACAATTGATGATGAAAAAACAAAGAGGAGGGTGGGATTGGGCGCACCCTCCTCTTTGAGTAAGAGTGTTAACGTGCAGAGCGTTCTGCTTTAAGAGTTGAAATGATTGCATGAACATGTTCCCCTCGTATTGTGTATGCATAATAATAATAATAATAATAATAATAATAATAATAATGGCATTTATTAAGCACTTACTATGTGCAAAGCACTGTTCTAAGTGCTGGGGAGGTTGCAAGGTGATCAGATTATCCCTCGTGGGGCTCACAGTCTTAATTCCCATTTTACAGATGAGGTAACTGAGGCACAGAGAAGCTAAGTGGCTTGCCCAAAGTCGCACAGCTGACAATCGGCAGAGCCGGGATTTGAACCCATGACCTCTGACTGCGAAGCTTGGGCTCTTTCCACTGAGCCACGCTGCTTCTCTGTGCATAAAATGGAGGACGTTCTGAGAACGCCAAGTAGTTGAGATTAGGGAAGCTGCATAGCTTAGTGGCAAGAGCCTGGGCTTAGGTGTCAGAGGTCATGGGTTCGAATCCCACTCAGCCGCTTATTAACTGTGTGTCTTTAGGCAAGTCACTTAACTTCCCTGGGCCTCAGTTCCCTCATCTGTAAAATGGGGATGAAGACTGTGAGCCCCACGTGGGACAATCTGATTACCTTGTATCTACCCCAGCGCTTAGAACAGTGCTTGGCACATAGTAAGCACTTAACAAATACCAACATCATTATTACTATTATTATTATTATTATCCACCCCAGGGCTCATCATCATCTTCATCAATCGTATTTATTGAGCACTTACTGTGTGCAGACCACTGGACTAAGCGCTTGGGAAGTACAAGTTGGCAACATATAGAGACAGTCCCTACCCAACAGTGGGTTCACAGCGCTTAGTACAGCGCTCTGCACACAGTAAGCGCTCAATAAATACAATTGAGTGAGTGAGTAAAAGGGGGAGACAGAGAACAAAACCAAACATACTAACAAAATAGAATAGATATGTACAAGTAAAATAAATAGAGTAATAAATATGTACAAAAATATATACATATATACAGGACATATATACATATATACACTGCTCAGTACAGTGCCTGAGGCAAAGTAAGCGTTTAACAAGTACCATCGTTATTATTTCCCTGCCCCCGCCGGCTTCTGGGGGAAAGAAACCGTCGGTCTGGTGAATAATTGGGAACGGCTGACTCGCCAGCACTCAGACTTCCAAAGTTTAGGTCCGGTCAACTCTTGGGGATTTGAATCAGTCGATTGATCGTATTTATTGAACGTTTACTTCTGTGCAGAGCACTGCAGCGTGGCTCAGCAGAAAGAGCACATGGGTTCAAATCCCGGCTCCGCCAATCGTCAGCTGGGTGACTTTGGGCAAGTCACTTCACTTCTCTGGGCCTCAGTTCCCTCATCTGCAAAATGGGGAGGAAGACTGTGAGCCCCACCTGGGACAACCTGATCACCTTGTAATGATGATGATGATGGTATTTGTTAAGCGCTTACTATGTGCAAAGCACTGTTCTAAGCGCCGGGGGGGATACAAGGTGATCAAGGTCTCCCACGTGGGGCTCACAGTCTTCATCCCCGTTTTACAGATAGGGGAACTGAGGCTCTGAGAATTTAAGTGACTTGCCCAAGGTCACACAGCAGACATGTGGCAGAGTCGGGATTCGAACCCATGACCTCTGACTCCAAAGCCCGTGCTCTTGTCACTGAGCCACGCTGCTTCTCGTGCTTCTCTTGTAACCTCCCCAGCGCTTAGAACAGTGCTCTGTGTACATTAAGCGCTTAACAAATACCATCATCCTCATTATTATTATTATTATTATTTGGGAGAGTACAACAGAACACTATAATAGACACATTCCCTGTCCGCAATGAGCTAAGAGTTATCCGGGCGGGAGTGTGGAGGAGCAGAAAGAATGGTGTTGTCTAGTGGATAGAGCTCGGGCCTGGGATTCAGAAGGATTTGGGTCCTAAACCCGGCTCCTCTGCTTGTCTACAGTGTGACCTTGGGGAAGTCACTCTTCTGGGCCTCAGTAATCTCATCTGGAAAATGGGGATGAAGACCGTGATCCCCAGGTGGGCCGTGGACTGCAACCAACCTGATGACCTTGAATCTACCCCAGTACTTAGTAATAATACTAAGACTGTGGGCCCACTGTTGGGTAGGGACTGTCTCTATATATTGCCAATTTGTACTTCCCAAGCGCTTAGTACAGTGCTCTGCACATAGTAAGCGCTCAATAAATACGATTGATGATGATAATAATAATAAATGCGGTATTTGTCAAGCGCTTACTATGTGCCAAGCACTGTTGTAAACAGTGGGGTAGATATAAACTAGTCAGGTTGGACACAGTCCCTGTCCCAAATGGGGCTCACAATCCTAATCCACTTTTTACGGATGAGGTAACTGAGGCCCAGAGAATAACAATAATCATACTAATTATGGTATTTGTTAAACGCTTACTATATGCTAATCAATCAATCAATCAATCATATTTATTGAGCGCTTACTATGTGCAGAGCACTGTACTAAGCGCTTGGGAAGTAGGCACTTCCCAAGTGCTAGGCACTTTACTAAGCGCCGGGGTGGATGCAAGCAAATCTGGTTGGACACAGTCTTTGGCCTGTATAGGGCTCACAATCTTACGCCCCATTTTACATATGAGGTCATCATCACCATCATCAATCGTATTTATTGAGCGCTTACTATGTGCAGAGCACTGTCCTAAGCACTTGGGAAGTACAAATTGGCAACATGAGGTCACAGAGGCATAAAGAAGTGAAGTGACTTGGCCAAGGTCACACAGAAGCAGGGTGGCTCAATGGAAAGGTTACTCTATTTATTTATTTGTTACTCTATGTATTTGTTACTCTATTTATTTATTTTACTTGTACATATCTATTCTATTTATTTTATTTTGTTAGTATGTTTGGTTCTGTTCTCTGTCTCCCCCTTTTAGACTGCGAGCCCCCTGTTGGGTAGGGACTGTCTCTAGATGTTGCCAACTTTGACTTCCCAAGCGCTTAGTACAGTGCTCTGCACACAGTAAGCGCTCAATAAATACGATTGATTATGATGGAAAGAGCACGGGCTTGGGAGTCGGAGGTCGGGGGTCCCACTCGATGACTCAAGTAGCCAATGCCAGGGAGTTGGGGAATCCAAAGATTTGACCCCGCTGAGACCAGAGACAGGCAGTGTGGCCTGGTGGAAAGACCACGGGCCTGGGAATCAGAATTCCTGGGCGCTAGTCCTGTTTTTGCTTGTTGACTGCTGGGAGACCTTAGATAAACAGCTCTGGGCCTCACTTGTCTCATCTGTAAAATGGGGATTCAATAGACCAACTCTGTTATATTGCTCTATCGTACCCTCCCAAGCTCTAAGTACAGTGCTCTTCCACAGTAAGCGCTCACAATCCCTTCTAATAATAATAATGATGGCATTTATGAAGCGCTTTCTACGTGCAAAGCACTGTTCTAAGCGCTGGGGAGGTTACAAGGTGATCAGGTTGTCCCACCGGGGGCTCACAGTCTTCATCCCCATTTTACAGATGAGGGAACTGAGGCACAGAGAAGTTAAGTCACACAGCAGACATGTGGTAAAGCTGGGATTTGAACCCATGACCTCTGACTCCAAAGCCTGTGCTCTTTCCACTGAGCCACGCTGCTTTTAGACTGTGAGCTTGTTGTGGGCAGGGATTGTCTCTCTTTATTGCTGTATTGTACTTTCCAAGCGCTTCGTATAGTGCTCCCCACACAGTGAGTACTCAATAAATACCACTGAAATACAATTGAAAAAAAAATAAACACAATCGATTGATTGATTGGATATGATACCCACTCTCCCTCCAACTTTGACTGAAGTCCATGTAAGACTCTGATCTGATTACCTCATACATGCCGCAAAGCTTAGCACAGTGCCTGGCACATAATCCCTGCATAATAAATATAATCATTGGAATTTTATTCTCACTGTCACTCTCACCCTTAGGAGAAATAGAGGAAAAGGAAAAGTTCTGGGGTGGATACAAGCTAATCAGGTTGGGCAAAGTCCCTGTTCCACACGGGGCTCACAGTCTTCATCCCCATTTCACAGACGAGGGAACGGAGGCCCAGAGAAGTGAAGTGACTTGCCCAAGGTCACACAGCAAGCAAGTGGCACAGCCGGAATTAGAACCCAGGTCCTTCTGACTCGCAGGCCCGGACTCCAGCCACGAAGTCGCCATCGGAATCAGCCGTGCCTGAGGACAAGTCAGAGCCTGCTCGGTATAACTTCCCATCCTATCATCATCATCAATCGTATTTATTGAGCGCTTACTATGTGCAGAGCACTGTACTAAGCGCTGGGGAAGTACAAATTGGCAACGTATAGAGACAGTCCCTACCCAACAGTGGGCTCACAGTCTAAAAGGGGGAGACAGAGAACAAAACCAAACATACTAACAAAATAAAATAAATAGAATAGATATGTACAAATAAAATAAATAAATAGAGTAAAAATCCCGCCTGGATTACTGCATCAGCCTCCTTTCTAACCTCCTAACCTCCTGCCGCTCCCCAATTCCGTCCATACTTCACTCTGCTGCCCGGATTATCTTTGTACGGAAACGCCGTGGGCATGTCTCCCCCTTCTAGACTGTGAGCCCGCTGTTGGGCAGGGACTGTCTCTATATGTTGCCAACTTGTACTTCCCAAGCGCTTAGTACAGTGCTCTGCACACAGTAAGCGCTCAATAAGTACGATTGATGATGATGATGATGTCACTCCCCTCCTCAAAAATCTCCAGTGGCTGCCTGTCAACCTATGAATCAGGCAAAAACTCCTCAATCTCGGCTTCAAGGCTCTCCATCCCTTCGCCCCTTCCTATCTCACCTCCTTTCTTTTTTTTTATAGCATTTATTAAGCGCTTGCTCTGCGCAAAGCACTGTTCTAAGCGCTGGGGAGGTTACAAGGTGATCAGGTTGTCCCACGGGGGCTCACAGTCTTAATCCCCATTTTACAGATGGGGTAGCTGAGGCGCAGAGAAGTTAAGTGACTTGCCCAAAGTCACACAGCCGACAAGTGGCGGAGCCGGCATTTGAACCCATGACCTCTGACTCCAAAGCCCATGCTCTTTCCACTGAGCCACGCTGTTCTGTCCTTCTCCAGCCTGCACCCTCCGCTCCTCTACTGCCACTCACCTCCTCACTGGGCCTCGTTCTCGTCCGTCCCGCCATCGACCCCCGGCCCACGTCCTTTCCCTGATCCGGAATTCCCTCCCTCCACACATCCGCCAAGCTAGCTCTTTTCCTCCCTTCAAAGCCCTACTGAGAGCTCACCTCCTCCAGGAGGCCTTCCCAGACTAAACCCCTCTTTTCCTCTGCTCCTGTCCCCTCCCCATCGCCCTGACTCCCTCCCTCTGCCCTACCCCCTTCCCCGCCCTACAGCACTTGTGTATATTTATACATATTTATTATTCTATTCATTTTATTAATGAAGGATGTATCTACAATTCTATTTATTTCTATTGATGCTATTGAAGCCTGTCCACTTGTTTTGCTATCATCATCATCATCAATCGTATTTATTGAGCGCTTACTATGTGCAGAGCACTGGACTAAGCGCTTGGGAAGTACAAATTGGCAACACATAGAGACAGTCCCTACCCAACAGTGGGCTCACAGACTAAAAGTGGGAGACAGAGAACAAAACCAAACATACTAACAAAAGAAAATAAATAGAATAGATATGTAAATAAATAGAATAGATATGTAGCTATCTGTCTACCTGCTTCTAGACTGTGAGCCCGTTGTGGGCAGGGACTGTCTCTATTTGTTCCTGAACTGTACTTTCCGAGGGCTTAGTACATTCATTCATTCAATCGTATTTATTGAGCGCTTACTGTGTGCAGAGCACTGTACTAAGCGCTTGGGAAGTACAAGTTGGCAACATCTAGAGACGGTCCCTACCCAACAGTGGGCTCACAGTCTAGAATCAATCAATCAATCAATCAATCGTATTTATTGAGCGCTTACTGTGTGCAGAGCACTGTACTAAGCGCTTGGAAAGTACAAGTTGGCAACATATAGAGATGGTGTCTACCCAACAGTGGGCTCACAGTCTAGAAGGGGGAGACAGAGAACAAAACCAAACATATTAACAAAATAAAATAAATAGAATAGATATGTACAAGTAAAATAAATAGAGTAATAAAGTACAAACATATATACATATATACAGGTGCTGTGGGGAAGGGAAGGAGGTAAGGGCGGGGGGGGGGTGTTGAATGGAAAGGGGGAGGAGGTCATTGTCCCACATGGGGTTTACAGTCTTAATCCCCATTTTACAGATGAGGGAACTGAGGCTCAGAGAAGTGAAGTGACTTGCCCAAGGTCACACAGCAGACATGTGGCAGCGCCGGGATAAGAACCCATGACCTCTGACTCCCAAGCCAGTGCTCTTTCCACTGAGCCACGCTGCTTCTCAGCGCAAGGGAGGATACAAGGTTGTCCCACGTGGGGCTCAGTCTTAATCCCCATTTTACAGATGGGGTAACTCTGCACACAGTAAGCGCTCAATAAATACGACTGAATGAGTGAATGAAGGTAAGCGCTTAATAAATACGGTTGAACAAATGAATGAGTGAATGTCACCACACCCTGGGAGACAAGGGGGAGGCCCACAGACTGAGCCTCCCCACAATCAATCAATCGTATTTATTGAGCGCTTACTGTGTGCAGAGCACTGTACTAAGCGCTTGGGAAGTCCAAGTTGGCAACATATAGAGACAGTCCCTACCCAACAGTGGGCTTACAGTCTGCCCCATCGGCGGCAGGGAGGAGGAAAGGGCCGAAGGGCTGGGCGGGAGGGGAAACGCCAGTGGTGGAGCCCTGACAGAAGATAAAATAAATGATGGGATGCGTTACGATGTGCCAGGCACTGTACTAAGCGCTGGGGTGGATGGCAGCGAATCGGGTTGGACGCAGTCCCTGACCCACGTGGGGCTCACGTTTTCTATCCCTATTTTACAGATGAGGGAATTGAGGCATGGAGAAGTGAAGTGACTTCATTCATTCACCAACTTGCACTTCCCAAGCGCTTAGTACAGTGCTCTGCACACAGTAAGTGCTCAATAAATACGATTGAATGAAATGAATGAATTCATTCATAATTACTGAGCACTTACTGCGTGCAGAGCGCTGTACTAAGCACTTGGAAAATACAATTGAGCAATCAAGAGAGACAATCCCTGCCCGCGCCGGGCTTACCGTCTAGAAGGGAGGAGACAGACATCAAAACAAATAAACAGGCACCAATATAAATAAAAAGTACTGTAGATAAGTACATATATACAGAGAAGCAGCGTGGCTCAGTGGAAAGAGCCTGGGCTTTGGAGTCAGAGGTCACGGGTTCAAATCCTGGCTCCGCCAATTGTCAGCTGGGTGACTTTGGGCAAGTCACGTCACTTCTCTGGGCCTCAGTTCCCTCATCCGTAAAATGGGGATGAAGGCTGTGAGCCCTCTGTGGGACAACCTGATCACCCTGTAACCTCCCCAGCGCTTAGAACAGTGCTTTGCACATAGTAAGTGCTTAATAAATACCATTATTATTATTATTATTATTATTATTCTCTGGGCCTCAGTTACCTCATCTGAAAAATGGGGATTAAGACTGTGAGCCCCACGTGGGACAACCTGATCACCTTGTATCCCTCCCAGCGTTTAGAACAGTGCTTTGCATGTAGTAAACGCTTAACAAATGCAGTCATTATTATTATTATTATTATTATTATTCTCTGGGCCTCAGTTCCCTCATCTGTAAAATGGGGATGAAGACTGTGAGCCCCCCGGGGGACAACCTGATCACCTTGTAACCTCCCCAGAGCTTAAAACAGTACTTTGAACAGAGTAAGCGCTTAATAAATGCCATCATTAATGTACATAAGTGTGGTGGGGGAGGGAGGGGGGTGAGAGGAAAGGGAGCGAGTCGAGGTGATTCTTTTAGACTGTGAGCCCACTGTTGGGTAGGTACTGTCTCTAGATGTTGCCAGCTTGTACTTCCCAAGCGCTTAGTACAGTGCTCTGCACACAGTAAGCGCTCAATAAATACGATTGATGATGATGAGGTGATGCGGAAGGGAGGGGGATCTGAGGAAAAGGGGGCCATGCTGCTTCTCCTGGAGCCAGGGCCTGGGAAACTGCCCCTCTGCCCACAGATCCAAGATCACCAGGTCGGAAACTTGGGCCTCACAGTCCAAGTAATAATAATAATAATAATGGTTATTATTACAATAATAACCATTATTATGGCATCTGCTAAGCACTTACTGTGCACCAGTAAGGACCCCGGGACCTGTCCTCCCAGTAGGAAAAGAAGCCCAGCTGGTTGTTAAGTTCTTACTATGTGCCAGGAACCATCATCATCATCATCATCATCATCATCATCATCATCATCATCATCATTATGGTATTTGAGTACATAGTATGTACCAGGAGCTGCCTAATAATAATAATAATGGTATTTGTTAAGCCCTTCCTATCAATCAATCAGTGATATTTATTGAGCGCTTCCTGTGTGCAGAGCACTGTACTAAGCGCTTGGGAAGTACAAGTTGGATTGTACTTCCCAAGCACTTAGTACAGTGCTCTGCACACAGTAAGTGCTCAATAAATACAATTGATGATGATGATGATGACAAGTTGGCAACATACAGAGACAGTCCCTACCCAACAGTGGGCTCACAGTCTAAAAGGGGGAGACAGAGAACAAAACCAAACATACTAACAAAATAAAATAAATAGAATAGATATGTACAAGTAAAATAAATAGAGTAATAAATATGTACAAACATATATACATATATACAGGTGCTGTGGGGAAGGGAAGGAGGTAAGACGGGGGGATGGAGAGGGGGACGAGGGGGAGAGGAAAGAGGGGGCTCAGTTTGGGAAGGCCTGGTACTATGTACCAGGAACTGCCAAATCATAATAATAATTCTGTCTCCCCCTTTTAGACTGTGAGCCCACTGTTGGGTAGGGACCGTCTCTATATGTTGCCAACTTGTACTTCCCAAGCGCTTAGTACAGTGCTCTGCACACAGTAAGCACACAATAAATACGACTGATTGATTGATTGATAATAATGACTGAGCCCCCTCCTTCCTCTCCCCCACTCCCCATCCCCCCGCCTTACCTCCTTCCCCTCCCCACAGCACCTGTATATGTGTATATATGTTTGTACGTATTTATTACTCTATTTATTTATTTTATTTGTACATATTTATTCTATTTATTTTATTTTGTTAATACGTTTTCTTGTTTGTCTCCCCCTTCTAGACTGTGAGCCCGCTGTTGGGTAGGGACCGTCTCTATATGCTGCCAACTTGGACTTCCCAAGCGCTTAGTACAGTGGTCTGCACACGGTAAGCGCTCAATAAATAGGATTGAATGAATGAATGTACTAAGCCCTCGGATAGTACAGTTCAGGAACAAATAGAGACAATCCCTGCCCACAATATATTCATATATTCATATTATATTCAATTGAATGAATGAATGAATGCACCAGGCACTGTATTAAGTGCTGGGCTGGATGCAAGCAAATTGGGTGGGACACAGTCCCTGTCCCACGTGGGGCTCACAGTCTACATCCCCCTTTTCGAGATGAGGTAACTGAGGCACAGAGAAGTGAAGTGACTTGTCGAAGGTCACACAGCAGACAAGTGATGGAGTCAGGATTAGAACTCACGCCCTTCTGATTCCCAGGCCCGTGGTCTAGCCACTACACCACTATTGTGGCATTTATTAAGCGCTTCCTGTGTGCCAAGTACTGTTCTAAGCAGTGGAGTAGATACAAGTTAATCAGGTTTCCCCCCCCGCCGCCTTACCTCCTTCCCTTCCCACAGCACCTGTATATATGTATGTATGTTTTTATGCATTTATTACTCTATTTATTTATTTATTTTACTTGTACATAGTCTATTTATTTTATATTGTTAATATGTTTTGTTTAGTTCTCTGTCTCCCCCTTTTAGACTGTGAGCCCGCTGTTGGGTAGGGACTGTCTCTATATGTTGCCAACTGCTACTTCCCAAGCGCTTAGTACAGTGCTCTGCACACAGTAAGCGCTCAATAAATACGATTGATTGATTGATTGATTGATTGAGCCCGCTGCTGGGTAGGGACCGTCTCTAGATGTTGCCAACTTGTACTTCCCAAGTGCTTAGTACAGTGCTCCGCACACAGTAAGCGCTCAATAAATACGATTGAAGGAAGGTTGGACACAGTCCCTGTCCCATACAGGGCTCCCAGTCTCAATCCCCATTTCACAGATGAGGGAACTGAGGACCAGGGAAGTGAAGTGACTGACCCAAGGTCACACAGCAGACACGTGGCAGCGCCGGGATTAGAGCCCACATTTAGGAGGGAGAATGGGAATTGAATCCCTACTTTAGAAGCAGTGTGGCCTACTGGATAGAGCACAGGCTTTGGGAGTCGGAAGGACCTCCCCCTCTCCCTCTCGTCCCCCTCTCCATCCCCCCCATCTTACCTCCTTCCCTTCCCCACAGCACCTGTAAATATGTATATATGTTTGTACATATTTATTACTCTATTTATTTATTTTACTTGTAAATATCTATTCTATTTATTTTATTTTGTTAGTATGTTTGGTTTTGTTCTCTGTCTCCCCCTCTTAGACTGTGAGCCCACTGTTGGGTAGGGACTGTCTCTATATGTTACCAATTTGTACTTCCCAAGCGCTTAGTACAGTGCTCTGCACACAGTAAGTGCTCAATAAATACGATTGATGATGATGATGACCTGGGTTCTAATCCCGGTTCCTCCACTTGTCCTGCTGTGTGACCTTGGACAAGTCACTTCACTTCTCTGGGCCGCAGTGACCTCATCCAAAAAATGAGGCCCAATAATGTGAGCCCTAAGTGAGACAGAGACTGTGTCCAAGGTATTTATCTTGTATCTACCCCATTGTTTAGCACAGAGCCTGGCACAGTGTAAGCGCTTAGCAAATACCATTAAAAAAGTTAAATGACTGGCCCAAGGTCACACAGCAGACCTTCCTTCCTCTCCCCCTCGTCCCCCTCTCCATCCCCCCATCTTACCTCCTTCCCTTCCCCACAGCACCTGTATATATGTATATATGTTCGTACTTATTTATTACTCTATTTACTTATTTATTTTGCCTGTACATATCTATTCTATTTATTTTATTTTGTTGGTATGTTTGGTTTTGTTCTCTGTCTCCCCCTTTTAGACTGTGAGCCCACTGTTGGGTAGGGACCATCTCTAGATGTTGCCAACTTGTACTTCCCAAGCGCTTAGTACAGTGCTCTGCACACAGTAAGCACTCAATAAATACGATTGATTGATTGATTGATTGAAATGGCAGAACCAGAATTAGAACCCAGGTCCCCTGCTTTCTGCTTCCCCTGTGGGCAGGGAATATGTTAATTGGGGGTTAAATCTGTGTTTTTCCTCCATGAGAGTCATGGGCTGCATCTGACTGGATAATCCTGTATCTACCCCAGGGCTTGGCACAACGTGTTTTACAAACACCATGACAATTTCACAAAAGCAAATAATATGAGACTGGAGGGGAGATGACCAGATACGAAAACTGAGTAATCAAACAACACCGCACACAGTAAGCACTTAACAAATACCATTATTATTATTATTATTATTCTTATGGGGATTAAAACTGTGAGCCCCCCGTGGGCCAACCTGATCACCTTGTAACCTCCCCAGCGCTTAGAACAGTGCTTTGCACATAGTAAGCGCTTAACAAATACCATCATCATCATCGTGCCACTTTTTGCTCTCAGAAACATATAGCCAGTCAACTGGATTTATTGAGCCCTTACTGTGTGCAGAGCACTGTACTAAATGCTTGGGAGAGTCTAATACGACAAAATACAAACACATTGCCTGCAGTGCCTGCAGTGCTTGGCTATATATTTGGCTACAATGATAATAATAATTATGGTATTCTTTAAGCGCTTACTAGGTGCCAGACACTGTACTAAGAAGCAGCGTGGCTCAGTGGAAAAAGCACGGGCTTGGGAGTCAAAGGTCATGGGTTCAAATCCCTGAGCAGCCGCTTGTCAGCTGTGTGACTTTGGGCAATTCACTTAACTTCTCTGTGCCTCAGTTACCTCATCTGTACAATGGGGATTAAGATTGTGAGCCCCACATGGGACACCCTGATCACCTTGTATCCTCCCCAGCGCTTAGAACGGTGTTTTGCACATAGGAAGCGCTTAACAAATACCAAATTTTAGAGAAGCAGTGTGGCTCAGTGGGAAAGAGCACGGGCTTTGGAGTTAGAGGTCATGGGTTCAAATCCTGGCTCCGCCAATTAGCTGTGTGACTTTGGGCAAGTCACTTAACTTCTCTGTGCCTCAGTTACCTCATCTGTAAAATGGGGATGAAGACTGTGAGCCCCCGCGTGGGACCTGATCATCTTGTAACCTCTCCAGCGCTTAGAACAGTGCTTTGCACATAGTAAGCGCTTAATAAATGCCATTATTATTATTATTATTATATTACTAAGTGCTGGGGTGGATACAAGCCAATCGGGTTGGACACAGTCCCTGTCCCAGGGGCTCACAGTCTCAATCCCCATTTGACAGATGAGGTAACTGAGGCACAGAGAAGTGAAGTGACTTGTCCAAGGTCACACAGCAGACAAGTGGTGGAGCGAGGATTAGAACTCGTACCCTTCTGAATCCCAGGCACGGGCTCTTTCCACTACACCAGTCAAGATGCTGCGTGGCTCAGTGGAAAGTGCCCAGGCTTGGGAGTCAGAGGTCGTGGGTTCTAATCCCAGCGTTGCCACTTATCAGCTGTGTGACTTTGCGCAAGTCACTTAACTTCTCTGTGCCTCAGTTACCTCATCTGCAAAATGGGGATGAAGACTGTGAGCCCCAGGTGGAACAACCTGATTACCTTGTATCTACCCCAGCGCTTAGAACAGTGCTTGGCACACAGTGAGCGCTCAACCAACCCCATCATTATTATTAAGATGCTGATGTTCTGAGAAGTATTATTTCAGTCAAATAGTTCTGCTGTAGAAAGTTCAGTCTCAGAGCTCCGCTTTTGTAACCATTAGGTCCAAATCTAGTTATACTTCGAACATTCCTGCTAAAATAATAATAATAATAATAGCATTTATTAAGCACTTACTATGTGCAAAGCACTGTTCTAAGCACTGGGGAGGTAACAAAGTGATCAGGTTGTCCCACGGGGGGGCTCACAATCTTAATCACCACATATTGTATATATGTATATATGTTTGTACATATTTATTACTCTATTTATTTTACTTGTACATATCTATTCTATTTATTTTATTTTGTTAGTATGTTTGGTCTTGTTCTCTGTCTCCCCCTTTTAGACTGTGAGCCCACTGTTGGGTAGGGACTGTCTCTATGTGATGCCAATTTGTACTTCCCAAGCGCTTAGTACAGTGCTCTGCACATAGTAAGCGCTCAATAAATACGATTGATTGATTGATTGATTGATGTATATATGTTTGTACATATTTATTACTCTATTTATTTTACTTGTACATATCTATTCTATTTATTTTATTTTGTTAGTATGTTTGGTCTTGTTCTCTGTCTCCCCCTTTTAGACTGTGAGCGCACTGTTGGGTAGGGACTGTCTCTGTATGTTGCCAACTTGTACTTCCCAAGCGCTTAGTACAGTGCTCTGCACACAGTAAGCGCTCAATAAATACGATTGATGATGATGATGTTGGGTAGGGACTGTCTCTATATGTTGCCAACTTGTACTTCCCAAGCGCTTAGTACAGTGCTCTGCACACAGTAAGTGCTCAATAAATACGATTGATGATGATGATGTTGGGATGGGACTGTCTCTATATGTTGCCAACTTGTACTTCCCAAGCGCTTAGTACAGTGCTCTGCACACAGTAAGCGCTCAATAAATACGATTGATGATGATGATGTTGGGAAGGGACTGTCTCTATATGTTGCCAACTTGTACTTCCCAAGCGCTTAGTACAGTGCTCTGCACACAGTAAGCGCTCAATAAATACGATCGATGATGATGATGTTGGGAAGGGACTGTCTCTATATGTTGCCAACTTGTACTTCCCAAGCGCTTAGTACAGTGCTCTGCACACAGTAAGCGCTCAATAAATATGACTGATTGATTGATTGATTAATCCCCATTTTACAGATGAGGTAACTGAGGCCCAGAGAAGTGAAGTGACTTGCCCCAAATCACGCAGCTGACAAGTGGCAGAGCCGGGATTTGAACCCATGACCTCTGACTCCAAAGCCAGGGCTCTTTTCCACTGAGCCAAAACATTTCAGCTGCAGTTTAAAAAGCGTTTTCCACGATGAATGTCGGGTCAGTTGAAAACACCCTACGTTCTCGAGAAAAAAAGAAGACAAGTCTTTTAGACTGTGAGCCCACTGTTGGGTAGGGACCGTCTCTAGATGTTGCCAATTTGTACTTCCCAAGCGCTTAGTACAGTGCTCTGCAGATAGTAAGCGCTCAATAAATACGATTGATGATGACGACGACAAAAAAAGACCCCAAAAGTCAACCGCAGTACAGTGGCTGAGGTTTTTACAAGTTTACTCAACCTCACCTCAAAGTCTGATTCTATTTTTATAGCACGGTAGCCAAATTACTTCGCCTGAGGTGATGGAGGTTGGTGGGGGGAGGAGGAGTTCAATATTTCCAACATTCAATCGTATTTATTGAGCGCTTACTGCGTGCAGAGCACTGGACTAAGCGCTTGGGAAGTCCAAATGGGCAACATCCAGAGACGGGCCCTACCCAACAACGGGCTCACGGTCTAGAAGGGGGAGACAGACATGTGGACGGGTGTCGGGTCGTCAGAATAAATAGAAATAAAGCTAGAAGTACACTTTTAGACTGTAAGCCCACTGTTGGGTAGGGACTGTCTCTATATGTTGCCAACTTGGACTTCCCAAGCGCTTAGTACAGTGCTCTGCACACAGTAAGCGCTCAATAAATAGGATTGATTGATTGATTGATCATTAACAAAATAGAATAGTAAATATGGACAAGTAAAATAGGGTAATAAAACTGTACAAACATATATACAGGTTCAAATCCTGGCTCTGCCAATTGTCAGCTGTGTGACTTTGGGCGAGTCACTTCACTTCTCTGTGCCTCAGTTCCCTCATCTGTAAAATGGGGATTAAAGCTGTGAGCCCCCCGGGGGACAACCTGATCACCTTGGAACCTCCCCAGTGCTTAGAACAGTGCTTTGCACATAGTAAGCGTTTAATAAATGCTATTATTATTATTATTATTATTATTATTATTAATATTATTATTATTATTACAGGTGCTGTGGGGAGGGGAAGGAGGTAGGGCGGCGGGATGGGGAGGAGGAGAGGAGAAAGGGGGCTCCGTCTGGGAAGGCCTCTTGGAGGAGGTTTTCTTAGTGGTGTTTGCTAAGCGCTTAGAGAAGCAGCGTGGCTCAGTGGAAAGAGCCCAGGCTTTGGAAACAGAGGTCATGGGTTCGAATCCCGACTCCACCACATGTCTGCTGTGTGACCTTGGGCAAGTGACTTCACTTCTCTGAGCCTCAGTTCCCTCATCTGTAAAATGGGGATTAAGAGTGTGAGCCCCACGTGGGACAACTTGATCACTTTGTATCCCCCCAGCGCTTAGAACAGTGCTCTGCACACAGTAAGCGCTTAACAAAGGTTATTGTTATTATTATTACTATGTGTCAGGCACTGTACTAAGCACTGATGTAGATTCATTCGTTCATTCAATCGTATTTATTGTGTACTTACAGTGTGCAAAGCACTGTACTAAGCGCTTGGGAGAGGGCAATGTGACAACAGACACATTTCCGGCTCACAGGGAGCTCACAATCTAGAGGGGTAGATACAAGCTAATCAGGTTGGACTCAGTCCCTGTTCCACGTGGGGCTCACAGTCTTCACCCCCATTTTACAGATGAGGGAACTGAGGCACAGAGAAGTTAAGTGACCAGGCCACGCTGCTTCTTGCGATGGACTTATTTCATTTCTTAAATTCCATTTTACAGATGAGGTAACTGAGGCACAGAGAAGTTAAGTGACTAGGCCACGCTGCTTCTTGCGATGGACTTATTTCATTTCTTAAATTCCATTTTACAGATGAGGTAACTGAGGCACAGAGAAGTTAAGTGACTAGGCCACGCTGCTTCTTGCGATGGACTTATTTCATTTCTTAAATTCCATTTTACAGATGAGGTAACTGAGGCACAGAGAAGTTAAGTGACTAGGCCACGCTGCTTCTTGCGATGGACTTATTTCATTTCTTAAATTCCATTTTACAGATGAGGTAACTGAGGCACAGAGAAGTTAAGTGACTAGGCCACGCTGCTTCTTGCGATGGCCTTATTTCATTTCTTAAATTCCATTTTACAGATGAGGTAACTGAGGCACAGAGAAGTTAAGTGACTAGGCCACGCTGCTTCTTGCGATGGACTTATTTCGTTTCTTAAATTCCATTTTAAGAGAAGACGCATGGCTCAGTGGAAAGAGCCCGGGCTTTGGAGTCAGAGGTCATGGGTTCAAATCCCGGCTCTGCCAATCATCGGCTGTGTGACTTTGGGCAAGTCACTTCACTTCTCTGGGCCTCAGTTCCCTCATCTGCAAAATGGGGATTAAGACTGTAAGCCCCACATGGGACAACCTCATCTCCTTGTATTTCCCCCAGCGCTTAGAACAGTGCTTTGCACATAGTAAGCACTTAACAAATACCAACATTACTATTATTATTATACAGAGACAGTCCCTACCCAACAGTGGGCTCACAGTCTAAAAGGTGGGCTCACAGTCTAAAAGTCTTAATAAATGCCATCATTATTATTAATCAATCAATCGTATTTATTGAGCGCTTACTATGTGCAGAGCACTGTACTAAGCGCTTGGGAAGTACAAATTGGCAACACATAGAGACAGTCCCTACCCAACAGTGGGCTCACAGTCTATTATTATTATTATTATATGTTGCCGATTTGTACTTCCCAAGCGCTTAGTACAGAGCTCTGCACAAGGCAAGTGCTCAATAACTACGATTGAATGAATGAATGAAAGGGAGGAAGGAAAGAAGGAAGAGAGGGAAGGAGAAAGGAAAGGAGAGAGGGAAGGGGCAGGCCCCCATTTGGTCCAACTCCACCTCCTCCTGACGTCCTCTCATCAGGCCCGGTGGGGACAGTGGCTGTGACTGTGTGCCCACTGTTGGGTAGGGACCGTCTCTATATGTTGCCAACTTGTACTTCCCAAGCGCTTAGTACAGTGCTCTACACACAGTAAGCATGATTGACTGATTGATTGATTGTCCCTTGCCCACCCCCACACGGCCCCCTCCCCGTCATGATCCTCTTCTCTCCTCCACCTGCCCCCTCGTTGGATTGGGTCTGTTTACTGGTGCACTGGACTCTCCAAAGCGCTCAAAACAACGCTCTGCACACAGTAAGTGCTCAAGAATAATAATGATGATGGCATTCATTAAGTGCTTACGATGTGCAAAGCACTGTTCTAAGCGCTGGGGAGGTTACAATCAATCAATCGTATTTACTGAGCACTTACTGTGTGCAGAGCACTGTACTAAGCGCTTGGGAAGTACAAGTTGGCAACATATAGAGACAGTCCCTACCCAATAGTGGGCTCACAGTCTAGAAGGGGGAGACAGAGAACAAAACCAAACATACTAACAAAATAAAATAAATAGAATAGATATGTACAAGTAAAATAGAGTAATAAATATGTGCAAACATATATACATATTTATACATATACATATATACATACATACAAGGTGATCAGGTTGTTCCACAGGGGACTCACAGTCTCCATCCCCATTTTACAGATGAGGGAACTGAGGTACAGAGAAGTTAAGTGACTTGCCCAAAGTCACACAGCTGACAAGTGTCTTACTGAGAGCTCACCTCCTCCAGGAGCCTTCCCAAACTGAGCCCCCTCCTTCCTCTCCCCCTCGTCCCCGTCTCCATCCCCCCCATCTTACCTCCTTCCCTTCCCCACAGCACCTGTAGATATGTAGATATGCTTGTACAGATTTATTACTCTATTTATTTTACTTGTACATATCTATTCTATTTATTTTATTTTGTTAATATGTTTGGTTTTGTTCTCCGTCCCCCCCTTCTAGACTGTGAGCCCACTGTTGGGTAGGGACTGTCTCTATATGTTGCCAACTTGTACTTCCCTAGCGCTTAGTCCAGTGCTCTGCACACAGTAAGCGCTCAATAAATACGATTGACTGCTTGATTGAAGTGGCGGAGCCAGGATCAGAACCCATGACCTCTGACTCCAAAGCCTGGGCTCTTTCCACTGAGCCACGCTGCTTCTCCACGTGGGAGAGCACGGAACACAAACACTGTGAGAAGCACCGTGGCCTAGCGGATAGAGAGCGGACCCAGGAGTCAGAAGGACCGGGGTTCAAATCCCGGCTCCATCCTTCGTCTGTTCTATGACCTTGAGTGAGTCGCTTCACCTCTCTGGGCCTCGGCTGCCCCATCTGTAAAATGGGGATTTAAGACCGTGAGCCCCACGAGGGATGGAGACTACGTCTAACTTGATTAGCTTGTTACTACCCAGCGCTTAGAACAGTGTCTGGCACGTAGCGAACGCTTAACGACGACCAAAAAGGAAAAAAGGAGGACGGGATGGGGATTTCGGCCTATCCGAGTGGGAAGGGACACTGGCACTCTGAGGGCTGAGGGGTTGGGGAGAGTTTCCCTCCGGGACGGCGGGACGAGGACGGTAGAGACGCAGCATGGCTCAGTGGAAAAAGCCCAGGCTTTGGAGTCAGAGGTGATGGGTTCGAATCCCGGCCCCGCCACATGTCTGCTGTGTGACCTTGGGCAAGTCACTTAACTTCTCTGAGCCTCAGTTATCTCATCTGTAAAATGGGGATCAAGTCTGTGAGCCCCACATGGGACAACTTGATCACCTTGTATCTACCCCAGTGCTTAGAACAGTGCTCTGCACGGAGTAAGCGCTTAACAAATGCCATCATTATTATTATTATTATTATCATTATTACCACCTACCTCGGAACTTCTTGGGAGGGTTGGAGAGGTCTCCGGCCTGTGGTTGTACCACACATCTGTCGTCCACCAGCCTGAGGAGACACACAAAACACAAGCTCGTTGGCTGGGTGGGCCATGGCCGCTATCACCGAGGTCGCCAACCCATCAATCAATCAATCCATCGATCGTATTTACTGAGCGCTTACTGTGTGCAGAGCACTGTACTAAGTGCTTGGGAAGTCCAAGTTGGCAACATCTAGAGATGGTCCCTACCCAACAGTGGGCTCACAGTCTAGAAGCCATCCCTCCACCATCACCACCACCTCTCCCCCTCTCTCCAGGCTCGCATCTCCTCCTGCCTTCAGGACATCTCCATCTGGATGTCTGCCCACCACCTAAAGCTCAACATGTCGAAGACTGAACTCCTTGTCTTCCCTCCCAAACCTTGTCCTCTCCCTGACTTTCCCATCTCTGTTGACGGCACTACCATCCTTCCCGTCTCACAAGCCCGCAACCTTGGTGTCATCCTCGACTCCGCTCTCTCCTTCACCCCTCACATCCAAGCCGTCACCAAAACCTGCCGGTCTCAGCTCCGCAACATTGCCAAGATCCGCCCTTTCCTCTCCATCCCAACCGCTACCCTGCTCATTCAAGCTCTCCTCCTATCCCGTCTGGACTACTGCATCAGCCTTCTCTCTGATCTCCCATCCCCGTGTCTCTCCCCACTTCAATCCATACTTCATGCTGCTGCCCGGATTATCTTTGTCCAGAAACGCTCTGGGCATATCACTCCCCTCCTCAAAAATCTCCAGTGGCTACCAGTCAGTCTGCGCATCAGGCAGAAACTCCTCACCCTGGGCTTCCAGGCTGTCCATCCATCCCCTGGCCCCCTCCTACCTCACCTCCCTTCTCTCCTTCTCCAGCCCAGTCCGCACCCTCCGCTCCTCCACCGCTGATCTCCTCACCGTACCTCGTTCTCGCCTGTCCCGCCGTCGACCCCCGGCCCACGTCCTCCCCCGGGCCTGGAATGGCCTCCCTCTGCCCCTCCGCCAAGCTCGCTCTCTTCCTCCCTTCAAGGCCCTGCTGAGAGCTCACCTGCTCCAGGAGGCCTTCCCAGACTGAGCCCCTTCCTTCCTCTCCCCCCGTCCCCCTCTCCATCCCCCATCTTACCTCCTTCCCTTCCCCACAGCACCTGTATATATGTATATATGTTTGTACATATTTATTACTCTACTTATTTATTTATTTTACTTGTACATAGCTATTCTATTTATTTTATTTTGTTAGTATGTTTGGTTTTGTTCTCTGTCTCCCCCTTTTAGACTGTGAGCCCACTGTTGGGTAGGGACTGTCTCTATATGTTGCCAATTTGTACTTCCCAAGCGCTTAGTACAGTGCTCTGCACATAGTAAGCGCTCAATAAATACGATTGATGATGATGATGATGATCAGCGGTATTTCCAGACTGAGCCCCCCTTTCCCTCTGCTCCTCCTCCCCTCCCCATCGCCCCCACTCCCTCCCTCTGCTCTACCCCCTTCGTCCCCCGACCGCACCTGCGTCTATCTGTACATATTTATTATTCTATTCATTTTACCCTTCCCCTCCCCACAGCACTTGTATATATTTGTACATATTTATTACTCACTTTATGATATTTATAATAATAATAATAATAATAATGGCATTTATTAAGTGCTTACTATGAGCAAAGCACTGTTCTAAGCGCTGGGGAGGTTAAAAAGTGATCAGATTGTCCCACAGGGGGCTCACAGTCTTAATCCCCATTTTACAAATGGGGTAACTGAGGCCCAGAGAAGTTAAGTGACTTGCCCAAAGTCACACAGCTGACAACTGACGGAGCCGGAATTTGAACCCACAAACTGTGACTCCAAAGCCCAGGCTCTTTCCACTGAGCCACGCTGCTTCTCTAATAATAATGATGGCATTTGTTAAGCACTTACTATATGCAAAGCACTGTTCTAAGCGCTGGGGTGGATACAGGGTGATCAGGTTGTCCCACGGGGGGCTCACAGTCTTAATCCCCATTTTACAGATGAGGGAACTGAGGCCCAGAGAAGTGAAGTGACTTGTCCAAAGTCACACAGCTGACAAGTGGTGGAGCCAGGATTTGAACCCATAACCTCTGACTCCAAAGCCCGGGCTCTTACCACTGAACCACACTGCTTTGTACATATTTACTACTCTATTTTATTAGTGATGTGTATATAGCTATAATTCTATTTATTCTGTCAGTATTGACACCCTTCTACTTGTTTTGTTGTCTGTCTCCCCCTTATAGACTGTGAGCCCGTTGTTGGGTAGCAACCGTCTCTATATTCATTCAATTCATTTCAATTGTATTTATTTATTAATGATGTGTATATAACTATAATTCTATTTATTGTCAGTATTGACACCCGTCTACTTGTTTTGTTGTCTGTCTCCCCCTTATAGACTGTGAGCCCTTTGTTGAATAGTTACCATCTCTATATTCATTCAATTCATTTCAATTGTATTTATTTATTAATGATGTGTATATAGCTATAATTCTATTTATTCTGTCAGTATTGACACCCTTCTACTTGTTTTGTTGTCTGTCCCTCCCTTCTAGACTGTGAGCCCGTTGCTGGGTAAGGACCATCTCTATATTCATTCAATTTATTCAATTGTATTTATTTATTAATGATGTGTATATAGCTATAATTCTATTTATTCTGTCAGTATTGACACCCTTCTACTTGTTTTGTTGTCTGTCCCTCCCTTCTAGACTGTGAGCCCGTTGCTGGGTAAGGACCATCTCTATATTCATTCAATTTATTCAATTGTATTTATTTATTAATGATGTGTATATAGCTATAATTCTATTTCTTCTGTCAGTATTGACACCCGTCTACTTGTTTTGTTGTCTGTCTCCCCCTTATAGACTGTGAGCCCTTTGTTGGGTAGGTAGGGACCATCTCTATATTCATTCAGTTCATTTCAATTGTATTTATTTATTAATGATGTGTATATAACTATAATTCTATTTATTGTCAGTATTGACACCCGTCTACTTGTTTTGTTGTCTGTCTCCCCCTTATAGACTGTGAGCCCTTTGTTGAATAGTTACCATCTCTATATTCATTCAATTCATTTCAATTGTATTTATTTATTAATGACGTGTATATAGCTATAATTCTATTTATTCTGTCAGTATTGACACCCTTCTACTTGTTTTGTTGTCTGTCTCCCCCTTCTAGACTGTGAGCCCGTTGTTGGGTAGCGACCGTCTCTATATTCATTCAATTCATTTCAATTGTATTTATTTATTAATGATGTGTATATAGCTATAATTCTATTTATTCTGCCAGTACTGACACCCTTCTACTTGTTTTGTTGTCTGTCTCCCCCTTCTAGACTGTGAGCCCGTTGTTGGGTAGCGACCGTCTCTATATTCATTCAATTCATTTCAATTGTATTTATTTATTAATGATGTGTATATAGCTATAATTCTATTTATTCTGTCAGTATTGACACCCTTCTACTTGTTTTGTTGTCTGTCCCTCCCTTCTAGACTGTGAGCCTGTTGTTGGGTAAGGACCATCTCTATATTCATTCAATTTATTCAATTGTATTTATTTATTAATGATGTGTATATAGCTATAATTCTATTTATTCTGTCAGTACTGACACCCGTCCACTTGTTTTGTTGTCTGTCTCCCCCTTCTAGACTGTGAGCCCGTTGTTGGGTAGGCAGGGACCGTCTCTATATTCACTCAATTCATTTCAACTGTATTTATTTATTAATGATGTGTATATAGCTATAATTCTATTTATTCTGTCAGTATTGACACCCTCCTACTTGTTTTGTTGTCTGTCCCTCCCTTCTAGACTGTGAGCCCGTTGTTGGGTAAGAACTATCTCTATATTCATTCAATTCATTCAACTGTATTTATTTATTAATGACGTGTATATAGCTATAATTCTATTTATTCTGTCAGTATTGACACCCGTCTACTTGTTTTGTTGTCTGTCTCCCCTTTCTAGACTGTGAGCCCATTGCTGAATAGCGACCATCTCTATATTCATTCAATTCATTTCAATTGTATTTATTTATTAATGATGTGTATATAGCTATAATTCTATTTATTCTGACAGTATTGACACCCATCTATTTGTTTTGTTGTCTGTCTCCCCCTTCTAGACTGTGAGCCCGTTGTTGGGTAGGGACCGTCTCTGTATTCATTCAATTCATTCGATTGTATTTATTGAGCGCTTACTGTGTGCACAGCACTGTACTAAGCGCTTGGGAAGTACAAGTTGGCAACATATAGAGACGGTCCCTACCCAACAACGGGCTCACCGTCTTTTCGCTACATACTCAGCGCTTTCCATGTGCAGAGCATTGGGCTAAGCGCTTGGGAGAGGACATTACATGGCTCTGTGGAAAGAGCACGGGCTTGGGAGTCAGAGGTCATGAGTTCAAATCCCGCCTCTGCCGCTTGTCAGCTGTGTGACTCTGGGCAAGTCACTTCACTTCTCTGTGCCTCAGTTACCGCATCTGTAAAATGGGGTTTAAGATTGTGAGTCCCACATGGGACAACCTGATCACCTTGTATCCTCCCCAGCGCTTAGAACAGTGCTTTGCACATAGTAAGCGCTTAACAAATACCAAAATTATTATTATTATTATTATTATTATTACAACAGATTTCCTAGACACAGTCCCTGTCCACAACGGCCCTCCCCAACTCCCCCAACACACAAACACACAAACACACACACACATACTCTCTCTCTCTCTCACACACACACACACACACACACACACACACACAACCGCCTCCCCCCCACCCCGCATATCTCCTCGGGGCAGACACCAAGAATAATAATAATGGCATTTGCTAATCACTTACTATAATAATAATACTGATGGCATTTATTAAGCGCTTACTATGTGCAAAGCACTGTTCTAAGCGCTGGGGAGGTTACAAGCTGATCAGGTTGTCCCATGGGGGGCTCACAGTCTTAATCCCCATTTTACAGATGAGGTAAATGAGGCACAGAGAAGTTACGTGACTTGCCCAAAGTCGCACAGCTGACATGTGGCGGAGCCGGGATTTGAACCCATGACCTCTGACTCCAAAGCCCGGGCTCTTTATTAATAATAATAATAATGGCATTTATTAAGCGCTTACTATATGCAAAGCACTGTTCTAAGCGCTGGGGAGGTTACAAGGTGATCAGGTTGTCCCACAGAGGGCTCACAGTCTCAATCCCCATTTTACAGATGAGGTAACTGAGGCCCAGAGAAGTTAAGTGACTTGCCCAAAGTCACACAGCCGACAGTTGGCAGAGTCGGGATTTGAACCCATGACCCCCGACTCCAAAGCCCGGGCTCTTTCCGTTGAGCCACGCTGCTTCTTCTAGACTGTGAGCCCGCTGTTGGGTAGGGACCGTCTCTATGTGTTGCCGACTTGTACTTCCCAAGCGCTTAGTACAGGGCTCTGCACACAGTAAGTGCTCAATAAATACGATTGATTGATTGATTGATGTTGCCCCTGTATATATGTATATGTTTGTACGTATTTAGTACTCGATTGATTTCTGCTCTTTCCACTGAGCCACGCTACTTACTATATGCCAGGCACTGTACTGAGCACTGCATCGCCCTAACTTGCTCCTTTTGTTCTTCCCCTATCCCAGCCCCACAGCACTAAAGTCCAAATCTGTCACTTATTTATTTTTACTGATGTCTGTCTCCCCACCTCCTCTAGACTGTAAGCTGGCTGTGGGCAGGGAAACTGTCTGTGTATTGTTGTACTCTTCCAAGCGCTTAGTACAATGCCCTGCACACAGTAAGCACTCAATAAATCATCATCAATCGTATTTATTGAGCACTTACTGTGTGCAGAGCACTGTACTAAGCGCTTGGGAAGTACAAGTTTGCAACATATAGAGACAGTCCCTACCCAACAGTGGGCTCACAGTCTAAAAATAAATAAATAATAAATAAATAAATAAATAAATAAATAAAAATACGACAATGATTGGCGGCAATACAAGTTGATCAGGATGGACAGTCAAAAACTTCAAACGATTCTCTAGATTGTAAGCTTGTTAAGGGCAGGGAATATGGGGTGCCAATTCTGTTGTCTTGTACTATCCCAACTACTTAGTACCTTAGAAGCAGCGTGGCTCAGTGGAAAGTGGGGCCTTGGGAGTCAGGGTCATGGGTTCTAATCCCGACCCCGCCACTTGTCAGCTGTGTGACTTTGGGCAAGTTATTTAACTTCTCTGGGCCTCAGTTCCCTCATCCGTAAAATGGGGATTAAGACTGTGAGCCCCAACGTGGGAAACTTTGATTACCTTTTATCCTCCCAGTGCTTAGAACAGTGCTTGGCACTTAGTAAGCGCTTAACAAATACCAACATTATTATTATTTATTCATGCATTCAATCGTATTTTTTGAGCGCTTACTCTGTGCAGAGCACTGTACTAAGTGCTTGGGAAGTCCAAGTTGGCAACGTATAGAGACGGTCCCTACCCAATAGCGGGCTCACAGTCTAAAAGGGGGAGACAGACAACAAAACAAAACATGTGGACAGGTGTCATCAGAACAAATAGAATTAAAGCTAAATGCACATCATTAGCAAAATACATAGAATAGTATGTCCTGAACATATTAAAAGCTCGATAAATACCATTCATTCATTCAATCGTATTTGCTGAGCACTTACTCTGTGCAGAGCACTGCAGTAAGCGTTTGGGAAGTACAAATTGGCAACCTATAGAGACGGTCCCTACCCAACAGTGGGCTCACAGTCTAGAAGGGGGAGACAGACAACAAAACAAAACATATTAACAAAATAAAAGAAATAGAATAAATAAGTCCAAGTTGGCAACATCTAGAGACGGTCCCTACCCAACAGTGGGCTCACAGTCTAGAAGGGGGAGACAGACAACAAAACAAAACATATTAACAAAATAAAAGAAATAGAATAAATAAGTCCAAGTTTGCAACATCTAGAGACGGTCCCTACCCAACAACGGGCTCACAATCTAAAAGGGGGAGACAGACAACAAAACAAAACATGTGGACAGGTGTCAAGTCATCAGAACAAATAGAATTAAAGCTAAATGCACATCATTAGCAAAATAAATAGAATAGTATGTCCTGAACATATTAAATCAATCAATCATATTTATTGAGCGCTTACTGTGTGCAGAGCACTGTACTAAGCTCTTGGGAAGTACAAGTTGGCAACATATAGGGACAGTCCCTACCCAACAGCGGGCTCACAGTCTAGAAGGGGGAGACAGACAACAAAACAGAACATGTGGACAGGTGTCAAGTCATCAGAACAAATAGAATTAAAGCTAAATGCACATCATTGGCAAAATAAATAGAATAGTATGTTCTGCATATATTAAATGCTCGATAAATACCATTCATTCATTCAATCGTATTTGTTGAGAGCTTACCGTGTGCAGTTCCTTCCTCTCCCCCTCATCCCCCTCTCCATCCCCCCCATCTTACCTCCTTCCCTTCCCCACAGCACCTGGATATATGTATATATGTTTGAACATATTACCCTATTTATTTATTTATTTATTTTACTTGTACCTATCTATTCTATTTATTTTATTTTGTTAGTATGTTTGGTTTTGTTCTCTGTCTCCCCCTTCTAGACTGTGAGCCCACTGTTGGGTAGGGACTGTCTCTATACGTTGCCAGCTTGTACTTCCCAAGCACTTAGTACAGTGCTCGGCACACAGTAAGCGCTCAATAAATCCAATTGATTGACTGATTGATTGCAGAGCACTTTACTGAGCCCTTGGGGAAGTACAGTACAACAACAAACGGAGACATTCCCTGCCCATAACGAGCTCAAAGTCTAGGCCGGGGGTGGTGGGGGGAGACAGACATCAGTATAAATAAATTAAATGACAGCTACATACAGAAGGGCTGTGGGATGGAGGGGGGGGAAGAGTACAGAGTCAGGGTGATGCGGAAGGGAGTGGGAGACGAGGAAAAGTGGGGCTTAGTCTGGGAAGCCCTCTTGGAGGAGACGGGCCTTCAGGAAGGCTTTGAAAGGGGGGAATAGTCACTGTCTGGGGGATTTGAGGAGGGACGGCATTCCAGACCAGAGGAAGGACGTGGGCTGGGGTTGGCGGCGGGACAGACGAGATGGAGGCCCAGTGAACCCGGGTTTCGGAATCAACGTCAATCAATCAATCAATCAATCACATTTATTGAGCGCTTACTGTGTGCAGAGCACTGTACTAAGCACTTGGGAAGTCCAAGTTGGCAACATATAGAGACAGTCCCAACCCAACAGCAGGCTCACAGTCTAGAAGGGGGAGACAGACAACAAAACAAAACATATTAACGAAATAAAATAAATAGAATAAATAAGTCCAAGTTGGCAACATCTAGAGACGGTCCCTACCCAACAACGGGCTCACAGTCTTAAAGGGGGAGACAGACAACAAAACAAAACACGTGGACAGGTGTCAAGTCATCAGAACAAACAGAATTAAAGCTAAATGCACATCATTGGCACAATAAATAGAATAGTCCTGAACATATTAAATCAATCAATCGCATTTATTGAGCGCTTACTGTGTGCAGAGCACTGTACTAAGCACCTGGGAAGTCCAAGTTGGCAACATATAGAGACAGTCCCTACCCAACAGTGGGCTCACAGTCTAAAAGGGGGAGACAGAGAACAAAACCAAACATACTAACAAAAGCTGTGGGTTCTAATCCCACCTCCGCCACTTGTCAGCTGTGTGACTCTGGGCAAGTCACTTCACTTCTCAGTCACCTGATCTGTAAAATGGGGATTGAGACCGTGAGCCCTACGTGGGACAACCTGATTAACCAGTAACTACCCCCAGCGCTTAGAACGGTGCTCGGCACCGTTTGGTTTGGTTTTGTTCTCTGTCTCCCCCTTTTAGACTGTGAGCCCACTGTTGCGTAGGGACTGTCTCCATATGTTGCCAATTTGTACTTCCCAAGCGCTTAGTACAGTGCTCTGCACATAGTAAGTGCTCAATAAATACGATTGACGATGATGATGATGATGGTAGTAAGAGCTTAACAAATACCAACATTATTATTATTATCACCAGGGGAGTGTGCGGGCTGGGATGTAGAAAGAGAGGAGGGAGGTGAAGTAATAATAATAATGACGGGATTTATTAAGCGCTTACTATGTGCAAAGCACTGTTCTAAGCACTGGGGAGGTTACAAGGTGATCACAATCTCAATCCCCATTTGACAGATGAGGTAACTGAGGCACAGAGAAGTGAAGTGACTTGCCCAAAGTCCCACAGGTAGGAGGGGGCGAGGTGACGGACAACTTTAAAGCCAATGGTGAGGAGTTTTTGCTTGATACGGAGGTGGATGGGCAACTACGGGAGTTTTTTGAGGAGGGAGGGGTGACATGACCTGCACGTTTTTATAGAAATGATGCTGATTGATTGACTCTTCTGGTCTCTCTACTCCGTCCCCACCTTTCCCTCAAAACTCTTCCCCGGGCGCCAAGACGCACCAAGTTTCTCTCTGCAGGAGAAGATCACACCCAAACCTCAGACCTGGGAGATTTTAACACCGAAAGCAGCAAAACAAGCTTATCAACCACAAAGCCCTTTAACCCCTGCTATTTCCTTTAGAGGTGGTTATGGCCTACAGGAAGTTTACAGTAAGTTACACGCGTTCACCTCAACTAATAAAAGAAAAATAAACCGTAGGTTTTCCCAGTAACTTTGGAAAGTAACTTTTTAGACTGTGAGCCCACTGTTGGGTAGGGACTGTCTCTATATGTTGCCAATTTGTACTTCCCAAGCACTTAGTACAAGTCAAGTCACTTAGGCAAGGCAAGGCAAGTCACTTAACTTCCCTGTGCCTCAGTTCCCCCATCTGTAAAATGGGGATGAAGATTGTTAGCCCCTCGTGGGACAACCTGATTACTTTGTATCTCCCCCAGCTCTTGGAACCGTGCTTGGCATATAGTAAGCGCTTAACAAATACCACAATTATTATCATTATTATTATTATGTAATATATGTATATATGTTTGTACATATTTATTACTCTATTTATTTATTTTATTTGTACATATCTATTCTATTTATTTTATTTTGTTAGTATGTTTGGTTTTGTTCTCTGTCTCCCCCTTCTAGACTGATCATTCAATGTTGCTTATTTGTTTTTTAATGGCATTTGTTAAGCACTTGCTCATACGGATTATTCAGACCGGATACAGCCCCCATCCCACAAGGGGCTCCCAGTCCAAGTAAGAGGGAGGACAGGTATTGAATACCTATTTGGCAGTGAAAGAAACTGAGGCACAGAGAAGTGACTGGCTCAAGGTCACACACAACGAATGGAGGAGCCAGGATTAGAACTCAGGTCTTCTGGCTCCCAAGCCCGTGCTCTATCCACTTAGGCCACACTGCTTCCCTGACCGCTTATTCATTCAATAGTATTTATTGAGAGCTTACCGTGTGCAGTGCACTGTACTAAACGCTTGGGAAAGCACAATGCAACAATGAATAAGCTCATTGTGTGTGAAGCATTGTACTAAGCACTGGGGTAGATACAAGATACTTAAGTGGGACCCAGTCCTTGTTCCAAATGTGCTCAAAGTCTAAGCAGAGAAGCAGCGTGGCTCAGTGGAAAATCAATCAATAGTATTTACTGAGCGCTTACCTGTACATATCTATTCTATTTATTTTATTTTGTTAGTATGTTTGGTTTTGTCTCCCCCTTCTAGACTGTGAGCCCACTGTTGGGTAGGAACTGTCTCTATATGTTGCCAATTTGTACTTCCCAAGCGCTTAGTACAGTGCTCTGCACACAGTAAGCGCTCAATAAATACGATTGATGATGATGATGATGCAGAGCACTGTACTAAGCGCTTGGGAAGTACAAGTTGGCACCATATAAAGAGCACGGACTCTGGATTCAGAGGTCATGGGTTCAAATCCCGGCTCCGCCAATTGTCAGCTGCGTGACTTTGGGCAAGTCACTTAATTTCTCTGGGCCTCAGTTACCTCATCTGTAAAATGGGGATTAAGACTGTGAGTCCCCCCGTGGGACAACCAATCACCTTGTAACCTCTCCAATACTTAGAACAGTGCTTGGCACATAATAAGCGCTTAATAAATGCCATCACTATTATTATTAAGTAGGAAGATAGGAAGAAGATCAGATACTGAATCCCCATTTTAATAATAATAATGGTATTTATTAAGTGCTATATGCCAGGCACTGCTCTAAGCGCTGGGGTAGATACAAGGTCATCAGGTTGTCCCACGTGGGGCTCACAGTCTTAATCCCCTTTTTACAGATGAGGTCACTGAGGCCCAGAAAAGTAAAGTGACTTGCCCAAAGTCACACAGCTGACAAGCGGCAGAGCCGGGATTAGAACCCACGACCTCTGACCCCAAGCCCGGCCTCTTTCCACTAAGCCATGCTGCTTTAAACATGAATACCCTGAAGGTCAGAGACGTCAAGTCACTTGGCCAAGACCACACAGCAGGCACGTGGCTCAGTGGAAAGAGCACGGGCTTTGGAGTCGGAGGTAAGGGGTTCGAATCCCGGCTCTGCCAAATGTCTGCTGTGTGACCTTGGGCAAGTCACTTAACTTCTCTGAGCCTCAGTTACCTCACCTGTAAAATGGGGATTGACTGTGAGCCCCACGTGGGACAACTTAATCACCTTGTATCCTCCCCAGCGCTTAGAACAGTGCTTTGCACATAGTAAGCGCTTAACGAATGCCATTATTATTATTATTATTATTATTATTATTATTATTAAGTGGCAAGTCACAACTTCTCTGGGCCTGATGACCTTGTATCTACCCCAGCGCTTAGAACAGTGCTTGGCACATAGTAAGCGCTTAACAAATACTAACATTATTATTATTATTATTAACTGTCCTCTCATCAATCAGTGGTATTTATTGAGCACTTACTATGTGCAGAGCACTGGGCTAAGCACCTGGAGAGTACAATACATCAGAGCACGTTCCCTGCCCACAGCGAGCTTATGGGAAACTCTATCATTCATTCATTCACATTCATTCATTCAATCGTATTTATTGAGCGCTTACTGTGTGCAGAGCACTGGGCTAAGCACTTGGAAAGTACAATTAAACAACTATGAGAGACCCTCCCACGGGCTGCTTCCCATCATCACTGCTCATATCCATGATGGCCATTTCCCCCCTACACTGTAAACTCGTTGTGGGTGGGGAATGTGTCTGTTTACTGTTCTATTGGTAATAACAATAATAATAATGATTGTGGTATTTAATAATAATAATAATGATGGTATTTATTAAGCACTTACTATGTGCAAAGCACTGTTCTAGTGCTTTGTTAAGCGTTTATTCTGTGCCAGGCACTGGACTAAGCGCTGGGGCGGAGCCCACTGTTGGGTAGGGACTGTCTCTATATGTTGCCAACTTGTACTTCCCAAGCGCTTAGTACAGTGCTCTGCACACAGTAAGCGCTCAATAAATGCGATTGATGATGATGATACAAGCAAATTGGGTTGGACACAGTGTCTGTCCCATAAGGGGCTCACAGTCTTAATCACAGTCTTAGAGAAGCAGCGTGGCTCAGTGGAAAGAGCCCGGGCTTTGGAGTCAGAGGTCATGGGTTCAAATCCTGACTCCGCCAATTGTCAGCTGGGTGACTCTGGGCAAGTCACTTCATTTCTCTGTGCCTCAGTACCCCCATCTGTAAAATGGAGATTAAGGTTGTGAACCTCCCGTAGGACAACCTGATCACCTTGTATCCTCCCCAGTGCTTAGAACAGTGCTTTGCACATAGTAAGCACTTAACAAATACCATCATCATTATTATTATTATTACTAATACCCATTTTACAGATGAGGAAACTGAGGCCCAAAGAAGTGAACTGACTTGCCCAAGGCCACACAGCAGACAAGCGGCAGAGCTGGAATTAGAACCCATGACCTTCTGACTCCCAGGTGTGTGCTCTACCCACTAAGAAATGCAAGAATCACCCAAGCGCTTAGTACAGTGCTCTGCACCCAGTGAGCGCTCAATAAATATGATCGACTGACTCACCGATTTCTAATTATGATGAGGGAGCCCACTCTCTCTTAATCCAATTCCCCAGTTGGAAGCCTGGGGAATCAATCAATCGGTGGAATTTATTGAGCACTTATTGGGTGTAAAGCACTGTACTAAGGGCTCCGGAGAGGACAATAACACAATTTTGGGAGACAAGTTCCCTGAGCAGCCCATTTTTAAAAAAATTATACTTGTTAAATGCTTACGTGTTATGCGCTAGGCCCTGTACTGAGCCCTGGGGTACAGAGATCCATGGCAATCAGGTTGGAAGCCGACCTTGTCCCACATGGGGCTCACAGTCAATTAATCAATCAATTGTATTTATTGAGCGCTTACTGTGTGCAGAGCACTGGACTAAGCGTTTGGGAAGTACAGGTTGGCAACATATAGAGACAGTCCCTACCCAACAGTGGGCTCACAGTCTAGAAGGGGGAGACAGACAACAAAACAAAACATGTGGACAGGTGTCAAGTCATCAGAACAAATAGAATTAAAGCTAAATGCACATTATTAGCAAAATAAATAGAATAGTATGTCCTGAACATATTAAATCAATCAATCGTATTTATTGAGCTCTTGTAGAGCACTGTACCAAGCTCTTGGGAAGTACAAGTTGGCAACATATAGAGACTGTCCCTACCCAACAGTCTTCATCCCCATTCTGTGGATGAGGAAACCAAGTCCCAGAGAAGTCAAGTGACTTGCCCAGGGTCCCACAGCAAACACTCATGAAACAGCATGGCCTAGTGGCTACAGCCCGGGCTTGGGAGTCCGACAGTTCTGGGTTCTAATCTCAGCTCCGCCATTTGTCCGCTGGGTGATCCTGGGCAAGTCACTTACCTTCTCTGTGCCTCAGTCATCACATCTGAAAAGTGGGGATTGAAGCTGTGAGCCTCGTGTGGGACATGGAAAGTGTCCAGCCTGGTTACCTTGAATCTGCCCCAGCCCTTAATTTACTGTCTGGCTAAACATCCGGGACATGTGAGCCCACTGTTAGGTAGGGACTGTCTCTATATGTTGCCAACTTGTACTTCCCAAGCACTTAGTACACTGCTCTGCGCACAGTAAGCGCTCAATAAATACGATTGACTGATTGATTGATGTGACCGTCTCCTCAAAAACCTCTGCATCAAACAAAAACTCCTCATCCTTGGCTTTAGAGCAGTCCACTATCTTGCCCCCGCCTACCTCACTTTCATTCATTCAATCGTATTTATTGAGCGTTTACTGTGTGCAGAACACTGTACTAAGCGCTTGGGATGTACAAGTTGGCAACATATAGAGACGATCCCTACCCAACAGTGGGCTCACAGTCTAGAAGGGGGAGACAGAGAACAAAACAAAACACATTAGCAGAATAAAATAAATAGAATAAATATGTACAAGTAAAATAAATAGAGTAATAAATACGTACAAACATATATACATCTATACAGGTGCTGTGGGGAAGGGAAGGAGGTAAGGCGGGGGGATGGAGAGGGGGAGAAGGGGGAGAGGCACTTCACTGCCAACCTTCTCATTGGGCCTCATTCATTCATTCATTCATTCAATCGTATTTATTGAGCGCTTACTGTGTACAGAGCACTGTACTAAGCGCTTGGGATATACAAGTTGGGAACATATAGAGACAGTCCCTACCCAACAGTGGGCTCACAGTCTAGAAGGGGGAGACAGAGAACAAAACAAAACATATTAATAGAGTAAAATAAATAGAATAAATATGTACAAGTAAAATAAATAAATAGAGTAATAAATCAGTACAAACATATATACATCTATACAGGTGCTGTGGGGAAGGGAAGGAGGTAAGGCGGGGGGGATGGAGAGGGGGAAGAGGGGGAGAGGCACTTCACTGCCAACCTTCTCACTGGGCCTCATTCATTCATTCATTCAATCAATCGTATTTATTGAGCGCTTACTTTGTGCAGAGCACTGTATTAAGCGCTTGGGAAGTACAAGTTGGCTCCATCTCGTATGTCTCACCGCTGATCCCCGTCCCTCATCCTGCATCTGGCCCGGAACGCCCTCCCTCCTCAAATCCCACAGCCAAGTCCTCTCCCTCTCTTCAAAGCCTTACTGAAGGCCCACCTCCTCCAAGAGGCCTTCCCTCTTTTAGAGTCTTTTAGGCTGTGAGCCCACTGTTGGGTAGGGACTGTCTCTATATGTTGCTAACTTGTACTTCCCAAGCGCTTAGTACAGTGTTCTGCACACAGTAAGCGCTCAATAAATACGATTGATTGATTCCCTGACTAAACCCCCCTTTACTCTTCTTCCACTCCCTTCTGCGCCGCCCTGACTTGTTCCCTTTGCTCTTCCCCCATCCAGCCCCACCAGAGAAGCAGCGGGGCTCAGTGGAAAGAGCCCGGGCTTTGGAGTCAGAGGTCATGGGTTCAAATTGTCAACTTGTCCTTCCCAAGCGCTTAGTACAGTGCTCTGCACACAGTCAGCGCTCAATAAATGCGATTGAATGAATGTATGACTGAATGAAATTCCGGCTCCACCAGTTGTCAGTTGTGTGACTTTCCAGCGCTTTGAACAGTGCTTTGCACATAGTAAGCGCATACTAAATGCCATCATTATTATTATTATTATTATTATTATCATTTGGGCAAGTCACTTCACTTCTCTGGGCCTCAGTTACCTTATCTGTATAATGGGGATGAATCAATAATAATAATGGCATTTATTAAGCACTTACTATGTGCAAAGCACTGTTCTAAGCGCTGGGGAAGTTACAAGGTGATCAGGTTGTCCCACAGGGGGCTCACAGTCTTAATCCCCATTTTACAGATGAGGTAACTGAGGCACAGAGAAGTTAAGTGACTTGCCCAAAGTCACACAGCTGACAGTTGGCAGAGCTGGGATTTGAACCCATGACCTCTGACTCCAAAACCCGGGCTCTTTCCACTGAGCCACGCTCAATAAATCGCATTTATTGAGCGCTTACTGTGTGCAGAGCACTGTACTAAGAGCTTGGGAAGTATAAGTTGGCAACATATAGAGACGGTCCCTACCCAAGAGTCAGCTCACAGTCTAGAATAATAATAATAACGATGGCATTTATTAAGCACTTACTATGTGCAAAGCATTGTTCTAAGTGGTGGGGAGGTTACAAGGTGATCAGGTTGTCCCACGGGGGGCTCACGGTCTTCATCCCCATTTTACAGATGAGGTAACTGAGGCACAGAGAAGTGAAGTGACTTGCCCAAAGTCACACAGCTGACAGTTGGCGGAGTCGGCATTTGAACCCATGACCTCTGACTCCAAAGCCCGGGCTCTTTCCACTGAGCTACACTGCTTCTCTAGAAGACTGTGAGCCCCCCGGGGCACAACCTGATCACCTTATAACCTCCCCAGCACTTAGAACAGTGCTTCGCACATAGTAACCACTTAATAAATGCCATTATTATTATTATAAGTCCACATCTGTCATTTATTTATTCGTATTGAATACGAATCCCTCTAGACTGTAAGCTCATTGTGGACTGGGAATATAATAATAATAATGGCATTTATTAAGCACTTAGTATGTGCAAAGCACTGTTCTAAGCGCTGGGGAGGTTACAAGCTTATCAGGTTGTCCCATGGGGGCTCACAGTCTTCATCCCCATTTTACAGATGAGGTAACTGAGGAACAGAGAAGTGAAGTGACTTGCCCAAAGTCACACAGCTGACAGTTGGCGGAGTTGGAATTCGAACCCATGACCTCTGACTCCAAAGGCCGGGCCCTTTCCACTGAGCTACGTTGATTCTCTAGAAGACTGTGAGCCCCCCGGGGGACAACCTGATCACCTTATAACCTCCCCAGTGCTTAGAACAGTGCTTTGCACATAGTAAGCACTTAATAAATGCCAGTATTATTATTAAGTCCACATCTGTCATTTATTTATTCATACTGAATACGAATCCCTCTAGACTGTAAGCTCATTGTGGACTGGGAATATAATAATAATAATGATGGCATTTATTAAGCACTTACTATGTGCAAAGCACTGTTCTAAGCGCTGGGGAGGTTACAAGGTGATCAGGTTGTCCCACGGGGGGCTCACAATCTCAATCCCCATTTTACAGATGAGGTAACTGAGGCACAGAGAAGCGAAGTGATTTGCCCAAAGTCACACAGCTAATTGGCGGAGCCAGGATTCGAACCCATGACCTCTGACTCCAAAGCCCGGGCTCTTTCCACTGAGTTACGCTGCTTCTCTAGAAGACCGTGAGCCCCCCGGGGGACAACCTGATCACCTTATAACCTCCCCAGTGCTTAGAACAGTGCTTTGCACATAGTAAGCACTTAATAAATGCCACCATTATTATTATTATTACGTCCACATCTGCCATTTATTTATTCGTATTGAATACGAATCCCTCTAGACTGTAAGCTCATTGTGGACTGGGAATACATGTTTACTGCTGAATTGTCCTCTCCCAACTGCTTAGTACAGTGCTCTGCACACAGGAAGCGCTCAATAAATACGAACGAATGAATGAACAAAGTAAGCCCTTAACAAACACCGTACAAAAAATGCAGTGGAGCCGGAATTAGAACCCAGGTCCCCTGACTCCAATGCCCATCCCCTTCCCCCAGGACATGCTGTTTCTACTGTTCCAGGCTCCCAGGAATTTCCACTCCAATTGTGGCTCTGTGACTTTTGTGGGGAATGCCAAGGGCGGAATACCACTAAGCGCCCAAAAGATGAATAAAATAACCAGCAACAGTCAGCAACTTTGGGGAACCCAAAACAAAAGAAACCTTATGCCGGGGTGATTAGTCACAACGGGGAGGGGTGCGTCTTTGAGACACTCCTCTTGGGTGTCAGGCTGCAATCAATCAATCAATCGTATTTATTGAGCGCTTACTGTGTGCAGAGCACTGGACTAAGCGCTTGGGAAGACCAAGTTGGCAACATATAGAGACGGTCCCTACCCAACAGTGGGCTCACAGTCTAGAAGGGGGAGACGGAGAACAAAACCAAACATACTAACAAAATAAAATAAATAGAATAGATATGTACAAGTAAAATAGAGTAATAAATATGTACAATCAATCAATCGTATTTATTGAGCACTTACTGTGTGCAGAGCACTGGACTAAGCGCTTGGGAAGTCCAAGTTGGCAACATATAGAGACGGTCCCTACCCAACAGTGGGCTCACAGTCTAGAAGGGGGAGACGGAGAACAAAACCAAACATACTAACAAAATAAAATAAATAGAATAGATATGTACAAGTAAAATAGAGTAATAAATATGTACAATCAATCAATCGTATTTATTGAGCACTTACTGTGTGCAGAGCACTGGACTAAGTGCTTGGGAAGTCCAAGTTGGCAACATATAGAGACGGTCCCTACCCAACAGTGGGCTCACAGTCTAAAAGGGGGAGACGGAGAACAAAACCAAACATACTAACAAAATAAAATAAATAGAATAGATATGTACGAGTTAAATAGAGTAATAAATATGTACAATCAATCAATCAATCATATTTACTGAGCGCTTACTGTGTGCAGAGCACTGTACTAAGCGCTTGGGAAGTACAAGTTGGAAACATATAGAGACGGTCCCTACCCAACAGTAAAAGGGGGAGACAGAGAACAAAACCAAACATACTAACAAAATAAAACAAATAGAATAGATATGTACAAGTAAAATAAATAGAGTAATAAATATGTACAAACATATATACATATATACCGGTGCAGTGGGGAAGGGAAGGAGGTAAGATGGGGGGATGGAGATGGGGATGAGGGGGAGAGGAAGGAAGGGCTCAGTGTGGGAAGGCCTCCTGGAGGAGGTGAGCTCTCAGTAGCGCCTTGAAGGGAGGAAGAGAGCTAGCTTGGACTGCAGACCCCAGTCCTCTGTATATACCTGCATATATGTATATATGTTTGTACATATCTATTACTCTATTTATCCAGCGCTTAGAACAGTGCTCCAGCGCTTAGAACAGTGCTCCAGTGCTTAGAACAGTGCTTTGCACATAGTAAGCGCTTAATAAATGCTATCATTATTATTTATTTATTTATTTATTTTACTTGTACATATCTATTCTATTTATTTTACTTCTATTTATTCTATTTATTTTATTTGGTTAATATGTTTGGTTTTGTTCTCGTGTTTCCCCCTTCTAGACTGTGAGCCCACTCTTGGGTAGGGACTGTCTCTATATGTTGCCAACTTGGACTTCCCAAGCACTTAGTCCAGTGCTCTGCACACAGTAAGCGCTCAATAAATATGATTGATTGATTGGGAGGGTCTGGGACCGTGGGACTCTCGCGCATCAGCAACGGGTAATAATAATAATTATGGTACTTCTTCAGCCCTATGTGCAAACACTGTTCTAAGCGCCGGGGTAGATACAAATTAATCAGGTTGAACACACACCCTGCCCCACGTGGGGCTCACAGTCTTCATCCCCCTTTTCCAGATGAGGGAACTGAGGCCCAGAGAAGGGAAGTGACTTGCTCAAGGTCACACAGCAGACATGCAGCAGAGATGGGATCACTCATTCATTCATTCAATCGTATTTATTGAGTGCTTACTGTGTGCAGAGCACTGTACTAAACGCTTGGGAAGTACAAGTTGGCAACATATAGAGACGGTCCCTACCCAACAGTGGGCTCACTGTCTAGAAGGGGGATCAGAACCCAGGGAAGCAGCGTGGTTCAGTGGAAAGAGCCCGAGCTTTGGAGTCAGAGGTCATGGGTTCGAATCCCTATTCCACCACATGTCTGCTATGTGACCTTGGGCAAGTCACTTAACTTCTCTGAGCCTCAGGGACCTCATCTGTAAAATGGGGATCAAGACTGTGAGTCCCACGTGGGACAACTTGATCACCTTGTATTCCCCCCCCAGCGCTTAGAACAGTGCTCTGCACATAGTAAGTGCTTAACAAATGCCATCATTATTATTATTAATTGTATTTATTGAGAGCTTACTGTGTGCAGAGCACTGTACTAAGCGCTGGGGAAGTACAAGTTGGCAACATATAGAGACAGTCCCTACCCAACAGTGGGCTCACAGTCTAAAAGAAAAAACGGGAAGACAGAGAACCGGGGACAGATTCAGAGGTCAGGGGTTCAAATCCGGGCTCCGCCAATTGTCAGATGTGTGGCTTTGGGAAAGTCACTTCACTTCTCTGTGCCTCAGTTACCTCATCTGTAAAATGGGGATGAAGACTGCGAGCCCCCCCCCCCGCCGTGGGACAATCTGATCACCCTGTAGGTGAAGGCCCGGGAGGCCTTCCCAGACTGAGCCCCTTCCTTCCTCTCCCCCTCGTCCCCCTCTCCATCCCCCTCATCTTACCTCCTTCCCTTCCCCACAGCACCTGTATATATGTATATATGTTTGTACAGATTTATTACTCTATTTATTTATTTGTTTATTTATTTTACCTGTACATATCTATTCTATTTATTTTATTTTGTTAGTATGCTTGGTTTTGTTCTCCATCTCCCCCTTTTAGACTGTGAGCCCACTGTTGGGTAGGGACTGTCTCTAGATGCTGCCAACTTGTACTTCCCAAGCGCTTAGTACAGTGCTCTGCACACAGTAAGCGCTCAATAAATACGATTGATGATGATGATGATGACTGTCTCTAGATGCTGCCAACTTGTACTTCCCAAGTGCTTAGTCCAGTGCTCTGCACACAGTAAGCGCTCAATAAATACGATTGATTGATGGATTGTAACCTCCCCAGCGCTTAGGACAGTGCTTTGCACACAGTGAGCGCTTAATAAATGCCACCTTATTATTATTATCATGTTCCGCTTTGGTATCTCGAGCGTTTCTGTTAGGTTTCATTCGCTGGCTCTCCCCGCACGCTTAGACGATGATCTCGTGATTCCTCGGAATAATCCCAGAAAGCAAACTCGCCCTTGTCCGGGCGTCAAATTCAAAGAAACCCGGAGCCTGGAAGGTTAAAACAACTTCCCCTTTGGCTCCGGGAAAATCTGTGGTGAAACTGAGGAAAGAACAGAATCAATCAATCAATCAATCGTATTTATTGAGCGCTTACTGTGTGCAGAGCACTGGACTAAGCGCTTGGGAAGTACAAGTTGGCAACTGTGCAGAACCGCCCGGCAACTCTCCGAGCGATTATTTTGGGGGGCGGCGGAAAGCCCCGGCGGCCTGGACCAGTGGAAGGAGCCCGGGCCTCGGAGTCAGAGGACCTGGGTTCAAATCCCGGCTCTGCCACTTGTCTGCTGTGTGACCTGGGGCAAGTCACCTCACTTCTCAGTCACCTCATCTGGAAAATGGGGATTAAGACTGTGAGCCCCACGCGGGACAGCCTGACCACCCTGTATCTGCCCCCGTGCTTAGAACAGTGCTTGGCACATAACAAATACCATTATTGTTATTATAATTATTAATCCCGATCTGCTAATTCATTCATTCATTCGTTCAATCGTATTTATTGAGTGTTTACTGTGTGCAGAGCACTGTACTAAGCGCTTGGGAAGTACAAGTTGGCAACATTTGGGCAAGTCACTTCCCTCTTCAAATTCATTCATTCATTCATTCAATCATATTTATTGAGCACTTACTGTGTGCAGAGCACTGTACTAAGCAGCATTTAACAAATACCATTATTATTATTATTATTATTATTATTAATCCCAATCTGCTAATTCATTCATTCGTTCAATCGTATTTATTGAGCGTTTACTGTGTGCAGAGCACTGTACTAAGCGCTTGGGAAGTACAAGTCGGCAACACTTGGGCAAGTCACTTCCCTCTTCAAATTCATTCATTCATTCATTCATTCATTCATTCAATCACATTTATTGAGCACTTACTGTGTGCAGAGCACTGTACTAAGCGGCACTTAACAAATACCATTATTATTATTATTATTAATCCCGATCTGCCAATTCATTCATTCATTCGTTCAATCGTATTTATTGAGCGCTTACTGTGTGCAGAGCACTGTACTAAGTGCTTGGGAAGTACAAGTCGGCAACACTTGGGTAAGTCACTTCCCTCTTCATATTCATTCACTCAATTGTATTTATTGAGCGCTTACTGTGTGCAGAGCACTGTACTAAGCGCTTGGGAAGTGCAAGTTGGCAACACATAGAGACGGTCCCTACCCAACATCGGGCTCACAGTCTAGAAGGGGGAGACAGAGAACAAAACAAAACATATTAAGATAAAATAGAATAAATACGTACAAATAAAATAAATAAATAAATAGAGTAAGAAATACGTACAAACATATATACATATATACAGGTGCTGTGGGGAGGGGAAGGAGATTCATATCAGACCAGCTTAGAAAATACTGTATTACCTGTTTTTTCACACAAGTGTAAAGCAGACCAGCTTAGAAAATATTGTACTACCTGTTTTTTCACACGAGTGTAAAGCCCATAAATTTAAGAAATAGAAGTAATAATTAATGATTTATACTTCTGCAGCATGCTTATAATTCAACTCGCTGTACGGTGTGAGCCCTTCTAGACTGCGAGCCCACTGTTGGGTAGGGACTGTCTCTACATGTTGCCAACTTGTACTTCCAGCGCTTAGTACAGTGCTCTGCACACAGTAAGCGCTCAATAAATACGATTGATGGATTGATTGATTGCAATGAGGGTTTCCCTTCTCTAGTCCCTTCAATTCAGCAGAGACAGATAAGGATTGATGTTTCTGGGATTTGATTGCCAATCTCGGGAAGGTGTTTCTTTTCTTGTTTTTTTTATATGTCATTTCATAGCAATATAAGTCTTGGATTTAAAAAAGTCAATTCCAGTGCCCAAGTCCATTTGTGGGTGTCAATTCTAGACTGTGGGCCCGTTGTTGGGTAGGGAACGTCTCTATGTGTTGCCAATTTGTACTTCCCAAGCGCTTAGTACAGTGCTCTGCACATAGTAAGCGCTCAATAAATATGATTGAATGAGTGAATGAATGAATCAGACAGACAACCGCTCTTCCCCACTTCAAAACCTTACTGAAGGCTCATTAGAGAAGCAGCGTGGCTCAGTGGAAAGAGCCCGGGCTTTGGAGTCAGAGGTCATGGGTTCAAATCCCGCTCCACCACTTGTCAGCTGTGTGACTTCGGGCAAGTCACTTCACTTCTCTGAGCCTCAGTTCCCTCATCTGCAAAATGGGGGTGAAGGCTGTGAGCTCCCCGTGGGACAACCCGATCACCTTGTAACCTCCCCAGCGCTTAGAACAGTGCTTTGCACATAGTAAGCTCTTAATAAATGCCATTATTATTATTATTATCTCCTCCAAGAAGCCTTCCCTGACTGCACCCTCCTCTCCTCTTCTCCCACTTCCTGCTGCGCCGCTCTGACTCGCCCCTTCATTCATCTTCCCTCCCATCCCCAGAGCACATACATATATATCTGTATAGATCTGCCATTTATTTATCTCTTTATTTATTTATATCAATGTCTGCCTCTCCCTCTAGACTGTGAGCTCGTTGTGGGCAGAAATGTGTCTGTTTGTTGTTCTATTCCACTCTACCAGGCGCTTAGTACAGTGCTTTGTACACGATGAGTGAGTGCTCAATAAATATGACTGAATGAAGGAATGAACTTCCATGGGGGCCTCAGTTTCCTCTACACTGTAAGCTTGTCCTCTAGACCGTAAGCTCATTGTGAGCAGGGAATGTGTCTGTTATATTGTTATACTGTACTCTCCCAACCACTTGAAGTCTGGTGCTCTGCATCCAGTAAGCTCTCAATAAATACAACTGACATTGACTGACTCAACTGTAAAATGGGGATTAAAAAATACCTGTTCTTCCTCCTACTTAGACTGTGAGCTCCATGCAGGACAGGGACTGTGGGCAACCTAATAAATGCATTTAAACTCTGCGCTTACTAAGCATCAAGCGCTGTGCAAAGACCAGGTGGTGGATACAAATCTCTCTACACCGTAAATTCACCGTGGGTATTCAATCATTCATTCAGTTGTATTTATTGAGCGCTTCCTGTGTGCAGAGCACTGTCCTAAGCACTTGGGAAGTAAGCGCTCAATAAATACGACTGAATGAATGAATGAAAGCCCATCCCCCCAGCCCTACCTCCTTCCCCTCCCCACGGCACCTGTATATATGTTTGTACAGATTTATTCCTCTATTTATTTTACTTGTCCATATTTACTATTCTATTTATTTTGTTAATGATGTGCATCTAGCTTTAATTCTATTTGTTCTGACGACTTGATACCTGTCCACATGTTTTGTTTTGTTGTCTGTCTCCCCCTTCTAGACTGTGAGCCCGCTGTTGGGTAGGGGCCGTCTCTATATGTTGCCAACTTGTACTTCCCAAGGGCTTGGTACAGTGCTCTGCACACAGTAATCGCTCAATAAATACGATCGCATGAATGAATGAATGAGTCAGAGGACGTGGGTTCTAATCCCAGTTCCACCACTTGTCAGCTGTGTGACTTTGGACAAGTCACTTCACTTCTCTGGGTCTCAGTTACCTTATTTGTAAAGTGGGGATTAAGACTGTGAGTCCCCTGTGGGACAACCTGATCACCTTGTAACCTCGCCAGCGCTTAGAACAGTGCTTTGCAAACAGTAAGTGCTTAATAAAAGCCATTATTATTATTATTAACAAATACCATCATTATTATTACCCCAACACTTAAAAGAGTGCCCAGCACATAGTAAGAGCTTAACAAACACCATTTAAAAAACCAAAACTTATTCGTGACCTCATCTGAAGAACCTTATCCTAGGCACTAAATCAACAGTTTGCAGCAATTAAGGCACAAAGGACATTGCCATTCTGGCATTTGTTAAGCACCTACTATGTGTCGAGCACTGTTCTAAGCACTGGGGACAGACGCAAATTCATCAGGTTGGAAAGGAGACCAATTCAGAGTCTTCATACACCCACTGAATACTAAATGATGGCACTTAAACTCTGCGCTTACTAAGCGTCAAGCGCTGTGCAAAGACCAGGAATGGATACAAGCCTCTCTAGAGTGTAAACTCGCTGGGGATAGGAAATGTCTCTACCAACTCTCTTGCACTGTATTTTCCCAAGCGCTCAGTACACCATAAGCAGCTCAATAAATAATAATAATAATAATGGCATTTATTAAGCACTTACTATGTGCAAAGCACTGTCCTAAGCGCTGGGGAGATTACAAGGTGATCAGGTTGTCCCACGTGGGGCTCACAGTCTTCATCTCCATTTTACTGAGGCCCAGAGAAGTGAAGTGACTTGCCCAAAGTCACACGGCTGACAATTGGCAGAGTTGGAATTTGAACCCATGACCTCTGACTCTAAAACCCGAGCTCTTTCTGCTGAACCCCCTTTTAGACGGTGAGCCCACTGTCCCTACCCATGTTGCCAATTTGTACTTCCCAAGCGCTTAGTACAGTGCTCTGCACATAGTAAGCACTCAATAAATACGATTGATGATGATGATGATGATGATGAACCACACTGCTTCTCTACTACTGATTGTTTAATCGCGAGGTAATCGGACCAGACCGGGAGCTCTCAACCTGAGCGGGGAGGGAAGGACTCATTCGGCCATTCGTTTCATTGTACTTGGTGAGCGCTTACTATGTGCAGAGCACTGTACTATCAATCAATCAATCGTATTTATTGAGCGCTTACTGTGTGCAGAGCACTGTACTAAGCACTTGGGAAGTACAAGTTGGCAACATATAGAGACAGTCCCTACCCAACAGTGGTACTAAGCATTTGGGGGAGTACAAGAGAAGAATAAACAGACACATTCCCTGCCTACAATGAGCTTGCAGTCCACAGTCTTTTACAGATGAGGAAACCAAGGCCCAGAGGGATTGAGAGACTTGCCCAAGGTCACTTGGCAGACCAGGGCAGCATTTTTGCAGAACTCTAGGAAAAGGAAGATTCTCACTGTAGTATGCTCCGTTTATGTGCCCATGAACAAGCATCCGCGTCCTTTGTCTACGCAGACGTGTTTGCATTACCAGAAACCTATTCCCTCCTCCTTAGGCTGTGAGTCCCCTAAGAGACAGGGACGGTGTCCAACCTGATTAATCTGTATCCTCCCCAGTCTTTAGAACAGTGCTTGGCACATAGTAAGGGCTTAATAAATACCATAAAAAAATAACACTGCAATTCTCTAATCAACTGATGGTATTTACTGAATTCTTACTCTTTGCAGAGCACTGTAGTAAGTGCTTGGGATAGTTCAATACACTAGAAGCAGGGTGGCTTAGTGGTCACTGTACGTCGTTCTCGTCTATCCAGCCGTCGACCTCCGGCTCACGTCCTTCCCCTGGCCCGGAATTCCCCCCTTCCACAATCCGCCAAGCTAGCTCTCTTCCTCCCTTCAAAGCCCTACTTAGAGCTCACCTCCTCCAGGAGGCCTTCCCAGACTGAGCCCCCTTTTTCCTCTCCTCCTCCCCATCCCCCCTGCCTTACCTCCTTCCCCTCCCCACAGCACCTGTATATATGTTTATTACTCTACTTATTTTACTTGTACATATTTACTATTCTATAGTAATACTAATAATTGTGGTTTTTACCCAGGCCCACAGCATTTACGTCCATATTTTTATACTCTATTTCCCAATCAATCTGTAATTTCTCTTAATGTTTGTCTCCCCCTGTAGACTTTTAGCTCCTTGTAGGCAGGGATTGTGACTACCAATTCCATATTAGAGAAGCAGTGTGGCTCAGTGGAAAGAGCCCGGGCTTTGGAGTCAGAGGTCATGGGTTCAAATCCCGGCTCCGCCAATTGTCGGCTGTGTGACTTTGGGCAAGTCACTTAACTTCTCTGAGCCTCAGATACCTCATCTGTAAAATGGGGATGAAGACTGTGAGCCCCACGTGGGACAACCTGATCACCTTGTAACCTCCCCAGCGCTTAGAACAGTGCTTTGCACGTAGTAAGCGCTTAATAAATGCCATTATTATTATTATTATTGTCCTTTCCCAAGCCCTCAGCACACAGTAAGGGCTCAATAAATGTGACCGATTGGAAACAAGCATTGGCTTTGCTCATGCAGATTCAAATGCCGAGCTGTGCTTTTCTACGCATTACTTTAACCATTATCATCACCCTCCTCATTATTATTATTATTAATCATTATTATGATTACTACTAATAATAACTATAATAATAATAATGGCATTTGTTCATCCATTCATTCAAGCATATTTATTGAGCACCTACTGTGTGCAGTACTGTGTACTGTGTGTTAAGCATTTACCATATGTGAAGCACTGCTCTAAGCACTGGGGAGGATACAAGGTGCTCTGGTTGTCCCACGTGGGGTTCACAGTCTTAATCCCCATTTTACAGATGAGGTAACTGAGGCCCAGAGAAGTGAAGTAACTTGCCCAAAGTCACACAGCTGACAAGTGGCAGAGCCGGGATTAAAACCCATGACCGCTGGGTCCCAAGCCAGGGCTCTTTCCACTGAGTCACGCTGTTTCTTTTATATCATGGTAATATCATTGTAATAGCACTTGTTAAGCACTTACTATTTGTCAAACACTATTCTAAATGCTGGGGTAGATACAAGTCAGTCAGGTCAGGCACGTCCCAGCGCTTAGTACAGTGCCTGGCACAAAACAGCGTGGCTCAGAGGAAAAGAGCACGGGCTTTGGAGTCAGAGGTCATGGGTTCAAATACTGACTCTGCCAATTATAATAATGGCATTTATTCATTCATTCATTCATTCAATCGTATTTATTGAGCGCTTACTGTGTGCAGAGCACTGTTAAGCGCTTACTATGTGCAAAGCACTGTTCTCCAACGGCTCATATTCTGTCCTAATCCTCCTCGACCTCTCAGCTGCCTTTGACACTGTGGACCACCCCCTTCTCCTCAACACGCTATCTGACCTTGGCTTCACAGACTCCGTCCTCTCCTGGTTCTCCTCTTATCTCTCCGGTCGTTCTTTCTCAGTCTCTTTTGCAGGCTCCTCCTCCCCCTCCCATCCTCTTACTGTGGGGGTTCCCCAAGGTTCAGTGCTTGGTCCCCTTCTGTTCTCGGTCTACACACACTCCCTTGGTGACCTCATTCGCTCCCACGGCTTCAACTATCATCTCTACGCTGATGACACCCAGATTTCCATCTCTGCCCCTGCTCTCTCCCCCTCCCTCCGGGCTCGCATCTCCTCCTGCCTTCAGGACATCTCCATCTGGATGTCCGCCCGCCACCTAAAGCTCAACATGTCGAAGACTGAGCTCCTTGTCTTCCCTCCCAAACCTTGTCCTCTCCCTGACTTTCCCATCTCTGCTGACGGCACTACCATCCTTCCCGTCTCGCAAGCCCGCAAACTTGGTTTCTTCCTCGACTCCGCTCTCTCATTCACCCCTCACATCCAAGCCGTCACCAAAACCTGCAGGCCTCAGCTCCGCAACATTGCCAAGATCCGCCCTTTCCTCTCCATCCAAACCGCTACCCTGCTCATTCAAGCTCTCATCCTATCCTGCCTGGACTACTGCACCAGCCTTCTCTCTGATCTCCCATCCTCGTGTCTCTCTCCACTTCAATCCATACTTCATGCTGCTGCCCGGATTATCTTTGTCCAGAAACGCTCTGGGCATATTACTCCCCTCCTCAAAAATCTCCAGTGGCTACCAATCAATCTGCGCATCAGGCAGAAACTCCTCACCCTGGGCTTCAAGGCTGTCCATCACTTCGCCCCCTCCTACCTCACCTCCCTTCTCTCCTTCTCCAGCCCAGCCCGCACCCTCCGCTCCTCCACTGCTAATCTCCTCACTGTGCCTCATTCTTGCCCGTCCCGCCGTCGACCCCCGGCCCACGTCATCCCCCGGGCCTGGAATGCCCTCCCTCTGCCCCTCCGCCAAGCTAGCTCTCTTCCTCCCTTCAAGGCCCTGCTGAGAGCTCACCTCCTCCAGGAGGCCTTCCCAGACTGAGCCCCTTCCTTCCTCTCCCCCTCGTCCCCCTCTCCATCCCCCCATCTTACCTCCTTCCCTTCCCCACAGCGCCTGTATATATGTATATATGGTTGTACATATTTATTACTCTATTTATTTATTTATTTATTTTACTTGTACATTTCTATCCTATTTGTTTTATTCTGTTGGTATGTTTGGTTCTGTTCTCTGTCTCCCCCTTTTAGACTGTGAGCCCACTGTTGGGTAGGGACTGTCTCTATGTGTTGCCAATTTGTACTTCCCAAGCGCTTAGTACAGTGCTCTGCACATAGTAAGCGCTCAATAAATACGATTGATTGATTGATTGATTGAAGCACTGTTCTAAGCAATTGTCAGCTGTGTGACTTTGGGCAAGTCACTTAATCAATCAATCAATCGTATTTATTGAGCGCTTACTGTGTGCAGAGCACTGTACTAAGCACTTGGGAAGTACAAGTTGGCAACATATAGAGACAGTCCCTACCCAACAGTGGGCTCACAGTCTAAAAGGGGGAGACAGAGAACAAAACCAAACATACTAACAAAATAAAATAAATAGAATAGATATGTACAAGTAAAAAAAATAAATAAATAGAGTAATAAATATGTACAAACATATATACAGGTAACTTCTCTGGGCCTCAGTTCCCTCATCTGTAAAATGGGGCTTAAGACTGTAAGACCCCCATGGGACAAACCTGATCACCTCGTAACCTCCCCAGCGCTTAGAACGGTGCTTTGCACATAGTAAGTGCTTAATAAATGCCATCATTATTATTATATTATTAACAAATACCACCATTATTGTTATTATTATCCCACATGGGGTTCCCAGGCTAAGCAGGAGAGAGAGCGGGCATTGAATTTCATTCATTCATTCATTCAGTCGTATTTATTGCGGGCTTACTGTGTCCAGAGTAGGAAATGGAGGCACAGAGAAATGGAGTGACTTGCCCAAGGACACTCAGCAAGCAATTGGAAGAGCCGGAATTGGAACCCAAGTCCTCCGGCTCCCAGGCCCAGGTTTTTTCTACTAGGACACGCGGCTCCTCGGACATCTGATTGTACGGTGTCCACCTCAAAACTCAGCCCAGGGCTATACCACTAGACAAAAATATCTTCCCAACCTAACAGGGTTTCCACTCATATTCAACATGGAGGCCATAATCAATCAATCGTATTTATTGAGCACTTATTGTGCACAGAGCACTGTACTAAGCACTTGGGAAGTACAAATTGGCAACATATAGAGACAGTCCCTACCCAACAGCGGGCTCACAGTCTAGAAGGGGGGGACAGAGAACAAAACCAAACATATTAACAAAATAAAATAAATAAAATAGATATGTACAAGTAAAATAAATAAATAAATAGAGTAATAAATATGTACAAACATCTATACTTATATACAGGTGGGAGACTTCCCATTTCCAAGCAATTAAAAATAACACGACAACCAAGTGACGGAAATCGTTGTTTTTCCCAGAATCCTGAATCTTGTCTGACAAGGTCAGTGGGTTCATCATCATCAATCGTATTTATTAAGCGCTTACTGGGTGCAGAGCACTGTACTAAGCGCTTGGGAAGTACAAGTTGGCAACATATAGAGACAGTCCCTACCCAACAGCGGGCTCACAGTCTAGAAGGGGGAGACAGAGAACAAAACCAAGCGTATTAACAAAATAAAATAAATAAAATAGATATGTACAAGTAAAATAAATAAATAGAGTAATAAATATGTACAAACATATATACATACATACAGGTGGGAGACTTCCCATGTCCAAGCAATTAAAAATAACACGACAACCAAGTGACAGAAATCGTTGTTTTTCCCAGAATCCTGAATCTGTCTGACAAGGTCAGTGGGTTCATCATCATCAATCGTATTTATTGAGCGCTTACTGGGTGCAGAGCACTGTACTAAGCGCTTGGGAAGTACAAGTCGGCAACATATAGAGACAGTCCCTACCCAACAGTGGGCTCACAGGGGGTTACCCTGCCTTCAATCAAAATATATCTCTTCCCCAAACCTGTCCAAGTGAAACTGGTGCAGAAAAACTGGAACTGCCTTGAAGCTAAGACCGTCATTAAAAACTCATTATGCCAAATATTGGTTCCGTATCCAGGGAAGCGCTTAGAAGCGGATATTCCTGATTCCCATCTCAGCGGTTGGGGGAATAATCTAGTCGCAAGAGAGTTGGAGAGTGGTCCAATCCGCTGTGAGGCAGTGAGGAAAATTCACACCTCAAGACCTCTTCGGATCTTGTGGAGCGAAAAGAAAATTCCCGAGCAATTCATCGGCCGTATCCCGAGTTTCTAAAGGCCTCCGGGTGCTCGGTTCGCGAGTGATTTACGAAGTGCGCCGTTCACAAAGCCACACATTAAAATGCAAGGAACAAATCGAGATTGCCAAATGAGTTTCGTGCTAAAGCATGTGATAAAGCGCATACTTCAGCGGCAAGATGAAATCTGTTCGATCTCTCTTTGGAGATTACGGCGTTGCGATGTTAATCGTCGACGTGTCTATAATAATTGTTTATCTGTCCACAGTGAGAAAAATATTTCAGGTGCTTGGTTACTCCAATCTTACTGGATTTTTTTTAAGTAGGTTAAAATTTTTCTTGGTTGGGGGGGATGATTATGAATAGACACCGCCACATTATACCACGTTTTAGGATGTGTATTGGACTGAAGCAATTCAATCAATCATCATCATCATCATCAATCGTATTTATTGAGCGCTTACTATGTGCAGAGCACTGTACTAAGCGCTTGGGAAGTACAAATTGGCAACATATAGAGACAGTCCCTACCCAACAGTGGGCTCACAGTCTAAAAGGGGGGAGACGGAGAACAAAACCAAACATACTAACAAAATAAAATAAATAGAATAGATATGTACAAGTAAAATAAATAAATAAATAAATAAATAAATAACTATTGAGTGCCTTACTGTGTGCAGAGCACCGAGAGAAGAGGCATGGCTCAGTGGAAAGAGCACGGGCTTGGGAGTCAGAGGACGTGGGTGCGAATCCCGGCTCCGCCACGTACGCTCTGTGACCTTGGGCAAGTCACTTGACTTCTCAGAGCCTCAGTTACCTCATCTGTAAAATGGGGATTGACTGTGAGCCCCACATGGGACAACCTGATCGCCCTGTATTCCCCCAGCGCTTAGAACAGTGCTTTGCACATAGTAAGTGCTTAACAAATGCTATTATTATTATTATTATTATTATTATTATTGAGAAGCAGCGTGGCTCAGTGAAAAGAGCCCGGGCATTGGAGTCAGGGGCCATGGGTTCAAATCCCACTTCCGCCACATGTCTGCTGTGTGACCTTGGGCAAGTCACTTAACTTCTCTGAGCCTCAGTTACCTCATCTGTAAAATGGGGATGAGGACTGTGAGCCCCACGTGGGACAACTTAATCACCTTGTATCCCCCCAGCGCTTAGAACAGTGCTCTGCACATAGTAAGCGGCTAACAAATGCCATCATTATTATTATTATTATTAAACACTTGGGAAACCACAGTGTAACAACAGACACATTCCCTGCCCACAACGAGCTTACAGTCTTGGTGTAACACTGGTAGCAGATGGGAATCTGGGAGCAAACAATCAATCCATCAATTAAAGGTATTTACTGAGTGCTTACTTTGTGCAGAGCACCGTATTAAAGGAATAGAAGAGTACCATGCCATTGGCAAACAAGGAGCGTCCACTCTACTGCCTAAAGAGGACTGTACTAAGTGTTCGGGAGGGAGAGTACAATTCCATACAGTTGGTAAACAAAATCTCTGCCCTCGAGAATCTTTCTTATGGTGTAATGGGTAGATTACTTGTGTTGGTAGATTAACTGTGTTGCCAATTTGTACTTCCCAAGCGCTTAGTACAGTGCTCTGCACATAGTAAGTGCTCAATAAATACGATTGATGATGATGATGATTACTTATGCTATCGTGACTTATCTTCCCGAACTCCTTTTCTTGTCGCCTCTGCCTTTTAGCTCTCCTAAGACGCCATCAACGGCCTCTAGACTGTGTGGCCTAGTGCCTTGGGAGTCAGAAGGACCTGGGTTCTAATCCGAACCCACCACTCGTCCGCTGCGTGACCTTGGGCAAGTCATTTAACTTCTCTGGGCCTCAGTTCCCTCGTTTATAAAGTGGGGATTAAAACTGTGAGCCCGTTGTTGGGTAGGGACCGTCCCTATATGTTGCAGACTTGTACTTCCCAAGCGCTTAGTACAGTGTTCTGCACACAGTAAGCGCTCAATAAATACGATTGATGATGATGATGATTACTTATGCTATCGTGACTTATCTTCCCGAACTCCTTTTCTTGTCGCCTCTGCCTTTTAGCTCTCCTAAGACGCCATCAACGGCCTCTACACTGTGTGGCTTAGTGCCTTGGGAGAAAAGAGAAGAGAAAAGCAGCGTGGCTCAGTGGAAAGAGCCCGGGCCTTGGAGTCAAAGGTCATGGGTTCAAATCCCGACTCTGCCGACTGTCAGCTGGGTGACTTTGGACAAGTCACTTCACTTCTTTGTGCCTCAGTTCCCTCATCTGTAAAATGGGGATGAAGACTGTGAGTCCCCCGTGGGACAACCTGATCACCCTGTAACCTCCCCAGCGCTTAGAACAGTGCTTTGCACATAGTAAGTGCTTAACAAATGCCATCATTATTATTATTATTATTATCATTAACAAAATAAATAACATAGATATGTACAAGTAAAATAAATAGAGTAATAAATCGGTACAAAGATATATACAGGTGCTGTGGGGAGGGGAAGGAGGTAGGGCGGGGGAGATGGGGAGGAGGAGAGGAAAAAGGGGGCTCAGTGTGGGAAGGCTTCCTGGAGGAGGTGAGCTCTCAGTAGGCCCTTGAAGGGAGGAAGAGAGTGAGCTTGGCGGATGTGTGGAAGGAGGGAATTCCGGGCCAGGGGAAGGACGTGGGCCGGGGGTCGACGGCAGGACGGGCGAGAACGAGGTACGGTGAGGAGGTGAGCGGCGGCAGAGGAGCGGAGGACGCGGGCTGGGATGGAGAAGGACAGAAGGGAGGTGAGGTAGGAGGGGGCGAGGGGATGGACAGCCTTGAAGCTGACAGTGAGGCTTGCCACCTAAATTGCCACCTAACAATAATAATAACAAGACTTTTTTATGCACTTACTAGGTGCCAAGCATTGTTCTAAGCACTTGGAGTAGATACAAGTTAATAAAGTTGGACGTAATTCCTGTCCTACATCATCATCATTAATCGTATTTATTGAGCGCTTACTGTGTGCAGAGCACTGGACTAAGCGCTTGGGAAGTACAAGTTGGCAACATCTAGAGACAGTCCCTACCCAACAGTGGGCTCACAGTCTAAAAGGGGGAGACAGAGAACAAAACCAAACATACTAACAAAATAAAATAAATAGAATAGATATGTACAAGTAAAATAAATAAATAGAGTAATAAATATGTACAAGCATATATACAGGTGCTGTGGGGAAGGGAAGGAGGTAAGATGGGGGGATGGAGAGGGGGACGAGGGGGAGAGGAAGGAAGGGGCTCAGTCTGGGAAGGCCACATGAGGCTCACACTCTTAATCCCCATTTTAAAGACAAGGGAACTAAGGCCCAGAGAGGTGACGTGACTTGCCTAAAGTCACCCAGAGGATACGTGGCAGAGCCAAAATTCGAACCCGGGTCCTTCTGACTCCCGGGCCCGTTTGCTCCCCACTAAGCCACGCACCTGTCCGAACAATTAACTCGTTTCACGTCTGAATGTAGGCAGCTGAGAATAAACCGTAGAAATGTCCAACTCCACAACATGCTCCAATAGTTTAAGACTGTGAGCCCACTGTTGGGTAGGGACTGTCTCTATATGTTGCCAATTTGTACTTCCCAAGCGCTTAGTACAGTGCTCTGCACATAGTAAGCGCTCAATAAATACGATTGATGATGATGATGACTGGGAGCTCCATGTGGGACGGGGGCTGTGTCCAACCTGATTAGCTTGTATCCACCCCAGCGCTTAGTATAGTGCCTGGCATGTAGTAAGAGCTTAACAAATACAATTTTTTAAAAAAATGAGGAAAGCTGTGCACATCCACAACCAATCCGAATCATAGCCAGAAGGGATCACGTCAACGATAATTTCCCCGGCTAAATTCTCCTCCAGCATGCTCATTATGGACAGGGAACATGTCTGTTAATTCTGCTATACTGGACTCCCCCAAGCACTTAGTACAGTGCTCTGCACATAGTACGGGCTCAAAACATGCCATGGATTGATCGATTGACTGTATGTCTCCTCATTAATAATAATAATAATAATAATGGCATGTATTAAGCACTTACTATGTGCAAAGCACTGTTCTAAGCTACAAGATGATCAGGTTGTCCCACGGGGGGCTCACAGTCTTAATCCCCATTTTACAGATGAGGGAACTGAGGCACAGAGAGGTTGAGTGACTTGTCCAAAGTCACACAGCTGACAACTGGCGGATCCAGATTTGAACCCATGACCTCTGACTGCAAAGCCCGGGCTTTTTCCACAGAGCCACGCGGCCAATGCAGGATTTAAGGGCCTCTAAGGCCAGCGTCCCACCCCCAGGTAAATTCTTAGAGGTAGCCTCTCACCCCCATCGATGCTATTTACTGAGCACTCTCTGTGTGCACAGCACTGAACTAAGTGCTTGGGAGAGGACTGTCCAACAGAGTTGGAAATAATAATAATAATAATAATAATAATAATAATAATCATAATGGCATTTGTTAAGCGCTTACTATGAGCAAAGCACTGTTCTAAGCGCTGGGGGGATACAAGGTGATCAGGTTGTCCCATATGGCGTGGCTCAGTGGAAAGAGCCGGGGCTTTGGAGTCAGACGTCACGGGTTCGAATCCCGACTCCACCACAAGTCTGCTGTGTGACCTTGGGCAAGTCACTTAACTTCTCTGAGCCTCAGTTCCCTCATCTGTAAAAATGGGGATTAAGACTGTGAGCCCTACGTGGGACAACTTGATCACACTGTATCCCCCCCAGCGCTTAGAACAGTGCTTTGCACATAGTAAGCGCTTAACAAATGCCATCATCATTATTATTATTATTATTATTATATGGGGCTCACAGTCATAATCCCCATTTTACAGATGAGGTCACTGAGGCTCAGAGAAGTTAAGTGATTGGCCCAAGGCCACACAGCAGACATGTGGTGGAGCCGGGATTCGACAGGTTCCCTGCCTTCAAGGAGCTTGCTGTCTAAATAATAATAATGATGATGGCATTTCTTAAGTGCTTACTATGTGCAGAGCACTGTTCTAAGCGCTGGGCACTGTTCTAAGCGCTGGAGGTTAGAGGGGAGTCTAGAGGGGAGCTCCGTAACTTGAAATTAATTGTTACGCCTCTCTTTCCTGGTAGACCCTATGTTTCTTGAGGGCAGAACTAGCCTCCACCAGCTGCACTGTACTCTCTCAAGTGCTTGGTACAGTGCTCTGCTCTCGGGAAGCACTTAATAGACACCATCAATCGACTGAATGAAAAACTGACTGACGGAAAATGGCCAACTCTGCTCCTACTCCAGGCTCCGCCAGTTGTCCGCTTATGACCTTGGGCGAGTCACTTCACTTCCCTGTGCCTCGGTTCCCTCATCTCTAAATTTGGGATTAAGACTGAGAGCCTTATGTGAACAGGGACTGTGTCCAATCCGATTATCTTGTATCTACCTCAGCAATTAGAACAATGCTGGCACATAGTAAGCGCTTAACAAAGACTATCATTATTATTATTGTTATATCAACACTTTCATCAGCAGCATCATCAACATCAGCAATCGTATTTATTGAGTGCTTACTGTGTGCAGAGCACTGTACTAAGCGCTTGGGAAGTACAAGTTGGCAACATATAGAGACAGTCCCTACCCAACAGTGGGCTCACAGTCTAAATATGATCTCAATCAAACATATTTATTAATTAATCAATGATGGCATTTGTTAAGCGCTTACTATGTGCAAAGCACTGTTCGAAGCACTGCAAATGATAATGGCATTTATTCAGCGCTTACAATGTGCAAAGCACTGTTCTAAGCGCTGGGGAGGTTACAAAGTAATCAGGTTGTCCCAAGTGGGGCTCACAGTCTTGATCCCCATTTTACAGATGAGGTAACTGAGGCACAGAGAAGTTAAGTGACTTGCCCAAAGTCACAAAGCTGACAATTGGCGGAGCCAGGATTTGAACCCATGACCTCTGACTCCAAAGCCTGTGCTCTTTCCACTGAGTCACAATGGTCTGTTATTAAGCGCTTACTGTGTGCAGAGCATTGGACTAAGCGATTGTAGACAGGTTCCCTGCCCACAGGGAGCTTACAGTCTAGAGGGTGAGACAAACATCAATATATATAAATAAATATATATAAATATAACTAATACCGCCGTTATTATTATTATTATTATTATTATTATTATTATTAGTGGAAAGAGTCCGGGCTTGGGAGTCAGACGGTGTGGGTTCTAATCCTAGCTCTGCCCCATGTCTGCTGCAAGTCTAGAAGGGGGAGACAGAGAACAAAACCAAACATACTAACAAAATAAAATAAATAAAATAGATATGTACAAGTAAAATAAATTAATAGAGTAATAAATATGTACAAACATATATACATATATACAGGTGCTGTGGGGAAGGGAAGGAGGTAAGATGGAGTTAGACTGTGGGCATGTTTAGGACAGGGGCTGTGTCCATATCTGACACAGATAGACTGTGAGCCCACTGCTGGGTAGGGACCGTCTCTATATGTTGCCAACTTGTACTTCCCAAGCGCTTAGTACAGTGCTCTGCACACAGTAAGCGCTCAATAAATACGACTGATTGATTGACTGATTACCCTGTAGTCCTTAGCTTTCTGTAACTGCTTCACAGATAAGCTTATCATGATTAAAGGGACCAAGAGACACCCTTAGTTAGGAAGTGTGAGACAGAGAAAGAATCAAAGAAAGGAACAGACTGATCAGCCAGTGAGGTGAGAAGAGGATAAGATTATTAATCATAATAATAATAACAATAATAAAATAAATAAATAATAATGGTATTTGTTAAGCTTTTACTATGTGCCGAGCACCATTCTAAGCGCTGGGATAGATACAAGGTTATCAGGTTGTCCCACATGGGGCTCACAAGTCTTAATCCCCATATTACAGAGAAGCAGCATGGCTCAGAAGAAACAGGCTTTGGAGTCAGAGGTCATGGGTTCTAATCCCGACTCAGCCACTTGTCTGCTGTGTGACTTTGGGAAAGTCACTTCACTTATCTGTACCTCAGTTCCCTCATCTGGAAAATGTGGATTAAGACTGTGAGCCCCACGTGGGACATCCTGATTACCTTCTATCCCCCCAGCGCTTAGAACAGTGCTCGGCACATAGTAAGCGCTTAACAAATGTCATCATTATTATTATTATTATTACAGATGCCTAACAAATGTCATCATTATTATTATTATTATTACAGATGAGGTAACTGAGGCCCAGAGAAGTGAAGCGACTTGCCCAAAGTCGCACAGCTGACAAGTGGCGGAGCCAGCATTAGAACCCACGACCTCTGAATCCCAAGCCCGGGCTCTTTCCGCTAAGCCACGCGTCATTTCCCCTCTCCATCCCACCCATCTTACCTCCTTCCCTTCCCCACAGCACCTGTATATATGTATATATGTTTGTACATATTTTTTACTCTATTTATTTATTTATTTATTTGTACATATCTATTCTATCTATTTTATTTTGTTAGTATGTTTGGTTTTGTTCTCTGTCTCCCCCTTTTAGACTGTGAGCCCACTGCTGGGTAGGGACTGTCTCTATATGTTGCCAATTTGTACTTCCCAAGCGCTTAGTACAGTGCTCTGCACATGGTAAGCGCTCAATAAATACGATTGATGATGATGATGATGTGAAAAGTCATGGTTTAGACAGCGTTTCGAGGAGAATGGGGTGGTCCGTGGCCTTAAAGGAGGCTGAGATGCGCAGGAAGATTGGGACAGAGTAGAATCCGTTAGATTTGGCAAGAACGAGGTCCCTGGTGAGCTGAGAGAGGGTGGTTTCAGTGGAGCAAGCAGGGAAGGAACCAAATTATTGAGGGTGAAGGAGGAAGTTGGAGGAGAGGAAGTGGAGGAAGCAGTCTTAGAGATAATCCTTCAGATTAATCTGCACAAGAATAGTGGAGAGGGAGATGGGGCAAAAATTGAGTTTTTTCCTCTCCTCCTTCCCATCCCACCCAGCCCTACCTCCTTCCCCTCCCCACAGCACCTGTATATATGTTTGTACAGATTTATCACTCTATTTATTTTACTTGTACATATTTACTATTCTATTTATTTTGTTACTGATGTGCATTTAGCTTTAATTCTATTTACTCTGACAACTAGACACCTGTCTACACGTTCTGTTTTGTTGTCTGTCCCGCCCTTCTAATATTAATAATAATAATGGCATTTATTAAGCGCTTACTATGTGCAAAGCACTGTTCTAAGCGCTGGGGAGGTTACAAGGTGATCAGGTTGTCGCACGGAGGACTCACAGTCTTAATCCCCATTTTACAGATGAGGTAGCTGAGGACCAGAGAAGTGAAGTGACTTCCCCAAAGTCACACAGCTGACAGTTGGCAGAGCCGGGATTTGAACCCACAACCTCTGACTCCAAAGCCCGGGCTCTTGCCAGTGAGCCACGCTGCTTCCCCAACCGCGAGCCCATTGTTGGGTAGGGACTGTTGCCGATTTGTACTTCCCAAGTGCTTAGTACAGTGCTCTGGACACAGTAAGCGCTCAATAAATACAACTGAATGAATGAATGAATGAATAACCCACTGGAATCCTGAGAAGGATTATTTGGAACAGAGGCGACGTGGGCATGTTCAAAGGCATAGGAGAAATAACCCTCTGGGCTGTAATTCCCCTTTCTTTTTTTTAAATGGCATTTATTTAGTGCTCACTATGTGTCAAACACTGTTCTAAGCACTGGGGCTGATTAGGTGACCCAGTCCCTGTTCCAAATGAGGCTCACAGTCTAAGTAATCAGTGAGTCAGTCATATTTATTGAGCGCTTACTGTGTGCAGGCCACTGTATTATGCATTTGGGCGCGAACAACAGAACAATAAAAATACAAAGTCCCTGCTTGCAATGAGCTTATAGTCTAAAGGGGGAAGAACAGGAGATCTGAGACACAGAGAAGGGAAGTGACTAGCCCAAGGTTACAGGATAGAGAAGCAGCGTGGCTCAGTGGAAAGAGCCCGGGCTTTGGAGTCAGAGGTCATGGGTTCAAATCCCGGGTCCACCGCTTGTCAGCTGTGTGACTTTGGGCAAGTCACTTCTCTGTGCCTCAGTTACCTCATCTGGAAAATGGGGATTAAGATTGGGAGCCCCCCTGGGACAACCTGATCACCTCGTAACCTCCCCAGTGCTTAGAACAGTGCTTTGCACATAGGAAGTGCTTAATAAATGCAATCATTATTATTCATCATCATCATCAATCACATTTATTGAGCGCTTACTGTGTGCAGAGCACTGTACTAAGTGCTTGGGAAGTACAAGTTGGCAACATATAGAGACAGTCCCTACCCAACAGCGGGCTCACAGGCTAAAAGGGGGAGACAGAGAACAAAACCAAACAGACTAACAAAATAAACTAAATAGAATAGATATGTACAAGTAAAATAAATAAATAAATAAATAGAGTAATAAATATGTACACGCATATATACATATATACAGGTGCTGTGGGGAAGGGAAGGAGGTAAGATGGGATGGAGAGGAGGACGAGGGGGAGAGATTATTATTATTATTACACAGAGGAAAAGTGACAGGGTCAGGATTAGAACCCAGGTCCTCTGAATCCCAGGCCCCAAATCCTTCCACTAGGTCATACTCCTTCTCATCCATTCAATCATATTTATTGAGCGCTTACCGTGCACAGAGCACTGTACTAACCACTTGGAAAGTACAATTTGGCAACAAATAGAGACAATCCCTACCCAACAACAGTTCTCATATGGGCAGGGAACATGCCCTCCAACTCTACTGCACTGTAGTCCCCCAAGTGCTTAGCACAGTGCTCTGCACATAGTAAGCGCTCAATAAATACAGTTGACTGACTGACTGACTACTTAGACTGTGACCCCCATGCGGGACAGGGACTGTGTCCAATCTAATCAACCCCAGTGCTTAGAACAGTGCTCAGGGCAGTAGAGTATACAGTAAGCGCTTTAGACTGTAAGCTCACTGTGGGCAGGGAATGTGAATGGTTATTGTTATAGTTATAGTGTCCGATCTATCGCCGATAAGAAACTCCATCCGGACGAATGAAATCCGGGGGGAGAGGGGCCCGCGCGCGCCAGTAGTGCTCGCTCAGTGATCCAGCTTAAGTTGGCTCTCAGGAAGAACCAGAAAAAGCGTGGATACGGTTGCCAGTGGGCGGGATTTCGATCTGAAGGGATGGACGGAGGCCACTATGTAATCAAATAGGGCTACCACTTGATCGCCTCAGGGATCTATGGCTCGTGTCGGCCGGCTGTGGCCTGCCCTGGCCAGAGGAACAGTTGCAAACCCGAGAGAGCCATATTCACGTCTCTTAATTCGTTTTATTTTTTTTTAATTAACCAAGACCCGAAATAATAATAATAATGGCATTTATTAAGCGCTTACTACGTGCAAAGCACTGTTCTAAGGGCTGGGGAGGTTACAAGGTGATGAGGTTGTCCCATGGGGGGCTCACAGTCTTAATCCCCAGTTTACAGATGAGGGAACTGAGGCCCAGAGAAGTGAAGCGACTTGCCCGAAGTCACACAGCTGACAGTTGGCGAGCCGGGATTTGAACCCATGACTTCTGACTCCAAAGCCCGGGCCCTTTCCACTGAGCCGCACTGCTTAGGGCTCTGGAGCCGTAGTACGGCTCAGTGGATTCATTTCAAGGTCAGCTCTGTAGCCTAAAGTTTGTACGCTCCATTGCCCCACCTCCGCTCTTAAAATTTGCCGTGGATTTAGTTGTCCTTAAAGTGTAATGGGAGTTTTATCCATTAAGCAACGCAGCAGGTAGATGGAGGGGGAAAATCAAAGTCAACAGGGGAGTTGGACCTTTCCTCCCATTTATTAATAATAATAATAATTGTGGCATTTGTTAAGTGCCTACTCTGTGCCAGGAACTGTACTACGCACCAGCCTTGGATGGGTAGGGATCGTGTCTATATGTTGCCAACTTGTACTTCCCAAGTGCTTAGTACAGTGCTCTGCACACAGTAAGCACTCAGTAAATACAATTGAATGAATGAATGGTGTACTCTCCCAAGCGCTTAGTACAGTGCTCTGCACACAGTAAGCGCTCAATAAATACAACTGAGTAAACAACACTGATTGACCGTCCAGCGGGTGTGGAGGTGAAGACAGGGGTCAGGGTGGGAAGAAGGGCGGACACGAGTGTTTTCAGAAGAGAATGAGGGTTAATAATAATAATAATGGTATTTGTTAAGTGTTTACTATGTGCCAGGCACTGGACTAAGCGCTGGGGTGGATACTAGCAAGTTGGGGTGGACACTGTCCCCGTCCCGCATGGGGCTCACAGTCTCAATTCCCATTTTCCAGATGAGGGAACAGAGGCCCAGAGAAGTGAAGTGACTTGCCCAAGGTCACACAGCAGACAGGTGGCAGAGCCAGGATTAGAACCCATGACCTTCTGCCCCCCAGGCCCAGGCTCAATCCGCTCTCCAGGTGGAGGGGGCAGATTTTATAAGCTGGGGGGGGGAGATCTCCCTTTGAAAGATGGTTGAGAAGGATGAGAAAGCGCTTAGTACAGTGCTCCGCACACAATAAGCGCTCAATAAATACGATTGAATGAATGAATGAGAAGGTGAGGTGGGAAGGCGCATCACAAGCTGGTTGTGAACATGGAATGCATCTGTTTATTGTTGCAGTGTACACACCTAAGTGATTAGTTCAGTGCTCTGCGCACAATAAGCGCTCAATAAATATGACTGACTGGCTTTGGGGGGATTCAAGCAGGATGGTTTCGATTCTCTCAACAAAATAGTTGGCAAAGCCATCTGAGCCAGAGAAAGGGGAAACAGAGCCCTGGAGGTGACAGGAAGGAGTTAATGATTGACAACAGTTGTTGAGGGCCAAGGGCGCGGGAGCCCATGAGAAAAAAAAGCCCTTTTGCTGTACAGAATAATAATGACGGCATTTATTAAGCGCTTACTATGTGGAAAAGCACTGTTCTAAGCGCTGGGGTAGATACAAGGCGATCAGCTTGTCCCATGGGGGGCTCACAGTCTTAATCCCCATTTTACAGAGGAAGTAACTGAGGCCCAGAGAAGTGAAGTGACTTGCCCAAAGTCACACAGCTGACAACTGGCAGAGCCGGGATTTGAACCCAGATCCAAAGCCCCTGCTCTTACCACTGAGCCACGCTGCTTAAGAGAATTATGGCAAGGAAGGATGAAGAGAAAGTGGCCAAGGGTGGCCTGGAGCCTAGATTTCAATCAATCGAGCAACGGTACTTCATTCATTCATTCAATCGTATTTATTGAGCGCTTACTGTGTGCAGAGCACTGTGCTAAGCGCTAGGAAAGTACAAGTTGGCAACATATAGAGACGGTCCCTACCCAACAGTGGGCTCACAGTTTACTTGTACATATCTATTCTATTTATTTTATTTTGTTAATATGTTTGGTTTTGTTCTGTCTCCCCCTTCTAGACTGTGAGCCCGCTGTTGGGTAGGGACCGTCTCTATATGTTGCCAACTTGTACTTCCCAAGCGCTTAGTACAGTGCTCTGCACATAGTAAGCGCTCAATAACTATGATTGATTGATGCCCATCTCCCTCTCCCCCCTCGCCCCCCCATCCCCATCATCTTACTTCCTTCCCTTCCCCACAGCACCTGTATATATGTATACATGTTTGTACATATTTATTACTCTATTTATTTATTTATATTTTATTTATTATTAATTTATTAATTTATTTTATATTTTATATTTTATTTATTTATATTTACTTGTACATATCTATTCTATTTATTTTATTTTGTTAGTATGTTTGGTTTTGTTCTCTGTCTCCCCCTTTTAGACTGTGAGCCCACTGTTGCGTAGCGACTGTCTCCATATGTTGCCAACTTATACTTCCCAAGCGCTTAGTACAGTGCTCTGCATACAGTAAGCACTCAATAAATATGACTGATTGATTGATTGACTGATAAGAGCACTCACTCTCTGCAGAGCACCATACTAAGCACTTGGGAGAGTCCAATATAGTCGGCAGACACCATCCCCACCCTCAAGGAGCTTACTTAATTTTTTGGTGGTGGTTGGCATTTTTTTTTGGTGGTACAAGGGAATCAAGTTGGATAAAACCCAACAGAGAAGCAGCAGAGAAGCAATGTAGCTCAGCGGAAAGAGCCCAGGCTTTGGAGTCAGAGGTCATGGGTTCGAAACCCGACTCCACCACATGTCTGCTGTGTGATCTTGGGCAAGTCACTTAACTTCTCTGGGCCTCAGTTCCCTCATCTGTAATATGGGGATTAAGGCTGTGAGCCCCACCTGGGACAACCTGATCACCCTGTATCCTCCCCAGCGCTTAGAACGGTGCTTTGCACATAGTAAGCGCTTAACAAATGCCAATTATTATTATTATAAAATCCCTGTCCCATATTCATTCAGTAGCATTTATTAGCCCGCTGTTGAGTAGGGTCCGTCTCTATATGTTGCCAACTTGTACTTCCCAAGTGCTTAGTACAGTGCCGTGCACACAGTAAGCGCTCAATAAATACGATTGAATGAATGAATGAATTTATTAAGCGCTTACTTTGCGCACAGCATGGTACTAAGCTTTGGGAAAGTACAATAAAACAATAAACAGTGACAGTCCCTGCCCACAGCGAGCTCACTGTCTAGAGAAGGGGGAGACAGACATCGATACAAATAAACAGACTGACACAAATAAATAAAATGAGAGTTATATATATATAAGTGCTATGGGGATGGGGAAAGGACTCAGGGAGACGCAGAAGGGAGTGCGAGATGAGGAAAAGTGGGGCTTAATCTGGGAAGGCTTCTAGGAGGATAAGGCTTTGAAGGCGGGGAGAATAATTGTCCGTTGGATTTTGAGGAGGGAGGGAATTCCAGGCCAGGAGCAGGATGTGGACCGGGGTTGGCAGTGAGATAGGAAAGACGGAGGCACAATGAGAAGGTACTCATTGTACTAAGCAAGCGCTTAATACAGTGCTCTGCACACAGTAAGCGCTCAATAAATACGACTGATTTGATTGAGAAAGGAGGAGGCCTTAGGAGGCCTTCCCAGACTGAGCCCCTTCCTTCCTCTCCCCCTCGTCCCCCTCTCCATCCCCCCATCTTGCCTCCTTCCCTTCCCCACAGCACCTGTATATATGTATATATGGTTGTACATATTTATTACTCTATTTATTTATTTATTTATTTCACTTGTACATTTCTATCCTATTTATTTTATTTTGTTGGTATGTTTGGTTCTGTTCTCTGTCTCCCCCTTTTAGACTGCGAGCCCACTGTTGGGTAGGGACCGTCTCTATGTGTTGCCAATTTGTACTTCCCAAGCGCTTAGTACAGTGCTCTGCACATAGTAAGCGCTCAATAAATACGATTGACTGATTGATTGATTGAGAAGGTCGGCATCAGAGGAGCAGAGTGGGTTGGGTTGTAGAAGAGTAACGAGGTGAGGTAGGAGGGGGCGAGGTGGTGGGATACTTTAAACTCAAACGGTACGGAGTTTTTGTTTGACGCGAAGGTGGATGGGCAACCACTGGAGGGTCTTGAGGAGTGGGATGAAGTGTCTTGAACTTTTTTTTGTAAAAGAAAAATGATCCGGGCAGCGGAGTGAAGTACGGACTGGAATGGGGAGAGACAGGAGGCTGGGAGGTCAGCAAAGAGGCTGATGCCTCTTTATTTATTTATTTATTTATTTATTTATTTATTTATTTATTTTACTTGTACATATCTATTCTATTCTATCTATTCTATTCTATTCTATCTATTCTATTTATTTTATTTTGTTAGTATGTTTGGTTTTGTTCTCTGTCTCCCCCCTTTAGACTGTGAGCCCACTGTTGGGTAGGGACTGTCTCTATATGTTGCCAATTTGTACTTCCCAAGCGCTTAGTACAGTGCTCTGCACACAGTAAGCGCTCAATAAATACGATTGATGATGATGATGCAGTCATCCACGCAGGCTGGTACGCGTGATCGTATTAACGCGGTAGCAGTTTAGATGGAGAGGAAAGGGCAGATTTTAGCGACGGTGTGAAGGTGGGACCAACACGTCTGCTGTGTGACCTTGAGTAAGTCACTTCATTTCTAGACTGTGAGCCCACCGTTGGGTAGGGACCGTCTCTAGATGTTGCCAACTTGTACTTCCCAAGCGCTTAGTACAGTGCTCTGCACACAGTAAGCACTCAATAAATACGATTGATTGATTGATTGATTGAGAGTTCAATGTAACAACAAACAGCGCTCATTCCAGTCCAGAGGGGGAGACTAGACAGTGAGCCCATTGTTGGGTAGGGACTGTCTCTCTATGTTGCCAACTTGTTCTTCCCAAGTGCTTAGTACAGTGCTCTGCACACAGTAAGCGCTCAATAAATACGATCGAATGAATGAATACGATTGATTGATTCTCTGGGCCTCACTTACCTCATCTGTGAAATGGGGATTCAATACCTGTTCTCCTTCCTACTTAAATAAGTGAGCCCTATGTGGGTCAGGAACTTGTCTGACCTAATGGTCTTGTATCTTCTAGACTGTGAGCCCGTTGTTGGGTAGGGACAGTCTGTTGCCGAACTATACTTTCCAAGCGCTTAGTACAGTGCTCTGCCCACAGTAAGCGCTCAGTAAATACAACTGAATGAACACATCCTCCCCAGAGCATAGAACAATGCTTGACACATAGTAAGCCCTCAGCGCTTAGAACAGTGCTTCGCACGTAGTAAGCACTTAATAAATGCCATCCTTATCATTATTATTAACAAATATGACAATTATAATCACTATTTGGGCAAGTCACTTAACTTCTCGGAGCCTCAGTTACCTCATCTGTAAAATGGGGATGATAACTGTGAGCCCCACGCGGGACAACCTGATTACCTTGTATTCCCCCAGCGCTTAGAACAGTGCTTTGCACATAGTAAGCGCTTAACAAATGCCATCATTATTATTATTATTATTATTACTATTATTATTATTGGGCGTTCGACAGACAACGCGAGCAGGTCTGAAGGGAGGGTGACCTGGGTCTAAAGAGACAGTTTGAGAGGGCAGCGTGTGTGTGTGTGTGTGTGTGTTTGTGTGTGTGTGAGAGTGTGTGTGTGTGTGTGTGTTTGTGTACGTGTGCATCATCAGAATGGGGGAGTGCAACAGTATGAATTTCCCATAAGAAGAAGAATAGTATTTGTTAAGCACTTATTATGTGTCAAGCACTGTTCTAAGCACTGGGGTAGATACAGGATTATTGGGTTTGGACCCAATCCCTGTCCCCCATGGGGCTCACAGTCTTAACCCCCATTTTACAGATGATGGAACTGAGGCCCAGAGATGTGACGTGACTTAATGATAATAATAATGGCATTTGTTAAGTGCTTACTATGTGCGAAGCACTGTTCTAAGCGCTGGGGGGATGCAAGATGATCAGGTATGTCCCACGTGGGGCTCACAGTCTTAATTTTAATCCCCATTTTACAGACGAGGGAACTGAGGCTCAGAGAAGTGACGTGACTTGCCCAAGGTCACACAGCAGACTTGCCCAAGGTTACACAGCAATCCGGTGGCAGAGCCAGGATTAGAACCCACGTCCTTCTGATCATCAATCATCATCAATCGTATTTATTGAGCGCTTACTGTGTGCAGGGCACTGTACTAAGCGCTTGGGAAGTACAAATTGGCAACATATAGAGACAGTCCCTACCCAACAGTGGGCTCACAGTCTAAAAGGGGGAGACAGAGAACAAAACCAAACATACTAACAAAATAAAATAGAATAGATATGTACAAGTAAAATAAATAAATAAATAAATGGAGTAATAAATCTGTACAAACATATATACATATATACAGGTGCTGTGGGGAAGGGAAGGAGGTAAGATGGGGGGGGGGGTGGAGGGGGGACGAGGGAGCCCAGGTCTATTCACTAGGCCTTGCTGCTTCTCCACACTTCTTCCCCTGTTCTCGTGAGGCCTTGAGAGAAGTAACAAGGAACTGCAACAGCAAGAGAGCAACAGTTTAGCTCTCTTCCTCCCTTCAAAGCCCTACTGAGAGCTCACCTCCTCCAGGAGGCCTTCCCAGACTGAGCCCCCTCCTTCCTCTCCCTCTCCTCCCCCTCCTCAACCCCCCAACCTTACCTCCTTCCCCTCCCCACAGCACCTGTATATATGTACATATGTTTGTACAGATTTATTATTCTATTTATTTTACTTGTACATATTTAGTCTATTTATTTTATTTGGTTTATACGTTTGTTGTCTGTCTTCCCCTTCTATCAATCAATCAATCAATCGCATTTATTGGGCGCTTACTGTGTGCAGAGCACTGTACTAAGCCCTTGGGAAGTACAAGATGGCAAAATATAGAGACAGTCCCTACCCAACAGTGGGCTCACAGTCTAGAAGAGGGAGACAGAGAACAAAACCAAACATACTAACAAAATAAATAGAATAGAATATATATGTACAAGTAAAATAAATAGAGTAATAAATATGTACAAACATATATACAGATATACAGATATATATATACATATATATATATATATATAAAAGAAAAAAATCTCCCCTGCTCCTCTAAAGTCCCTTTCTCTTCCAGCCCCTTCAACATATATACATATATACTTAGACTGTGAGCCCGCTGTTGGGTAGGGACCGTCTCTATATGTTGCCAACTTGGACTTCCCAAGCGCTTAGTACAGTGCTCTCCACACAGTAAGCGCTCAATAAATATGATTGAATGAATGAATGAACGACCACTCAGCAGAGGAAGGGCAGCTCTCCTGGACCGGAGGAGACTGAGCTTGCCCTGTGTCCGATCTGCTTCCCTCCTGTTTACCCCAGCGTCGGAGACCTAGCAGGAGCTAGGCTCAATGGAAAGAGCCCGGGCTTTGGAGTCAGAGGTCATGGGTTCGAATTCCGGCTCCACCACATGTCTGCTGTGTGACCTTGGGCAAGTCACAACATCTCTAAACCTCAGTTCCCTCATCTGTAAAATGAGGATTAAGACTGTGAGCCCCACGTGGGACAACCTGATCACCTTGTATCCCCCTGCGCTTAGAACAGTGCTTTGCACATAGTAAGCACTTAACAAATGCCATCATCATCATCATCATCAAACACCGTCCCATTGTGCGGGAGTGACAAGGGGACCAGGGGAGAGGACAGGTCGGGGCAGGAGACATGGAGCCCTACTGAAAGCCCTACTGAGAGCCAAATCCCTACTGAGAGCTCATCTCCTCCAAGAGGCCTTCCCAGACTCAGCCCCCTTTTTCCTCTCCTCCTCCCCATCCCCCACAGCACTTGTATATATATTTGTACAAGATTTATTACTCTATTTTACTTGTACATATTTACTGTTCTATTGATTTTGTTAACGATGTGCATATAGCTATAATTCTATTTGTTCTGACGATTTTGACGCCTGTCTACATGTTTTGTTTTGTTGTCTGTCTCCCCCTTCTAGACTGCGAGCCCGCTGTTGGGTAAGGACCGTCTCTATATGTTGCCGATTTGTACTTCCCAAGCGCTTAGTCCAGTGCTCTGCGCACAGTCAGCGCTCAATAAATACGACTGAATGAATGAATGAATGAATAATAATGATGGCATTTATTAAGCACTTACTATGTGCAAAGCACACGGGGAAGCAGCGTGGCTCAGTGGAAAGAGCACGAGCTTTGGAGTCAGAGGTCGTGGTTCAAATGCTGGCTCTGCCACATCATCATCAATCGTATTTATTGAGAGCTTACTATGTGCAGAGCACTGTACTAAGCGCTTGGGAAGTACAAATTGGCAACATGTCTGCTGTGTGACCTTGGGCAAGTCATTTAACTTCTCTGAGCCTCAGTTACCTCATCTGTAAAATGGGGATTAAGACTGCAAGCCCTATGTGGGACAACCTGATCACCTTGTATTCCCCCCCCCCCCAGTGCTTAGAACAGTGCTTTGCACATAGTAAGCGCTTAACAAACACCATAAAAAAAGCACTGTTCCAAGCGCTGGGGAGGTTACAAGGCGATCAAGTTGTTCCATGAGGGACTCCCAGTCTTAATCCCCCATTTTACAGATGAGGTAACTGAGGCTCAGAGAAGTAAAGTGACTTGCCCGAAGTCACACAGCTGACAATTGGCGGAAGGAGGGCATTCCAAGACAGGGGGAAGACGTGGGCCGGGGGTCGACGGCGGGATGGGCGAGAACGAGGCCCAGTGAGGAGGTTGGCGGTGGCATACGAGCGGAGGGTGCGGGCTGGGCTGGAGAAGGAGAGAAGGGAGGTGAGGGAGGAGGGGGCGAGGGGATGGACGGCCTTGAAGCCGAGAGTGAGGAGTTTTTGCTTGATTCGAAGGTTGACAGGCAGCCACTGGAGATTTTTGAGGAGGGGAGTGACACGCCCAGAGCATTTCTGCACAAAGATGATCCGGGCAGCGGCGTGAAGCGTAGACTGAAGTGGGGAGAGACAGAAGGATGGGACATCAGAGAGGAGGCTGATGCAGTCATCCAGTCGCTCAGATCTACCCTATAATTAATATTCTGTTCGAATCACGTCACCAAAATGCAAAAAGCAAGGGACAGGAGTCGGGAGAACCCGGTAGAAATGCCAGCTCCACCATCTACCTGTGGTGTGATCAGTCAAATCAACTGCATTTGTTGAGCACTGAATTGAGCACTCTAGACTGTAAGCTCGTTGTGGGCAGGGAATGTGTCTGTTTAAGCAGCGTGGCTCAGCAGAAAGAACATGGGCTTTGAGAGTCAGAGGTCACGGGTTCAAATTCCGACTCTGCCAACTGTGTGACTTTGGGCAAGTCATTTAACTTCTCTGTGCCTCAGTTCCCTCATCTGTACCTGTATATATGTTTGTACATATTTATTACTCTATTTATTTATTTATTTTTCTTGTACACATCTATTCTATTTATTTTATTTTGTTAGTATGTTTGGTTTTGTTCTCTGTCTCCCCCTTTTAGACTGTGAGCCCACTGCTGGGTAGGGACTGTCTCTATACGTTGCCAACTTGTACTTCCCAAGCGCTTAGTACAGTGCTCTGCACACAGTAAGCGCTCAATAAATACGATTGATTGATTGATTGATCTGTAAAATGGGGATTAAGACTGTGAGCCCCCCCGGTGGGACAACCTGATCACCTTGCAACCTCCCCAGTGCTTAGAACAGTGCTGTGCACATAGTAAGTGCTTAATAAATGCCATTATCATTATTTTTATTGTGCTCTACTAGTGCCCAGTAGTTTTGGTAGAAATGATCCTTACCTATAAGAGTAATAATAATAATAATAATAAGATTTGTTAAGCACTTCTTATGTGCCAAGCTCGCAGAGGTACATACAAGCAAAATGAGTACATTCATTCAATCGTATTTATTGAGCGCTTACTGTGTGCAGAGCACTGTACTAAGTGCTTGGGAAGTACAATTCAGCAACAAATGGAGACAATCCCTACCCAACAACGGGCTCACAGTTGGACACAGTCCCCTGTCCCATATGGGGCTCACAGTCTTAATCCCCATTTTACAGAGGAAGGAACTGAGGCCCAGAGAAGTGAAGTGACTAGCCCAAGGTCACACAGCGGACAAGTGGCAGAGCCAGAATTAGAACCCGGGTCCTTCCAACTTCCAGGCCCGGGAAATAGCCACTAGGCCATGCTGCCTCTCAATCAGAGAAGCAGCGTGGCTCAGTGGAAAGAGCATGGGCTTGGGAGTCAGAGGTCATGGGTTCAAATCCCGGCTCCGGCAATTGTCAGCTCTGTGACTTTGGGCAGGTCACTTAGCTTCTCTGTGCCTCAGTTACCTCATCTGTAAAATGGGGATTTTACACTTTTAGACTGTGAGCCCACTGTTGGGTAGGGACTGTCTCTATATGTTGCCAATTTGTACTTCCCAAGCGCTTAGTACAGTGCTCTGCAAATAGTAAGCGCTCAATAAATACGATTGATGATGGTGATGATGATGATGATGATGGGGATGACGACTGTGAGCCCCACATGGGACATCCTGATCACCTTGTATCCCCCCGGCGCTTAGAACAGTGCTTTGCACATAGTAAGCGCTTAACAAATACCATCATCATTATTATTATTATTATTAATTGAAGTCAGGAGCCCCTCCCGCTAACAACAGCCACATTCCCAATCATTGGCCTTTGAGCTTTTTTAATTAAGTACATTTACAACACCCCTTGGCAGTGAGAGGCGGTAACGTCATCACCCAGAGCAACTCGAGACCAGTCGGAGAAACAGCCAGCCAAACACCAAACACTGTTACTCATCGTCTCCCCTTTCTATTTGTGAGCCCGTTGTTGGGTAGGGACCGTCTCTATAGGTTGCCGACTTGTACTTCCCAAGCGCTTAGTACAGTGCTCTGCACACAGTAAGCCCTCAACGAATACCATTGAAGGAATGAATGAATTAAAGACTGGAGACCAAATTAAGGACAATCTTGTCCTGTTTTCCATCTGCTTCTTGTAGTGGAGATGGGAGGCTTTAGGGGCAGATAGACAGGACAGTTTATGGGGACAGTTTATGTATATATGTTTGTACATATTTTTTACTCTATTTATTTTACTTGTACATATCTATTCTATTTATTTTATTTTGTTAGTATGTTTGGTTTTGTTCTCTGTCTCCCCCTTTTAGACTGTGAGCCCACTGTTGGGTAGGGACTGTCTCTATATGTTGCCAATTTGTACTTCCCGAGCGCTTAGTACAGTGCTCTGCTCACAGTAAGCGCTCAATAAATACGATTGATGATGATGATGATGGGGACTTAATGCAAACGAGGCTGCTGTATAGGTGGCTCTCAATCAATCATTCATTTGTTCACTCAATCGTATTTATTGAACGCTTACTGGGTGCAGAGCACTGGACTGATAATAATAATAATGATAATAATGATGGCATTTATTAAGCACTTACTATGTGCAAAGCACTGTACTAAGCACAGGGATGGCATTAAGTGCTTACTATGTGCAAAGCACTGTACTAAGCGCTGGGGAGGTTACAAGGTGATCAGGTTGTCCCATGGGTGGGCTCACAGCCTTAATCCCCATTTTCCAGATGAGGTAACTGAGGCCCAGAGAAGTGAAGTGACTTGCCCAAAGTCACAGAGCTGACAACTGGCAGAGCCGGGATTTGAACCCATGACCTCTGACTCCCAAGCCTGTGCTCTTTCCATTGAGCCACGCTGCTTCTCATCATTACAGACAGCATCAATCAATCAATCAATCAATCGTATTTATTGAGCACGTACTGTGTGCAGAGCACTGTACTAAGCGCTTGGGAAGTACAAGTTGGCATCACCATCCTTCCTGTCTCTCAAGCCCATAATCTTAGCACTATCCTTGGCTGCTCTCAACCCAATCCATCACTAAATGCTGCCAATCCCACTTTCACGGCATTACTAAAACCCACCCTTTCCTCTCCATCCCAACTGCTACAGCGTTAGTAAAATCTCTCATCATCATCATCATCAATCGTATTTATTGAGCGCTTACTGTGTGCAGAGCACTGTACTAAGTGCTTGGGAAGTACAAGTTGACAACATATAGAGACAGTCCCTACCCAACAGTGGGCTCACAGTCTAAAAGACTCTCATCCTATCCCACCTGGATTGCTGCATCTGCCTCCTTGCTGACCCCCACCACAACCTCCCGTCTCTCCCCACTCCAATCCATACTTCACTCTACTGCCGGCTCATTTTTTGACAAAAACGTTCAAAACACATCACCCCACTCCTCAAAAAAAACGCCAGTGGTTGCCTGTCAACCTACAAATCGAGCAAAACTCCTCACTCTCGGCTTCAAGGCTGTCCATCCCCTCGCCCCCTCCTACCTCACCTCCCTTCTGTCCTTCTCCAGCCCAGCCCGCACCCTCCGCTCCTCTGCCACCGCTCACCTCCTCACCGGGCCTCGTTCTCACCTGTCCCACCGTCGACCCCCGGCCCACATCCTGACTCTGGCCTGGAACACCGACCCTCTCCAAATCCGAAAATAACGTCCCCCCCCCGTTTAAAGCCTTACTGAAGGCCCATCTCGTTTATTTATATTAAAATCCATCTCCCGTCTCACAAGCCCGCAACCTTGTTGTCATCCTCGACTCTGCTCTCTCATTCACGCCTCACATCCAAGCCGTCACCAAAACCTGCCGGTCTCAGCTCCGCAACATTGCCAAGATCCGCCCTTTCCTCTCCATCCAAACTGCTACCCTGCTCATTCAAGCTCTCCTCCTATCCCGTCTGGACTACTGCACCAGCCTTCTCTTTGATCTCCCATCCTCGTGTCTCTCTCCACTTCAATCCATACTTCATGCTGCTGCCCGGATTATCTTTGTCCAGAAACGCTCTGGGCATATCACTCCCCTCCTCAAAAATCTCCAGTGGCTACCAATCAATCTGCGCATCAGGCAGAAACTCCTCACCCTGGGCTTCAAGGCTGTCCATCACCTCGCCCCCTCCTACCTCACCTCCCTTCTCTCCTTCTACTGCCCAGCCCGCAACCTCCGCTCCTCCACCGCTCATCTCCTCCCCGTACCTCGTTCTCGCCTGTCCCGCCATCGACCCCCGGCCCACGTCAACCCCCGGGCCTGGAATGCCCTCCCTCTGCCCCTCCGCCAAGCTAGCTCTCTTCCTCCCTTCAAGGCCCTGCTGAGAGCTCACCTTCTCCAGGAGGCCTTCCCAGACTGAGCCCCTTCCCTCCTCTCCCCCCCCGTCCCCCTCTCCATCCCCCCATCTTACCTCCTTCCCTTCCCCACAGCACCTGTATATATGTATATATGGTTGTACATATTTATTACTCTATTTATTTATTTATTTATTTTACTTGTACATTTCTATCCTATTTATTTTATTTTGTTGGTATATTTGGTTCTGTTCTCTGTCTCCCCCTTTTAGACTGTGAGCCCACTGCTGGGTAGGGACTGTCTCTATGTGTTGCCAATTTGTACTTCCCAAGCGCTTAGTACAGTGCTCTGCACATAGTAAGCGCTCAATAAATACGATTGATTGATTGATTGATAGACTGTAAGCTCACTGTGGGCAGGGAATGTGTCTGCTTCTTGTTAATAATAATAATGGCATTTATTAAGCGCTTACTGTGTGCAAAGCACTGCTCTAAGCGCTGGGGAGGTTACAAGGTGATCAGGTTGTCCCACGGGGGGCTCACAGTCTAGAAGGGGGAGACAGACAACAAAACAAAACATATAAACCAAATAAAATAAATAGAATAAATATGCACAAGTAAAATAAATAAATAAATAGGGTAATAAATACGTACAAACATATACACATATATACAGGTATATAAAATGGTGATTGAGACTGTGAGCCTGACTTGGGATCGGTATTCTGTCCAACCTGGTTTGCTTGTAATAATGATAACAATAATAATGGTATTTGTTAAGCGCTTATTATGTGCAAAGCACTGTTCATTCATTCATTCAATCATTCATTCAATCGTATTTATTGAGCGCTTACTGTGTGCAGGGCACTGTACCAATCGCATATAGAGACGGTCCCTACCCAATGTGACAGAACCTATGGCAGATACAGTCCCCTGCCCACAACGAGTTTCCATCCAGAAATCAATTGATCAACTGATGCCGACTGATTGATCAATCAACAGCATCGAGCGCTTACTGTGCGCAGAGCACTGCGCCTTGGGAAGAAACGGCTGTGGCTGAGCACAAGGCGTCAACCTAGAATAAGACAACGTATGTCTTCGGTGCTAGGCAAGGACCGAACCCACGGATTAAAGGAGGACCCGCTGTATTTAATAATAATTGTGGCCATTATGAAGCACTTACTATGTGTCAAGGACTGTACTAAGTGCTGGGATAGACAGAAAGAGAAGCAGCACGGCCTAATGGCAAGAACTCGGGCTTGGGAGTCAAAGGATTTGTCTTCTAATCCCGGCTCCGCCGCTTGTCTGCTGTGTGACCTTGGGAAAGTGGCTTCACTTCTCTGGACCTCAGTTACCTCATCTTTCAAATGGGGATTAAGACTGTGAGCCCCACGTGGGATGACCTGATTATCTCGTATCTTCCCCAGAGCTTAGAAGAGCGCCTTGCACATAGTAAGCACTTAAGAAATGCTATAATTATAATAATTACTATTATTTTACAAGGCATTCAGGTCCCTTGTGGGGCTCTTGCCCCAAAAAGGAGGGAGAGCGGAAACTGAATCTCCATTCTGTGGGAGAGGGAACAGAGACCCAGAGAAGCCAAGTGATTTCCCCAAGGTCACACAGCAGACAAGTGATGGGGCTGAGGTTTTAAGCCCAGTTCTTCTAACTCCCAGGCCTGTGGTTTTTTTTTTCAGTAGGCCAGGCTGTTGCCCTTCACCGTTTTTTAAATGATGAATGAAGCAATAACATTCTGACTGTGGCAGACGCACAATATTCTCCATTCCATTATAAAACATGTTGCAATCAATAAAGAGGATTTACTACCAAACGCTTGTTGTGCACTGTGAGCCCACTGTTGGGTAGGGACTGTCTCTATATGTTGCCAACTTGTACTTCCCAAGCGCTTAGTACAGTGCTCTGCACACAGTAAGTGCTCAATAAATACAATTGATTGATTGATTGATTGACTAAATGCTTGGGAAAGTTTAATAGAGTAAGAAGAGATAATAATAATAATAATAATGGCATTTGTTAAGCACTATGTGCAAAGCACTGTTCTAAGCACTGGGGGAGATACAAGGTGATCAGGTTGTCCCACGTGGGCTCACACCCTTAATCCCCATTTTCCAGATGAGGGAACTGAGGCCCAGAGAAGTGAAGTGACTTGCCTGAGGTCACACAGCAGACAAGTGGCGGAGCCGGGGACTATTTATTTTATTTTGTTAATATGCTTTGTTTTGTTGTCTGTCTCCCCCTTCTAGACTGTGAGCCCACTGTTGGGTAGGGACCATCTCTATATGTTGCCAACTTGTACTTCCCAAGCGCTTAGTACAGTGCTCTGCACACGGTAAGCGCTCAATAAATACTATTGATTGGTTGATTGATAGTGCCCAGGGCTGGGAGTCTGAGGACTCAAGGATAATGAGAGAAGTCAAGGATAATGCTAAGATTATGGGCTTGAGAGACAGGAAGGATGGTGATGCCAACTTGTACTTCCCAAGCGCTTAGTACAGTGCTCTGCACACGGTAAGCGCTCAATAAATACGATCGAATGAATGAATTAGGACCCAGATCCTTGGGCTCTAATATCGTACGCCAGGCTGCCCACAGTAAGCGCTCAATAAATACCACTGATGGTGACACAGTCGCCGTCCCACCTGGGGCTCGCCATCTAAGTCCTCACTTTCCTTCCAGCCAAAGCTTTTCCAATTTGAGCTCGACTCTAACGGTCCCCAATTTGAAGCTCTCAGTGGGCGCAGGGAACACGTCGCTTCTTCATTCTGCGCTTCCAAGCGTCTAGTATAGTCCACCATACCAGGTGTGTGCTCAATAAATACTATCAATCAATCAATCAATTGTACTTATTGAGCGCTTACTGTATGCAGAGCACTGTACTAAGCGCTCGGGAAGTCCAAGTTGGCAACAGATAGAGACAGTCCCTACCCAACAGTGGGCTCACAGTCTAGAAGGGGGGGACAGAGAACAAAACCAAACATATTAACAAAATAAAATAAATAGAATAGATATGCACAAAACTATCGCTCCTAAAGAGCATCAGACAACGTCGTGGGCGTTGACTATGGTCCATGTCGATTTTTTTTCACGACATCATAGAGAAAAAGGACAGGATAAAGAACAATAGCGGCATCTAGAATCTAGAAAAACCTGATGTAGTTAAAGTGAAATGAAAAGGGAGAATAAAGCCCAAACTGAGGCCAGCAGATAAGCAGGCTGGCACAGGGTCATTTAGCTTCTTCCCATTAAAACAAACACCGACTTTGAAATTTGATATAGGCTGGACTCTGACCTGAGAGGAATTTCTCATAGGATCCAAGTGAACTTTCCACAGTGCTGTGGGGGTCAATCAATCGTATTTATTTATTTATTGAGCGCTTACTGTGTGCAGAGCACTGTATTAAGCGCTTGGGAAGTACAAGTTGGCAACATATAGAGACAGTCCCTACCCAACAGTGGGCTCACAGTCTTAAAGAGGGAGACAGAGAACAAAACCAAACATACTAACAAAATAAAATAAAATAAATAGAATAGATATGTCTTTTTAATGGTATTTGTAAAGTACCTACTATGTGCCAGGCACTGTTCTGAGCGCTGGGGTAGATACAAGAGAATCAGGTTGGACACAGTCATTCATTCATTCATTCAATCGCATTTATTGAGTGCTTACTGTGTGCAGAGCACTGTACTAAGCGCTTGGGAACGCTAAGCTCCCCCTCCTCCCCCTCTCCATCCCCCCCACCTTACCACCTTCCCTTCCCCACAGCACCTGTATATATGTATATATGTTTGTACATATTTATTACTCTATTTATTTATTTTACTTGTACATATCTATTCTATTTATTTTATTTTGTTAGTATGTTTGGTTTTATTCTCTGTCTCCCCCTTTTAGACTGTGAACCCACTGTTGGGTAGGGACTGTCTCTATATGTTGCCAACCTGTACTTCCCAAGCGCTTAGTCCAGTGCTCTGCACACAGTAAGTGCTCAATAAATATGATTGATTGATATGTTTGTACATATTTATTACTCTATTTATTTATTTATTTTACTTGTACATATCTATTCTATTTATTTTATTTTGTTAGTATGTTTGGTTTGTTCTCTGTCTCCCCCTTTTAGATTGTGAGCCCACTGTTGGGTAGGGACTGTCTCTATATGTTGCCAACTTGTACTTCCCAAGCACTTAGTACAGTGCTCTGCACACGGTAAGCGCTCAATAAATACGATTGATTGATATGCTTGTACATATTTATTACTCTATTTATTTTACTTGTACATATCTATTCTATTTATTTTATTTTGTTAATATGTTTGGTTTTGTTCTCTGTCTCCCCCTTCTAGACTGTGAGCCATCTGTTGGGTAGGGACCGTCTCTATATGTTGCCAACTTGTACTTCCTAAGTGCTTAGTAGAGTGCTCTGCACACAGTAAGCACTCAATAAATACGATTGATTGATTGATTGACTGGGAAGTACAAGTTGTCCCACTCTGCAGATTATACCCATTTTGCAGATGAGGTAAACTGAAGTGACTTGCCCAAAATCGCATGGCAGACAAGTGGCAGCGTGGCTTAGTGGAAAGAGCCCGGGCTTGGGAGTCAGAGGCTGTGGGTTCGAATCCCAGCTCCGCCACTTTCCTGCTGTGTGACTTTGGGCAAGTCACTTCACTTCTCTGTGTCTCAGTTATCTCATCTGGAAAATGGGGTTGAAGACTGTGAGCCCCACGTGGGACAACCTGATTACCTTGTTATCTACCCCAGGGCTTAGAACAGTGCTTGGCACACAGTAAGCACTTAACAAATACCATTATTATTATTATTATTATTATTATTATTATTATTATTATTAAGTGGAGGAGCCGGAATTAAAACCCAAGTCCCTCTGACTTCCAGGACCGGACTCTCTCACTAGGCCAAAATGCTTCTCTATTCCGGAGTTCTGTCCTCAATAGCTTTTCTCGTTTTGTTGTCTGTCTCCCCCATTCCAGATGGTGAGCCCGTTTTCAGCAAGGATTGTCTCTATGTGTTACTGAATTGTACTTTCCGAGCACTTAGTACAGTGCTCTGCACACAGTAAGTGCTTAATAAATATGACTGAATGAATGAATGATAGTAGTAGTAGTAATAATAATAATAATGATGGTATTTGTTAAGCACTTACTACGTGCCAAGCACTGTTCTAAGCACTGGGGGAGATACAAGGCAATCAGATTGTCCCACGGGGGGCTCCCAGTCTTCACCCCCATTTTACAGATGAGGGAACCGAGGCCCAGAGAAGTGAAGTGACTTGCCCAAAGTCACACAGCTGACAAGTGGTGGAGCCGGGATTAGAACCCATGACGTCTGGCTCTCGAGCCCAGGCTCTTCCCACTGAGCCACGCGGCTCACAGGATGAAACCAGATGATGGTCGCTGGACATCAATCGATCATCATCATCATCATCAATCGTATTTACTGAGCGCTTATTATGTGCAGAGCACTGTACTAAGCGCTTGGGAAGTACAAATTGGCAACATATAGAGACAGTCCCTACCCAACAGCGGGCTCACAGTCTAAAAGGGGGAGACAGAGAACTAAACCAAACATACTAACAAAATAAAATAAATCGGTGGTGCTTGTTGAGCACCGAGTGGTAAACACTGTACTAAGCACGTGGGATAGTACAATAGTTGCAAGGCACCTGCCACACAAGGCTGTTGTGAGACCAAAATGAGAGCACTTGTGCAAAGGTGCTTTGGAAACACCTGTTATATGATATTCATTCACTCAATCAATGGTATTTAATGAGCGCTTACTGTACTAAGCACTTGGAAAGTGCAATTCAGCAACAAAGAGAGACAATCCCTGCCCACAGCGGGCTCACAGTCTAGAAGGGGGGGGAGACAGACATCAAAAGAAGTAAACAGGCATCAATAGAAATAAATAGAATTGGAGGTATATGCTCCCCAAGCACTTAGTACAGTGCTCTGCACACAGTAAACGCTCAATAAATAGCATTGATTGATCAAAGCGATACGCACATCCACGCTGTTACTCAACTATCACCCACAAATTTTTCCTCTGCATCTCCCCCTTCCGTCTTCATTATCACAATCAGAGGCATTTCCTGAGACCTCACTGTGTGCAGAGCACTCTACTAAGCGGTTGGGAGAGTACAATACGAGAGTTGGAAGATACATTCCCTGCCCACAACGAGCTTACAGTCTAGAGGGGGAGACAGATGTTACCATAAATGATTTGTCAATTTGTACTTTCCAAGCGCTTAGTACAGTGCTCTGCGCACAGTAAGCGCTCAATAAATACGATTGAATGAATGAATGATTTATAATGTGTGATTTAAAGACCGGTACATAAGCGCTGTGGGGTTTAGGATAGGCAAATACCAGATGCCCAAATGTTACAGATCCAAGTGCGTAGACGTCACAGACGGGAGAGGAAGAAAAGAGGGCTTAAATCGGGGAAGGCCTCTTGGAGGAGGTGTGACCTGAATAATGCTTTGAAGGTGGGGGAAAGTGGTGGTTTGGCCTATATAATGGGTCCAGGAACCTTTTATGGAGCCCTTGTCTGTGTGTTTGTCCAAACCCTTCTTGGTTTGGATATTTTGGGCCCACATAACTTCCTTCGGGGATGAATTCCCCACGCTCGTTATCCGCTAGGTGAAGAAGCAATGTGGCCTAGTGGAAAGAGCTCGGGTCCGGGTGTCAGAAGGACCCGGGTTCTAATCCCAGCTTTGCCACGTCCCTGCTGTGTGACTTCGGGAAAGTCACTTCATTCCTCTGTGCCTCTAAGGATTCTTCACCAGTCAGGTAGGGTTTCAAAATCTGGGAGGCCTTCCCAGACTGAGCCCCTTCCTTCCTCTCCCCCTCGTCCCCCTCTCCATCCCCCCCATCTTACCTCCTTCCCTTCCCCACAGCACCTGTATATATGTATGTTTGTACATATTTATTACCCCATTCATTTATTTATTTATTTATTTTACTTGTACATATCTATTCTATTTATTTTATTTTGTTAGTATGTTTGGTTTTGTTCTCTGTCTCCCCCTTTTAGACTGTGAGCCCACTGCTGGGTAGGGACTGTCTCTGTATGTTGCCAACTTGTACTTCCCAAGCGCTTAGTACAGTGCTCTGCACATAGTAAGCGCTCAATAAATACGATTGATGATGATGATGATGATGTTTCCCTCCCCCTTTAACAGTGAGCCCCATGTGGGATGGGAACTGTGTCTGATATGACATTGATTCTACCCCTATTATTATTGTTATTAAGAAGTGTTTCCTTCTGGTTGTTATTTTTTGAACTTCAGACCCTCAACATTCACGTAGAATCATCTCTTCATCAGAGGCAACATACGTTGAAACTCAACTAAATTTCAAGGACATATATACAGACAAATTTATACAGGAAATTTGTCTGTATATATGTATATATGTTTGTACATATTTATTACTCTATTTATTTTACTTGTACATATCTATTCTATTTATTTTATTTTGTTAGTATGTTTGGTTTTGTTCTCTGTCTCCCCCTTTTAGACTGTGAGCCCACTGTTGGGTAGGGACCCTCTCTATATGTTGCCAACTTGTACTTCCCAAGCGCTTAGTCCAGTACTCTGCACACAGTAAGCGCTCAATAAATATGATTGATTGATTGACAGATCTGATTAACAAATATCACAATTATCATCATTATTATTATTATTATTATTTGATTATTCCAGCTGTCCTTTTCTTTCTCTCACTGTGGCATTTGTTATTTGCTTACTATGCGCCACGCGCTTTACTAAGCAGTGCGGTAGGTACAAGGTTATTGGGTTAGAGACAGTCCCTGTCCCACATGGGGCTCACAGTCTTAATCCCCATTTTACAAATGAGGAAACTGAGGCCCAGAGAAGTGAAGTGACTTGCCCAAGGTCACAGAGCAGACAGGGTCGCAGCAGATAAGTGGCGGAACCAGGATTAGAACCCAGGTCCTTCTGACTCCCAAGTCCGTGTTTTATCATTCATTCATTAAATCGTATTTATTGAGCGCTTACTGTGTGCGGAGCACTGGACTAAGCGCTTGGGATGTACAAGTCGGCAACAGATAGAGATGGTCTCTACCCAATAACGGGCTCACAGTCTAGAAGGGGGGAGACAGACAACAAAACAAAACAAAACATGTAGACTAAGCGCTTAGTACAGTGCTCTGCACACAGTAAGCGCTCAATAAATACGATTGATTGATTGATGTAGACAGGTGATAATAATAATGATGGCAATTTATTAAGCGCTTACTATGTGCAAAGCACTTTCCTAAGCACTGGGGAGGTTACAAGGTGATCAGGTTGTCTCACGGCGGGGCTCACAGTCTTGATCCCCATTTTCCAGATGAGGGAACTGAGGCACAGAGAAGTGAAGTGACTTGCCCAACGTCACACAGCTGACAATTAGCAGAGCAGGGATTTGAACCCATGACCTCTGACTCCAAAGCCCGGGCTCTTTTCACTGAGCCACGCTGCTTCCCTCTGATCCAGGCAATTTATGACCAAGAAACTGAGTCACTTTGATTTCCCTCTGGGGCTGGTGCCAAATATATGATGTATGATTTAAAGTATCATACATCATCATATATTATATCATCTCATCTCAGAACCTGATGGCTTAGAAGCAGCATGGCCTAGTGGTTAGAGCCCGGTCCCGGGACTTCAGTAGGACCTGGGTTCTAATCCCGGCTCCACCACCTTTCTGCTGTGTGATCCTGACTGAGTCATTTCACTCCTCTGTGCCTCAGTTCCCTCATCTATAAAATGGGTTTTGAGACTGTGAGCCCCACGTGGGACAGGGAGTGGATCCAACCTGATTAGCTTTTTTCTTTAATCGTATTTATTGAGCGCTTACTGTGTGCAGAGCACTGTACTAAGCGCTTGGGAAGTACAAGTTGGCAACATATAGAGACTTGTATTTACCTCAGCCCTTAGCTGAGTGCCTTCCCCCCTACCCCACCTCTAGACTGTAAGCTGCTTGTGGACGGGGAATGTGTCTGCTTATTCTTCTTTCCCCAGCGCTCAGTACAGTGCTCTGTATATAGTAAGCATTCAACAAATACGATAGAACAATCAATCGTATTTATTAAGCGCTTACATAGAACAAATGAATAGGAGATTCTCTCTCAAAGACAACCACAGTGATGGCGCAGCCTCTCACTGTAGGCAGCAACGACTTCAAACCAGAGGATAAGAGTTGTGGTATTTGCTAAGCTCTTATTATATGCCAGGCATTGTACTAAGCGCCGGGGTAGATAAGAATCTGTCAGGTTGGAATACACCTGGAGCAAAGAAGCCGGTTTCCGCCCTAGAGAATGCAAATCTCAGCGATTTCCACTCTTCTTCCCATTAATTAAGCTGTCTGAAATGATGCAAAAATAAACCCGGTAATGACCCCTCCACCCACTGAAGGAGAAAACAACTATTAAAACCAAGACTTGAATCCTTCACCCGCCCAACCTTTCCAGAAAAGCGGACTTAATGATGGCCAACTCCTCCACGAAGGGCAGAACCCAAAGTTCGCTGTGCCAACAGAGTCGTATTTCGCCGTGCCTCAGTTCCTTCATCTGCAAAATGGGGGTTCGACACCTCTTTCTCCTTCCTCCTTTTTTTTTTTTGGCATTTGTTAAGCGCTTACTTAACTTGGCTAGAACCCAGGACCTCTGACTCCTTCGCCTGTGCTCTTTCCCCTAGGCCACGGGGCACCCATGGTTGTCTGTCTACCCATGATTGGAGAAGCAGCGTGGCTCAGTGGAAAGAGCCCAGGCTTTGGAGTCAGAGGTCATGGGTTCTAATCCCAGCTCCGCCGCTTGTCAGCTGTGGGACTTTGCGCAAGTCACTTCTCGGGGCCTCAGTGACCTCATCTGTAAAATGGGGATGAAGACTGTGAGCCCCCCGTGGGACAACCTGATCATCTTGTAACCTCCCTAGGGCTTAGAACAGTGCTTTGCACACAGTAAGTGCTTAATAAATGCTATCACTATTATTATTATTACCCCACTTCAATCTGTTCTTCATTCTGCTGCCCAGATCATCTTTGTGCAGAAACGCTCTGGGCATGTCACTCCCCTTCTCAAAAATCTCCAGTGGCTGCCTGTCAACCTACAAATCAAGCAAAAACTCCTCACTCTTGGCTTCCAGGCTGTCCATCACCTCACCCCCTACTACCTCACCTCCCTTCTCTCCTTCTCCAGCCCAACCTGCACCCTCCATTCCTCTGCCACCACTAACCTCCTCACGGTGCCTCATTCTCGCCCGTCCCGCTGTCGACCTCCGGCCCACGTCCTCCCCTGGCCCGGAATGCCCTCCCTCTGCCCATCCGCCAATCTAGCTCTCTTCCTCCCTTCAAAGCCCTACTAAGAGCTCACCTCCTCCAGAAGGCCTTCCCAGATTGAGCCCCCCTTTTCCTCCTCCCCTCCCCATCACCCCCTACTCCCTCCCGCTGCTCTACCCCCTTTCCCGCCCCACAGCACTTGCGTATATTTGCACATATTTATTACTCTATTTTATTAACAATGTGTATATATCTATAATTCTATTAATCTATTCTGATGGCATTGACACCTGTCCACTTGTTTTATTTTGTTGTCTGTCTCCCCCTTCTAGACTGTGAGCCCGTTGTTGGGTAAGGACCGTCTCTAACTGTTGCCGAATTCTACTTTCATTCATTCATTCATTCATTCAATCGTATTTATTGAGCGCTTACTGTGTGCAGAGCACTGTACTAAGCGCTTGGAAAGTACAATACAGCAATAGAGGCAATCCCTACCCACAGCAGGCTTACAGTCTAGAGGGGGGAGACAGGCAACAAAACAAGTAAACAGGCATCAATATAAATAAATTGAATTATCGATATATACATATATACATAAGTGTTGTGGGGCAGGGACGGGGGGAAGAGCAAAGGGATAAGAGTCAAGGTGACGCAGAAGGCTGGGGGAGAGAAATCTCCACTGAAGATCCATCCTCTGGACAAAGCATTCCCAGATGAACTCCCTAACCCAGGGATACAGTCCTCTCTAGCAACTCATAATAATAATAATTGTGGTATTCGTTAAGCGTTTACTACATGCCAGGCACTGTACTAAGCAAGAGCTTTCCAAGGGCTTAGTACAGTGCTCTGCACACAGTAAGCGCTCAATAAATATGACTGAATGAATGAATGAAAATGCTCTGCACACAGTAAGCGTTCACTAAATACGACTGAATGAATGAATGAATGAAAGGGCTTAACACAATTATTATTTGAATTTGCCACTGCCTACAGTGAGAGGCTGCATCCATAACCGTGTCTTTGAGAAAGAATTTCCTGCATACTTGGTCCCTGAAAATCCAGTAGTGTTCTTTCTGTCATCCCGCCCCCCGGCCATGAGGCCTTCCCAGACTGAGCCCCCTTTTACCTCTCCTCCTCCCCATCCCCCCTGCCCTACCTTCTTCCCCTCCCCACAGCACCTGTATATATGTTTGTACAGATTTATCACTCTATTTATTTTACTTATACATATTTACTATTCTATTTATTTTGTTAATGATGTGCATCTAGCTTTACTTTACTTGGAGTACCTCCTCCAAGAAGCCTTCCCAGACTGAGCCCCCTTTATCCTCTCCTCCTCCCCATCCACCCCGCCCTACCTCCTTCCCCTCCCCACAGCACCTGTATATCTTTGTACAGATTTATTATTCTATTTATTTTACTTGTACATATTTACTATTCTATTGATTTTGTTAATGATGTGCATCTAGCTTTATTTCTATTTATTCTGATGACCTGACACCAGTCCACATGTTTTGTTTTGTTGTCTGTCTCCCCCTTCTAGACTGTGAGCCTGTTGTTGGCTAGGGACCATCTCTATATGTTGCCAACTTGTACTTCCCAAGCGTTTAGTACAGTGCTCTGCACACAGTCAGCGCTCAATTAATACGATTGAATGAATGAGTGAATGAACTCGAAGCCAACGGCTGAAAAGGGCAGGTTTGAGGACAATTTGCAGTTGCCGATCTAGCAGTCGATCCCCTTGCCCCCTCTTACTGCACCTCACTACTCTCCTACTCAATCAATCAATCAATCAATAGTATTTATTGAGTGCTTACTGCATGCAGAGTACTGTACTAAGCGCTTGGGAAGTACAAGTTGGCAACATATAGAGACGGTCCCTACCCAACAGTGGGCTCACAGCTGGCCCTGCTGAGAGCTCACCTCCTCCAGGAGGCCTTCCCAGACTGAGCCCCTTCCCTCCTCTCCCCCTCGTCCCCCTCTCCATCCCCCCATCTTACCTCCTTCCCTTCCCCACAGCACCTGGATATATGGATATATGGTTGTACATATTTATTACTCTATTTATTTATTTATTTATTTTACTTGTACATTTCTATCCTATTTATTTTATTTTGTTGGTATGTTTGGTTCTGTTCTCTGTCTCCCCCTTTTAGACTGTGAGCCCACTGTTGGGTAGGGACTGTCTCTATGTGTTGCCAATTTGTACTTCCCAAGCGCTTAGTACAGTGCTCTGCACATAGTAAGCGCTCAATAAATACGATTGATTGATAGAAGGGGGAGACAGAGAACAAAACCAAACATATTAACAAAATAAAATAAATAGAATAGATAAGTACAAGTAAAATAAATAGAGTAATAAATATGTACAAACATATATATACACAGCCCTCCCACTTTGCTCCTCTAACGCCAGCCATCTCACCATACCTCCATCTCATGTCTCTCGCCGCCAACCCATCATTCATTTATTATAATGATGGCATTTGTTAATAATAATAATAATTATGGCATTTGTTAAGCGCTTACTATGTGCAAAACACTGTTCTAAGCGCTGGGGGGATACAAGGTGATCAGGTTGTCCCACGTGGGGCTCACAGTAATCATCCCCATTTTACAGATGAGGTAACTGAGGCTCTGAGAAGTTAAGTGACTTGCCCAAGGTCACACAGCAGACATGTGGCGGAGCCGGGATTCGAACACATGCCCTCTGACTCCAAAGCCCGTGCTCTTTCCACTAAGCCACGCTGCTTCTCTGTTTACTACATGCAAAACACTGTTCTGAGCGCTGGGGAGGTTACAAGGTGATCAGGTTGTCCCACGGGAGGTTCACAGTCCTCATCCCCATTTTACAGATGAGGGAACTGAGGCCCAGAGAAGTTAAGTGACTTGCCCAAAGTCACACAGCTGGCTGTATTTATTGAGCGCTTACTGTGTGCACAGCACTGGTCTAAGCGCTTGGAAAGTACAGTTCGGCAACAGAGACAATCCCTCCCCAACAACGGGCTCACAATCTAGAAGGGGGAGACAGACAACAAAACAAAACAAGGAGACAGGCACCAATAGCATCATAATAAACAGAATTATAGATTTATACACATCTTTAATAAAATAAATGGAATAATAAATATGTACAAATACATGCAAATGCTGTAGGGCTGGGAAGGGGGTAGAGCAGAGGGAGGGAGTAGGGGAATTGGGAAAGGGAGGCCCACTTCCTGCCTCTGGCTTGGAATGCCCTCCTTCCTCATATCCGACAGACCATCACTCTCCCCACCTTCAAAGCCTTATGGAAGGCCCACCTCCTCCAAGAGGCCTTCCCCGACTAAGCCCTCATTTCCTCTTCTCTCACTCCCTTCTCCGTCGCCCTGACTTGCTCCCTTTCTTCATCCCCCCTCCCAGTCGCACACCACTCATCTGCATATCTGCAATTTTATTTATTTATATTAATGTCTGTAGACTGACATTAGTGTCAGTCTACACTAGACTGTAGTTTGCTGTGGCCAGGGAATGTGGCTGTTATAGAGAGAAGCAGCATAATAATAATAATAATAATGGCATTTATAAAGCGCTTACTATGGGCAAAGCACTGTTCTGAGCACTGGGGAGGTAACAAGGTGATCAGGTTGTCCCATGGGGGGCTCACAGTCTTCACCTCCATTTTACAGATGAGGTAACTGAGGCCCAGAGAAGTGAAGTGACTTGCCCAAAGTCACCCAGCTGACAATTGGCGGAGCCGGGATTTGAACCCCTGACCTCGGACTCCAACGCCCGGGCTCTTTCCACTGAGCCACGCTGCTTCCCCATCTAGACTAGGCTTGGGCCTAGAGGATAGTCAGAAGGTCAGAAGGGTTTTAATCCCGGCTCTGCCACTTGTCTGCTGTGTGACCTGGGGCAAGTCACTTCACTTCTCTGGGCCTCAGTTACCTTATCTGTAAATGGGGATCAAGACTGTGAGCCCCACGTGGGACAGGGACTGTATCCAACCTGACTGTTTGTACCTCACTGCTCAATACAGTGCCGGGCACATGGTAAGCACTCAACAAATACTGCAATTATATCATTATTATTATTATTATTATATTGTACTCTCCGAAGCACTTGGCTTAGTGCTCTGTCTCTTAGTGCTCTTAGTGTAATCAATCAATCAATCAATCAATCGTATTTATTGAGCACTTACTGTGTGCAGAGCACTGTACTAAGCTCTTGGGAAGTATAAGTTGGCAACATATAGAGACGATCCCTACCCAACAGTGGGCTCACAGTCTAAAAGATAATAATAATAATTTAATACGTGGCATTTGTTAAGCACTTACTATGTGCCAGGCACTGCATTAAGCGCTGGGGTGGATATAAACAAATCGGGTTCATTCATTCATTCAATCGTATTTATTGAGCGCTTACTGTGTGCAGAGCACTGTACTGAGCACATGGGAAGTACAAGTTGGCAACATCCCGGACACGCCAATTGCCAGCTGTGTGACTTTGGGCAAGTCACTTCACTTCTCTGGGCCTCAGTAACCCCATCTGCAAAATGGGGATGAAGACTATGAGCCCCCCGTGGGATAACCTGATCACCTTGTAACCACCCCAGCGCTTAGAACAGTGCTCTGCACATAGTAAGCGCTTAACAAATGCCATCTTTATTATTATTATTATCTAGAGACGGTCCCTACCCAACAACGGGTTCACAGTCTAGAAGGGGGAGACAGACAACAAAATATGTGGACAGGCATCAAGTCATCAGAATAAATAGAAATAAAGCTAGATGCACAACATGAACAAAATAAATACAATAGTAAATATGTATGTTCAGCGCTTAGAACAGTGCTTTGCGCATAGTAAGTGCTTAACAAATACCATCATTATTATTATTATTATTATTATTATTACAAGTAAAATAAACAGAGTAATAGAGTATTGGACACAGTCCCTGTCCCACATGGGGCTTCCAGCCTTCATCCCCATTTTACAGATGAAGTAACTGAGGCCCGGAGACGTGAAGCGACTTGGCCAAGGTCACACAGCAGACAAGTGGTGGAAGTGGGATTAGAACCCATGACCTTCTGACTCTATCCACTATGCCACGTTGCTTTTCCAGAGCGCTCAATAAACACGACTCACTGACTAAATGACTTTCAATCCATCATTCCCTTGCGGCAAAATCCGACCGTTCTGATTTCTCCGGGGCTGTCCCGTCTTTCTCTGCTGGGAAGCAGTGTGGCTTAGTGGAAAGAGCACAGGGTTGGGAGTCAGAGGACATGGGTTCTAATTCCGGCTCCGCCACGTGTCTGCTGTGTGATCTTGGGCAAGTCATTTCATTTCTCTGTGCCTCAGTTACCTCATCGGCCAAATGAGCCCCACGTGGGACAACCTGATTACCTTGTATCTCCCCCAGCGCTTAGAACAGTGCTTGGCACGTAGTAAGCGCTTAACAAATACCATCATCATCAAAAGAGCAGCGATGGGTCCCCGTGGAAATCTGGTCTCATCGGGGTGAACAAAATGCAGTTGCTCAGATATCTAAAATCTAGTCTAGACTGTGAGCCCCATGTGGGACAACCTGATTACCTTGTATCCCCCCCCCAGTGCTTAGAACAGTACTTGGCACATAGTAAGCACTTAAAATATTATCAGCATTATTATTATTATTATTACTATTATTAGTCTTCCTGGTGGCATGGAAGACTGCGATATCTGTCTCCCTGTGGGCAGGGACTGTATCTATTGTTCCACTGTGCTCTCCCAAGTGCTTAGAATAATAATGATGATAATAATAATAATGGCATTTATTCATTCATTCATTCAATTGTATTTATTGAGCGCTTACTGTGTGCAGAGCACTGTACTAAGCGCTTGGGAAGTACAAGTTGGCAACATACAGAGACAGTCCCGACCCAACAGTGGGCTCACAGTCTAGAAGGGGGAGACAGAGAACAAAACAAAACATATTAACAGAATAAAATAAATAGAATATGTACAAGTAAAATATAGTAATTCATTCATTCAATCGTATTTATTGAGCGCTTACTGTGTGCAGAGCACTGTACTAAGCGCTTAGGAAGTACAAGTTGGCAATCAATCAATCACATTTATTGAGCGCTTACTGTGTGCAGAGCACTGTACTAAGCGCTTGGGAAGTACAAGTCGGCAACATATAAAGACAATCCCTACCCAACAGTGGGCTCACAGTCTAGAAGGGGGAGACAGAGAACAAAACAAGACATATTAACAGAATAAAATAAACAGAATATGTACAAGTAAAATAAATAGAGGAATTCATTCATTCAATCGTATTTATTGAGCGCTTACCGTGTGCAGAGCACTGTACTAAGAGCTCGGGAAGTCCGAGTTGGCCTCCACTATCATCCTCACCCTCCCGACACCAGGGGCGGGGGATTGATAGGAAAGACCGGCCTCTCTTCCCGTGAGAGGGAAACCAATAAGTAGGTTCCACCCTGTCTGGCCTGGTCTTCCTTTGGCACTTCCACTTTTAAGAGCGGGAGAGGCCCTGGATGAGTCTGGCCCGAGGGAAATACACAACACGACACGACACAACACAACACACACACTCTCTCTCTCTCCCTCCAACCCTCTCTACCTCCTGACCAACCTGGGCCACCAAGGGACGGCACTTACTATGTGCAAAGCACTGTTCTAAGCGCTGGAGAGTGTACAAGGTGATCAGGTTGTCCCACGGGGGGCTCATAGTCTTCATAGTCTCATAGTCTTATTTATTTAATTTTACTTGTACATATCTATTCTGTTTATTTTATTTTGTTAATATCTTTTGTTTTGTTCTCTGTCTCCCCGTTCTAAACTGTGAGCCCACTGTTGGGTAGGGACCGTCTCTATATGTTGCCAACTTGTACTTCCCAAGCACTTAGTACAGTGCTCTGCACACAGTAAGCACTCAATAAATACGACTGATTGATTGATTGATTCATCCCCGTTTTACAGATGAGGTAACTGAGGCCCAGAGAAGTGAAGTGACTTGCCCTAAGTCACACAGCTGACAGTTGGCGGAGCCGGGATTTGAACCCCTGACCTCTGACTCCAAAGCCCGGGCCCTTTCCACTGAGCCACGCTGCTTCTCTTGGTATAGAGCCCCGCACACAGTAAGTGCTCAAAAAATACTACTGAAAGAATGATTTCCATTCATACCCTTTAAAATTCCCAAACCTCCAAAGCAGTGATAGACCTGCGTGCGGTAATTCTCTGTAAAGTGCTTTTTAATTCATTCACTCAATCGTATTTATTGAGCGCTGACTGTGGGCAGAGCACTGTACTAAGCGCTTGGGAAGTAAAATCGGCACTATATAGAGACGGTGCCTACCCAACAAGGGGCTCAATTGAACTATTAACTGTGCCCATGTGGATGTTAAGCTAGATGTTAAACCCAAACATGATAGTATTAATAATAATAATGGCATTTTTTAAGCGCTTACTATGTGCACAGCACTGTTCTAAGCACTGGGGAGGTTACAAAGTAATCTGGTTGTCCCATGGGGGGCTCACAGTCTTAGTCCCCATTTTACAGATGAGGTAACTGAGGCCCAGAGAAGTTAAGTGACTTGCCCAAAGTCACCCAGCTGACAATTGGCAGAGCCGGGATTTGAACCCATGACCTCTGACTCCAAAGCCCGTGCTCTGTTTCTAGACTGTGAGCCCACTGTTGGGTAGGGACTGTCTCTATATGTTGCCAACTTGTACTTTCCAAGCGCTTAGTACAGTGCTCTGCACACAGTAAGTGCTCAATAAATACGATTGATTGATTGATTGATTGAACCACGCTGTTTCTCAATTCTTAATTATGAGTATGAGGAATTTATTAAGTGCGTACTATGTGCTAAAAACTAGGGTAGATACAAGATCAATCAACGGTACTTACTGATCACTTGCTGTGTGCAGAGCACTGTCTTAAGCACTGGGTTAGATACAAGCTAATCAGGATCGGCACAGTCCATGGCCGACATGGCGCTCACAGTCTCAGTCCCCATTTGACAGATGAGGTAACTGAGGCCCAGAGAAGCGAAGTGACTTGCCCAAGGTGACACAGCTGACAAGTGGTGGAGCCGGCATAAAAACCCAGGACCTTCTGACTCCCAAGCCCGGGTTCATTCATTCATTCATTCAATCGTATTTATTGAGAACTTCACCTTCCTCTCCCCCTCGTCCCCCTCTCCATCCCCCCCCTTACCTTCTTCCCTTCCCCACAGCACCTGTATATATGTATATATGTTTATACTTATTTATTACTCTATTTAATATTTGTACATATCTATTCTATTTATTTTATTTTGTTAGCATGTTTGGTTTTGTTCTCTGTCTCCCCCTTTTAGACTGTGAGCCCACTGTTGGGTAGGGACTGTCTCTATATGTTGCCAATTTGTACTTCCCAAGCGCTTAGTACAGTGCTCTGCACATAGTAAGTGATCAATAAATACGATTGATGATGATGATATATGTTTGTACATATTTATTACTCTATTTATGTATTTATTTATTTATTTATTTGTACATATCTATTCTATTTATTTTATTTTGTTAGCATGTTTGGTTTTGTTCTCTGTCTCCCCCTTTTAGACTGTGAGCCCGCTGTTGGGTAGGGACTGTCTCTATATGTTGCCAACTTGTACTTCCCAAGCGTTTAGTACAGTGCTCTGCACAAAGTAAGTGCTCAATAAATACGATTGATTGATTGATTGATTGCAGAACACTGTACTAAGCGCTTGGGAAGTCCAACTTGGCAATATATAGAGACAGTCCCTACCCAACAGCGGGCTCACAGTCTAGAAGATAGAAGGTTTTATCCAGGCTCAGTGGAAAGAGCCCGGGCTTTGGAGTCCGAGGTCATGGGTTCAAATCCCCACTCCACCACTTGTCAGCTGTGTGACTTTGGGCAAGTCACTTCACTTCTCTGGGCCTCAGTGACCTCATCTGTAAAACGGGGATGAAGACTGTGAGCCCCCCGTGGGACAACCTGTTCACCACGTAACCTCCCCGGCGCTTAGAACAGCGCTTTGCACATAGTAAGAGCTTTATAAATGAAAAAAAAAGAGTATTTGTTTAGCACTTACTACGGGCCAGGCATGTTTTAGCCAAACTGTGTAGTGAAAGCACGTGTTATATCAGAAATGACTATACGCAATTCCACCACTAATCCTAATGGCTTAAATATTACAAAAGAGAAAAATGAAATCTATAGCCGAGACAGACTCCCTTTGTTGGAAAAAAAAAGTTCTCCAATCCAGCCTGGTCTAGTGACAACCGAACTGAAGGTCTTTATTTATTTTATTTTTTCTTTTTTTTAAGCCTGAGACTTTGAAGTCTAATCATTAACAGACCACCTCCACAATCACGGCTTCAAAGTGCTTTAAAAAGGCCAACCGAAAGGCCTCTTTACTTGCCAAAACTCCAATCAATCAATCAATCAATCAATCGTATTTATTGAGCGCTTACTATGTGCAGAGCACCATACTAAGCGCTTGGGAAGTACAAATTGGCAACACATAGAGACAGCCCCTACCCAACAGTGGGCTCACAGTCTAAAAGGGGGAGACAGAGAACAGAACCAAACATACCAACAAAATAAAATAAATAGGATAGAAATGTACAAGTAAAATAAATAAATAAATAAGTAAATAAATAGAGTAATAAGTAACTCCAGAAGTTTCTCCTCTTCCGACACTTCCAAGGACCAACCGGTCAAATGCTTAATGACGCGTGCCAACTGGTTTCCAGAAGCCTAACTGGTTCTTGGAAGCAGAGAAGCAGCATGGTCTAGTGAAGACAGCACCCGCCCGGCAGTCAGAAGGTCATGGGTTCTAATCCCGGTTCTGCCACTTGTCTGTGTGATCCCGGGCAAGTCACTTGCCTTCCCTGTGCCTCGGTTCCCTCATCCGGAAAATGAAGATTGAGACTGTGAGCCCCACATGGGACAGGGACTGTGTCCAACCTGATTTGCTTGTATTCACCCCAGGGCTTAAGCACACCGTAAGCGCTTAACAAATACCGTAATTATTATTATTATTATTGGCAAAGGCCACAGACTTCTGGTAGGCAAGAAAATAGAAGGATCTATCAATCAACGAGCTGCGTGCAGGGCACTGTTTTAAGCACCGGGTTAGAGACGAGCTAATCAGGATTGACACAGTCCATGGCCGACGTGGGACTCGCCGTTTTCGTTCCCATTTGACAGATGAGGGAACGGAGGGGAAGGCATCATCATCATCAATCGTATTTACTGAGCGCTTACTGTGTGCAGAGCACTGTACTAAGCGCTTGGGAAGTCCAAATTGGCAACATAGAGAGACAGTCCTTACCCAACAGCGGGCTCACAGTCTAAAAGGGGGAGACGGAGAACAAAACCAAACATACTAACATGGCCGACATGGGACTCGCCGTTTTCGTTCCCATTTGACAGATGAGGGAACTGAGGGGAAGGCATCATCATCATCATCAATCGTATTTACTGAGCGCTAACTGTGTGCAGAGCACCGTACTAAGCGCTTGGGAAGTACAAATTGGCAACATAGAGAGACAGTCCCTACCCAACAGCGGGCTCACAGTCTAAAAGGGGGAGACGGAGAACACCACCAAACATACTAACATGGCCGACATGGGACTCGCCGTTTTCGTTCCCATTTGACAGATGAGGGAATTGAGGGGAAGGCATCATCATCATCAATCGTATTTATTGAGCGCTTACTGTGTTTAGAGCACTGTACTAAGCGCTTGGGAAGTACCAATTGGCAACATAGAGAGACACTCCCTACCCAACAGGGGGCTCACAGTCTAAAAGGGGGAGACGGAGAACAAAACCAAACATACTAACAAAATAAAATAAATAGAATAGATATGTACAAGTAAAATAAATAAATAAATAACTAGAGTAATAAATCTGTACAACCATATATACATATAAACAGCTGCTGTGGGGAAGGGAAGGAGGTAAGATGGGGGGGATGGAGGGGGGATGAGGGGGAAGAGGGTTCATATCCCAGCTCCACCAATTGCCAGCTGTGTGACTTTGGGCAAGTCACTTCAATCAATCAATCAATCAATCGTATTTATTGAGCGCTTACTGTGAGCAGAGCACTGTACTAAGCGCTTGGGAAGTACAAGTTGGCAACATATAGAGACAGTCCCTACCCAATGGTGGGCTCACAGTTTAGAACGGGGAGACGGAGAACAAAACAAAACATATTAACAAAATAATAATAGATATGTACAAGTAAAATAAATAAATAAATAGAGTAATAAATATGTACAAACATATATACCTATATACAGGCAGACTTTGATATAAATAAACAAGTGACGGATACGGACAGAAGCGCTGTGGGGATGGGGGCGGAGTATAGGGGGAAAATCAGGGTGACACAGAAGGGAGTGGGAAAGGAGGAAAGGAAAGTTTAGTCAGGGAAGGCTTCTTGGAGGAAATGTGCCATGAATAAGGTTTTGAAAAAAGGGAGAGGAATTGTCTGTCGGATATGAAGAGGAAGGGCATTCCAGGCCAGGGGCAGGACACGGGCCTGGAAAATGTAAACAATTAAGACGCTTATTTGGGAAAGGCCCTCCGCTAAGGGACTTGCCCAGTGTCGTACGGCAGACAAGTGGCAGAGCCAGGATTAGATCGCAAGGTCCCGGGTTCTAATTCTGACTCCTCCACTTGTCTGCTGTGTGAACTCAGGCAAGTGACTTCCCTTCTTTGGGCCTCAGTTTCCTCAGCTGTCAAATAAAGACTGTGAGCCCCACAGAGGACATGGACTGTGTCCAACCTCATTAATAATAATAATAATGGCATTTGTTAAGCACTTACTATGTGCCAGGCACTGTACTAAGTGCTGGGGCACTATACAATAGATAGGGTGCATCTATCCTAGCGCTTAGCACATTGTCTGGCACATAGTATTCATTCATTCAATCGTATGTATTGAGCGCTTACTGTGTGCAGAGCACTGTACTAAGCGCTTGGGAAGTACAAGTTGGCAACATATAGAGACAGTCCCAACCCAACAGTGGGTTCACAGTCTAGAAGGGGGAGACAGAGAACAAAACAAAATATATTAACAAAATAAAATAAATAGAGCAAATATGCACAAATAAAATAGAGTAAAATAAATAGACTAAAATAAATAGAGTAAGTATATAGTAAGTATATATAATCGATCGTATTTATTGAGCGCTTACTGTGTGCAGAGCACTGTACTAAGCGCTTATATATAGTAAGTAAGTAGTAAGTACATAGTAAGCAGTGTGAGAAGCAGCGTGGCTTAGTGGCAACAGCCTGGGCTTGGGAGTCTGAGGTCGTGAGTTCTAATCCCGACTCTGCCATTTGTCTGCTGTGTGACCTTAGGCAAATCACTTCACTTCTCTGTGCCTCAGTTCCCTCATCTGTAAAATGGGGATTAAGACTGTGAGCCCCGTGTGAGCTTAGAACAGTGCTTGGCACATAGTAAGCGCTTAACAAATACCATTGGTATTATTATTATGCACCAGGCACTGTACTAAGCGCTGGGGTGGATATAGACAAATGAGGTTGGACAGAGTCCCTGTCTCATGCAGGGCTCACAGTCTCAATATCTCCATTTTACAGATAAGGCCACTGAGGCCCAGAGAACTGAAGTGACTTGCCCAAGGACACAGGGCAGACAAGCGGCAGAGCCGCGATGGGAAACAACGACCTTCTGACTCCCAGCCCCGGGCTCTAGCCACCTCCCCATGCTGCCAAAGAATTGTACTAAGCGTCACTATCATCATCATCTAAGCAGATGCCATGCGACGAAGAAAGAAAAAATGGTATTTGTTAAGCGCTTACTATGTGCCAAGCACTGAAGAACTGTGCTAAGTGCAATTATCATCATTAATTAAGCGTATTCTATGTGCCGAAGAATTGATTTATATTAATGCCTGTCCCCCCCGCTAGACTGTAAGCTCGCTGTGGGCAGGGAGCATGTCTGTTTATTGTTCTAATAATAATAATTATTATTATGGTATTTGTTAATAATAATAATAATAATAATAATAATAATAATAATGATGGATTTTTATAATGGTATTTATTAAGGCTTACTATGTGCAAAGCACTGTTCTAAGCGCTGGGGAGGCTACAAAGTGATCGGGTTGTCCCACGGGGGGCTCACAGTCTTCATCCCCATTTTACAGATGAGGGAACTGAGGCCCAGAGAAGTGAAGTGACTTGCCCAAAGTCACACAGCTGACAATTGGTGGAGCCAGGATTTGAACCCATGACTTCCCCCTTCCCTTTCCTTCCCTTCCTTTGAAGCCCACATTATTCGCCTCTACCACCCCCTCCAGATTCTTGTAGCCGTCATCTACCGCCCTCCGGGCCCCACTTCCAACTTCTTTAACGACTTTGACCCCTTCCTCACATTCCTTCTCTCCTTCTCCATGCCCACTCTGATCCTCGGAGACTTCAATATCCACATGGATATCCCTAACGACTCCTCTGCCGCCCGCCTTCTATCTCTCCTTGACGCTGCCAACCTCTTCCTCCACCCCACCTCACCCACTCACCAACTTGGTCATACCCTCGACCTCATCATCTCCTACCGCTGCACTGTGTCCACCCTCACCAACTCTGTGATCCCTCTCTCTGATCATAATCTTCTCACCTGCCTCCTCACTCACACTCCTTTCCCCTGTAAATCCGTATTACTCCCTCACAGAGATCTCCGCTCTCTGGACCCCACCCATCTTTCGGAGCGCCTCACACCCCACCTCGCCGCCCTCTCCTCTCTACCCAGTCTTGATGATCAGATTACTGCTCTCAACTCTACCCTTTCTACTCAGCTAGACTCGCTCGCTCCCCTTTCCCTTCGCCGCTCTCGCACCACTAACCCCCAGCCCTGGATCACTGCCACTGTCCGCCTCCTTCGCTCTTATGCTCGAGCTGCCGAACGCTGCTGGCGAAAGTCTAAACACCATGCCAACCTCGTTCACTTCAAGTTTATCCTTTCCTGCCTTAACTCAGCCCTCTCTTCTGCCAGACAAAACTATTTCTCCTCCCTTATTGACACCCATGCCCATCACCCCCGCCAGCCCTTCCGTACATTCAACTCCCTTCTCAGGCCCCCGGTTCCTCCCCCTCCTCCTTCCCTCACCCCCAACGATCTGGCCTCCTACTTCATTAACAAAATTAAATCCATCAGGTCCGACCTCCCCAAAGTCTCTTCCCCCCTTTCTCCAACCCCCTGGCTCTCAACACTCTCTGCTACTCTCCCATCCTTCCCAGCGGTATCCTCAGAGGAACTCTCCTCCCTCCTCTCAAGTGCTACTCCGGCCACCTGTGCTTCTGACCCCATTCCCTCTCATCTTATGAAATCTCTCGCTCCATCCCTTCTCCCCTCCTTAACTTCCATCTTCAACCGCTCACTCTCCACTGGTTCCTTCCCCTCTGCCTTCAAACATGCCCATGTCTCTCCCATCCTAAAAAAACCCTCTCTTGACCCCACCTCACCTTCTAGTTATCGTCCCATTTCCCTCCTACCATTCCTTTCCAAACTCCTTGAACGAGTTGTCTACACGCGCTGCCTAGAATTCCTCAACAACAACTCTCTCCTCGACCCCCTCCCGTCTGGCTTCCGTCCCCTTCATTCCACGGAAACTGCGCTCTCAAAGGTCACCAATGACCTCCTGCTTGCCAAATCCAACGGCTCCTACTCTGTCCTAATCCTCCTCGACCTCTCAGCTGCCTTCGACACTGTGGACCACCCCCTTCTCCTCAACACGTTATCTGACCTTGGCTTCACAGACTCCGTCCTCTCCTGGTTCTCCTCTTATCTCTCCGGTCGTTCTTTCTCAGTCTCTTTTGCAGGCTCCTCCTCCCCCTCCCATCCCCTTACTGTGGGGGTTCCCCAAGGCTCAGTGCTTGGTCCCCTTCTGTTCTCAATATACACTCACTCCCTTGGTGACCTCATTCGCTCCCACGGCTTCAACTATCATCTCTACGCTGATGACACCCAGATCTCCATCTCTGCCCCTGCTCTCTCCCCCTCCCTCCAGGCTCGCATCTCCTCCTGCCTTCAGGACATCTCCATCTGGATGTCCGCCCGCCACCTAAAGCTCAACATGTCGAAGACTAAGCTCCTTGTCTTCCCTCCCAAACCTTGTCCTCTCCCTGACTTTCCCATCTCTGTTGACGGCACTACCATCCTTCCCGTCTCACAAGCCCGCAACCTTGGTGTCATCCTCGACTCCGCTCTCTCATTCACCCCTCACATCCAAGCCGTCACCAAAACCTGCCGGTCTCAGCTCCGCAACATTGCCAAGATCCGCCCTTTCCTCTCCATCCAAACCGCTACCCTGCTAATTCAAGCTCTCATCCTATCCCGTCTGGACTACTGCACCAGCCTTCTCTCTGATCTCCCATCCTCGTGTCTCTCTCCACTTCAATCCATACTTCATGCTGCTGCCCGGATTATCTTTGTCCAGAAACGCTCTGGACATATTACTCCCCTCCTCAAAAACCTCCAATGGCTACCGATCAATCTGCGCATCAAGCAGAAACTCCTCACCCTGGGCTTCAAGGCTGTCCATCACCTCACCCCCTCCTACCTCACCTCCCTTCTCTCCTTCCACAGCCCCGTCTGCACCCTCCGCTCCTCCACCGCTGATCTCCTCACCGTACCTCGCTCTCGCCTGTCCCACCATCGACCCCAGGCCCACGTCATCCCCCGGGCCTGGAATGCCCTCCCTCTGCCCATCCGCCAAGCTAGCTCTCTTCCTCCCTTCAAGGCCCTGCTGAGAGCTCACCTCCTCCAGGAGGCCTTCCCAGACTGAGCCCCTTCTTTCCTCTCCCCCTCGTCCCCCTCTCCATCCCCCCGTCTTACCTCCTTCCCTTCCCCACAGCACCTGTATATATGTATATATGGTTGTACATATTTATTACTCTATTTATTTATTTATTTATTTATTTATTTTACTTGTACATTTCTATCCTACTTATTTTATTTTGTTGGTATGTTTGGTTCTGTTCTCTGTCTCCCCCTTTTAGACTGTGAGCCCACTGTTGGGTAGGGACTGTCTCTATGTGATGCCAATTTGTACTTCCCAAGCGCTTAGTACAGTGCTCTGCACATAGTAAGCGCTCAATAAATACGATTGATTGATTGATTGATTGATTGACCTCTGACTCCAAAGCCTGGGCTCTTTCCACTGAGCCACGCTGCTTCTCTATTTATTGAGCGCTTACTGTGCGCAGAGCATTCATTCATTCATTCAATCGTATTTATTGAGCGCTTACTGTGCGCAGAGCATTCGTTCATTCAATCATATTTATTGAGCGCTTGCTGTGTGCAGAGCATTCATTCATTCATTCAATCGTATTTATTGAGCGCTTACTGTGCGCAGAGCATTCATTCATTCAATCGCATTTACTGAGCACTTACTGTGCACAGAGCATTCATTCATTCATTCAATCGTATTTATTGAGCGCTTACTGTGCGCAGAGCATTCATTCATTCAATCGTATTTATTGAGCACTTACTGTGCGCAGAGCATTCATTCATTCATTCAATCGTATTTATTGAGCACTTACTGTGCGCAGAGCATTCATTCATTCATTTAATCGTATTTATTGAGTGCTTTCTGTGCGCATTCATTCATTCAATCGTATTTATTGAGCGCTTACTGTGTGCAGAGCAGTTATTCATTTAATCGTATTTACTGAGTGCTTTCTGCACGCAGAGCATTCATTCATTCATTCGTATTTATTAAGCGCTTTCTGTGCGCAGAGCATTCATTCTTTCAATCGTATTTATTGAGCACTGACTGTGCGCATTGCATTCATTCATTCATTCAATCGTATTTATTGAGCGCTTACTGTGCGCAGAGCATTCATTCATTTAATCGTATTTATTGAGCGCTTACTGTGTGCAGGGCATTCATTCATTCATTCAATCGTATTTATTGAGCGCTTACTGTGCGCAGAGCACTGTACTAAGCGCTTGGGAAGTAGAAGTGGGCAACATATAGAGACGGTCCCTACCCAACAGCGAGCTCACAGTCTAGAAGGCATCAACAGCATCAATATAAATAAATAGAATTATAGATATATAGATATATCTCCTCCCCCTTTTAGACTGTGAGCCCACTGTTGGGTAGGGCCTGTCTCTATATGTTGCCAACTTGTACTTCCCAAGCGCTTAGTATCATCATCATCAATCGTATTTATTGAGCGCTTACTGTGTGCAGAGCACTGGACTAAGCGCTTGGGAAGTCCAAGTTGGCAACATCTAGAGACGGTCCCTACCCAACAGCGGGCTCACAGTCTAAAAGACCCGCACACAGTAAGCGCTCAATAAATCATCATCAATCGTATTTATTGAGCGCTTACTGTGTGCAGAGCACTGTACTAAGCGCTTGGGAAGTCCAAGTTGGCAACATATAGAGACAGTCCCTACCCAACAGCGGGCTCACAGTCTAAAATACCCGCACACAGTAAGCGCTCAATAAATCATCATCAATCGTATTTATTGAGCGCTTACTATGTGCAGAGCACTGTACTAAGTGCTTGGGAAGTACAAATTGGCAACATATAGAGACGGTCCCTACCCAACAGTGGGCTCACAGTCTAAAAGAGTGGGCTCACAGTCTAAAAGATACGATTGATTGATTGATTGATTAATTGATTGATATACACAATAATGATGGTATTTGTTAAGCATTTACTACGTGCCGAGCACTGTTCTAAGCGCTGGGGGAGATACAAGGTGATCAGGTTGTCCCACACGGGGGGTTCATAGTCTGACTGTGATCCCCATGTGGAACCTGGGAATCTTGTATTTATCCCAGCTGAGAATCTTGTATTTATCCCAGTACTCAGTACAGTGCTTGGCATATAGTAAGCACTTAAATACCACAACCATTATTATTATTATTATTATTATCGTTATTAGTGTTAAGCATTTGGGAGAGTAACCAGAATCGGAAGCCACGATAATAACCTTCAACTAACAAAGCCGGCCCCCGGAAAAGCTGAAAGATGACATTGTTTAACGCCTCCGATCATATCCCAGAAGAAAGCAGCAATGGGAGAAGTGGGAATATTTTTCTACGGAAGCCAGGTTTGTTCTGGAGTCCTTCCACTGAGGCGCCGATAAAAATACTTGGCTGACACTGCATCGCGCCTCAGTGGCCTTTGCACATCATCATCATCATCAATCGTATTTATTGGGCGCTTACTATGTGCAGAGCACTGTACTAAGCGCTTGGGAAGTACAAGTTGGCAACATATAGAGACGGTCCCTACCCAACAGCGGGCTCACAGTCTAAAAGGGGGAGACAGAGAAGCGACTGGGACTTTATCGACGTCATCAATGTCTCCTATTATAATAACAGCACTAATAATGGCATTTATTAAGCGCTTACTATGTGCATTTATTTTGAGCATTATGTGCATAATAAATATAAATATTTATTTATTTATTTATTCTGCTTGTACCTATCTATTCTATTTATTTTATTTTGTTAGTATGTTTGGTTTTGTTCTCCGTCTCCCCCTTTTAGACTGTGAGCCCACTGTTGGGTAGGGACTGTCTCTAGATGTTGCCAATTTGTAGTTCCCAAGCGCTTAGTACAGTGCTCTGCACACAGTAAGCGCTCAATCAATACGATTGATGATGATGATGATGCATGTGTATGTTTGGTTTTGTTCTCTGTCTCCCCCTTTTAGACTGTGAGCCCACTGTTGGGTAGGGACTGTCTCTATATGTTGCCAATTTGTACTTCCCAAGCGCTTAGTACAGTGCTCTGCACACAGTAAGCGCTCAGTAAATACGATTGATTGACTGATTGATTGCAAAGCACTGTTCTAAGTGCTGGATAATGATGGCATTTGTTAAGCGCTTACTATGTGCAGAGCACAGTTCTAAGCGCTGGGGGGGGATACAAGGTGATCAAGTTGTCCCACGGGGGGCTCACAGTCTTAATCCCCATTTTCCAGATGAGGTAACTGAGGCTCAGAGAATAATAATAATAATAATAATAATGGCATTTATTAAGTGCTTACTATGTGCAAAGCACTGTTCTAAGCGCTGGGGAGGCCACAAAGTGATCAGGTTGTCCCACGGGGGGCTCACAGTCTTCAACCTCACTTTACAGATGAGGGAACTGAGGCACGGAGAAGTGAAGTGACTTGCCCAAGGTCACACGGCAGACATGTGGTGGAGTCGGCATTCGAACCCATGACCTCTGACTCCAAAGCCCGTGCTCTTTCCACTGAGCCACGCTGCTATTATTAAAGAACTCAATGAACCCGGGGAAGGAAAATTGCTCCAGGAAATTCCTTCCCTCCAGTGGGCTGCAAGAGGTCCAGTGAGACAGAAATCACACTTTTTAAAATATAAATTTTTTAAGCACTCACTATGTGTCAGGCACTGGAATAATAATCATAACAATGATACTATTTGTGGAGCACTTACTATGTGTCAGGCACTGCTCTAAGTGCTGGGGTGAATACAAGCTAATCAGGTTGGACACAGTCCCCGTCCCACATCCCAGAGAAGCAGCGTGGCTCAGTGGAAAGAGCCCGGGCTTTGGAGTCAGAGGTCATGGGTTCGAATCCCGACTCTGCCAACTGTCAGCTGTGTGACTTCGGGCAAGTCACTTCTCTTCTCTGGGCCTCAGTTCCCTCATCTGTAAAATGGGGATGAAGACTGTGAGCCCCCCGTGGGACAACCTGATCACCCTGTAACCTCCCCAGCGCTTAGAACAGTGCTTTGCACACAGTAAGCGCTCAATAAATCCCATTATTATTATTATTATTACATGGGGCTCCCGGTCTTAATCCCCATTTTACAGATGGGGCAGAGGGAAGGGAAGCGACTTGCCCAAGGTCATACCGCAGACACGTGGCAGAATCGGGATTGGAACCCAGATCCGACTCCATGCTTCTTCCCATGCATGGCACGGTAATAATAATAATAAGAATGATAATATTTGTGGAGCACTTACTATGTGTCAAGCACTCTTCTAAAGTGCTCTGTCTCCCCCCTCTAGACTGTGAGCCCACTGTTGGGTAGGGACTGTCTCTAGACGTTGCCAACTTGGACTTCCCAAGCGCTTAGTACAGTGCTCTGCACATAGTAAGCGCTCAATAAATACGATTGATTGATTGATTGATTGATTGATTGGGGTGAATACAAGCTAATCAGGTTGGACGCAGTCCCTGTCCCACATTCCAGAGAAGCAGCGTGGCTCAGTGGAAAGAGCCCGAGCTTGGGAGTCAGAGGTCGTGGGTTCTAATCCTGCTCCGCTACTCGTCTGCTGGGTGACCCTGGGCAAGTCACTTCACTTCTCCGGGCCTCAGTGACCTCATCTGGAAAATGGGGATGAAGACTGTGAGCGCCCCCCCCGCATGGTGGGACAGCCTGATCATCACCTTGTAACCTCCCTAGCACTTAGAACAGTGCTTGGCACATAATAAGCGCTTAGTAAATGCCATAGAGAAGCAGCGTGGCTCAGTGGAAAGAGCCTGAGCTTTGGAGTCGGAGGTCATGGGTTCGAATCCCCGCTCTGCCAACTGTCAGCGGAGTGACTTTGGGCACATCACTTCACTTCTCTGGGCCTCAGTTACCTCATCTGTCAAATGGGGATGAAAACTGTGAAGCCCCGTGGGACAACCTGATCACCTTGTAACCACCCCAGGGCTTAGAACAGTGCTTTGCACATAGTAAGCGCTTAACAAATACCACCATTATTATTATTATTATTCTCTGTGCCTCAGTGACCTCATCTGTAAAATGGGGATGAAGACTGTAAGCCCCACGTGGGACATTCTGATCACCTTGTATCCCCCCAGCGCTTAGAACAGTGCTTGGCACATAGTAAGCGCTTAACAAATCAATCACTTGGGAAGTAGAAGTTGGCAACATATAGAGACAGTCCCTACCCAACAGTGGGCTCACAGTCTAAAAGTGCATCATTATTATTATTATTATTACTGAGGTAGGCACATTCACTCATTCATCCAATCGTATTTATTGAGCGCTCTCTGTGTGCAGAGCGCTGTACTAAGTGCTTGAAGGCACATGCTAATTAGGGGGGACACCCGCTAATTAGGGGGGACACAGGCCCTGTCCCACATGGGGCTGACAGCTTTAATAACCAATCTACAGAAAAGGCCCAGAGAAGTGAAGCGACTCGCCCTCGGTCACTCAGCAGACAGGTGACGGAGGCGGGATTAGAACCCAGGTCCCCCGACTCCCGTGTCCCAGCTCTTTCCACTGGGCCACCCGGCTTCGGGCTTCGATGATGAGGCCAGTCTACTCTCTGCAGGCCAAAGCTTCCCGCCCCAGTGGATTGAAACTCAGCCGGCGAAAGCATTTCTAAAAACACCTCCCGGACCCCACAAGCCCAAGCCGAGATGGCTTCATTCCCTCATTCAGTCAATCGTATTTATTGAGCGCTTACTGTGTGCAGAGCACTGGACTAAGCGCTTGGGAAGTACAAGTAGGCAACATTTTAGACTGGGAGCCCACTGTTGGGTAGGGACTGTCTCTATATGTTGCCAATTTGTACTTCCCAAGCGCTTAGTACAGTGCTCTGCACACAGTAAGCGCTCAATAAATACGATTGATGATGATGATGATGATCTAGAGACGGTCCCTACCCAACAACGGGCTCACAGTCTAGAAGCTTCGCAGCGCCCGCCCCGTGGAGAGGCCCAGCTCATTAAATCATTCATTCAATCGTATTTATTGAGCGCTTACTGTGTGCAGAGCACTCTACTAAGCACTTGGGAAGTACAAGTTGGCAACATACAGAGACGGTCCCTACCTAACAGTGGGCTCACAGTCTTGTGAATGACAAAACCTGCACCTATTAAAACAACAACCGCTCCCTTTGCTGAATTCAATCAATCAATCAATCGTATTTATTGAGCGCTTACTGTGTGCAGAGCACTGGACTAAGCACTTGGGAAGTACAAGTTGGCAACATATAGAGCCGGTCCCTACCCAACAGTGGGCTCACAGTCTAAAAGGGGGAGACAGAGAACAAAACCAAACATATTAACAACATAAAATAAATAGAATAGATATGTACAAGTAAAATAAAATAAATAAAATAAATAAATAGAGTAATAAATATGTACAATCATATGTACATATATACAGGTCGCTTTCATTCATTCAATCATATTTATTGAGCACTTAACTGTGTGCAGAGCACTGGACTAAGCGCTTGGGAAGGACAAGTTGGCAACATATAGAGCCGGTCCCTACCCAACAGTGGGCTCACAGTCGAGAAGGGGGAGACAGAGAACAAAACCAAACATATTAACAAAATAAAATAAATAGAATAGATATGTACAAGTAAAATAAAATAAATAAACAAATAAATAGCGTAATAACTATGTACAATCATATGTACATATATACAGGTCACTTTCATTCAATCATATTTATTGAGCACTTAACTGTGTGCAGAGCACTGGACTAAGCGCTTGGGAAGTCCAAGTTGGCAACATATAGAGCCGGTCCCTACCCAACAGTGGGCTCACAGTCTAGAAGGGGGAGACAGAGAACAAAACCAAACATACTAACAAAATAAAATAAATAGAATAGATATGTACAAGTAAAATAAAATGAATAAAATAAATAAAGTAATCAATATGTACAATCATATGTACATATATACAGGTCGCTTTCATAATCCCAATCGGCAAACAACATCAAGCCGGAGTCACACGCTTCCATTAACCTTTTAGACTGTGAGCCCACTGTTGGGTAGGGACTGTCTCTATATGTTGCCAACTTGTACTTCCCAAGCGCTTAGTACAGTGCTCTGCACACAGTAAGCGCTCAATAAAAGCGATTGATTGATTGATTGATTAACCAGGAGGCAGTTTTTCAGAGACGGTGCTTTCGGAACAGAGCACGAACAGCAGGGCGACCGAGAAACCCAATCAGCGGTATCTGCTGAGCTCTTGCTATGTTCGGAGCATTTATTCAATTGTATTTATTGTTTATAAGGCATTTATTTAGCGCTTACTATGTTCAAAGCACTGTCCTAAGCGCTGGGGAGGTTACAAGGTGATCAGGTGGTCCCACGGGGGGCTCCCAGTTTTAATCCTAATTTTACAAATGAGGTAACTGAGGCATAAAGAAGTTGTGACTTGCCCAAAGTCACACAGCTAATGGTCGGAGCTGAGCGCCTACTGTGTGCAGAGCACTGTACTAATCAATCAATCAATCGTATTTATTGAGCGCTTACTGTGTGCAGAGCACTGTACTAAGCGCTTGGGAAGTACAAGTTGGCAACATATAGAGACAGTCCCTACCCAACAGTGGGCTCACAGTCTAAAAACGCACTGGCCTAAGCGCTTGCGAGAGTACGATACAACAATACGAGCCGACACCTTCCCTGCCGACAAGGAGAAAACCGGCTCTTCTCCCCAAGGCAGGACAGATTCACTCATTCAATTGTATTTATTGAGCGCTTACCGTGTGCAGAGCACTGTACTAAACGCTGGGGAAGTACAAGTTGGCAACATCTAGAGACGGTTCCTACCCAACAGTGGGCTCACAGTCTAGAAGGGGGAGACAGATAAAATGGAAATGCGAGGCGGACGCTCTGGATTTGTTTATAACCCGTTTTCTCAAGAACGGAAGAGTCTCAAGAATTTCCCCTGCTCGGTAATAAGCTCTCGGAGTTCAGTGATTCATTCAATTATTCAACCGTATTTATTGAGCGCTTACTGTGTGCAGAGCACTGGACTAAGCGCTTGGGAAGTACAAGGCGGCAACATATAGAAACGGTCCCCATTCATTCATTCATTCATTCAATCGTATTTATTGAGCGCTTACTGTGTGCAGAGCACTGGACTAAGCACTTGGGAAGTACAAGTCGGCAACATATAGAGACGGTCCCCATTCATTCATTCATTCAATCGTATTTATTGAGCGCTTACTGTGTGCAGAGCACTGGACTAAGCACTGCGGAAGTACAAGTTGGCAACACCTAGAGACGGTCCCTACCCAACAGTGGGCTCACAGTCACGTCTACACTCTATGTCACATCAAGACATGTAGTCACATCGACTGACTCTACAGTAATCAATCAATCAATCAGTCGTATTTATTGAGCGCTTACTGTGTGCAGAGCACTGTACTAAGCGCTTGGGAAGGACAAGTCGGCAACATAGAGAGACGGTCCCTACCCAACAGTGGGCTCACAGTCACGTCTAGACTCTATGTCACATCAAGACATGTAGTCACATCGACTGACTCTACAGTAATCAATCAATCAATCGTATTTATTGAGCGCTTACTGTGTGCAGAGCACTGTACTAAGCGCTGGGGAAGTACAAGTTGGCAACATCTAGAGACGGTCTCTACCCAACAGTGGGCTCACAGTCACGTCTAGACTCTATGTCACATCAAGACATGCAGTCACATCGACTGACTCTACAGTAATCAATCAATCAATCAATCGCATTTATTGAGCGCTTACTGTGTGCAGAGCACTGTACTAAGCGCTTGGGAAGTCCAAGTTGGCAACATAGAGAGACGGTCCCTACCCAACAGCGGGCTCACAGTCTAGAAGAGGGAGACAGACAACAAAACATATTAACAAAATTCATTCATTCATTCAATCGTATTTACTGAGCGCTTACTGTGTGCAGAGCACTGGACTAAGCGCTTGGGAAGGACAAGTAGGCAACATCTAGAGACGGTCCCTACCCAACAGCGGGCTCACAGGCTAGAAGGGGGAGACAGAGAACAAAACCAAACATACAGTACCACTCCAAGCGCTCAGTCCAGCGCTCCACACACAGTGAGCGCTCCGATCGAGTGGCCGGAGCGATTTTACGGGCGGCTCATCCTCTCCAGGGTGAAAGAGCACCTGAGCAGACGTTAGTTAAGCCCACTCCATAAAGCCAACGCGCGCTGACCGCGTCTTTGACGAACTTTAAGGCGAGGACACACGTGTTCACCTTGCGCAGAAAACTACGCCTGCGTTTGGTGTCCCCGATGCACCTTTAGACGTTCCACGGATATCAGGGAAATCATCATCATCATCATCATCAATCGTATTTATTGAGCGCTTACTATGTGCAGAGCACTGTACTAAGCGCTTGGGAAGTACAAATTGGCAACATATAGAGACAGTCCCTACCCAACAGTGGGCTCACATTGCTGAAGGGCTACAATCCAATAATATTTGATCCTTGTAGTTTTGAAAGTCCTGCACCCTTAGATGCCCCAGTCCCTCTGCTTTTCAAACACAGAATTATGTGTGTGTGTGTAAGGGTGTGTGAGGGTGTACATATATATATACACAATATATGTATATACACACATAAATGTATATAATAATAATAATAATGGCATTTATTAAGCGCTTATATGTGTGTATGCACACACATATATGTATATACACACATATATACATATATACACACAATATATGTATATATACACAGTACATGTATATACACACGTAAATTAACATTAACAAATGCCAACATCATCATCATCGTCATAAATGTATATACACACATATATGCATATACGTGAGTATATGCACACGTATATGAATATACACATATGTGTATGCACATGTGTACATGCACATGTGTATGAATATGCACATATATATGTGCATGCACACATATATGTATGTGCACACATATGTATATGCACATATATGTATGTGCACATATATGCATATGCACATGCATATGTACGTGCACACGTATATGTATGTGCACGTGTATATGTATATGTGCACGTGTGTATATGTGTATATATGCACAAATATATGTATATATACATGTATATATACACATATATAATAATAAAAACAATAATGATGATGATGGCACTTAAGTGCTTACTATGTGCAAAGCACTGTTCTAAGCTCTGGGGAGGTTACAAGGTGATGATGTTGTCCCGCGGGGGGGTGGGGGGGGTGGGGCACTCACAGTCCTAATCCCCATTTTACAGATGACGGAACTGAGGCACAGAGAAGTGAAGTGACTTGCCCAAAGTCACACAGCTGACAAGTGGCGGAGCCGGGATTTGAACCCCCGACCTCTCACTCCAAAGCCCGGGCTCCTTCCACTGAGCCATGCTGCTTCCCCTACATATATATGTATATGTACATATATGCACATATATATGTATGTGTGCATATATATGTATATGTATATACATATACAAATACATACACATATATACACCAACGGAGCTCAGAGCAAATTTAAAGAGTTGGTAGGAGGCAGCGGGAGGTGACCCTAAATTATCATTCATTCAATCGTATTTCTTGAGCGCTTACTGTGTGCGAAGCACTGTACTAAACGCTTGGATGGAACATTACAGCAACAAGGAGAGACTCTCCCTGGGGCTGCTTCCTGGGCCCAGTCCAGACCCGATCCCCGAGGTAGGACACGGTGAGGGGGACAAGGGACACACACAACACACAGCCCGGCCCCCAGGCCTTCCGAGGGTAAAGGGGAGATGAGGAGAGGAGGCGCGCCCACCCCCCTCACCCTAGTCCCGCTCCCCCAGCCCCCAGCCCCTGCTCCCCCAGACTCTGCTTCCCCAAACCCTGCTCCCCCAGGCCGTGCTCCTCCAGGCCCTGCTCCCCACAGGCCCTGCTCCCCTAGGCTGTGCTTCTCCAGACTCTGTTCCCCCAGCCCCTGCTCCCCCAGCCCCTGCTCCCCGCAGACCCTGCTCCCCCAACCTCTGTTCCCCCAGACCAGGCCCCAGATTCTGCTCCCCCAAGACCTGCTCCCCAAGGACCTGCTCCCCCAGACTCTGTTCCCCCAGAACCTGCTGCCCCAGGACCTGCTCCCCCAGACTATATTCCCCCAGAACCTGCTGCCCAAGGACCTGCTCCCCCAGATTCTGTTCCCCCAGAACTTGCTCCCCCAGGACCTGCTGCCCCAGGACCTGCTCCCCCAGACTCTGTTCCCCCAGAACCTGCTGTCCCAGGACCTGCTCCCCCAGACTCTGTTCCCCCAGAACCTGCTCCCCCAGGACCTGCTGCCCCAGGACCTGCTCCCCCAGACTCTGTTCCCCCAGAACCTGCTCCCCCAGGACCTGGTCCCCCAGACTCTGTTCCCCCAGACCTGCTCCCCCAGAACCTGCTCCCCCAGAACTGCTCCCCCAGACTCTGTTACCCCAGGACCTGCTCCCCCAGAACCTGCTGCCCCAGGCCCTGCGCCCCCAACCTGTGCTCCTTCAGACTGCTCCTCCAGGACCTGCTCCTCCAGGCCCTAGGCCCTGTTCCCCCAGACTCCGTTCCCCCAAATCCTGGTCCTCCAGGCCCCAGCCCCTGCTCCCCCAGGACCTGCTCTCCCAGACTCTGTTCCCCCAGAACCTGCTCCCCCAGGACCTGCTGCCCCAGGACCTGCTCCCCCAGACTCTGTTCCCCCAGAACCTAGTGCCCCAGGACCTGCTCCCCCAGACTCTGTTCCCCCAGAACCTGCTCCCCCAGGACCTGCTGCCCCAGGACCTGCTCCCCCAGACTCTGTTCCCCCAGAACCTAGTGCCCCAGGACCTGCTCCCCCAGACTCTGTTCCCCCAGAACCTGCTGCCCCAGGACCTGCTCCCCCAGACTCTGTTCCCCCAGTACCTGCTCCCCCAGAACCTGCTGCCCCAGAACCTGCTCCCCCAGAACCTGCTGCCCCAGGACCTGTTCCCCCAGGACCTGCTGCCCCAGGACCTGCTCCCCCAGGCCCTGCGCCCCCAACCTGTGCTCCTTCAGACTCTGCTCCTCCAGGCCCTAGGCCCTGTTCCCCCAGACTCCGTTCCCCCAAACCCTGGTCCTCCAGGCCCCAGCCCCTGCTCCCCCAGGACCTGCTCTCCCAGACTCTGTTCCCCCAGACCCTGCTCCCCCAAGACCTGGTCCCCCAGACTCTGTTCCCCCAGCCCCTGCTCCCCCAAGCTGTGCTCCTCCAGACTCTGCTCCCCCAGCCCCATAATAATAATATAATAACAATAATGATGGCATTTGTTAAGCGCTTACTATGTGTAAAGCACTGTTCTAAGCGCTGGGGGGATACAAGGTGATCAGGTTGTCCCGCATGGGGCTCACAGTTATCATCCCCATTTTACAGATGAGGTAACTGAGGCTCCGAGAAGTTAAGTGCCTTGCCCAAGGTCACACAGCAGACACGTGGTGGAGCCGGAATTCGAACCTATGACCTGTGACTCCAAAACCCGGTCTCTTTCCACTGAGCCACTCCCTAGGCACCGCTCCCTCAGACCGTGGTCCCCCCCAGACCCTGCTCCCCCAGGACCTGCTCCCTCAGCCCCTGCTCCCCCCGGCCCTGCTCCCCCAGACTCTGTTCCCCCAGCACCTGCTCCCCCAGCCCCTGCTGCCCCAGGACCTGCTCCCCCAGACTCTGTTCCCCCAGACCCTGCTCCCCCAGGAACTGCTCCACCAAGCCCCTGCTGCCCCAGGCCCCAGATCCTGCTCTCCCAGGCCCCAGATCCTGCTCCCCCAGGACCTGCTCCCCCAGCCCCTGCTGCCCCAAGACCTGCTCCCCCAGACCCTGCTCCCCCAGACTCTGTTCCCCCAGCCCCTGCTGCCCCAGGCCCCAGATCCTGCTCTCCCAGACCCGCTCCCCCAGGCCCTGCTCCCCCAGGCCTCAGATCCTGCTCCCCCCGGACCTGCTCCCCCAGACTCTGTTCCCCCAGGACCTGCTCCCCCAGACTCTGTTCCCCCAGGACCTGCTCCCCCAGACTCTGTTCCCCCAGAACCTAGTGCCCCAGGACCTGCTCCCCCAGACTCTGTTCCCCCAGAACCTGCTCCCCCAGGACCTGCTGCCCCAGGACCTGCTCCCCCAGACTCTGTTCCCCCAGAACCTAGTGCCCCAGGACCTGCTCCCCCAGACTCTGTTCCCCCAGCCCCTGATGCCCCAGGCCCCAGATCCCGCTCCCCCCATGACCTGCTCCCCCAGCCCCTGTTCCCCCCGGACCTGCTCCCCCAGACTCTGTTCCCCCAGCCCCTGCTCCCCCAGGAACTGCTCCCCCAGACTCTGTTCCCCCAGTTCCTGATGCCCCTGGCCCCAGATCCTGCTCTCCCAGGCTCCGGATCCTGCTCCCCCAGACCCTGCTCCCCCAGACTCTGCTCCCCCAGACCCTGCTTCCCCAGGCCCCAGATCCTCCTCTCCCAGGCCCCAGATCCTGCTCCCCCAGGCCCTCCTCCCCCAGAGCCTGCTCCCCCAGACTCTGTTGCTCCCCCAGCCCCTGCTCCCCCAAGCTGTGCTCCTCCAGACTCGGCTCCCCCAGCCCCTAGGCCCTGCTCCCTCAGACCGTGGTCCCCTAGCCCCGACCCTGCCGTCCCGGGGGCTCGACCGATCTATAGATCTATAGATAGATCGATAGATATGGGGGGGGGGGGCAGAGGGGGTGCGCATGTACCTACCCCAAGGTGCTGATGAAGCCGTTGACGGAGCCCTCGGCGTAGAGGGACACGATGTCCCCGATGTAGAGGAAGCTGGACATTTTCTCAGACATGCTGCTCCCGCTGCATCCCCCGGGCCGGACCCCCCGCACCACCGGCCCGGACCCGGCTCCGCACAACACAACACAACACAACACAACCCAGGGGAGGCGAGGGGAGGCGAGGCGGCGGGCACCGGGCGGCTCTGGGCCTGCTGACAACTTGGGGGCTTGCCCTGCCCTGTCCCCGCCTTCCTCCTCCTCCTCTTGTCCCTCCTCTTCTTTCTCTTCCTCCTCCTCCTCCTTCTGTCCCTCCTCCTCCGGCTCCTCCTCCTCCTCTTTCTCTTCCTCCTCCTCCGGCTCCTCCTCCTCCTCCTCTTTCTCTTCCTCCTCCTCTTCCTTCTGTCCCTCCTCCTCCTCCTCCTCTTTCTCTTCCTCCTGCCCCTCCTCCTCTGTCCTTCCTCCTCCTGCTCCTCCTCCTCCTGCTCCTCCTCCTCTTTTTGTCCCTCCTCTTCTTTCTCTTCCTCCTCCTCCTTCTGTCCCTCCTCTTGCTCCTCCTCCTCTTCCTTCTGTCCCTCCTCCTTCAGTCCCTCCTCCTCCTGCTCCTCCTCCTCCCTCTGTCCCTCCTCCTGCACCTCCCCTCCTCTTTCTCTTCCTCCTCTTTTTGTCCCTCCTCTTCTTTCTCTTCTTCCTCCTCCTTGTTGTCCCTCCTCTTCTTTCTCTTCTGCTTTCTCCTCTTTTGTCCCACCTCTTCTTTCTCTTCCTCCTCCTCCTCCTTCTTCTGTCCCTCCTCCTGCTCCTCCTCCTCCTGCTCCTCCTCCTCCTGTCCCTCCTCCTTCTGTCCCTCCTCCTGCCTTCTCCTCCCCCTCCTCCTTCTGTCCCTCCTGCTCCTCCCCTCCTCTTTCTCTTCCTCCTCTTTTTGTCCCTCCTCTTTTCTCTTCTTCCTCCTCCTGCTTTTGTCCCTCCTCTTCTTTCTCTTCCTCTTCCTCTTTTTGTCCCTCCTCTTCTTTCTCTTCCTCCTTCTCCTCCTTCTGTCCCTCCTCCTGCTCCTCCTCCTCCTCTTCCTTCTGTCCCTCCTCCTCCTCCCCTCCTCTTTCTCTTCCTCCTCTTTTTGTCCCTCCTCTTCTTTCTCTTCCTCCTCCTCCTCCTCCTCCTTCTGTCCCTCCTCCTCCTGCTCCTCCTCCTCCTCTTCCTTCTGTCCCTCCTCCTCCTCTTCCTCCTCCTCCTCTTCCTCCTCCTCCCTCTGTCCCTCCTCCTCTTCTTTCTCTTCCTCCTCCTCCTGTCCCTCTTCCTTCCCTTTCTCTTCCTCCTCCACCTGGCCCTCCTCTTCCTTTTCCTCCTCCTCCTTCCCCTCCTCCTGCCTCCACTTCCCCCACCCCCCCACCCCGGAACCACAACTTATAATAATAATAATGATAATACTACTAATAATCGTTCTAATAATATAATTCTATTTATTCTGACGGTATCGACACCCGTCTACTTGTTTTGTTCTGTTGTCTGTCTCCCCCTTCTAGACTCTGAGCCAGTTCATTCATTCATTCATTCAGTAGTATTTATTGAGTGCTTACTGTGTGCAGAGCACTGGACTAAGCGCTTGGGAAGTACAAGTTGGGCAGTGACCGTCTCTATCTGTTGCCCAATTGTACTTCCAAGCGGTTAGTCCAGTGCTCTGCACACAGTAAGTGCTCAATAAATACGATTGAATTAATTAATCATGATATTTGTTAAGCGCTTACTATGGGCCAGGCACTGTTCTAAGCGCTGGGTTAGATGCAAGGCAGTCAGGCTGTCCCACGTGGGGCTCACAGGCTTCATCCCCATTTGACAGATGAGGGAACTGAGGCCCAGAGAAGTGAAGTGACTTGCCCAAGGTCACACAGCTGACAAGTGGTGGAGGCAGGATTAGAACCCATGACCTCTGACTCCCAAGCCCGGGCTCTAGTCACTGGACCACACTGCTTCATTCATTCATTCATTCAATCATATTTATTGAGGACTTACTGTGTTTAGAGCACTGTACTAAGCGCTTGGGAAGTACAAGTTGGCAACATATAGAGAGGGTCCCCATTCATTCATTCAATCGTATTTATTGAACGCTTACTGTGTGCAGAGCACTATACTAAGCGCTTGGGAAATACAAGTTGGCAACATATAGAGAGGCTCCCTATTCATTCATTCATTCAATCATATATATTGAGTGCTTACTGTGTGCAGAGCACTGTACTAAGCGCTTGGGAAGTACAAGTTGGCAACATCTAGAGACGGTCCCCACCCAACAGCGGGCTCACAGGATATAAATTAGGTTGGACACAGTCCCTGTCCCCCGTGGGGCTCACAGTCTTCATCCCCATTTGACAGATGAGGGAACTGAGGCCCAGAGAACTGAAGTGACTTACCCAAGGTCACACAGCAAACACGTGGCAGAGCCAGGATTAGAACCCATGACCTTCTGTCTCCCAGGCTGATGCTCTACTTATTATGCCAAAAGCCTCCCCTCCAGCTTCAAAGCCTTACTGCAGGCCCATCTCCTCCTGGAGGCCTTCCATGATTGAGCCCCCCTTTTCCTCATCTCCCCCACCCTTCTGCGCCCCCCTGACTTGCTCCCTTCGCTCTTCCCCCCTCCCAGCCCCACACCACAAGCAGCGTGGCTCAGTGGAAAGGGCCTGGGCTTGGGGGTCAGAGGTCAAGGGTTCTAATCCTGGCTCTGCCACTTGTCAGCTGTGTGACTTTGGGCAGGTCACTTCACTTCTCTGGGCCTCAGTTCCCTCATCTGTAAAATGGGGGTGATGATGATGATGGCATTTGTTAAACACTTACTGTGTGCCAAGCACTGTTCTGAGCACTGGGGAGGTTACAAGGTGATCAGGTTGTCCCACGTGTGGGCTCACAGTCTTAATCCCCATTTTACAGATGAGGGAACTGAGGCCCAGAGAAGTGAAGTGACTTACCCAAAGTCACACAGCAGACACGTGGCGGAGCCAGGATTAGAACCCATGACCTCTGACTCCTAAGCCTGGGCTCTTTCCATTGTTAAGACTGTAAGCCCCACGTGGGACAACCTGATGACCTTGTCTCTTCCCCAGCGCTTAAAAAATGCCATCATTATCATTATTATTACTTTTATATATATATATATATATATATGTATATATATATGCCTTCAAAGCCCTACTGAGAGCTCACCTCCTCCAGGAGGCCTTCCCAAACTGAGCCCCCTCCTTCTTCTCCCCCTCCTCCCCCTCCCCATCCCTTCTGCCCTACCTCCTTCCCCTCCCCACAGCACCTGTATATATGTATATATCTTTATACGTATTTATTACTCTATTCATTTTACTTGTACATATTTATTCTATTTATTTTATCTTGTTAATATGTTTTGTTTTGTTGTCTGTCTCCCACTTCTAGACTGTGAACGCTCTGTTGGGTAGGGACCGTCTCTAGGTGTTGCCAACTTGTACTTCCCAAGTGTTTAGTACAGTGCTCTGCACACAGTAAGCACTCAATAAATACGATTGAGTGAATGAATGAATATGCCCTACTGAGAGCTCACCTCCTCCAGGTGGCCTTCCCAGACTGAACCCCTTTTTTCTCTCCTCCTCCCCACCCCCCCACCCTACCTCCTTCCCCTCCCCACAGCCCCTGTATATGTTTGTACAGATTTATTACTCTACTTTACTTGTACATATTTACTATTCTATTTATTTTGTTAATGATGTGCATCTAGCTTTAATTCTATTTGTTCTGATAATTTTGACACCTGTCTACACGGTTTGTTTTGTTGTCTGTCCCCCCCTTCTAGACTGTGAGCCCGCTATTGGGTAGGGACCGTCTCCAGATGTTGCCGACTTGTACTTCCCAAGCGCTTAGTACAGTGCTCTGCACACAGTAGGCGCTCAATAAATGATTGATTGAATGAATGATAAATACGATTGAATGAATGTATATATATTTCTGTCATATTTTTAATTTGTACTGATGTCTGCCCCCCGCCCCCCGCCAGACTGTGAGCCCTCTGTGGGCAGGGACTGTCTCTCTTTATTGCTGCATTGTCCTCTCCCCAGCGCTTAGTCCAGTGCTCTGTACACAGTAAGCGCTCACTAAATACCACTGATTGAATGAATGAATGAATGAATGAATAGCACTTTAGCTTCCCAGGCAGCTTCCGGCCCCGCCCCCACAACGGTGGGGGAAGGAGGGGGGGGGGAAAGGAGGAAAAGGAGAAGGAGGAGAAAGAGGAGGAGGAGGAAGAGAAAGAGAAGGAGGAGGAGGAGAAGGAGGAGAGAAGAGAAGGAGGAGGAGGATCAAGGAGGAGGAGAGGGAGGAGGAGAGAGAGAAGGGAGGAGGGGAAGAAAGAGAAGGAGGAGGAAGAGGAGGAGGAGGAGGAGAGAGAAAAGGAGGAAGAGGAGGAGGAGAGAGGAGGAGGAGAGAGGGAAGAGAGGAGGAGAAGAAAGGAGGAGGAGGAAGAGGAGGAGGAGGAGAGGGAGGAGGAGGAGAGAGAGAAGAGGAGGAAAGAGAGAAGAGAGGAGGAGGAGAAAGGAGGAGGAGGAGGAGAGAGAGGAGAAAGGAGGAGGAGGAGAAGGAGGAGGAGGAGAGAGAGGAGGAGGAGGAGAAGAGGAGGAGGAGGAAGAGAATCAGTAGGAGGAGGAAGAGAATGAGGAGAAAGAGGAGAAGGAGAGAGGAGAAGAAAGGAGGAGAATGAGTAGGAGGAGGAAGAGCAGGAGGAGGAGGAGGAGAGAGGAGGAGGAAGAGAATGAGGAGGAGGAGAAAGAAGAGGAGGAGGAAGAGAATGAGGAGGAGAAAGAGGAGGAGGAGGAGAATGAGTAGGAGGAGGAAGAGCAGGAAGAAGAGGAGAAAGAGGAGGAGAAAGAGGAGGAGGAGGAAGAGAAAGAGGAGGAGGAGGGTGTCAGCCCCAGGGAACTTACATGTTTGCTATTGCTCTTCTACTATTCATTCATTCATTCATTCAATCGTATTTATTCATTCATTCATTCATTTTCATTCAGCCGTATTTATTGAGCGCTTACTGTGTGGAGAGCACTGTACTAAGCGCTTGGGAAGTGCAAGTGAGCAACATATAGAGACGGTCCCTACCCAGCAACAGGCTCACAATCTAGAAGGGGTAGACAGACAACAAGACAAAACATGTGGACAGGCGTCAATACCGTCAGAATAAATAGAATTAAAGCTATATGCACATCAGTAATAAAATAGAGTAATAAATATGTACAAATATACACAAGTGCTTGGGGAGGGGAGGGGGGTTGGACGGAGGGAGGGATTGGGGGCGATGGGGAGGGGAGGAGGAGCAGAGGAAAAGGAGGGCTCAGTCTGGGAAGGCCTCCTGGAGGAGGTGAGCTCTCAGTAGGGCCTTGAAGGGAGGAAGAGAGCTAGCTTGGTGGATGGGCAGAGGGAGGGCATTCCAGGCCCGGGGGAGGACGTGGGCTGGGGGTCGATGGCGGGACAGGCGAGAACGAGGCCTAACAGTGAGGAGATTAGCGGCGGAGGAGCGGAGGATGAGGGCTGGGCTGGAGAAGGACAGAAGGGAGGTGAGGTCATTCGGTCATTCATTCAGTCGTATTTAGCTCCGCCAAGCTAGCTCTCTTCCTCCCTTCAAGGCCCTACTAAGAGCTCACCTCCTCCAGGAGACCTTCCCACACTGAGCCCCTTCCTTCCTCTCCTTCTCGTCCCCCTCTCCATCCCCCTCATCTTACCTCCTTCCCTTCCCCACAGCACCTGTATAGATGTATATATGTTTGTACATATTTATTACTCTATTTATTTATTTAGTTTACTTGTACCTATCTATTCTATTCATTTTATTTTGTTAGTATGTTTGGTTTTGTTCTCTGTCTCCCCCTTTTAGACTGTGAGCCCACTGTTGGGTAAGGACTGTCTCTATATGTTGCCAACTTGTACTTCCCAAGCGCTTAGTACAGTGCTCTGCACACAGTAAGCGCTCAATAAATATGATTGATTGATTGATTGAACACTCCCTGTGGCAAAGCACTGTACTAAACGCTTGGGAGTGGACCATATAACAAATAGACACATTCCCAGCCCACAACAACCTCACAGTCTAGACTCTCCCAAGCACTTAATGCAGTCCTCTGCACATAGTAAGTGCTCAGTAAATACGATTGATTGATTGACTGAAGAAGGGTGCACCTGAGCACTTAGTGAGAACAGTCCCCAGCGCTTAGAACAGTTCTTGGCACATAGTAAGCACTTAATACAGTCCTCTCCACAAAGTAAGCACTCAGTAAATACGATTGATTGATTGATTGATTGAGGAAAGGTGCACCCGAGAGCTTGGGGAGAACTAGGGCCCAGTGCTTAGAACAGTGCTTGGCACATAGTAAGCGCTCAATAATAATAATTATGGTATTTGTTAAGCGCTTTACTATGTGCCAAGCACTGTTCAAAGCACTGGAACAAATACCATCATTATTGAAATACACCCAAACCCTGTCCTCCCCCGGACTGTCCTCCCTTCCTCCCTTAAAAGCCCTACTGAGAGCTCACCTCCTCCAGGAGGCCTTCCCAGACTGAGCCCCCTCCTTCCTCTCCTCCTCCCCATCTCTCCGTATCTCCTTCCCCTCCCCACAGCACCTGTATATATGTTTGTACGTATTTATTACTCTATTTTATTTGTACGTATTTATTCTATTTATTTTATTTTGTTAATATGTTTTGTTTTGTTGTCTGTCTCCCCCATCTAGACTGTGAGCCCGCTGTTGGGTAGGGATCGTCTCTAATATGTTGCCGACTTGTACTTCCCAAGCACTTCGTACAGTGCTCTGCACACAGTAAGCGCTCAATAAATAGGATTGAATGAATGAATGAATAGTACAGTGCTCTGCACACAGCAAGTGCTCAATAAATACGATTGAATGAATGAATGAATGTCACTGTACAAGACATTACCGGCCTTCCCACCTCTAGAACATACGTAGGAAAAGCTTCCTAGCATTCACTGGTTACTGTGTCTCTTCAGTCATTATATAATTCGGGCATTATCCCTCCCGGCTTCCAGAGAAAGCCAATTAATCGATCCTCAGCTATCTCCGTTAGCGTTCTCCTGGCTAAACTTGTTTTGGATTAGCCCAACGACAGCACTCTCCATCCCTATCGACTTCCACATTCGCCGCCCACCACAGCGTTTTCAGACATTTAGTTCAATTTAATTCCCCGCTTCAGCTTGAGTGTCTTAGTAGGAGTAGGCGATGTGTGACCCTGGACAAGTCACTTCACTTCTCCGTGCCTCAGTTACCTCATCTGGAAAATGGGAATTAAGACAGCAAGCCCCCTGGGGGCAGGGACTCTCCTGGTTCTCCAGTTAGGAGGCCTTCCCAGACTGAGCCCCTTCCTTCCTCTCCCCCCTCGTCCCCCTCTCCATCCCCCCCCGCCTTACCTCCTTCCCTTCCCCACAGCACCTGTATAGATGTATATATGTTTGTACAGATTTATTACTCTATTTATTTATTTTACTTGTACATATCTATTCTATTTTATTTTGTTAATATGTTTGGTTTTGTTCTCTGTCTCCCCCTTCTAGACTGTGAGCCCACTGTTGGGTAGGGACCGTCTCTATAGGTTGCCAACTTGTACTTCCCAAGCGCTTAGTCCAGTGCTCTGCACACAGCAAGCACTCAATAAATACGATTGATTGATTGATTATCTCTCTGGCCGTTCATTCTCCGTCTCCTTGGTGGGCTCCTCCTCTGCCTCCCACCCCCTAACTGTGGGGGTTCCTCAAGGTTCAGTTCTGGGTCCCCTTCTAAATCTCCATTTACACCTACTCCCTAGGAGAATCAATCAATCAATCAATCAATCGTATTTATTGAGCGCTTACTGTGTGCAGAGCACTGTACTAAGCGCTTGGGAAGTACAAGTTGGCAACATCTAGAGATGGTCCCTACCCAGCAGTGGGCTCACAGTCTAGAAGGGGGAGACAGAGAACAAAACCAAACATACTAACAAAATAAAATAAATAGAATAGATATGTACAAGTAAAATAAATAAATAGAGTAATAACTATGTACAAACACATATACATATATACAGATGCTGTGGGGAAGGGAAGGAGGTAAGGTGGGGGGGATGGAGAGGGGGGCGAGGGGAGCAGCGTGGCTCAGTGGAAAGAGCCTGGGCTTTAGAGTCAGAGGTCATGGGTTCAAATCCCAGCTCCACCAATTGTCAGCTGTGTAACCTTGGGCAAGTCACTTCACTTCTCTGGGCCTCAGTTACCTCATCTGGAAAATGGGGATTAAGACTGTGAGCCTTCCGTGGGACAACCTGATTAGAAGCAGCATGGCTCAGTGGAAAGAGCCCGGGCTTTGGAGTCAGAGGTCATGGGTTCAAATCCCAGCTCCGCCAATTGTCAGCTGTGTAACCTTGGGCAAGTCACTTCACTTCTCTGGGCCTCAGTTACCTCATCTGGAAAATGGGGATTAAGACTGGGAGCCTTCCGTGGGACAACCTGATTAGAAGCAGCATGGCTCAGTGGAAAGAGCACGGGCTCTGGAGTCAGAGGTCATGGGTTCAAGTCCCGGCTCCACCAATTGTCAGCTGTGTGACCTTGGGCAAGTCACTTCACTTCTCTGGGCCTCAGTTACCTCATCTGGAAAATGGGGATTAAGACTGTGAGCCTTCCGTGGGACAACCTGATTAGAAGCAGCGTGGCTCAGTGGAAAGAGCACGGGCTCTGGAGTCAGAGGTCATGGGTTCAAATCCCAGCTCCGCCAATTGTCAGCTGTGTGACCTTGGGCAAGTCACTTCACTTCTCTGGGCCTCAGTTACCTCATCTGGAAAATGGGGATTAAGACTGGGAGCCTTCCGTGGGACAACCTGATTAGAAGCAGCATGGCTCAGTGGAAAGAGCCCGGGCTTTGGAGTCAGAGGTCATGGGTTCAAATCCCAGCTCCTCCAATTGTCAGCTGTGTGACCTTGGGCAAGTCACTTCACTTCTCTGGGCCTCAGTTACCTCATCTGGAAAATGGGGATTAAGACCGTGAGCCTTCCGTGGGACAACCTGATTGGAAGCAGCATGGCTCATCATCATCATCAATCGTATTTATTGAGCGCTTACTATGTGCAGAGCACTGTACTAAGCGCTTGGGAAGTACAAATTGGCAACATATAGAGACAGTCCCTACCCATCAGTGGGCTCACAGTCTAAAAGGGGGAGTGGAAAGAGCACGGGCTTTGGAGTCAGAGGTCATGGGTTCAAGTCCCGGCTCCGCCAATTGCCAGCTGTGTGACCTTGGGCAAGTCACTTGAATAGAAAAGATCTGTGTGCTCTGCACACAATAATAGCTCAATAAATACGATTGATGATGAAAAGATCGGCCTGTGAATAGCAGGCTCAAACTTGAAAGAGGAGGTGAGGGTTGTGAGCCAGCCGAGAGGCTGCTAGGAAACCAAAGGAGGAGGTTCACAAGATGAAAGTACAGATCCGCGGATGTTAAAATCAAGTAATCCCGAACTCGTTACCGGGTTTTGAACAAGGGAAGAGGTGAACCTACATCTGACTGTTCAGTAGTAGGTAAAATGTCTGCCCAGACCAGGGTCGTCTCACTGTGTGACATGATTAGTTCTTTGAGCCCGGGCTTGGGAGTCAGAGGTGGTGGGTTCTAATCCCGGCCCTGCCACTTGTCGGCTGTGTGACCTTGGGCAAGTCACTTAACTTCTCTGTGCCTCAGTTACCTCATCTGTAAAATGGGGATTGAGTCTGTGAGCCCCACGTGGGACAACCTGATTACCTTATATTTACCCCAGCGCTTAGAACAGTGCTTGGCACAAAGTAAGTGCTTAACAAATTCCATGTTTATTTATTATTATGTATTAGAGAGAAGTATTTATTCTTATTATTGGTATTATTCTAGTATTTATTAGTATTTATTAGTATTTATTCTATTATTTATTAGAGAAGTAGCGTGGCTCAGTGGAAAGAGCCCGGGCTTTGGAGTCAGAGGTCATGGGTTCGAATCCCGACTCCGCCAATTGTCAGCTTTGTGACTTTGGGCAAGTCACTTCACTTCTCTGCAAAACCAAACATATTAACAAAGCAGAATGGATACAATGGGTAAGTACAAGTAGAATAAATAAGTGGAGTAATGGGTATGTACAGACATGTGTCCATGTATACAGGTGCTGTGGGGAAGGGAAGGAGGTAAGACAGGGGGATGGAGAGATGTATATATGTATATATGTTTGTACATATTTCTTACTCTATTTTACATGTACATATCTATTCTATTTATTTTATTTTGTTAATATGTTTGGTTTTGTTCTCTGTCTCCCCCTTCTAGACTGTAAGCCCACTGTTGGGTAGGGACCGTCTCTATATGTTGACAACTTGTACTTCCAATCGCTTAGTACAGTGCTCTGCACACAGTAAGCGCTCAATAAATACGATTGATTGATTGATTGATTCTCTGTGCCTGTTCCCTCATCTGTAAAATGGGGATTAACACTGTGAGCCCCCCGTGGGACAACCTGATCACCTTGTATCCCCCCAGAGCTTAGAACAGTGCTTTGCACATAGTCAGCGCTTAACAACTACCATCATCATTATTATTATTCTCTGGGCCTCAGTTACCTCATCTGAAAAATGGGGATTAAGACTGTGAGCCCCCCGTGGGAAAACCTGATCACTCTGTAACCTCCCCAGCGCTTAGAACAGTGCTTTGCACATAGTAGGTGCTTAATAAATGCCATTATTATTTTTATTATTATTATTATTCGCTCCCACCTTTATGTGGGTGCTACCCAAATCTACATCTCTAGCCTTGATCCCTCTCCATCTCTCCATTCTCGCATTTCCTCTTCATCATCAATCGTATCATCAATCGTATTTATTGAGCGCTTACTATGTGCAGAGCACTGTACTAAGCGCTTGGGAAGTACAAATTGGCAACATAACTCTTGCCTTTGAGACATCTCTACTTGAATGCCCTCCGGTCACCTCAAACTTAACATGTCCAAAACAGAGCTCCTCACCTTCCCACCCAAACCCAGTCCTCCCCCGGGACTTTCCCATCACTGTAGACGGCACCACCATCCCTCCTGTCTCACAAGCCCATAACTTTCATTCATTCATTCATTCAATCGTATTTATTGAGCGCTTACTGTGTGCAGAGCACTGTACTAAACGCTCGGGAAGTACAAATCGGCTACATATAGAGACGGTCCCTACCCAACAACGGGCTCACAGTCTTGAAGGGGGAGACAGACAACAAAACAAAACAAGTAGACAGGCATCACATCAATATAAAGACATATATATATATATATATATATATATACACACATCACTATATGTTCATATATACACAAGTGCTGTGGAGCGCAAGCAGCATGGCTGAGTGGAAAGAGTGCGGGCTTGGGAGTCAGAGGTCATGGGTTCGAATCCCACCTCCCCCACATAATAATAATAATGGCATTTATTAAGCGCTTACTATGTGCAAAGCACTGTTCTAAGCTCTGGGGAGGTTACAAGGTGATCAGGTTGTCCGGCGGGGGGCTCACAGTCTTCATCAGTCGTATTTATTGAGCACTTACTATGTGCAGAGCACTGTACTAAGCCCTTGAATCTTCATCCCCATTTTACAGATGAGGTAACTGAGGCCCAGAGAAGTGAAGTGACCTGCCCAAAGTCGCACAGCTGACAGGTGGCGGAGCCAGGATTTGAACCCATGACCTCTGACTCCAAAGCCCGGGCTCTTTCCACCGAGCCACGCTGCTTCTCGCTGCTCACATGTCTGCTGTGTGACCTTAGGCAAGTCACTTCACTTCTCTGTGCCTCAGTTCCCTCATCTGTAAAATGGGGATTAAGACTGTGAGCCCCAATGGGACAACCTCATCTCCTTGTGTACCCCCCAGCGCTTAGAACAGTGCTTTGCACATAGTAAGCGCTTAACAAATACCAGCATTATTATTATTATTATGGAGCAGAGGGAGGGAGTAGCAGCGATGGGGGAATGGAGAAGCAGCGTGGCTCATTGGAAAGAGCCCAGGCTTTGGAGTCAGAGGTCGTGGGTTCAAATTCCGACTCCGCCACTTGTCAGCAGTGTGACTTTGGGCGAGTCACTTAACTGCTCTGTGCCTCAGTTACCTCATCTGGAAAATGGGGATGAAGACTGTGAGTCCCCTGTGGGACAACCTGATCACCTTGTAACCTCCCCAGTGCTTAGAACAGTGCTTGGCACATAGTAAGCGCTTAATAGATACTATTGTTATTATTATTATTTTAAAAGGGGGTGCTCAGTCTGGGAAACCTTGGCGTTATTCATTCATTCATTCATTCATTCAATCGTATTTATTGAGCGCTTACTGTGTGCAGAGCACCGCAGTAAGCGCTTGGGAAGTCCAAGTGGGCAACACATAGGGACGGGCCCTACCCAACAGTGGGCTCACAGTCTAGAAGGGGGAGACAGAGCACAAAACCAAACATATTAACAAAATAAAATAAGTAGAATAAATATGTACAAGTAAAATAAATAAATAAATAGAGTAATAAATACGTACAAAGATATATACATAGAGAAGCAGCGTGGCTCAGTGGAAAGAGCCCGGGCTTTGGAGTCAGAGGTCGTGGGTTCAAATCCCGGCTCTGCCAATAGCCAGCTGTGTGACTTTGGGCAAGTCACTTCACTTCTCTGGGCCTCAGTTACCTCATCTGTAAAATGGGGATTAAGACTGTGAGCCCCCAGTGGGACAACCTGATCACCTTGTAACCTCCCCAGTGCTTAGAACAGTGCTTTGCACATAGTAAGCGCTTAATAAATGCTAACATTATTATTATTATTATACAAGTGCTGTGGGGAAGGGAAGGAGGTAAGGCGGGGGGGGGTGGAGAGGGGTAGGAGGGGGAGCTATCCTTGACTTCTCTCTCTCTCATTCAACCCACATATTCAATCCGTCACTGAATCCTGTCCCACCTTCGCGCCATCGCTAAAATCCGTCCTTTCCTCTCCATCCAAAGTGCTAGCATCTTAATCCAATCACTCATCCTATCCCGCCTGGATTACTGCATCAGCCTCTTCCCTGAGCTCCCAGCCGCCTGCCTCGCCTCACTCCAGTCCTCCCTTCACTCTGCTGCCGGGATCATTTTTCTACAAAAAAAAAATAATAATAATAATAATGGCATTTATTAAGCGCTTACTATGTGCAAAGCCCTGTTCTAAGCGCTGGGGAGGCTATAAGGTGATCAGGTTGTCCCACGGGGGACTTACAGTCTTAATCCCCATTTTCCAGATGAGGGAACTGAGGCACAGAGAAGTGAAGTGACTTGCCCAAAGTCACACAGCTGACAATTGGCAGAGCCAGGATTTGAACCCATGACCACTGACTCCAAAGCCCAGGCTCTTTCCACTGAGCCACGCTGCTTCTCAGTGTTCAGACCACGTCACCCCACTCCTCTAAAACCTCCAGTGGTTGCCCATCCACCCCCGCATCGAACAAAACCTGCTCTCCATTGGTTTTAAAGCAGTCCACCACCTTGCCCCCTCCTACAGAAGCAGCGTGGCTCAGTGGAAAGAGCCCGGGCTTGGGAGTCAGAGGTCATGGGTTCAAATCCCCGCTCCGCCACTTGTCAGCTGTGTGACTCTGGGCAAGTCACTTCACTTCTCTATGCCTCAGTTACCTCATCTGGAAAATGGAGATTAAGATTGTGAGCCCCACGTAGGGCAACCGGATCACCTTGTAGCCTCTCCTGCGCTTAGAACAGTGCCTTGCACATAGTAAGCGCTTAATAAATGCCATCATTATTATTATTATTACCTCATTCATTCATTCATTCAGTTGTATTTATTGAGTGCTTACTGTGTGCAGAGTACTGTACTGAGCACTTTGGAAGTACAAGTTGGCAACATCTAGAGACAGTCCCTACCCAACAGTGGGCTCACAGTCTACAAGGGGGAGACAGAGAACAAAACAAAACATAGTAACAAAATACAATGAATAGAATAAATATGTACAAATAAAATAGAGTAATAAATATTTACAAACATACATATGTTTGTAAATATTTATTACTCTATTTTATTTGTACATATTTATTCTATTTATTTTATATATATATATATATATATATATATATATATATATATATATATATATATATATATATATAAAGTGACTTGCCCAAAGTCACACAGCTAACAAGTGGCAGAGTCGGGATTCACTCAATCAATCGTATTTATTGAGCGCTTACTGTGTGCAGAGCACTGTACTAAGCGCTTGGGAAGTACAAGTTGTACAAGTACAGGGCTCTGCACATAGTAAGCGCTCAATAAATATGATTGATGATGATGATACAAGTTGGCAACATATAGAGACAGTCCCTACCCAACAGTGGGCTCACAGTCTAAAAGATTCGAACCCATGACCTCTGACTCCAAAGGGGTTCTTTCCACTGAGCCACGGTATCACCACAGTCTTAATCCACAGCCTCAATCAGTCGTCTTTATTGAGCGCTTACTGTGTGCAGAGCACTGTACTAAGCGCTTAGCACTGTGCCTGAAGGGTGACCTTGGGCAAGTCACTCAACCTCGGCGGGCCTCGGTTTCCTCACCCATAACGTGGATAAACAGGATGGGGGAGGCTCATGAGGTTGAGTCTTTTAGACTGTGAGCCCACTGTTGGGTAGGGACTGTCTCTATATGTTGCCAATTTGTGCTTCCCAAGCGCTTAGTACAGTGCTCTGCACACAGTAAGCGCTCAATAAATACGATCGATTGATTGATTGATTGAAGGAGTGAGCCAAAAATGGCTGACTGGTGATCCTCAGCGGGACGGACCCCTGGAGGGGAGTGAGGAAGAAATGAGGAGAGGGTCCAGAAGTGGCCCTGAAGGGGAATAAATCATTCATCATCATCATCAATCGTATTTATTGAGCGCTTACTATGTGCAGAGCACTGTACTAAGCGCTTGGGAAGTACAAATTGGCAACATATAGAGACAGTCCCTACCCAGCAGTGGGCTCAAGCAGCGTGGCTCAGTGGAAAGAGCCCGGGCTTTGGAGTCGGAGGTCAGGGGTTCGAATCCCGGCTCTGTCACATGTCTGCTGTGTGACCTTGGGCAAGTCACTTCACTTCTCGGAGCCTCAGTGACCTCATCTGGAAAATGGGGATGATGACTGTGAGCCCCAAGCGGGACAGCCTGATCACCTGGTATCCCCCAGGGCTTAGAACAGTGCTTTGCACATAGTAAGCACTTAACAAATGCCATTATTATCAAGAGACTGCCATAGTTTGGACTCCGGGCCTGGGATTTGAAATGTTCCCATGGGGTGGGAGAGGCTGCTCCCACCCCATTCAAGGATTCCGCAATCTACTGCCTCAGAATTCCCGCTCCCCTCCGACTTGGCGTCCCTTCTCCACGGTCACGGTTGTGGGACGGAATTCAATCAATCAGTCGTATTTATTGAGCGCTTACTGCGTGCAGAGCACTGTACTAAGCGCTTGGGAAGTCCACGTTGGCAACGTCTAGAGACGGTCCCTACCCAACAGTGGGCTCACAGTCTAAAAATTCCTCAGGATCCAGGGGAATCGGCTGGAACCGAGGCCCTGAACTCCTTCATTCTGCTCAAAATAATTAATTTGTTCACCCTGGCAACGCGGGGAGCAGAATATACGGTTCAGTTCCTTCGGCATTGTTTTCAACAGCAGAGGTTCCACGCTGGGCGTTCGTCCTGCGTCGTGTGTTTCCTTACGATCCATTTCTTAGATGGAATTCCTGAATACAATTACTCAGCGGCATTTCTTCATCCCGGTAATTGTTGCCCCACCGGGAGCCTCCGCACACGTCTCTTAATCCAATATAGTTTAGAGGCCTGGGCTCTAATCCTGGTCATATCCCTTTTTTGATGGTATTTAAGTGCTTATTATACGCCAATCAATCAATCAATCAATTGTATTTATTGAGCACTTACTGTGTGCAGAGCACTGTACTAAGCGCTTGGGAAGTCCAAGATGGCAACATATAGAGACGGTCCCTACCACCGTACATAGCGCTGGGGGAGATACAAGCTGATTCATTTATTCATTCAATCAGTCGTATTTATTGAGCGCTTACGGTGTGCAGGGCACTGTACTAAGCGCTTGGGAAGGACAGGTCGGCAACATATAGAGACGGTCCCTACCACCGTACATAGCGCTGGGGGAGATACAAGCTGATTCATTTATTCATTCAATCAGTCGTATTTATTGAGCGCTTACGGTGTGCAGGGCACTGTACTAAGCGCTTGGGAAGGACAGGTCGGCAACATATAGAGACGGTCCCTACCACCGTACATAGCGCTGGGGGAGATACAAGCTGATTCATTTATTCATTCAATCAGTCGTATTTATTGAGCGCTTACGGTGTGCAGGGCACTGTACTAAGCGCTTGGGAAGGACAGGTCGGCAACATATAGAGACGGTCCCTACCACCGTACATAGCGCTGGGGGAGATACAAGCTGATTCATTTATTCATTTAATCAGTCGTATTTATTGAGCACTTACTGTGTGCAGGGCACTGTACTAAGCGCTTGGGAAGGACAGGTCGGCAACATATGGAGACGGTCCCTACCCAACCCTTCTGGGGTCGCCAGGAGAGGCGAGGACCGGGGCCGCGGAGGCAAGTGGGTCATTTATTCAGTCAGTCGTATTTATTGAGCAGTTCCTGTGTGCGGAGCACTGTACTAAGCGCTTGGGAAGTACAAGTCGGCAACATATAGAGACGGTCCCTACCCGACAGCGGGCTCACAGTCTAGGAGGGGGGGGACGGACAACAAAACAAAACAGGCAGAATGGTCCGCCCTACATGTGAGCCCACCGTCGAGTAGGGACCGTCTCTATATGTTGCCAACTTGTACTTCCCAAGCGCTTAGTACAGTGCTTTGCACACAGTAAGCGCTCAATAAATACGATTGATTGATTGATTGTACATATTTATTAATGAGGTGTATATATCTATAACTCTATTTATCTATTTTGATGTTTTAGACTGTGAGCCCACTGTTGGGTAGGGACTATCTCTATATGTTGCCAACTTGTACTTCCCAAGCGCTTAGTCCAGTGCTCTGCACACAGTAAGCGCTCAATAAATATGATTGATGATGATGATGATGATGATGATGTTATCATTTTGTTGTCTGTCTTCCCCTTCCAGACTGCGAGCCCGTTGTTGGGTAGGACCGTCTCTGTTGCCGAATTGTCCTTCCCAAGCGCTTAGTACAGTGCTGTGCACACAGCAAGCGCTCAATCAATACGACTGAATGAATGTATACCATTAAAATGATACATATAGACACATCCGTATATATGTGTATATAAGCTGACCAGGTTGGACCCATAAACTGTCCACAGCCTTAATCCCCATTTCACAGGTAGGGTGACTGAGGCACAGGGAAGCGAAGTGACTCCACACAACAGACAAGTGGTGGATCTGGGATTTGAAGTCGGGTCCTTCTGACTCCCAAGCGCGTGCTCTATTCATTCAATCATATTTATTGAGCGCTTACCGCGCGCTGGGCACTGTACTGAGCGCTTGGGAAGTCCAAGTTGTTTGGTTTTGTTCTCTGTCTCCCCCTTTTAGACTGTGAGCCCACTGTTGGGTAGGGACCGTCTCTAGATGTTGCCAACTTGGACTTCCCAAGCGCTTAGTACAGTGCTCTGCACACAGTAAGCGCTCAATAAATACGATTGATTGATTGATTGACATATAGAGACGGTCCCTACCCAACAGCGGGCTCACAGTCTAGAAGAACTGCTCTATCCACAAGATCACAATGCTTCTCTGAAAAGTCTCTTCCCTGTGCCTCCGTTTCCTCATCTGCAAAATGGGAATCCAATACCTATCCTCCCTCCCCCTTCTAGACTGTGAGCCCGTTGTTGGGTAGGGACCGTCTCTAGATGTTGCCAACTTGTATTTCCCAAGCGCTTAGTACAGTGCTCTGCACACAGTAAGTGCTCAATAAATACAACTGATTGATTGATTGATTGATTGATTCGACGGAGAATCCCACGTGGGATGGGGACTGTTTTCTGAATTCCTTATTTTATATCTATCTCAGCGGTTACTACAGTGCTTTCCACAAAGAAAGCACCTTACAGGTACTATTATCATCATCACCTTGTAACCTCCCCAGTGCTTAAAACAGTGCTTTGCACATAGTAAGCGCTTAATAAATGCCATTATTATTATTATTATTATTATTATTATTATCACCTTGTAACCTCCCCAGCGCTTAGAACAGTGCTTTGCACATAGTAAGCGCTTAATAAATGCCATTATTATTACTATTATTATAATACCACTTCTTCCCCTTCTAGACTGTGAGCCCACTGTTGGGTAGGGACCATCTCTAATAATAATAATAATAATAATGATGGCATTTATTAAGCGCTTACTATGTGCAAAGCACTGTTCTAAGCGCTGGGGAGGTTACAAGGTGATCAGGTTGTCCCACGGAGGGGCTCACAGCCTTCATTCCCATTTTACAGATGAGGTAACTGAGGCAAAGAGAAGTGAAGTGACTTGCCCAAAGTCACACAGCTGACAATTGGCAGAGTAGGGATTTGAACTCATGACCTCTGACTCCAAAGCCCGGGCTCTTACCACTGAGCCATGCTGCTTCTCTATATGTTGTCAACTTGTACTTCCCAAGCACTTAGTCCAGTGCTCTGCACACAGAAAGCGCTCAATAAATACAATTGAATGAATGAATGAATGTACAGATTTATTACTCTATTTTACTTGTACATATTTATTATACTATTTATTTTATTTTGTTAATCTGCTTTGTTTTGTTGTGTGTCTCCCCCTTCTAGACTGTGAGCCCGCTGTTGGGTAGGGACTGTCTCTATATGTTGCCAATTTGTCCTTCCCAAGAGCTTAATACAGTGCTCTGCACACAGTAAGCGCTCAATAAATGCAATTGAATGAATGAATGAATGAACAGAGAGCAGATTCTGTCAATTATAATAATTGCAGTATTTGTTGAGTGCTACTAGGTACCAAGCACTGAACTAAGTGCTGGGGTAGATACAATAATAATCATAATAATAATAATAATAATGCCATTTATTAAGCACTTACTATACGCAAAGCACTACAATAATAATAATAATAATAATGCCATTTATTAAGCAACTTACTATGCGCAAAGCATTATAATAATAATAATAATGGCATTTATTAAGCGCTTACTATGTGCAAAGCACTGTTCTAAGTGCTGGGGAGGTTATAAGGTGATCAGGTGGTCCCACGGGTGTCACAGTCTTAATCCCCATTTTACAGATAAGGGAACTGAGGCACAGAGAAGTTAAGTGACTTGCCCAAAGTCACACTGCTGACAAGTGAAGCATTCATTCATTCATTCAATCTAATTTATTGAGCACTTACTGTGTGCAGAGCACTGTACTAAGCGCTTGGGAAGTACAAGTTGGCAACATATAGAGACGGTCCCTACCCAACAGTGGGCTCACAGAGAAGCAGCGTGGCTCAGTGGAAAGAGCCCGGGCTTTGGAGTCAGAGGTCATGGGTTCAAATCCCAGCTCCGCCACTTGTCAGCTGGGTGACTTTGGGCAAGTCACTTCACTTCTCTGGGCCTCAGTTGTCTCACCTGTAAAATGGGGATTAAGACTGTGAGCCCCACGTGGGACAACCTGATCACCTTGTATCCCCCCCAGCGCTTAGAACAGTGCTTTGAACATAGTAAGCGCTCAACAAATAAGTGGGGGAGCCGGCTTTTGAACCAATGACCTCTGACTCCAAAGCCCGGGCTTTTCCCACTGAGCCACGCTGCTTCTCTATGATACAAGATCATCAGGTCCCGCCCTGCATCCCCATTTCACGGATGAGGAAACTGAGGCCCAGAGAAGTGAAGTGACTCGCCCAGAGTCACACAGCCAACGAGTGAGGGAGCCGGGATGCGAACCCAGGACCTTCTGACTCTTAGGCCCAGACTCTTTCAACTAGCCCTTCTAATCAATCAATCAATCAATCATATTTATTGAGCGCTTACTGTGTGCAGAGCACTGTACTAAGCGCTTGGGAAGTCCAAGTTGGCAACATATAGAGACGGTCCCTACCCAGCAGTGGGCTCACAGTCTTTATTTAGACTGATCTAGACTTTTTTAGACTTCTTTATTTAGACTTTTTTTAGACTGATCTTATTTGATCAGTCTAAAAAAGATCAGTCTTTAGACTGTGAGCCCGCCGGTGGGTAGGGACCGTCTCTAGATGTTGCCAACTTGGACTTCCCAAGCGCTCAGTACAGTGCTCTGCACACAGTAAGCGCTCAATAAATACGACTGAATGAATGAATGAACTAGCCTACCTGCCCGTCAATACGACAAGAAATTATCGACATTCCTCATCCTCAATCCATCAATGGCATTACTTACTGAGCGCCAAGCACTGTGGTGTCTTAACGGATACCGTCCGTCGAAACAAAAACAACCAGCGCGAAGCAGCGTGGCTCAGCGGAAAGAGCACGGGGGCCTTGGGAGTCAGAGGTCATGGGTTCGAATCCTGGCTCTGCGACTTTGGGCAAGTCACTGAACTGCTCTGAGCCTCGGTTCCCTCATCTGTAAAATGGGGAGGAAGACTGTGAGCCCCACGAGGGACAACCTGATCACCTTGTATTCCCCCCGCCCAGTGCTTAGAACAGTGCTGTGCACATAGTAAGCGCTTAACAAATACCACCATTATTATTTTGTACTTCCCAAGCACTTAGTACAGTGCTCTGCACATAGTAAGCGCTCAGTAAATACGATTGATGGTGATGATGATAGTAAGCGCTTAACAAATGCCATCAGTAATAAAAACAAACAAAAATTGTACTCTCCCAAGCGCTTAGTCCGGTGCGCTGCATACGGTAAGCGCTCAATAAATAGCATCGACTGACTGATCCCTTTCATTCTCAAGATCTGGAACGTGGGAACCCGCTAACCCAAATGTGGAAAGAAAACGCCCCTCAATCAATCAATCAATCAATCGTATTTATTGAGCGCTTACTGTGCGCAGAGCACTGTACTAAGCGCTTGGGAAGTACAAGTTGGCAACATAATAATGTTGGCCCTCATCTACTTTGATTTAAGAGAACCAAAGTTTTAAGAGAACCGAAGAGCAAACCCATTCAAGGCGACAAAGCGACAAGTTAAGTTAGAAACCCCCCAGAGAAGCAGCGTGGCTCAGTGGAAAGAGCCCGGGCTTTGGAGTCAGAGGTCATGGGTTCAAATCCCGGCTCTGCCACTTGTCAGCTGCGTGACTTTGGGCAAGTCACTTCACTTCTCTGGGCCTCGGTCACCTCATCTGGAAAATGGGGATCAAGACTGTGAGCCCCAGGTGGAACAACTGAATTCGTGGCTCAGTGGAAAGAGTCCGGGCTTTGGAGTCAGAGGTCATGGGTTCAAATCCCGGCTCTGCCAATTGTCAGCTGCGTGACTTTGGGCAAGTCACTTCACTTCTCTGGGCCTCGGTCACCTCATCTGTAAAATGGGGATCAAGACTGTGAGCCCCAGGTGGGACAACTGAATTCGTGGCTCAGTGGAAAGAGCCCAGGCTTTGGAGTCAGAGGTCATGGGTTCAAATCCCAGCTTCATCACTTGTCAGCTGTGTGACTTTGGGCAAATCACTTCACTTCTCTGTGCCTCAGTTCACTCATCTGGAAAATGGGGATGAAGACTGTGAGCCCCCCATGGGACAACCTGATCACCTTGTAACCTCCCCAGCGCTTAGAACAGTGCTTGGCACATAGCAAGCTAGACCGTGAGCCCGCTGTTGGGTAGGGACCGTCTCTATATGTTGCCAACTTGTGCTTCCCAAGCGCTTAGTACAGTGCTCTGCACACAGTAAGCGCTTAATCAATCAATCAATCGTATTTATTGAGCGCTTACTGTGTGCAGAGCACTGGACTAAGTGCTTCGGAAGTACAAGCTGGCAACATATAGAGACGGTCCCTACCCAACAGTGGGCTTAATCATCATCATCATCATCAATCGTATTTATTGAGCTTGGGAAGCTCAATGAATGAATTAAGCTCAATAAATGAATTAATGGGAAGCATTAATAAATTTGATTGAATAGCAAGCGCTTAATAAATGCCATTGAGCGCTTCCTGTGTGCAGAGCACTGTACTGAGCGCTTGGGAAGTACAAGCTGGCAACATATAGAGACAGTCCCTACCCAACAGTGGGCTTAATAAATATGATTGAATAGCAAGCGCTTAATAAATGCCATTGAGCGCTTCCTGTGTGCAGAGCACTGTACTGAGCGCTTGGGAAGTACAAGCTGGCAACATATAGACACAGTCCCTACCCAACAGCGGGCTTAATAAATATGATTGAATAGCAAGCGCTTAATAAATGCCATTGAGCGCTTCCTGTGTGCAGAGCACTGCACTAAGCGCTTGGGAAGTACAAGCTGGCAACATAGAGAGACAGTCCCTACCCAACAGCGGGCTTAATAAATATGATTGAATAGCAAGCGCTTAATAAATGCCATTGAGCGCTTCCTGTGTGCAGAGCACTGTACTGAGCGCTTGGGAAGTACAAGCTGGCAACATATAGAGACAGTCCCTACCCAACAGCGGGCTTAATAAATATGATTGAATAGCAAGCGCTTAATAAATGCCATTGAGCGCTTACTGTGTGCAGAGCACTGTACTGAGCGCTTGGGAAGTACAAGCTGGCAACATATAGAGACGGTCCCTACCCAACAGTGGGCTTAATATGACTGAATAGCAAGCGCTTAATAAATGCCATTATTATTATTATTATTATTATTGTTATTATCCCCCCCAGCGCTTAGAACAGTGCTTGGCACATAGTAAGCGCTTAACAAATACCATTCATTATTCATTCATTAATCGTATTTATGGAGCGCTTGCTATGTGCAGAGCACTGTACTAAGCGCCTGGGAAGTACAAATTGGAACCATTCAGATGCCATTCTTATTAAACCCGTCCGGGCCCGTTACCCTGCTCGGAGGAGTCGGGCGCTTGCCAATCAATCAATCAATCAATCAATCGTATTTATTGAGCGCTTACTATGTGCAGAGCACTGTACTAAGCGCTTGGGAAGTACAAATTGGCAACACATAGAGACAGTCCCTACCCAACAGTGGGCTCACAGTCTAAATGGGGGAGACAGAGAACAGAACCAAACATACCAACAAAATAAAATAAGTAGGATAGAAATGTACAAGTAAAATAAATAAATAAATAAATAAATAGAGTAATAAATATGTACAACCATATACACATATATACAGGTGCTGTGGGGAAGGGAAGGAGGTAAGATGGGGGGATACTGCTCTCTGTGCGAGTTGAGGGTGATAAATTACCCGCGGAAATAAACGTTACGATGTTGTTCGGTCACTCTCCCAAGCGCTTAGTATGCTGCTTTGCACACAGCAAACGCTCAACAAATACGATCAAATGAACGAATAAAAGGCCTGATGCAATGATAATAATGGTAATGGTGACAATGATAATAATAATGATGATGATGCTGGGGTTTGTTCAGGGCCTACTTTGTGCCAAGCAATGTGGTAAACTCTGGGGCCGATACAAGACAAGTTGCCGTCCTTCGTGGTCCAAGTTTGTTGTCGCCATCGTAAAACTCACTGCATTGTCCTGAGTTGCACGCATTTTTCGTGAACAATAATAGTAATGATTATGTTACTAGTTACTGAACGCCCAAGATAAAAAACAATTGGGGCAAGAAGTTATCGAGCGGGAATTCTCGATTGTCACCGGGCCCAAATCTTTTCCTTCCTTCCTTCCCAGGTGGAGGAGCCTGGCTCCCACCCCTCAGTCGCTCCGGGCAGGACAAATGCCGGAAGCCTGATCCAACGGAAAATCTGTCAGTTGTGGCAACCGCGAGGTCGCAACGCGACAAAACTCCTTTGGTTGCACTTAATAATAATAATAATAATAATAATAATAACGGCAGTTAAGCGCTTACTATGTGCAAAGCACCGTTCTAAGCGCTGACGGGGGATACAAGGTTGTCCCAGGTCGGGTTCACAATCTTAATCCCCATTTTCCAGGAACTGAGGCGCAGAGAAGTGAAGTGACTTTCCCAAGGTCACACAGCAGACCTGGGGCGGGGCCGGGATTCGAACCCATGACCTCGGACTCCAAAGCCCGGGCTCTTTCCGCTGAGCCACGCTGCTTCTGGGGTGATGCGCAGAGGCAGGGACGCTGAGACGCTCCAGTGACCAACACCCAGAATTGCTTTGTGGCATTTAAGTGCTTATTAGGTCAGCCAATCGTATTTATTGAGCGCTCTGGGCACTGTACTAAGCGCTTGGGAGAAGCAGCAAGGGGCAGTGGATAGAACCCACACCTGAAACTCAAAATAATAGACTGTGAGCCCACTGTTGGGTAGGGACTGTCTCTATATGTTGCCAACTTGTACTTCCCAAGCGCTTAGTACAGTGCTCTGCACACAGTAAGCGCTCAATAAATACGATTGATGATGATGATGATAGTGATGGTATTTGTTAAGCGCTTACTACGTGTCAAGGACTGTTCTAAGCGCTGGGGTAGATACGAAGTAATCACGTTGTCCCTCGTGGGGTTCACAGACTTAACCCCCATTTTACAGATGAGGTAACTGAGGCACAGAGAATAATAATAATAATAATGATGGCATTTGTTAAGCACTTACTATGTGCAAAGCACTGTTCTAAGCGCTGGGGAGGTTACAAGGTGATCAGGTTGTCCCACAGGGGGCTCACAGTTTTAATCCCCATTTTACAGATGAGGGAACTGAGGCCCAGAGAAGTGAAGTGACTTACCTAGTCACACAGCTGACAGTTGGCAGAGCCAGGATTTGAACCCATGACCTCTGACTCCAAAGCCCGAGCTCTTTCCTCGGAGCCATGCTGCTTCTCAGAGAAGTGAGGTGACCTGCCCAAAGTCACACAGCTGACAAGTGGCAGAGCCAAGATCAATACTAATACTAATAATAATAATAATAATGGCATTTGTTAAGCACTTACTATGTGCCAGGCACTGTACTAAGCGCTGGGGTAGATACAAGGTGATCAGATTGTCCCATGTGGAGCTCACAGTCTTGATCCCCATTTTCCAGATGAGGGAACTGAGGCCCAGAGAAGTTAAGTGACTTACCCAAAGTCACACAGCTGACAAGAGGCGGAGTCAGGATGAGTAATATTAATAATAATGATAATAATAGTATTTGTTAAGCACTTACTATGTGCCAGGTACTCTTCTAAGCACTGGGGTAGATACAAGGTGATCAGGTTGTCCCACGTGGAGCTCACAGTCTTGATCCCCATTTTCCAGATGAGGGAACTGAGGCACAGAGAAGTGAAGTGACTTACCCAAAGTCATACAGCTGACAAGAGGCGGAACCAGGATCAATAATAATAATAATAATAATGATAATAATAATAATAATGGTATTTGTTAAGCACTTACTATGTGCCAGGCACTCTTCTAAGCGCTGGGGTAGATACAAGGTGATCAGGTTGCCCCATGTGGAGCTCACAGTCTTGATCCCCATTTTCCAGATGAGGGAACTGAGGCCCAGAGAAGTGAAGTGACTTACCCAAAGTCACACAGCTGACAAGTGGCGGAGCCAGGATCAATAATAATAATAATAATGATAATAATAATAATAATAATAATACTGTTTGTTAAGCACGTACTATGTGCCAGGCACTGTTCTAAGCGCTGGGGTAGATACAAAGTGATCAGGTTGCCCCATGTGGAGCTCACAGTCTTGATCCCCATTTTCCAGATGAGGGAACTGAGGCCCAGAGAAGTGAAGTGACTCACCCAAAGTCACACAGCTGACAAGTGGCGGAGCCAGGATCAATAACAATAACAATAATAATAATAATAATAATAATAATGGTATTTGTTAAGCACTTACTATGTGCCAGGCACTCTTCTAAGCGCTGGGGTAGATACAAGGTGATCAGGTTGTCCCACGTGGAGCTCAGTCTTGATCCCCATTTTCCAGATGAGGGAACTGAGGCCCAGAGAAGTGAAGTGACTTACCCAAAGTCACACAGCTGACAAGTGGCGGAGCAGGAATTAGAACCCAGGACCTCTGACTCTGAAACCCAGGCCCTTTCCACTAAAGCCACGCTGCTTCTCAGAAGATCATGGGTTCTAATCCCGGCTCCGCCACCTGTCTGTTGTGTGACCTTGAGCGAGTCACTTCACTTCTCTGGGCCTCAGTTCCCTCATCTGGAAAATGGGGATTGAGCCTGTGAGCCCTACGTGGGACAGGGACTGTGTCCAACCTGATTTGCTTGTATCCACCCCAGCGCCTGGTACACAGTAAGCGCTTAACAAATAATCAATCAATCGTATTTATTGAGCGCTTACTGTGTGTAGAGCACTGTACTAAGCGCTTGGGAAGTACAAGTTGGCAACATATAGAGATGGTCCCTACCCGTGTAAACCCGTGTAAATAGCACAGTTATTATCATCATCATCAATCGTATTTATTGAGCACTTACTATGTGCAGAGCACTGTACTAAGCGCTTGGGAAGTCCAAGTTGGCAACATATATTATTATTATTGGGAAAGTATAATAGAACGATATAAGAGACTCATTCCCAGCCACAGCGATCTAACAGGAATAGAAGGGGAGAATCATTAAAAGAAATTCACCTATGTACTGAGATCCTGTGGAGCAGTAAATCAAGTGCTTAAAGGGTACAAATCCAAGTTCACAGATGAGGCAGAAGGGAGCCCGCTGTTGGGTAGGGCCCGTCTCTATATGTTGCCAACTTGGACTTCCCAAGCGCTTAGTACAGTGCTCTGCACACAGGAAGTGCTCAATAAATACGATTGAACGAATGAGAGGAAGTAGGGGAAATGGGGGTTTAGTTGGTTAACGCCTGATGATTTTAACGAGGCTTTGAAGGTGGGGAAGAGTGGTCTCTCCTATCTATCAATGAGCCCACTGTTGGGTAGGGACCGTCTCTATATGTTGCCGACTTGGACTTCCCAAGCGCTTAGTACAGTGCTCTGCACACAGGAAGCGCTCAATAAATACGATTGATTGATTAACGCCTGATGGTTCTAATGAGGCCTTGAAGGTGGGGAGAGTGGTCTCTCCTCTCTATCAGTGAGCCCACTATTGGGTAGGGACCGTCTCTATATGTTGCCAGCTTGTACTTCCCAAGCGCTTAGTACAGTGCTCTGCACACAATAAGCACTCAATACTTACGATTGAATGAATGAATGAGAGGAAGTAGGGGAAATGGGGGTTTAGTTGGTTAACGCTTGATGATTTTAACGAGGCTTTGAAGGTGGGGAGAGTGGTCTCTCCTCTCTATCAATGAGCCTGTTGTTGGGTAGGGTCCGCCTCTATATGTTGCTAGCTTGTACTTCCCAAGCGCTTAGTCCAGTGCTCTGCACACAGTAAGCGCTCAATACATGCGATTGAATGAATGAATGAATGAATGAGAGGAAGTAGGGGAAATGGGGGTTTAGTTGGTTAACGCCTGATGATTTTAAGGAGGCTTTGAAGGTGGGGAGAGTGGTCTCTCCTCTCTATCAATGAGCCCACTGTTGCATAGGGACTGTCTCTAGATGTTGCCAACTTGTACTTCCCAAGCGCTTAGTACAGTGCTTTGCACATAGTAAGCGCTCAATAAATACGATTGATTGATTAACGCCTGGTGGTTTTAATGAGGCTTTGAAGGTGGGGAGAGCGCTCTCTCATATCTATCAATGAGCCCACTGTTGGGTAGGGACCGTCTCTATATGTTGCTAGCTTGTACTTCCCAAGCGCTTAGTCCAGTGCTCTGCACACAGTAAGCGCTCAATAAATACGATTGATTGATTAACGCCTGATGGTTTTAATGAGGCTTTGAAGGTGGGGAGAGTGCTCTCTCCTCTCTATCAATGAGCCCGCTGTTGGGTAGGGGCCGTCTCTATATGTTGCCAGCTTGTAGTTCCCAAGTGCTTACTACAGTGCTTTGCACATAGTAAGCGCTCAATAAATACGATTGATTGAATAACGCTTGATGGTTTTAATGGGGCTTTGAAGGTGGGGAGAGTGGTCTCTCCTCTCTATCAATGAGCCCACTGTTGGGTAGGGACCGTCTCTATATGTTGCCAACTTGTACTTCCCAAGCGCTTAGTACAGTGCTCTGTACACAGTAAGCGCTCAATACGTACGATTGAATGAATGAATGAATGAGAGGAAGTAGGGGAAATGGGGGTTTAGTTGGTTAACGCCTGATGATTTTAACGAGGCTTTGAAGGTGGGGAAGAGTGGTCTCTCCTATCTATCAATGAGCCCACTGTTGGGTAGGGACCGTCTCTATATGTTGCCAACTTGTACTTCCCAAGCGTTTAGTCCAGTGCTCTGCACACAGTAAGTGCTCAATAAATACAATTGATTGATTAACGCCTGATGGTTCTAATGAGGCTTTGAAGGTGGGGAGAGTGGTCTCTCCTATCAATGAGCCCACTGTTGGGTAGGGACCGTCTCTATATGTTGCCAGCTTGTACTTCCCAAGCGCTTACAACAGTGCTCTGCACACAGTAAGCGCCCAATAAATACGATTGAATGAATGAATGAATGAATGAGAGGAAGTAAGGGAAATGGGGGTTTAGTTGGTTAACACCTGATGATTTTAACGAGGCTTTGAAGGTGGGGAAGAGTGGTCTCTCCTATCTATCAATGAGCCTGTTGTTGGGTAGGGACCGCCTCTATATGTTGCTAGCTTGTACTTCCCAAGCGCTTAGTCCAGTGCTCTGCACACGGTAAGCGCTCAATACATACGATTGAATGAATGAATGAGAGGAAGTAGGGGAAATGGAGGTTTAGTTGGTTAACACCTGATGATTTTAATGAGGCTTTGAAGGTGGGGAGAGTGGTCTCTCCTATCTATCAATGAGCCCACTGTTGGGTAGGGACCGTCTCTAGATGTTGCCGACTTGTACTTCCCAAGCGCTTAGTACAGTGCTCTGCACACAGTAAGCGCTAAATAAATACAATTGATTGAATAATGCCTGATGGTTTTAATGAGGCTTTGAAGGTGGGGAGAGTGCTCTCTCCTATCTATCAATGAGCCCGCTGTTGGGTAGGGACCATCTCTAGATGTTGCCAACTTGTCCTTCCCAGGCGCTTAGTACAGTGCTCTGCACACAATAAGCGCTCAATACATACGATTGAATGAATGAATGAATGAGAGGAAGTAGGGGAAATGGGGGTTTAGTTGGTTAACGCCTGATTATTTTAACGAGGCTTTGAAGGTGGGGAGAGTGGTCTCTCCTATCTATCAATAAGCCTGCTGTTGGGCAGGGACCGTCTCTATATTTTGCCAACTTGTACTTCCCAAGTGCTTAGTACAGTGCTCTGCACACAGGAAGCGCTCAAGAAATACGATTGAGTGAATGAATGAATGAGAGGAAGTGGGGGAAATGGGGGTTTAGTTTGTTAACGCCTGATGATTTTAATGAAGCTTTGACGGTGGGGAGAGTGGTCTCTCCTCTCTATCAATGAGCCCGCTGTTGGGTAGGGACCGTCTCTAGATGTTGCCAGCTTGTACTTCCCAAGCGCTTACAACAGTGCTCTGCACACAGTAAGCGCTCAAGAAATACGATTGATTGATTGATCAATCCATCATCTTTATTAAGCCCTTAAGTGTGTGGAGAGCACCGTATTAAGCACTTGGGAGAGTATAATATAACAACAGAGTTGGTAGACATATTCCCTGCCCGCAATGAGCTTACAGTTTAGAGGGGGACACCTGAAGCAGCGTGGCTCAGTGGAACTTATGTGACCCCCCTAACCCTCCACAAATCTGCCAAGCTAGCTCTTCTCCTCCCTTCAAAGCCCTACTGAGCGCTCACCTCCTCCAGGAGGCCTTCCCAAACTGAGCCCCCTTTTTCCTCTCCTCCTCCCCATCCCCCCCGCCATACCTCCTTCCCCTCCCCACAGCACCTGTATATATATTTGTACAGATTGATTCCTTTATTTATTTTACTTGTCCATATTTACTATTCTATTTATTTTGTTAATGACGTGCATCTAGCTTTAATTCTATTTGTTCTGACAACTTTGACACCTGTCTACTTGTTTTGTTTTGTTGTCTGCCTCCCCATTCTAGACTGTGAGCCCACTGTTGAGTAGGGACCGTCTCTAGATGTTGCCGACTTGTACTTCCCAAGTGCTTAGTACAGTGCTCTGCACACAGTAAGCGCTCAATAAATACGATTGAATGAATGAATGAATGACTGGAAAGAGCCCGGGCTTGGGAGTCTCAGGTCATGGGTTCTAATCCCAGCTCCGCCACTTGTCAGCTGTGTGACTTTGGGGAAGTCACTTCACTTCTCTTAGAGAAGTGAGCTTAGAGAAGTGAGAAGTGAGCATAGAGATGCTTAGAGAAGCAGCGTGGCTCAGTGGACAGAGCCCGGGCTTTGGAGTCAGGGGTTGTGGATTCGAATTCCTGCTCCGCCCCATGTCTGCTGTGTGACCTTGGGCAAGTCACTTCACTTCTCGGAGTCTCAGTTCCCTCATCTGTAAAATGGGGATGAAGACTGTGAGCCCCATGCGGGACAACCTGATCACCTTGTATCCCCCCAGTGCTTAGAACAGTGCTTGGCACATAGTAAGCGCTTAACAAATGCCATTATTATTATTATTATTCTCTGGGCCTCAGTTACCTCATCTGTAAAATGGGGATTAAGACTGTGAGCCCCACATGGGACACCTGATCATCTTGTATCCCCCCCAGCACTTAGAACAGGGCTTGGCACATAGTAAGAGCTTAACAAATGCCAACATTATTATGTGAAGGGGGAGGGAATCAGTTCCCTCATCTGTAAAATGGGGATGAAGATTGTGAGCCCCACGTGGGACCACCTGATCAATCAGTCGTATTTATTGAGAGCTTACTGTGTGCAGAGCACTGTACTAAGCACTTGATAATGGTATTTGTTAAGTGCTTACTATGTGCAAAGCACTGTTTTAAGCATTAGGGGGGTTACAAGGTGATCAGGTTGTCCCACAGGGGGCTCACAGTTCTTAATCCCCATTTTTCAGATGAGGGAACTGAGGCCCAGAGAAGTGAAGTGACTTGCCCGAAGTCACCCAGCTGACAGTTGGCGGAGCCGGGATTTGAACCCATGACCTCTGACTCCAAAGCCCGGGCTCTTTCCACTGAGCCAGGCTGCTTCTCTTACCTGCCAATTTGTACTTCCCAAGCGCTTAGTACAGTGCTCTGCACATAGTAAGCGCTCAATAAATACGATTGATGATGATGATGATGATCACCTTGTAAGCTCCCCAGCGCTTAGAACAGTGCTTTGCACCTAGTAAGCGCTTAATAAATATCATTTAAAAAAACAAATCCGGGCCAGAAGGTGAATGTGGGCAAGGGGTCAGTGGGGAGATAGATGGGATTTCATTCATTCATTCATTCAATCATATTTATTGAGCGCTTACTGTGTGCACCGTGGCAACATATCGACTGTGTTTTTAGACTGTGAGCCCACTGCTGGGTAAGGACTGTCTCTATATGTTACCAACTTGTACTTCCCAAGCGCTTAGTACAGTGCTCTGCACACAGTAAGCGCTCAATAAATACGATTGATGATGATGATGATATCGAGGGATCGAGGCCCAGAGAATAGGAAGATCTTAGAAAAACCAAGCGGGCGGGCTGGGTTGGAGTAGAAAATCAGTGAAGTAATGTATGAGGGGCAGAAGTGATTCATTTGATCGTATTTATTGAGCGCTTACTGTGTGCAGAGCTGATGGAGGGCATTCTGATGGTGACGAGTTTCTGTTCGACGTGGAGGGGGACGGGCAACCACTGGAGATCCTTGAGGACTGGACTGAGTGGTTTTTTAGGAAAATGAACTGAACATTAGAGTGAAGACTGGAATTGAAATCGGAAGGAAGGCCGAATTGTATTTTCCAAGCGCTTAATCCAGTGCTCTGCAATCAGCGTGGCTCAGTGGAAAGAGCCCGGGCTTTGGAGTCGGAGGTCGTGGGTTCAAATCCCGGCTCCTCCACTTGTCAGCTGTGTGACTTTGGGCCAGTCACTTCACTTCTCTGGGCCCCAGTGACCTCAACTGTAAAATGGGGATGAAGACTGTGAGCCCCCCGTGGGACAACCTGATCACCTTGTAACCTCCCCAGCGCTTAGAACAGTGCACACAGTAAGCGCTTAATAAATGCCATTATTATTATTAATTAATCAATCAATCATATTTATTGCATGCTTACTGTGTGCAGAGCACTGTACTAGGCGCTTGGGAAGTACAAGTCGGCAACATAAGCGCACACATTAAGCGCTCAATAAATCCGATTGAATGAATGAATGAAAGAACTGGAGAGGGGAGAGGCGGGAAGCAGGGATATGACAACCGCTTGGATCGGCGCGGTAGGAGGTGGACGGAAAGGGTGGATTTTTTTAGCAATGTATTTATTGAGTGCCGCGTGCAGAGCACTGTACTGAGCGCTTTGGACTGTGTAACATGGGAAGAATTGGTAGGCAAGTCTCCCGCCCACAGGCCAGGGATTGTGTTGGGAAGGTAGACCTGACGGAATCTGGTGAGATTTGAATATGTGGGTTCGTTCAGTCATTCGTTCAATCGTATTTATTGAGCGCTGACTGTGTGCAGAGCACTGTACTAAACGCTTGGGAAGTCCAAGTCGGCAACATCTAGAGACGGTCCCTACCCAACAACGGGCTCACAGTCTAGAAGGGGGAGACAATCAATCAATCAATTGTATTTATTGAGCGCTTACTGTGTGCAGAGCACTGGACTAAGCGCTTGGGAAGTACAAGTCGGCAACATATAGATACAGTCCTTACCCAACAATGGGCTCACAGTCTAGAAGGGGGAGACAGACGATCAATCAATCGTATTTATTGAGCGCTTACTGTGTGCAGAGCACTGGACTAAGCGCTTGGGAAGTCCAAGTTGGCAACAAATAGAGACGGTCCCTACCCGACAACGGGCTCACAGTCTAGAAGGGGGAGACAGAGAACTAAACAAATCATATTAACAAAATAAAATAAATAGAATGGATATGTACAAGTAGAATAAATAGAGTAATAAATGCGAACAAACATATATACAGGTGCTGTGGGGAAGGGAAGGAGGTAAGGGGGAGGGGGAGGAGGGGGAGAGGAAGGAGGGGGCTCAGTCAGACAACAAAACAAAACATGTGGACAGGTGTCAAGTCGTCAGAACAAATAGAATTAAAGCTAAATGCACATCATTAACAAAATAAATAGAATAGGCAATATGTACAAGTTGCGTTTGAGAGGTGAATTGAGGATAAGGCCAAGGTTAGTGGGATTGTGAGACAGGACGGATATATGTTGCCAACTTGTACTTCCCAAGCGCTTAGTCCAGTGCTCTGCACACAGTAAGCGCTCAATAAATACGATTGATTGATTGATGTTTGGTTTTGTTGTCTGTCTCCCCCTTCTAGATTGTGAGCCCACTGTTGGGTAGGGACCGTCTCTAGATGTTGCCAACTTGGACTTCCCAAGTGCTTAGTCCAGTGCTCTGCACACAGTAAGCGCTCAATAAATACGATTGATTGATGTTTGGTTTTGTTGTCTGTCTCCCCGTTCTAGACTGTGAGCCCACTGTCGGGTAGGGACCGTCTCTCTATGTTGCCAACTTGTACTTCCCAAGCGCTTAGTCCAGTGCTCTGCACACAGTAAGCGCTCAATAAATACGATTGATTGATTGGTACTGCCTACAGTGATGGGAGTGATGGGGGCCCACACTGAGCCCCCTCCTTCCTCTCTCCCTCCCCATCCCCCCCGCCTTACCTCCTTCCCTTCCCCACAGCACCTGTATATATGTATATATGTTTGTATGGATTTATTACTCTATTTATTGATTTATTTTATTTGTACATATTTATTCTATTTATTTTATTTTGTTAATCTGTTTTGTTCTGTTGCCTGTCTCCCCCTTCTAGACTGTGAGCCCACTGTTGGGTAGGGACCGTCTCTATATGTTGCCAACTTGTACTTCCCAAGCGCTTAGTCCAGTGCTCTGCACACAGTAAGCGCTCAATAAATACGATTGATTGATTGATTGATTGGTACTGCCTACAGTGATGGGAGTGATGGGGGCCCAGACTGAGCTCCCACCTTCCTCTCCCCCTCCCCACCCTCTCCCCCCGCCTTACCTCCTTCCCCTCCCCACAGCACCTGTATATACGTATATATGTTTGTACGGATTTATTACTCTATTTATTGATTTATATTATTTGTCCATATTTATTCTATTTATTTTTTTGTTAATATGTTTTGTTGTCTGTCTCCCCCTTCTAGACTGTGAGCCCGCTGTTGGGTAGGGACCGTCTCTGTATGTTGCCAACTTGGACTTCCCAAGCGCTTAGTCCAGTGCTCTGCACACAGTAAGCGCTCAATAAATACGACTGAATGAACGAACGAATGGGAAAGTCAGAGGGAGGACAGGGTTGGGATGGGAAGATGAGTTCTCCTTGCTGACCTCCCCGCCTCCTGTCTCTCCCCACTCGTCCGTACTTCCCTCGGCTGCCGGCATTATTTTTCTCCCGAAACGTTCAGTCCGTGTTTCCCCACTCCTAAAATCCCCTCAGTGGTTGCCCACCCACCTCCGCATCAAACGGTAACTCCTCACCCTCGGCTTCAATTGTCAGCTGTGCGGCATTGGGCAAGTCACTTCATCAATCAATCAATCAATTGTATTTATTGAGCGCTTACTGTGTGCAGAGCACTGTATTAAGCGCTTGGGAAGTACAAGTTGGCAACATCTAGAGACGGTCCCTACCCAACAGCAGGCTCACAGTCTAGAACGGGGAGACAGAGAACAAAACCATACTAACAAAATAAAATAAATAGAAGAGATATGTACAAGTAAGATAAATAAATAAATAGAGTAATAAATATGTACAAATGTATATACAGGTGCTGTGGGGAAGGGAAGGAGGTAAGATGGGGGGGAATCAATCAATCGTATTTATTGAGCACTTACTGTGTGCAGAGCACTGGACTAAGCACTTGGGAAGTCCAAGTTGGCAACATCTAGAGACGGTCCCTACCCAACAGTTGGCTCACAGTCTAGAAGGGGGAGACAGAGAACAAAAGATATTAACAAAATAAAATAAATAGAATAAATATGTACAAATAAAATAACTTCTCTGGGCCTCAGTTCCCTCATCTGTGTAATGGGGTTGAATCCTGTGAGGCCCCGCATGGGACAACCTGATCACCTTGTAACCTCCCCAGTGCTTTGCACATAGTAAGCGCTTCATAAATGCCATCATCATTATTATTATTTAAAGCAATCACCTCGTTTCCTCCTCCCTCACCTTGCTGGTCTCCTAACTACAACCCGGCCCACCTACTTCGCTTCTTCAATTCATTCATTCAGCCGTATTTACTGAGCGCTTACCGCGTTTAGAGCACTGTACTACGCGCTCGGGAAGTCCAAGTCGGCAACATCTGGAGATGGTCCCTACCCGACAGCGGGCTCACAGTCTTAGATAGACGACAAAACAAAACATCATCATCATCATCAATCGTATTTATTGAGCGCTTACCACGTGCAGAGCACTGTACTACGCGCTCGGGAAGTCCAAGTCGGCAACATCTGGAGATGGTCCCTACCCGACAGCGGGCTCACAGTCTTAGATAGACGACAAAACAAAACATCATCATCATCATCAATCGTATTTATTGAGCGCTTACCACGTGCAGAGCACTGTACTACGCGCTCGGGAAGTCCAAGTCGGCAACATCTAGAGACGGTCCCTACCCAACAGCGGGCTCACAGTCTTAGACAGACGACAAAACACATTAACCAAATAAAATTAATAGACCAGGAAATACGTACAATGCCAACCTACTCACCGTACCGCGATGTCCTCTATCATCATCATCAATCGTATTTATTGAGCGCTTACTGTGTGCAGAGCACTGTACTAAGCGCTTGGGAAGTACAAATTGGCAACATATAGAGCCAGTCCCTACCCAACAGTGGGCTCACAGTCTAAAAGGGGGAGACAGAGAACAAAACCAAACATACTAACAAAATAAAATAAATAGCCGTCGACCTCTCACCCACGTCCTGCCTCTGGCCTGGAATTTTCTCCCTCTTCATATCCGACAGGCAATTCCTCTCCCGGGCTTCAAAGCCTTATTGAAGGTCCATCTCCTCTCAGAGGCCTTTCCTGACTAAGCCCCTCTTTCCTCTTCTCCCATTCCCTTCTGATTTGCTCCCTCTATTCATCCCCGCCACCCCCACACCACTTCCATACACACCTGTAATTTATATTAATATCCGTCTCCCCCTCTAGACCATAAACTCGTGGGAAGGGAAGGTGCAGTGTTTGATCACCATGTTGTCCTCTCCCAAGTGCTCTGCCCACAGTGAGTCCTCAATAAATGTGACTCTATTTTATTTATTACTCTATTTATTTATTTATTTATTTTACTTGTACATATCTATTCTATTTATTTTATTTTGTTAGTATGTTTGGTTTTGTTCTCTGTCTCCCCCTTTTAGACTGTGAGCCCACTGTTGGCAACTTGTTGCCCACTTGTACTTCCCAAGCGCTTAGTACAGTGCTCTGCACACAGTAAACGCTCAATAAATACGATTGATGATGATGACCGATTGACCAACTGATTGGTAGCTCTATCTTAGACGGGTTTGGAAGGAAGCGTCGGCAGCAATTCCAAGTAGAGATGTCCTGAAGGCAGGAGGGAATGTGAGACTGCAGGGAGGGAGAGAGATCGGGGCTGGAGAGGGAGATTTGGGAATCTATATCCACGTGGCACAGTTGAAGCCGCGGGAGCAAATGAGTTCCCCGAGTGAGTGGTTTAGACGGAGAATTAGAAAAGCACCCAAAACTGTCCCCTGAGGGACTATTACTAGTAATAATGATGGTTTTTGTCCAGCACTTATGTACTAAGCGCTGGGGTGGATACAAGCAACTCGGGTTGGACACAGTTCCTGTCCCACATGGGGCTCACGGTCCCCATTTGACAGACAACGTGACAGAGGCACAAGAGAAGTGAAATGACTTACCCAAGGTCACGCAGCAGACAAGCCGCAGAGCCGGGATTAGAGTTTGTACATATTTATTACTCTATTTATTTTACTTGTACCTATCTATTCTATTTATTTTATTTTGTTAGTATGTTTGGTTTTGTTCTCTGTCTCCCCCTTCTAGACTGTAAGCCCACTGTTGGGCAGGGACCGTCTCTATATCATCAATCATCAATCGTATTTATTGAGCGCTTACTATGTGCACAGCACTGTACTAAGCGCTTGGGAAGTACAAGTTGGCAACATATAGAGACGGTCCCTACCCAGCAGCGGGCTCACAGTCTAAAAGGGGGAGACAGAGAACAAAACCAAACATACTAACAAAATAAAATAAATAGAATAGATATGTACAAAATAAATAGAGTAATAAATATGTACAAACATATATACATATATTCAGGTGCTGTGGGGAAGGGACTTCCAACTATATGTTGCCAACTTGGACTTCCCAAGCACTTAGTCCAGTGCTCTGCACACAGCAAGCGCTCAATAAATACGATTGATTGATTGATTGATTAACTTCAGACTCCCAAGCTCGCGCTCTAGCCGCCGCGCCACGCCGCTTCTCGAGCTATGACTTTGCTTTTCTAAAGGAAAACTTCCGCGTTTCATTTTTCAAATATTGAAACCACTTTATTTTGGGAAGGGCAACTTAAAAAGATCCCTTTTTTTGGCCATTTCCCCTTAAAATACCCCCGGGAGCTTTTCAGGGCGGGTGTCCGTTGTTGGGGCGTCCGTTTCGTCCAGGCACGGTAGAGGAAGCGGAGAGTTATAAAAATGTAAAAACTACTGCAGGCCACGGAACTACACAGTCTTGCTGAAAAAGGACTAGGTCGAATCCGGCATCCGAGACTCCGGCTATCCGCTAAAGTTACCCGAGGCCCGCGTCACTGCCGGCTAGCTTTGCCGTTCTCCGCCGAGTCCATCCTGAAAAGCCGAAGAGGAAGAGGGATCAGTGTTGGGACGTGAAAGCAGACTCACTGATGATCCCACTCTCGCAATCCCCCCGCCACCCGCCTTACCTCCTTCCCCTCCCCACAGCACCTGTATATATGTTTGTACGGATTTATTACTCTATTTTATTTGCACATATTTATTCTATTTATTTCATTTTGTTAAAATGTTTTGTTTTGTTGCCTGTCTCCCCCTTCTCGACTGTGAGCCCGCTGTTGGGTGGGGACCGTCTCTATATGTTGCCGACTTGGACTTCCCAAGCGCTTAGTCCAGTGCTCTGCACACAGTAAGCGCTCAATAAATACGATTGAATGAATGAATGAATCCCCAATTCCCAGTTTTTCATCGTTACTCTATTTTATTTGTACATGTTTATTTCGATTATTTTATTTTGTTAATCTGTTTTGTTTTGTTGTCCGTCTCCCCCTTCTAGACAGCCCGCTGTCGGGTAGGGACCGTCTCTAGATATTGCCGACTTGGACTTCCCAAGCGCTTAGTCCAGTGCTCTGCACACAGTAAGCGCTCAGTAAATACGACTGAATGAATGAATCCCCAATTCCCAGTTTTTCATCGTTACCCTATTTTATCTGTACATATTTATTCTATTTATTTCATTTTGTTAATATGTTTTGTTCTGTTGCCTGTCTCCCCCTTCTAGACTGTGAGCCCACTGCTGGGTAGGGACCGTCTCTAGATGTTGCCAACTTGGACTTCCCAAGCGCTTAGTCCAGTGCTCTGCACACAGTAAGCGCTCAATAAATACGATTGAATGAATGAATGAATCCCCAATTCCCAGTTCTTCATCATTACTCTATTTTATTTGTACATATTTATTCTATTTATTTCATTTTGTTAAAATGTTTTGTTTTGCTGCCTGTCTCCCCCTTCTAGACTGTGAGCCCACTGTTGGGTAAGGACCGTCTCTATAGGTTGCCAACTTGTACTTCCCAAGCACTTAGTACAGTGCTCTGCACACAGTAAGCACTCAATAAATACGACTGAATGATTGAATGAATCCCCAATTCCCAGTTTTTCATCGTTACTCTATTTTATCTGTACATATTTATTCTATTTATTTCATTTTGTTAAAATGTTTTGTTTTGTTGCCTGTCTCCCCCTTCTAGACTGTGAGCCCACCGTTGGGTAGGGACCGTCTCTATATGTTGCCAACTTGTATTTCCCAAGCGCTTAGTCCAGTGCTCTGCACACAGTAAGCGCTCAATAAATACGATTGAATGAATGAATGAATGAATCCCCAATTCCCAGTTTTTCATCGGAGCGATACGTCGGGAAACACCGGAGACCCAGGACGGAAAAAAAACATTCCCCTGGGGTGGTTCTCTCTGTCTCAGAATCCTTGGGCCCGGAGACGTCCTTTCCCTCGAAACAACAGAGAAACGACAGATCTGGGTTAAAATGGGTTCACTTCTCCCTCCCGCCCTCTTCTTCCGCCTAAGGGAGGTCAAGAGGGCTTTCTTTTACACAGTGCTTATCTCTGTTTTTTGTTTTTTACCCAAGCGGTATTTGTTAAGCGCTTACTCTGTGCCAGGCACTGAATTAATCAATCAATCGTATTTATTGAGCGCTTACTGTGTGCAGAGCACTGGACTAAGCGCTTGGGAAGTACAAGTTGGCAACACATAGAGACGGTCCCTACCCAACAGTGGGCTCACAGTCTAAAAGGGGGAGGCAGAGAACAAAACAACACGTTAACAAAATAAAATAAATAAAATAGCTTGTTTAGTCATTGTCGTCTGTCTGTTGTGTTGATTTACTGTCGTCTGTTGCTTGTGTTTATTTATTGTCATCTGTCTGTTTGTGTTTATTTATTGTCGTCTGTTGTCTGTGTTTATTTACTGTCATCTGGCTGTTGTTTGTGTTGTATATATGTTTGTACATTTTTATTACTCTATTTATTTATTTTACTTGTACCTATCTATTCTATTTATTTTATTTTGTTAGTATGTTTGGTTTTGTTCTCTGTCTCCCCCTTCTAGACTGTGAGCCCGCTGTTGGGTAGGGACTGTCTCTATGTGTTGCCAACTTGTACTTCCCAAGCGCTTAGTACAGTGCTCAGCACACAGTAAGCACTCAATAAATACGATTGATTGATTGATTGATTTGATTTCTATTTCCTCCGGGACTGCTGAGTACAATTTCAAAAGGTTTAGAAGAACCGAAATATAATCATTACCCAATAAGGCAGTTATTCCCCCCCATCTTACCTCCTTCCCTTCCCCACAGCACCTGTATATATGTATATATGTTTGTACATATTTATTACCCTATTTATTTATTTATTTATTTTACTTGTACATATCTATTCTATTTATTTTATTTTGTTAGTATGTTTGGTTTTGTTCTCTGTCTCCCCCTTCTAGACTGTGAGCCCGCTGTTGGGTAGGGACCGTCTCTATGTGTTGCCGACTTGTACTTCCCAAGCGCTTAGTCCAGTGCTCTGCACACAGTAAGCGCTCAGTAAATACGATTGATTGATTGATTGATTGATTGATTTCCTCGAGGTGGGGAGGAGGGGGGTGCCTTTTTTTCCCCGCCAGTCATTCATTCATTCAATCGTATTTATTGAGCGCTTACTGTGTGCAGTGCACTGTACTAAGCGCTTGGTACGTCCTACAGAAACAGTCCTAGAGGAATGTTCTTGGATCATTACTTGGGTCACTTGGTGAAGTCGGGCCTAAAGAGTCAGCCCGCCGTGGGCCTGTTCTGAATTGAGAAAGAAAAAGAAAAACCTGTTTGTCTAGTTTCACCTGTTCTCCTTCCCTTCCCCACAGCACCTGTATATATGTTTGTACATATTTATTACTCTATTCATGTATTTATTTTACTTGTTCATATCTATTCTATTTATTTTATTTTGTTACTGTATTTGGTTTTGTTCTCTGTCTCCCCCTATATATGTATATATGTTTGTACAGATTTATTACTCTATTTATTTATGTATTTATTTTACTTGTACATATCTATTCTATTTATTTTATTTTGTTAGTATGTTTGGTTTCGTTCTCTGTCTCCCCCCTTTAGACTGTGAGCCCACTGTTGGGTAGGGACCGTCTCTATATGTTGCCAACTTGGACTTCCCAAGCGCTTAGTCCAGTGCTCTGCACACAGTAAGCGCTCAATAAATACGATTGATTGATTGATTACTATTAGTATAATATATACAACACATATAATAATTATAATTAATAACAATAATAATGGTATTTTTGAGCAGTTAGTATATGCCAGACACTGCGCTAAGCTCTGGGGAGGATTCATTCATTCATTCAATCGCCCACTGTTGGGTAGGGACCGTCTCTATATGTTGCCAACTTGGACTTCCCAAGCGCTTAGTCCAGTGCTCTGCACACAGTAAGCGCTCAATAAATACGATTTATTGACTGATTACTATTATTATAATATATACAACACATATAATAATTATAATTAATAATAATAATGGTATTTTTAAGCACTTAGTATATGCCAGACACTGCGCTAAGCTCTGGGGCGGATTCATTCATTCAATCGCCCACTGTTGGGCAGGGACCGTCTCTGTATGTTGCCAATTTGTACTTCCCAAGCGCTTAGTCCAGTGCTCTGCACACAGTAAGCGCTCAATAAATATGATTTATTGATTGATTACTATTATTATAATATATACAACACATATAATAATTATCATTAATAATAATAATGGTATTTTTAAGCACTTAGTATATGCCGGACACTGCGCTAAGCTCTGGGGCGGATTCATTCATTCAATCGCCCACTGTCGGGTAGGGACCGTCTCTATATGTTGCCAACTTGTACTTCCCAAGCGCTTAGTCCAGTGCTCTGCACACAGTAAGCGCTCAATAGATATGATTGATTGATTACTATTATTATAATATATACAACACATATAATAATTATAATTAATAACAATAATGGATTTTTAAGCACTTAGTATATGCCAGACACTGCGCTAAGCTCTGGGGCGGATTCATTCATTCAATCAATCGCCTACTGTTGGGTAGCGACTGTCTCTATATGTTGCCAACTTGTACTTCCCAAGCGCTTAGTACAGTGCTCTGCACACAGTAAGCGCTCAATAAATAGGATTGATTGATTGATTGATTGATTTCACTCCGCAGGGCCCACTCGGTAAAAAAATAATACCCACGGCCCGGCAGGAAACGCCGATCAAAGGCCCTTTCTGGTTCCCGTTTTCAACAAGCGGTGCTATTATTCAAGAGGCCACTGTCAGGGGCGACATAATCAATCAATCAACTGTATTTATTGAGCGCTTACTGTGTGCAGAACACTGGACTAAGCACTTGGGAAGTACAAGTCGGCAACATATAGACCCAACAGTCTAAAAAGGGGAGACAGAGAACAAAACCAAACATATTAACAAAGTAAAATAAATACAATAGACAAGTATACCAATCGTATTTATTGAGCGCTTACTGTGTACAGAGCACTGTACTAAGTGCTTGAATATAAGTATACTATTATATATACTATATAATAGTATACTTATATAGTATACTTATACTATATAGTATAGTATATAGTATTTATATAGTACTTATATCATCAATCATATTTATTGAGCGCTATGTGCAGAGCACTGTACTAAGCGCTTGAATATAAGTATATATTATATATACTATATAATAGTATACTTATATAGTATACTTATACTATATAGTATAGTATATAGTACTTATATCATCAATCGTATTTATTGAGCACTTACTATGTGCAGAGCACTGCACTAAGCGCTTGAATATAAGTATATATTATATATACTATATAATAGTATACTTATATAGTATACTTATACTATATAGTATAGTATATTGTACTTATATAGTATTTATATCATCATCAATCGTATTTATTGAGCACTTACTATGTGCAGAGCACTGTACTAAGCTCTTGAATATAAGTATATATTATATATACTATATAATAGTATACTTATATAGTATACTTATACTATATAGTACTTATATCATCAATCGTATTTATTGAGCGCTTACTACGTGCAGAGCACTGTACTAAGCGCTTGAATATAAGTATATATTATATATACTATATAATAGTATACTTATATAGTATACTTATACTATATAGTATAGCTTACTATGTGCAGAGCACTGTACTAAGCGCTTGAATATAAGCATATATTATATATACTATATAATAGTATACTTATATAGTATACTTATACTATATAGTATAGTATATAGTACTTATATAGTATTTATATCATCAATCGTATTTATTGAGCGCTTACTACGTGCAGAGCACTGTACTAAGCGCTTGAATATAAGTATATATTATGTACTATATAATAGTATACTTATATAGTATACTTATACTATATAGTATAGCTTACTATGTGCAGAGCACTGTACTAAGCGCTTGAATATAAGTATAATTATATGTACTATATAATAGTATACTTCTACTATATAGTATAGCTTACTATGTGCAGAGCACTGTACTAAGTGCTTGAATATAAGTATACTATTATATATACTATATAATAGTATACTTATATAGTATACTTATACTATATAGTATAGCTTACTATGTGCAGAGCACTGTACTAAGTGCTTGAATATAAGTATACTATTATATGTACTATATAATAGTATACTTATATAGTATACTTCTACTATATAGTATAGCTTACTGTGTGCAAAGCACTGTACTAAGCGCTTGAATATAAGTATATATTATATGCACTATATAATAGTATACTTATATAGTATACTTCTACTATATAGTATAGCTTACTATGTGCAGAGCACTGTACTAAGCGCTTGAATATAAGTATACTATTATATATACTATATAATAGTATACTTGTATAGTATACTTATACTATATAGTATAGCTTACTATGTGCAGAGCACTGTACTAAGCGCTTGAATATAAGTATACTATTATATATACTATATAATAGTATACTTCTATAGTATACTTATACTATATAGTGTAGTATAGTATGTAGTACTTATATAGTACTTATATACTATAAGTAATATAAGTATATGCTAAGTATATAATATACTAATATATAATAAGTATATAACGGACTATAAACGCACCCACCCCCCCCTTTGCCGACGGTTCCCCGAGCAGCCCTCGGGTTGGGACGGACCAGAGCAAACGTTGCCAACTTGTACTTCCCAAGCACTTAGTCCAGTGCTCTGCACATAGTAAGCGCTCAATAAATACGATTGATGATGATGATGATGAAACGTGGGACCCCCAAGATACAAACCCGTTCTCCTCTTTCAGGTGCTGATACAGCTCAGCTCGATTATTGACGGAGTTCAGGCGGCCAACGAACTCTTGGTGCTTCCTGGAATTGGCCGTGTTTATCCGATTGCTCCACAGGGACAACAAGGACATCGGTCCTGGTGGGAATTTGGAAGCGAGAGAAATAAAGAGGCCGTCAGTCCACCAGTCCTGCCACCAACTCAGTAAAAGACCGAATGCTTTAAAAAAGTGCCTTTTCTTTTCCCCCCCTTTTTTCTTTCCTTCTCTCATTCTGTGAGCCCACTGTTGGGTAGGGACCGCCTCTATACGTTGCCAACTTGTACTTCCCAAGCGCTTAGTACAGTGCTCTGCACACCGTAAGTGCTCGATAAATACGACTGACTGATTCAGGATGTCATTCAATTAACGTGACATTGCCACTAACTTCACTGTGGAACGTGTTAAGCACTCACTAGGCGCCAAGCACTGTATTAAGTGCTGGGGTGGATACAAGATCAAAGTGCCCTGCACAGAGTAAGCGCTCAATAAGCAGTCATTCAGTCGCATTTATAGAGCACTTACTGTGTGCAGAGCACTGTACTAAGCGCTTGGAAAGTACAATTCGGCCACAGATAGAGACAGTCCCTACCCCACAACAGGCTCACAGTCTAGAGGGGAATCAATCAATCAATCGCATTTATTGAGCGCTTACTGTGTGCACAGCACTGGACTAAGCGCTTGGGAAGTACAAGTTGGAAACATATAGAGACGGTCCCTCCCCAACAGCGGGCTCACAGTCTAGAAGGGGGAGACAGTGAACAAAACCAAACACACTAACAAAACAAAATAAATAGAACAGATATGTACAAGTAAAATAAATAAATACAAGTAGGAGGGAGCCCAGGGATCGAATCCTCATTGTGCAGATGAGGCAACTGAGGCACAAAAACGCCCCGGTTCCACGAGGCCACCTGTTTGGTCCGAAGCCAGTCTCGAAAGATTTGCAACCCATATCAATCAATCAATCGTATTTACTGAGCGCTGACTGTGTGCAGAGCACTGGACTAAGCGCTTGGGAAGTAAGTCCAAGTTGGCAACGTATCGAGACGGTCCCTACCCAACAGCGGGCTCACAGTCTAGAAGGGGGAGACAGACAACAAAACCAAACATACTAACAAAATAAAATAAATAGAATAGATATGGACAAGTAAAACATAAATAAATAGAGTAATAAATATGAACAAACATTTATACATATATCCAGGTGCTGTGGGGAAGGGGAGGAGGTAAGATGGGGGGGATGGAGAGGGGGGCGAGGGGGAGAGGAAAAAAAGCTACATGGTTGCAATCAATCTCCCCGCCTCCCCCCTGCCTCAATTCCCTCCCTCTGCTCTACCCCCTTCCCCGCCCCACAGCACTTGGGTATATTTGTGCATATTTATTATTCTATTTATTTTATCAATGACGTGCATATACCTATAATCCTATCTATTTTGACGCTATTGAGGCCTGTCTACTGATTTTGTTTTGTTGTCTGTCTCCCCCTTCTAGACTGTGAGCCCACTGGTGGGTAGGGACCGTCTCTATACGTTGCCAACTTGGACTTCCCAAGCGCTTAGTCCAGTGCTCTGCACACAGTCAGCGCTCAATAAATACGACTGATTGATTGATTGATATGTATATAGCGCTCAATAAATACGATTGAATGAATGAATGTTTGTACATACTTATTACTCTATTTATTTTACTTGTTCATATCTATTCTATTTATTTTATTGTGCTAATATGTTTGGTTTTGTTCTCTGTCTCCCCCTTCTAGACTGTGAGCCCGCTGTTGGGTAGGGACCGTCTCTATACGTTGCCAACTTGGACTTACTTCCCAAGCGCTTAGTCCAGTGCTCTGCACACAGTCAGCGCTCAATAAATACGACTGATTGATTGATTGATATGTATATAGCGCTCAATAAATACGATTGAATGAATGAATATATGTTTGTACATATTTATTACTCTATTTTGTTGAGTGCTTACTATGTGCCAAGCACTGTTCTAGAAGCAGGGGTAGGTACAAGGTCATCAGGTTGGACCTGTGTCCCTGCCCCTCATGGGGCTCTCACTCTTAATCTCCATTTTATGAGGGAACTGAGGCCCAGAGAATCAATCAATAAATCGTATTTATTGAGCGCTTACTGTGTGCAGAGCACTGTACTAAGCGCTTGGGAAGTACAAGTTGGCAACATATAGAGACGGTCCCTACCCAACAGCGGGCTCACAGTCTAAAAAGTGAAGAGAAGAGAAGTAAGAAGAGAAGTGAAGAAGCAGCGTGGCTCAGTGGAAAGAGCCTGGGCTTTGGAGTCGGTGGTCATGGGTTCCAATCCTGGCTCCGCCGCTTGTCAGCTGGGTGACTTTGGGCAAGTCACTTCACTTCTCTGGGCCTCAGTTCCCTCATCTGGAAAATGGGGGATTGACTGTGAGCCCCCCGTGGGCCAATCTGATCACCTTGTAATCAATCAATCAATCAATCGTATTTATTGAGCGCTTACTGTGTGCAGAGCACTGTACTGAGCGCTTGGGAAGTCCAAGTTGGCAACATAGAGAGACGGTCCCTACCCAACAGTGGCTCACAGTCTAAAAAGTGAAGAGAAGAAAAGGAAGAAGAGAAGTGAAGAAGCAGTGTGGCTTAGTGGAAAGAGCCCGGGCTTTGGAGTCGGAGGTCATGGGTTCCAATCCCGGCTCCGCCGCTTGTCAGCTGGGTGACTTTGGGCAAGTCACTTCACTTCTCTGGGCCTCAGTTCCCTCATCTGGAAAATGGGGATGAAGACTGTGAGCCCCCCGTGGGACAATCTGATCACCTTGTAACCTCCCCAGCGCTTAGAACAGTGCTTTGCACATAGTAAGCGCCTAATAAATGCCATTATATATAAAGTGACTTGACCCCCGGCCCACGTCCTCCCCCGGGCCTGGAATGCCCCTAATCCCTCTGCCCCTCCGCCAAGCTCGCTCTCTTCCTCCCTTCAAGGCCCTACTGAGAGCTCACCTCCTCCAGGAGGCCTTCCCAGACTGAGCCCCTTCCTTCCTCTCCCCCTCGTCCCCCTCTCCATCCCCCCATCTTACCTCCTTCCCTTCCCCACAGCACCTGGATATGTGTATATATGTTTGTACAGATTTATTACTCTATTTATTTATTTATCTTACTTGTACCTATCTATTCTATTTATTTTATTTTGTTAGTATGTTTGGTTTTGTTCTCTGTCTGCCCCTTCTAGACTGTGAGCCCGCTGTTGGGTAGGGACTGTCTCTATGTGTGGCCAACTTGGACTTCCCAAGCGCTTAGTACAGTGCTCTGCACACAGTAAGCGCTCAATAAATACGATTGATTGATTGATCGATTGACCAAGGTCACACAGCAGACAAGCGGCAGAGCCGGGATGAGAATACAGGGCCGTCCTCCATCTCCCAGGCCACCCCGCCGCTCGTTCAAGAAATCCAGTCGTGTCTGCGGGGATTTACTCGGCTCCGTTTCAGACACTTTATTACCTTTCGACTTCTCCACCGGCAGCGCTTCGTCCACTTCGACGAGGGGCTTCTTATTGGGCGGCTCCGGAGAATCGGGGGAGTCTTTGATAATCTCCGCCTCGGCCAGCTCTTCCTTCCCCCGTTCTAAAATCCCCTTTAGCCTGGGGGACCAAAAAAATATAAAAAACAAAGAAGCAGCCTTGAAACGAGGGTGACCCTGAGCACTCGAAGTCTCCTCAGCCGATGTCAATCGTACTTATTGAGCGCTTATGATGTGCAGAGCACTGTACTAAGCGCTTGGGAAGTACAAGTTGGCAACATATAGAGACGGTCCCTACCCAACAGTGGGCTCACAGTCTAAAAGGTTAATGGAAGCGTGTGACTCCGGCTTGATGTTGTTTGCCGATTGGGATTATGAAAGCGACCTCTCCCCCTCGTCCCCCTCTCCATCCCCCCCATTTTACCTCCTTCCCTTCCCCACAGCACCTGTATATATGTATAGATGTTTGTACAGATTTATTACTCTATTTATTTATTTATTTTACTTGTACATATCTATCCTATTTATTTTATTTTGTTAGTATGTTTGGTCTTGTTCTCTGTCTCCCCCTTTTAGACTGTGAGCCCACTGTTGGGTAGGGACCGTCTCTAGATGTTGCCAATTTGTACTTCCCAAGCGCTTAGTACAGTGCTCTGCACATAGTAAGCGCTCAATAAATACGATTGATGATGATTGATGATGACCTGTATATATGTATATATGATTGTACATATTTATTACCCTATTTATTTATTTTATTTATTTCATTTTATCCAAATCTAACCTACACCCTCTCCCTTCTGAGTCGCCCTGATTTGCTCCCTTTATTCCTCCCCCCGTCCCAGCCCCACACCGCTCATGTCCCGATCTCTCATTTATTTATTTCTATTCATGTCTGTCTCTCCCTCTAGACTGTAAACTCCTTGTGGGCAGGTAGTGTGTCCTGTTTATTGCTGGGTTGTACTCTCCCAAGCGCTTAGTACAGTGCTGTGCACACAGTAAGCGCTCAATAAATACGATAATATAATAAGAATTCAACCAGCGTGGCTCAGTGGAAAGAGCCTGGGCTTTGGAGTCAGAGGTCATGGGTTCAAATCCCTGCTCCGCCAGCTGTCAGCTGTGTGACTTTGGGCAAGTCACTTCACTTCTCTGGGCCTCAGTTCCCTCATCTGTAAAATGGGGATTAAGGCTGGGAGCCCCCCCGTGGGACAACCTGATCACCTTGTAACCTCCCCAGCGTTTAGAACAGTGCTTTGCACATAGTAAACGCTTAATAAATGCCATTATTATATTAACCAGCAGACCTTGGCCATTCATGGTCTTTACTTAAAGTTGGTCTCTGGACAACTTTAGACAACAGAAAGCGTTCTTCAAATAATCAATCAATCAATTGAATTTACGAGCCCTTGCTACTCATTCATTCACTGGTATTTATTGAGCGCTTACTGGGTGCACAGCACTGTGCTAAGCGCTTGGGAAGTCCAAGTCGGCAACATATAGAGACGGTCCCTACCCAACAGCGGGCTCACAGGCTAGAAGGGGGAGACAGACAACAAAACCAAACATGCTAACAAAATAAAATAAATAGAATACACACGTACAAATAAAACAGAGTAATAAATACGTACATATACATATATATCAATCAATCAATCGCATTTATTGAGCGCTTACTGTGTGCAGAGCACTGTTCTAAGCGCTTGGGAAGTACAAGTTGGCAACATATCGAGACGGTCCCTACCCAACTGCGGGCTCACAGTCTAGAAGGGGGAGACAGAAAACAAAACATATTAACAAAATAAAATAAATAGAATAAACATGTACAAATAAAATAGAGTAATAAATACGTACAAACATATACATATATATGTATAAATCAATCAATCGTATTTATTGAACGCTTACTGTGTGCAGAGCACTGGACTAAGCGCTTGGGAAGTACAAGTCGACAACATACAGAGATGGTCCCTACCCAACAGTGGGCTCACAGTCTATATGATACATATATATGTATCATATACATATATTCATTCATTCAATGGTATTTATTGAGCGCTTACTGGGTGCAGAGCACTGTACTAAGCGCTTGGGAGAGTGTAATACAATACACAGACATATGCAGAGTGACTGTGAGCCCACTGTTGGGTAGGGACTGTCTCTATATGTTGCCAACTTGGACTTCCCAAGTGCTTAGTACAGTGCTCTGCACACAGTAAGCGCTCAATAAATACGATTGATGATGATGATGATGATGATGATGACTTCTCTGGGCCTCAGTTACCTCATCTGTAAAATGGGGATTGAGAATGTGAGCCTCACGCGGGACCGGGACTGTGTCCAACCCGATTTGCTTGCATCCACCCCAGCACTTAGTATGGCGCCTGCCACATAGTAAGTGCTTAACAAATACCACAATTATTATTGTTATTATTATTATTATTATTATTATTATATAACAGAGTTGGTAGACATGTGCCCTGCCCACAACAGGCTTACAGTGTAGTGGGGGAGAGACATGTTATTATTAAATAAGTAAATTACAGCTACGGACACAAGTGCTGTGCGGTAGAGGGAAGGGTGCATTAAAGGGTGCAATTTCAAGCGCAAGGAAGACCCGGAAGGGAGCGGGGGAAAGTATTCCTTGGAAGAGGATTCCTGAGAATGAGGAAGCTAAATCTGAAAACCCAAATCACCCAGGTCTGAATGAAATACTACAAAATAGCTCGCGGGGAATTAATTTCCTGGAAACAAAGTGACTGAGCCTTAACTAATTTTCACGCGCTGCGCTGGTTAAGGTCGAAGGAAAAAACAGCCGATAACCTGAAAGCGACGCAGTGGCCAAAATTGTATATATGTATATATATATTTGTACATATTTATTACTCTATTTATTTATTTTACTTGTACCTATCTATTCTATTTATTTTATTTTGTTAGTATGTTTGGTTTTGTTCTCTGTCTCCCCCTTCTAGACTGTGAACCCACTGTTGGGTAGGGACCGTCTCTATATGTTGCCAGCTTGTACTTCCCAAGCGCTTGGCACAGTGCTCTGCACACAGTAAGCGCTCAATAAATATGATTGATTGATTGATTGATTGATCATGGTCTGTTTGGTTTTGTTGTCTGTCTCCCCCTTCTAGACTGTGAGCCCGTTGTCGGGTGGGGACCGGCTCTATATGTTGCCGACTTGTACTTCCCAAGTGCTTAGTACAGTGCTCTGCACACAGTAAGCGCTCAATAAATACGACTGATTGACTGATTGATCCTTCCCATCTCACAAGCCCAACTTGTACTTCCCAAGCGCTTAGTACAGTGCTCTGCACACAGTAAGCGCTCAATGACTACGACACTGAATGAATGGTTAGAACCAAGTTTAAGGATCACCTGGAGACTCAATTTCGATTTCAGATTATTTTTAAAAACTTCAGGAATATCCGGGGAAGGCAGAAGCCACCTCCTGTCCGGGCTGAGGTCTGTCCATCTCAGACACAGGCACACTCGGTTCCTCACTCCTTCACATGGGTCTTATGTACGGAGCAAAATTAGCCTTTTTAAGGATTGGGATTTGGAAGAAAGGGTAGATGGGTTAGGGGGGCGGGGAATGGCCTACTGAGAGCTCACCTCCTCCAGGAGGCCTTCCCAGACTGAGCCTCCTCCTTCCTCTCTCCCTAATCCCCCTCTCCCTCCCCCCCCCCGCCTTACCTCCTTCCCTACAGCACCTGTATATATGGTTACTCTATTTATTTATTTATTTTACTTGTACATGTCTATTCTATTTATTTTATTTTGTTAATATGTTTGGTTTTGTTCTCTGTCTCCCCCTTCTAGACTGTGAGCCCGCTGTTGGGTAAGGACCGTCTCTAGATGTTGCCAACTTGGACTTCCCAAGCGCTTAGTACAGTGCTCTGCACACAGTAAGCACTCAGTAAATACGATTGATTGATTGATTGAATGCCCTCCCTCCGCACATCCGCCAGGCTAGCTCTCTTCCTCCCTTCAAAGCCCTACTGAGAGCTCACCTCCTCCAGGAGGCCTTCCCAGACTGAGCCCCCCTTTTCCTCTCCTCCTCCCCATCCCTCCCACCCGTCCTCCTTCCCCTCCCCACAGCACCTGTATAGACGTTTGTACAGATTCATTACTCCATTTGTTTTACTTATATATATTTACTAGTCTATTTTGTTAATGATGTGCATATAGCTATAATTCTATTTGTTCTGACAACTTTGACACCTGTCTCCATGTTTTGTTTTGTTGTCCGTCTCCCCCTTCTAGACTGTTGAGCCCGCTGTTGGGTAGGGACCGTCCCTATATGTTGCCCACTTGTACTTCCCAAGCGCTTAGTACAGTGCTCTGCACACAGTAAGCGCTCAATAAATACGACCGAATGAACGAGAGGGGAAGAAGGAGGGAAGGGATTCATTCATTCATTCATATTTATTGAGCGCTTACTGTGTGCAGAGCACCGTACTAAGCGCTTGGGAAGTCCAAGTTGGCAACATTTAGAGACGGTCCCTACCCAACAGTGGGCTCACAGTCTAGAAGGGGGAGACAGACAAAAGAACAAAACATATTAACAGAATAAAAGAAATAGAATAAATATGTACAAGTAAAATAAATAGAGTAATAAATACGTACAAACATATATACGTATATACAGGTATATATACAGGTATGGGGAAGGGAAGGGATGGGAGTGGAAAGGACAGGGACAGAAGGGGAAGGAAGGGGCAGGCTTGTGAGGTCGGAAGGCTAGTGGTGTTGTCTACAGGGATGGAAAAGATATGGGGGGGCGGGCGGGGAGAGGGAAGATGTGGGAAGGTAAGGAGGATCAGTTTTGGACAGGTTTAATTTGAGGTGGCGCAGCGACATTATTATTCTATTTATTTATTTATTTATTTTACTTGTACATATCTATTCTATTTATTTTATTTTGTTAGTATGTTTGGTTTTGTTGTCCGTCTCCCCCTTCTAGACTGTGAACCCACTGTTGGGTAGGGACTGTCTCTAGATGTTGCCAACTTGGACTTCCCAAGCGCTTCGTACAGTGCTCTGCACACAGTAAGCGCTCAATAAATACGATTGATGATGATGATGACATCCAAGCAGAGACGTCTTGAAGGCAGGAGGAAATGAGAGATCTCAGGCAAGGAGGGAGGTCAAGGATGGACGTGTAGAGTGGTGGTAATAATAATAATAATGATGATGGCACTTATTAAGCGCTTACTGTGTGCAAAGCACTATTCTAAGCGCAGGGGAGGTTACAAGGTGATCAGGTTGTCCCCCAGGGGGCTCACAGTCAATCCCCATTTTACAGATGAGGTAACTGAGGCCCAGAGAATACTAATAATGGCATTTATTAAGCGCTTACTATGTGCAAAGCACTGTTCTAAGCACGGGGAGGTTACAAGGTGATCAGGTTGTCCCATGGGGGGCTCACAGTTTTAATCCCCATTTTACAGATGAGGTGACTGAGACCCAGAGAATAATAATAATGGCATTTATTAAGCGCTTACTATGTGCAAAGCACTGTTCTAAGCGCAGGGGAGGTTGCAAGGTGATCAGGTTGTCCCATGGGGGGCTCACAGTTTTAATCCCCATTTTCCAGATGAGGTAACTGAGGCCCAGAGAATAATAATAATGGCATTTATTAAGCACTTACTATGTGCAAAGCACTATTCTAAGCACTGGGGAAGTTACAAGGTGATCAGGTTGTCCCATGGTGGGCTCACAGTTTTAATCCCCATTTTCCAGATGAGGTAACTGAGGCCCAGAGAATAATAATAATGGCATTTATTAAGCACTTACTATGTGCAAAGCACTGTTCTAAGCGCAGGGGAGGTTACAAGGTGATCAGGTTGTCCCATGGGGGGCTCACAGTTTTAATCCCCATTTTCCAGATGAGGTAACTGAGGCCCAGAGAACTTAAGTGACTTGCCCAAAGTCACTCAGCTGACAATGGGTGGAGCCAGGATTTGAACCCATGACCTCTGACTCCAAAGCCTGGGCTCTTTCCACAGAGCCACGCTGCTTCTCTTAGTAGTGATAGCTGAGGCCATGGGAGAAAATTCATTCAATCATATTTATTGAGCGCTTACCGTATGCAGAGCACTGTACTAAGCGCTTGGGGAGTACAAGTCGGCAACATCTAGAGACGGCCCCTACCCACCAGCGGGCTCACAGGCTAGAAGGGGGAGACAGACAACAAAACAGGTGGATGGGGGTCGAGTCGTCAGAACAAATAGCAAATGGGTTCTCCAAGGGAGTGGGTGAAGAGGGAGAATAGAAGGGGAAACTTGAGGAATCAATCGCATTTATTGAGCACTTACTGTGTGCAGAGCACTGTGCTAAGCGCTTGGGAAGTACAAGTTGGCAACATATAGAGACGGTCCCTACCCAAGCGAACACCTACCAAGGGAAAGAAGAAAACCTGCCACCACAGCCCCACCCTGCTTGAAATTCAAGTTACGGGAATTTCTCTCCTACACTATTACCTACTAAAAACATTTGAACTAGACACGCTGATTATACACACATATATATTTTTATCTATGTATATATATATACACACACACAAACATATCGCTCCAGCTGTGTATGCATATACACAGCTAGATAGATATAATGATGGTGTTTGTTAAGACCTTACTATGTGCCAAGCCCGGTTCTAAGCGCTGGGATCATCATCATCATCAATCGTATTTACTGAGCGCTTACTATGTGCAGAGCACTGTACTAAGCGCTTGGGAAGTACAAATTGGCAGCATATAGAGACAGTCCCTACCCAACAGTGGGCTCACAGTCTAAAAGGGGGGGGATAGCTACAAGGTTCATCATTCATTCATTCGATTGTATTTACTGAGCGCTTACTGTGTGCACAGCACACAGATATATAATAATAATAATAATGGCATTTATTAAGCGCTTACTATGCAAGCTGCTTCTCCCATCATATATATAATGATGGTATTTGTTAAGAGCTTACTAGGTGCCAAGCCTTGTTCTAAGCGCTGGGATAGATACAAGGTTCATTCATTCATTCGATTGTATTTACTGAGCGCTTACTGTGTGCACAGCACAGATATATAATAACAATAATAATAGCATTGATTAAGCGCTTACTACATAAGCTGCTTCTCCCATCATATATATAATGATGGTATTTGTTAAGAGCTTACTATGTGCCAAGCCCTGTTCCAAGCGCTGGGATAGATACACGGTTCGTTCATTCATTCATTCCATTGTATTTATTGAGCGCTTACTGTGTGCACAGCACACAGACAGACATATATAATGATGGTATTAGTTAAGAGCTTACTATGTGTCAAGCCCTGTTCTAAGCACTGGGATAGATCCAAGGTTCATTCATTCATTCAATCGTATTTATTGAGCGCTTACTGTGTGCAGAGCACTGTACTAAGCGCTTGGGAAGCACAAGTCGGCAACATATAGGGACGGTCCCTACCCAACGGGCTCACAGTCTAGAAGGGGGAGACAGACAAGGTTATCATGTCATCCCACGTGGGACTCACATTTTTAATCCCCATTTTCCAGATGAGGTAACTGAGGCACAGAGAGCTTAAGTCACACAGATATGTATATAGAAAAAAATGTATATTTTATATATATATATGAAAAATATAGTCTACACTGTAAGCTCACTGTTCGCAGTGAACGTTTCTATGTGGGACTCACGGTCTTAATCCCCATTTTCCAGATGAGGTAACTGAAGCACAGAGAGGTTAAGCCACACAGATAGGCATATAGAAAAAATATGTATATTTTATATATATATATAAATATATATATATATATGAAAAATATAGTCCTCTACACTGTAAGCTCACCGTTCGCAGTGAACGTTTCTACGTGGGACTCAGTCTTAATCCCCATTTTGCAGATGAGGTAACTGAGGCACAGAGAGGTTAAGTCACACAGATATGTATATAGAAAAAATATGTATATTATTTATGTATATATATAAATATATACATACACATATATATATATGAAAAATATAGTCCTCTACACTGTAAGCTCACTGTTCGCAGTGAACGTTTCTACGTGGGACTCACAGTCTTAATCCCCATTTTGCGGATGAGGTAACTGAGGCACAGAGAGGTTAAGTCACACAGATATGTATATAGAAAAAATATGTGTATATATATATATATAGATATATATCTATATAGATATATCTATATAGATATATATCTATATAGATATATATGAAAAATATAGTCCTCTACACTGTAAGCTCACTGTTCGCAGTGAACGTTTCTACATGGGACTCATAGTCTTAATCCCCATTTTGCAGATGAGGTAACTGAGGCACAGAGAGGTTAAGTCACACAGATATGTATATAGAAAAAATATGTATATATATATATATATATATATATACATATATGAAAAATATAGTCCTATACACTGTAAGATCACAGTTCACAGTGAACGTTTCTACGTGGGACTCACCATCTTAATCCCCATTTTGCGGATGAGGTAACTGAGGCACAGAGAGGTTAAGTCACACAGATATGTATATAGAAAAATATGTATATATATATATATGAAAAATATAGTCCTCTACACTGTAAGCTCACTGTTCGCAGTGAACGTTTCTACGTGGGACTCACAGTCTTAATCCCCATTTTGCAGATGAGGTAACTGAGGCACAGAGAGGTTAAGTCACACAGATAGGTATACAGAAAAAATACGTATATTTTACATATATGTACATGAAAAATACAGTCCTCTACACTGTCAGCTCACTGTTCGCAGTGAACGTTTCTACCGCTCCACGAGAAGCAGCACGGCTCGGAGGAAAGAGCCTGGGCTTGGGAGTCCGAGGTCATGGGTTCTAATCCCGGCTCCGCCACTTGTCAGCTGGGTGACTTTGGGCAAGCCCCTTAACTTCTCCGGGCCTCAGTTGCCTCACCTGGAAAATGGGGATTAAGACTGGGAGCCCCATGTGGGACAACCTGATGACTCCGTATCCCCCCCCCCCCTCCAGCACTTAACGGTGCTTGGCACATAGAAAGTGCTTAATGAATGCTATTATTATTATTATTATTATTGTTATTATTATTATCGGCTTGGTCCTCTCCCAGGCACGTGGTACAGTGCCCTGCAAGCACTCAATAAATCATCATCAGTCGTATTTATTGAGCGCTTACTGTGTGCAGAGCACTGTACTAAGCGCTTGGAAATAATAAATAAATAAATACATAAATACATACATACATAAATAAATAAATGAATGAATGAATAAATAATAAATAAACAAGTAAATAAATAAATAAGTAAACAAATAAATAAATAAATAATGATGAGTACCACTGGTTGAAATGCCCAACTACAAACAGAGCGCGCGACCCCTCTACGAGACGCAGCCCGCGCGGTCTGAGTGAGACGCTCACCTCTCCGAATCCTGCCAGGATTTCTCCGGTTCGAAATCTTTCCCGGCCTTCTCCGCCTTGTCCTCTTTGTCTTCCCTCTTCCTCCCTCGCTTCTTGCGCTCCTCTTCTTCGGGCGGCTTGCTCCTACAGGCCAGCAGGCATTCCAAGACGCGCTGATGCTTCTCCGAGTTGGAGATGTGGGCTCTCACCAGCGTTTCCAGTTCATTCCACATAATCCGGTATTGTTCGTCTCTACGGAGCAGGGGGCCCAAAAAAGATATTTTGCTTGAGAAACTTGCGACGGGAAAGGGTTCGCCCTGGTCTTTACGGCAAACGAAGGCGCCCGACGAGCCTGACAGCGCGATCGGGATGCTTTTTTCCTCCGGCCACTGACAGATTTATCATCATCATCATCATCAATCGTATTTATTGAGCGCTTACTGTGTGCAGAGCACTGGACTAAGCGCTTGGGAAGTACAAATTGGCAACACAGAGAGACGGTCCCTACCCAACAGTGGGCTCACATTCTGAAAGGGGGAGAGATTTATCATTCAGAATGAATGAATGAATATTTATTGATTTTACTTGTACATATCTATTCTATTCATTTTATTTTGTTAATATGTTTTTTCAACCAATCGTATTTACTGAGCGCTTACTGTGTGCAGAGCACTGTACTAAGCGCTTGGGAAGTAAAAGCTGGCAACATATAGAGACAGTCCCTACCCAACAGTGGGCTCACAGTCAAAAAGACTTTTCTTTTGTTTCTGTTTGTACATATTTATTACTCTATTTATTTATTTATTTATTTTACTTGTACCTATCTATTCTATTTATTTTATTCTGTTAGTATGTTTGGTTTTGTTCTCTGTCTCCCCCTTCTAGACTGTGAGCCCACTGTTGGGTAGGGAATTACTCTATTTATTTATTTTACTTGTACCTATCTATTCTATTTACTTTGTTAGTATGTTTGCTTTTGTTCTCTGTCTCCCCCTTCTAGACTGTGAGCCCGCTGTTGGGTAGGGAATTACTCTATTTATTTTACTTGTACCTATCTATTCTATTTATTTTATTTTGTTAGTATGTTTGGTTTTGTTCTCTGTCTCCCCCTTCTAGACTGTGAGCCCGCTGTTGGGTAGGGAATTACTCTATTCATTTATTTTACTTGTACCTATCTATTCTATTTATTTTATTCTGTTAGTATGTTTGGTTTTGTTCTCTGTCTCCCCCTTCTAGACTGTGAGCCCACTGTTGGGTACGGAATTACTCTATTTATTTATTTTACTTGTACCTATCTATTCTACTTATTTTATTCTGTTAGTAGTTTGGTTTTGTTCTCTGTTCCCCCTCCTCCTTCCCTCACCCCCAACGATCTGGCCTCCTACTTCATTAACAAAATTAAATCCATCAGGTCCGACCTCCCCAAAGTCTCTTCCCCCCTTTCTCCAACCCCCCAGCTCTCAACACTCTCTGCTACTCTCCCATCCTTCCCAGCGGTATCCTCAGAGGAACTCTCCTCCCTCCTCTCAAGTGCTACTCCGGCCACCTGTGCTTCTGACCCCATTCCCTCTCATCTTATGAAATCTCTCGCTCCATCCCTTCTCCCCTCCTTAACTTCCATCTTCAACCGCTCACTCTCCACTGGTTCCTTCCCCTCTGCCTTCAAACATGCCCATGTCTCTCCCATCCTAAAAAAACCCTCTCTTGACCCCACCTCACCTTCTAGTTATCGTCCCATATCCCTCCTACCATTCCTTTCCAAACTCCTTGAACGAGTTGTCTACACGCGCTGCCTAGAATTCCTCAACACCAACTCTCTCCTCGACCCCCTCCAGTCTGGCTTCCGTCCCCTTCATTCCACGGAAACTGCGCTCTCAAAGATCACCAATGACCTCCTGCTTGCCAAATCCAACGGCTCATACTCTGTCCTAATCCTCCTCGACCTCTCAGCTGCCTCTGACACTGTGGACCACCCCCTTCTCCTCCACACGTTATCTGACCTTGGCTTCACAGACTCCGTCCTCTCCTGGTTCTCCTCTTATCTCTCCGGTCGTTCTTTCTCAGTCTCTTTTGCGGGCTCCTCCTCCCCCTCCCATCCTCTTACGGTGGGGATTCCCCAAGGTTCAGTGCTTGGTCCCCTTCTGTTCTCAATCTACACTCACTCCCTTGGTGACCTCATTCGCTCCCACGGCTTCAACTATCATCTCTACGCTGATGACACCCAGATCTCCACCTCTGCCCCTGCTCTCTCCCCCTCTCTCCAGGCTCGCATCTCCTCCTGCCTTCAGGACATCTCCATCTGGATGTCCGCCCGCCACCTAAAGCTCAACAGGTCGAAGACTGAGCTCCTTGTCTTCCCTCCCAAACCTTGTCCTCTCCCTGACTTTCCCATCTCTGTTGACGGCACTACCATCCTTCCCGTCTCACAAGCCCGCAACCTTGGTGTCATCCTCGACTCTGCTCTCTCATTCACCCCTCACCTCCAAGCCGTCACCAAAACCTGCCGGTCTCAGCTCCGCAACATTGCCAAGATCCGCCCTTTCCTCTCCATCCATACCGCTACCCTGCTCGTTCAAGCTCTCATCCTATCCCGTCTGGACTACTGCACTAGCCTTCTCTCTGATCTCCCATCCTCGTGTCTCTCTCCACTTCAATCCATACTTCATGCTGCTGCCCGGATTATCTTTGTCCAGAAACGCTCTGGACATATTAATCCCCTCCTCAAAAACCTCCAATGGCTACCGATCAATCTGCGCATCAAGCAGAAACTCCTCCCCCTGGGCTTCCAGGCTGTCCATCCATCCCCTGGCCCCCTCCTACCTCACCTCCCTTCTCTCCTTCTCCAGCCCAGCCCGCACCCTCCGCTCCTCCACCGCTAATCTCCTCACTGTACCTCGCTCTCACCTGTCCCGCCGTCGACCCCCGGCCCACGTCATCCCCCGGGCCTGGAATGCCCCTAATCCCTCTGCCCATCCGCCAAGCTAGCTCTCTTCCTCCCTTCAAGGCCCTGCTGAGAGCTCACCTCCTCCAGGAGGCCTTCCCAGACTGAGCCCCTTCTTTCCTCTCCCCCTCGTCCCCCTCTCCATTCCCCCGTCTTACCTCCTTCCCTTCCCCACAGCACCTGTATATATGTATATATGGTTGTACATATTTATTACTCTATTTATTTATTTATTTATTTATTTTACTTGTACATTTCTATCCTACTTATTTTATTTTGTTGGTATGTTTGGTTCTGTTCTCTGTCTCCCCCTTTTAGACTGTGAGCCCACTGTTGGGTAGGGACTGTCTCTATGTGATGCCAATTTGTACTTCCCAAGCGCTTAGTACAGTGCTCTGCACATAGTAAGCGCTCAATAAATACGATTGATTGATTGATTGATTGTTTCCCCCTTCTAAACTGTGAGCCCACTGTTGGGTAGGGAATTACTCTATTTATTTATTTTACTTGTACCTATCTATTCTACTTATTTTATTCTGTTAGTAGTTTGGTTTTGTTCTGTTTCCCCCTTCTAAACTGTGAGCCCACTGTTGGGTAGGGAATTACTCTATTTATTTATTTTACTTGTACCTATCTATTCGATTTATTTTATTCTGTTAGTATGTTTGGTTTTCTTCTCTGTCTCCCCCTTCTAGACTGTGAGCCTGCTGTTGGGTCTCTATATGTTGCCAGCTTGTACCTCCCAAGCGCTTAGTACAGTGTTCTGCACACAGTAAGCGCTCAATATGATCGATTGATTGTACTTCCCAAGCGCTTAGTACAGTGCTCTGCACACAGTAAGCGCTCAATATGATTGACTGAACTTCCCAAGCGCTTACTACAGTGCTCTGCACACGGTAAGCACTCGATAAATACGATTGATTGATTGTACTTCCCAAGAGCTTAGTACAGTGCTCTGCACACAGTAAGCGCTCAAGAAATACGATGGATTGATTGATTGATTGAACTGATTTCCGTACTTAGGGCAACGGCTTAGTGATTTAAAAATAAAAAACAACCTGGGAAACACGCATCTGCATTCGTGACGGTTGAAGTTTTACCTCTTGGGCCCCTTTCCTCTTGTCCCGACTGTGGAAATGGGCAGGGGGTCGTTCTTCCTTTCCATATCCACGAGGTTGTAGATGGTCTTCTGGCAGTTGAGCACGTCCTCATCCGTCAAAGCCTCTCTCACGATCACGCTGGCTAACGGCACCACCTGAGGGGGAGGCCCCAAAGAGCCACCATCTGAATTTAGCGTTCGATCGCATTTATCAGTCAATCGATCAATCGTATTTACTGAGCGCTTACTGTGTGCAGAGCACCGGACTAAGCGCTTGGGAAGTACAAGTTGGCAACACATAGAGACAGTCAATCAATCAATCGTATTTATTGAGCGCTTACTGTGTGCAGAGCACTGGACTAAGCACTTGGGATTACTCTGTTTATTTATTTATTTATTTTACTTGTACCTATCTATTCTATTTATTTTATTCTGTTAGTAGGCTTGGTTTTGTTCTCTGTCTCCCCCTTCTAGACTGTGAGCCCACTGTTGGGTAGGGAATTACTCTATTTATTTTACTTGTACCTATCTATTCTACTTATTTTATTCTGTTAGTATGCTTGGTTTTGTTCTCTGTCTCCCCCTTCTAGACTGTGAGCCCGCTGTTGGGTAGGGAATTACTCTATTTATTTATTTTACTTGTACCTATCTATTCTACTTATTTTATTCTGTTACTATGTTTGGTTTTGTTCTCTGTCTCCCCCTTCTAGACTGTGAGCCCGCTGTTGGGTAGGGAATTACTCTATTTATTTATTTTACTTGTACCTATCTATTCTACTTATTTTATTCTGTTACTATGTTTGGTTTTGTTCTCTGTCTCCCCCTTCTAGACTGTGAGCCCGCTGTTGGGTAGGGAATTACTCTATTTATTTATTTTACTTGTACCTATCTATTCTACTCATTTTATTTTGTTAGTATGCTTGGTTTTGTTCTCTGTCTCCCCCTTCTAGACTGTGAGCCCACTGTTGGGTAGGGAATTACTCTATTTATTTATTTTACTTGTACCTATCTATTCTACTCATTTTATTTTGTTAGTATGCTTGGTTTTGTTCTCTGTCTCCCCCTTCTAGACTGTGAGCCCACTGTTGGGTAGGGAATTACTCTATTTATTTTACTTGTACCTATCTATTCTATTTATTTTATTCTGTTAGTATGCTTGGTTTTGTTCTCTGTCTCCCCCTTCTAGACTGTGAGCCCACTGTTGGGTAGGGAATTACTCTATTTATTTATTTTACTTGTACCTATCTATTCTATTTATTTTATTCTGTTAGTATGCTTGGTTTTGTTCTCTGCCTCCCCCTTCTAGACTGTGAGCCCGCTGTTGGGTAGGGAATTACTCTATTTATTTATTTTACTTGTACCTATCTATTCTATTTATTTTATTCTGTTAGTATGCTTGGTTTTGTTCTCTGTCTCCCCCTTCTAGACTGTGAGCCCGCTGTTGGGTAGGGACCGTCTCTATATGTTGCCAGCTTGTACTTCCAAAGCGCTTAGTACAGTGCTCTGCACATGGTAAGAGCTCAGTAAATACGATTGATTGATTGTACTTCCCAAGCGCTTAGTACAGTGCTCTGCACACAGTAAGCGCTCAATAAATACGATTGATTGATTGATTGAACTGATTTAGACTGTGAGCCCACTGTTGGGTAGGGACTGTCTCTATGTGTTGACAACTTGGACCTCCCAAGCGCTTAGTAAAGTGCTCTGCACGCAGTAAGAGCTCAATAAATACGATTGATGATGATGATGATGGGAAGTACAAGTCGGCAACACGTAGAGACAGTCCCGACCCAACAGTGGGCTTGCAGTCTAAAAGGGGGAGACAGACCAAACATACTCACAAAATAAAATCAATAGAATAGATATGTACAAGTAAAATAAATAGAGTAATAAATATGTACAGACATATATACATATATACAGGTGCTGTGGGGAAGGGAAGGAGAAAGTGAATCTCTTTTGACTTCCTAATTTTAGAGGCTGGAAGGGATCTCACAAGGGGCAACACATAGAGACACTCAATCAATCATTTATTGAGCGCTTACTGTGTGCAGAGCACTGGACTAAGCGCTTGGGGATTACTCTATTTATTTTACTTGTACATATCTATTCTATTTATTTTATTTTGTTAGTATGCTTGGTTTTGTTCTCTGTCTCCCCCTTTTAGACTGTGAGCCCACTGTTGGGTAGGGACTGGCTCTGTATGTTGCCAATTTGTATTTCCCAAGCGCTTAGTACAGTGCTCTGCACGCAGTAAGAGCTCAATAAATACGATTGATGATGATGATGATGGGAAGTACAAGTCGGCAACACGTAGAGACAGTCCCGACCCAACAGTGGGCTCGCAGTCTAAAAGGGGGAGACAGAGAACCAAACCAAACTTACTCACAAAATAAAATCAATAGAATAGATATGTACGAGCAAAATAAATAGAGTAATAAATATGTACAGACATATATACATATATACAGGTGCTGTGGGGAAGGGAAGGAGAAAGTGAATTTCTTTTGACTTCCTAATTTTAGAGGCTGGAAGGGGTCTCCGGGCCCCCCGTCTTCAGTCGGGCTTTAACCGCATTTTTTTTTTCCGCCCCACTCCCGCCAAACTTGGGGGGTTTTGCAGGGGGGAAGGAGGGATTCTTTCCCGTTCCCGAAGCTCTCCACGGAGGAGCAATCCACTCTTCACGACAGCTACTTGGAGGACGGGACTTCTTCACTGACCGAGCGGCAGCGAGGCCCAAACCTGGGAGTTGAGCTATAATCCCCGCCCCACACCTTGTCTGCTGTGTGACCTTGGGCAAGTCCCTTCACTTCTCTGGGCCTCAGTTCCCTCACCTGGAAAATGGGGATTTAGACCGTGAGCCCCAATAAGCCCCATTACCTTATTGCTCTGTATTATAATAATAATAATAATAATGATGGCATTTGTTAAGCACTTACTATGTGCCAACCACTGTTCTACGCACTGGGGGAGATATAAGGAGATCAGGTTGTCCCACGGGGGGCTCACGGTCTTCACCCCCATTTGACAGATGATGCAACTGAGGCCCAGAGAAGGGAAGTGACTTGCCCAGAGTCACACAGCTGACAAGTGACGAAGACAGGATTAGAACCCATGCCCTCTGACTCCCGAGCCCGTGCTCTTTCCGCTGAGCCATGCTGCTTTTCTATATCTGTATCTACCCCAGTGCTTAGAACAGAGTAGTAACAATCAATCAATCAATCAATCTTATTTATTGAGCGCTTACTGTGTGCAGAGCACTGTACTAAGCGCTTGGGAAGTACAATCATCATCATCATAATAATAATGGCATTTGTTAAGCGCTTACTATGTGCCAAGCACTGTTCTAAGCACTGGGGAGGATACAAGGTGATCAGGTTGTCCCATGAGGGGCTCACATACATACATATACATATATACACATATAAATATATACATATTTAGACTGTGAGCCCACTGTTGGGTAGGGACTGTCTCTATATGTTGCCAACTTGTACTTCCCAAGCGCTTAGTACAGTGCTCTGCACACAGTAAGCGCTCACTAAGTACGATTGATTGATTGATTAATATCCATTTTACAGATAATAATAATAATGGCATTTGTTAAGCGCTTACTGTGTGCCAAGCACTGTTCTAAGCACTGGGGAGGACACAAGGTGATCAGGTTGTCCCACGTGGGGCTCAGTCTTCATCCCCATTTTCCAAATGAGGGAACTGAGGCCCAGAGAAGTGAAGTGACTTGCCCAAAGTCACACAGCTGACAACTGGCGGAGCCGGGATTAGAACCCATGACCTCTGACTCCAAAGCCCGGGCTCTTTCCGCTGAGCCACGCTGCTTCTCTATATCTATATCTAGGTTGCCAACTTGCCCTTCCCAAGCGCTTAGTCCAGTGCTCTGCACACCGTAAGCGCTCAATAAATACGACTGATTGATTGATTGATTGATCTGGATCTACCCCAGCGCTTAGAACGGTGCCTGACAGAGTAACCGCTTGCCAAAGACGGGACTAGGAAGAAAAGGGAAAGAATATCGAAAACGCACGACGAGGACGGGAGGAGAAAGGCGGACTCTATCACTTACCGCTTGCATGTTGAAGATGGTCGTTTGGGAAATGATCATAGGCCAATATCGAGTATGTTTTTCTAATTGATCTTTGGCTCGCTCCAGAGGGATCTCGACACTTCCATCGAGCTTATATCTGGGGTCTAGAAAAGGAGTTAATCTGTTTTCCCTCATAAATTCACCAAAATCCTAATGATAAGCAAACAAGACAGAACCAGGACTTATTTTCCAACTTTTTACATTCCGGACATCACCGTCATCTTTCGGACTGTGTTATAAAACAAAAGGAAAGCACGACATCTTCCCCCCCGCCGCCCCCTTATTTTATTTGACTAAGTCTGGACACTTTTCAGGTCCCTTACCATTCAATAAGAAATCTGGCCCATGTTCTTTCAAACCACGGAAGCAATTTTGCCCGCTTTGGGGGAGTAAAAAGCCCCCGAAAATTTAAAATATGGAATTTCCTTGCGTTTTAATGAACTCGGCCAGACTGCTTGAAAGTACAAATGGCAGATTTTGGATTTCCATTATTGCAGGTTAGGGAAGAAGGGCTTGGAATATACACGGCAAAGAGCCCAGTGGAGCTGAGGTAAAATCCTAAGGTGGGGAGATATATTCCAGTCAATCAATCAATCAATCGTATTTATTGAGCGCTTACTGTGTGCAGAGCACTGTACTAAGCGCTTGGGAAGTCCAAGTTGGCAACATCTAGAGACGGTCCCTATCCAACAGCGGGCTCACAGTCTATATTATACATATATATGTATCTATCATATACATATATTCATTCACTCACGGTCCCTACCCAACAGTGGGCTCACAGTCTATATGATACATATATACGTATCTATCATATACCTATATTCATTCACTCACGGTCCCTACCCAACAGTGGGCTCACAGTCTATATGATACATATATATGTACCTATCATATACATATATTCATTCACTCATGGTCCCTACCCAACAGTCTATATGATACATATATACACATCTATCATATACCTATATTCATTCACTCACAGTCCCTACCCAACAGCAGGCTCACAGTCTATATGATACATATATATGTATCTATCATATACAAATATTCGTTCACTCACGGTCCCTACCCAACAGCGGGCTCACAGTCTATCATCATCAATTGTATTTACTGAGCGCTTACTGTGTGCAGAGCACTGTACTAAGTGCTTGGGAAGTACAAGTTGGCAACACACAGAGACGGTCCCTACCCAACAGCGGGCTCACAGTCTATATGATACATATATATGTATCTATCATATACATATATTCATTCACTCACAGTCCCTACCCAACAGCGGGCTCACAGTCTATATGATACACATCCTTCTCTTCCCCACAGCACCTGTATATATGTATATGTGTTTGTACATATTTATTACTCTATTTATTTTACTTGTACATATCTATTCTATTTATTTTATTTTGTTAGTATGTTTGGTTTTGTTGTCTGTCTCCCCCTTTTAGACTGTGAGCCCCTTGTTGGGTAGGGACCGTCTCTATATGTTGCCAACTTGTACTTCCCAAGCACTTAGTCCAGTGCTTTGCGCACAGTAAGCGCTCAATAAATATGATTTGATTTGACTGATTGATATGTATCTATCATATACATACATTCATTCACTCACGGTCCCTACCCAACAGTGGGCTTACAGTCTATACGATACATATATATGTATCTATCATATACATATATTCATTCACTCACGGTCCCTACCCAGCGGTGGGCTCGCAGTCTATATGATACATATATATGTATCATCATCATCATCATCAATCGTATTTATTGAGCGCTTACTGTGTGCAGAGCACTGTACTAAGCGCTTGGGAAGTCCAAGCTGGCAACATATAGAGACAGTCCCTACCCAACAGTGGGCTCACAGTCTAAAAGATATGTATCTATCATATACCTATCATCATCATCATCAATCATATTTATTGAGCGCTTACTGTGTGCAGAGCACTGTACTAAGCGCTTGGGAAGTCCAAGCTGGCAACATATAGAGACAGTCCCTACCCAACAGTGGGCTCACAGTCTAAAAGGGGGAGACAGAGAACAAAACCAAGCATACTAACAAAATAAAATAAATAGAATACCTATATTCATTCACTCACGGTCCCTACCCAATGGTGGGCTCATCATCATCATCATCATCAATCGTATTTATTGAGCGCTTACTGTGTGCAGAGCACTGTACTAAGCGCTTGGGAAGTACAAATTGGCAACATCTAGAGACGGTCCCTACCCAACAGTGGGCTCACAGTCTAAAAGGGGGAGACAGAGAACAAAACCAAACATACTAACAAAATAAAATAGACTAGATATGTACAAGTAAAATAGAGTAATAAATATGTACAAACATATATGTACAAACATAGGCTTGCAGTCTATATGATACATCAATCAATCAATCAATCGTATTTATTGAGCGCTTACTATGTGCAGAGCACTGTACTAAGCGCTTGGGAAGTACAAATTGGCATCACATAGAGACAGTCCCTACCCAACAGTGGGCTCAACGTATCTATCATCTACATATATTCATTCACTCAATGGTATTTATTGAGCGCTTACTGGGTGCAGAGCACTGTACTAAGCGCCTGGGAGAGAGCAATACAAGAAGCGGACATACGCGGGGTGACTTTGGTGACTCTTTTAGACTGTGAGCCCACTGTTGGGTAGGGACCGTCTCTATATGTTGCCAACTTGTACTTCCCAAGCGCTTAGTCCAGTGCCCTGCACACAGTAAGCGCTCAATCAATACGATTGATGGTGATGGATGAACGACGGGAGCGAGGAGGGCGGGGGCCTCACCGTGATCCGGTAGTCGGTGACGCGCCCGCCGCAGCCTTCGCTGATGGAGGGCGGATCCTCCAGGATGGAGCGGGAACTGCTGAGGACGTGCAGGAAGATCTCGCCCCCGTGGCTGCTGAGCATGTGGCTGATCACTTTGGAGCCGGACTTGCGCGGCTGCTCCAGCAGGACGGAACGACCTGCCGAGAAGGACGACGGGGCTCCCGTCGGCATCCGCGGCCCGGCCCGCGGCGGCCGGGGGGGGGGCCCTCGGCACGCCTCAACAATAACAATCATCATAATCGTGGCATTTATTATGCGGAACAAATGCCATTACTGCGTTAGCTTGTAACCTCCCCAGCGCTTAGAACAGTGCTATGCACACTCCCCTCCTCAAAACTCTCCAGTGGCTACCAATCAATCTGCGCATCAGGCAGAAACTCCTCCCCCTGGGCTTCCAGGCTGTCCATCCATCCCCTGGCCCCCTCCTACCTCACCTCCCTTCTCTCCTTCTCCAGCCCAGCCCGCACCCTCCGCTCCTCCACCGCTGATCTCCTCACCGTACCTCGCTCTCGCCTGTCCCGCCATCGACCCCCGGCCCACGTCATCCCCCGGGCCCGGAATGCCCCCAATCCCTCTGCCCATCCGCCAAGCTCGCTCTCTTCCTCCCTTCAAAGCCCTACTGAGAGCTCACCTCCTCCAGGAGGCCTTCCCACACTGAGCCCCTTCCCTTCTCTCCCCCTCGTCCCCCTCTCCATCCCCATCTTACCTCCTTCCCTTCCCCACAGCACCTGTATATATGTATGTACAGATTTATTACTCTATTTATTTTACTTGTACATATCTATTCTATTTATCTTATTTTGTTAGTATGTTTGGTTTTGTTCTCTGCCTTCCCCTTTTAGACTGTGAGCCCACTGTTGGGTAGGGACCGTCTCTGTACGTTGCCACTTTGTACTTCCCAAGCTCTTAGTACAGTGCTATGCACATAGTAAGCGCTCAATAAATACGATTGATGATGATGATGATGTTTGTACATATTTATTACTCTATTTATTTTACTTGTACATATCTATTCTATTTATCTTATTTTGTTAGTATGTTTGGTTTTGTTCTCTGCCTTCCCCTTTTAGACTGTGAGCCCACTGTTGGGTAGGGACCGTCTCTGTATGTTGCCACTTTGTACTTCCCAAGCTCTTAGTACAGTGCTATGCACATAGTAAGCGCTCAATAAATACGATTGATGATGATGATGATGTTTGTACATATTTATTACTCTATTTATTTTACTTGTACATATCTATTCTATTTATATTATTTTGTTAGTATGTTTGGTTTTGTTCTCTGCCTTCCCCTTTTAGACTGTGAGCCCACTGTTGGGTAGGGACTGTCTCTAGATGTTGCCAATTTGTACTTCCCAAGCACTTAGTACAGTACTCTGCACATAGTAAGCGCTCAATAAATACGATTGATGATGATGATGATGTTTGTACATATTTATTACTCTATTTATTTTATTTGTACATATCTATTCTATTTATTTTATTTTGTTAGCATGTTTGGTTTTGTTCTCTGTCTCCCCCTTTTAGACTGTGAGCCCACTGTTGGGTAGGGACTGTCTCTAGATGTTGCCAATTTATACTTCCCACGCGCTTAGTACAGTGCTCTGCACATAGTAAGCGCTCAATAAATATGATTGATGGTGATTAGCTTGTAACCTCCCCAGCGCTTAGAACAGTGCTATGCACATAGTAAGCGCTTAATAAATGCCATCATCATCATTATTATTATTATTATTTATTAAGTACTTGAGAAGCAGCTTATTAGAGAAGCAGTGGGGCTCAGTCCATATATCTATAATTCTATTTATCTATTTTGATGGTATTGACGCCTGTCTCCTTGTTTCATTTTGTCGTCTGTCTCCCCCTTCTAGACTGTGAGCCCACTGCTGCCGACTTGTACTTCCCAAGCGCTTAGTACAGTGCTCTGCACACAGTAAGTGCTCAATAAATACAACTGATTGATTGAATGATTGGGTAGGGATTGCCTCTATCTGTTGCCGCACTGTAATTTCCAAGTGCTTAGTACAGCGCTCTGCACACAGTAAGCGCTCAATAAATACGACTGAATGAATGAATGAATGAATGAATTAGGCTGATCCCTGGACTCGTCGTCCTGAAGACGGTTCCCTACATCCTCAGGCACCCGGGATCCATTCAACCCGACCGGGAATTCTGAATTCCTTCCTAAAGGTAGGGACTTTTGGGATTGCCTCTTTCTGTTGCCGCGCTGTAATTTCCAAGTGCTTAGTACAGCGCTCTGCACACAGTAAGCGCTCAATAAATACGACTGAGTGAATGAATGAATGAATGAATTAGGCCGATCCCCGGACTCGTCGTCCTGAAGATGGTTCCCTACATCCTCAGGCACCCGGGATCCATTCGACCAGACCGGGAATTCTGAATTCTTTCCTACAGGGAGGGACTTTCCACGTTTCCCTCAGGGAATATGTGTTTCCTTCACTCTCCTCCGCTTCCGAGCCTTATTGAAAGCCCATCTCCTCCAAGAGGCCTCCCAATCAATCAATCAATCATATTTAATGAGCGCTTACTGTGCGCAGAGCACTGTGCTAAGCGCTCCCCTGACTAAGCCGCCCTTTCCTCTTCTCCCACTCCCTTCTGCGTCATCCTGGCCCTTGGATTTGCTCTCTTTATCCACCCTTCCCTCAGCCCCAAAGCCCTTCTGGCCATATCTAGAATTGATTTATTCCTATATTTGGGTATCTATGTACGTATTTATTACTGTATTTATTTTATTAATGATGTACATATATCTATAATTCTATTTATTATCTATTTTGATGGTATTGACGCCTGTCTCCTTGTTTCGTTTTGTCGTCTGTCTCCCCCTTCTAGACTGTGAGCCCTTTGTTGCCGACTTGTACTTCCCAAGCCCTTAGTACAGTGCTCTGCACACAGTAAGTGCTCAAAACGATTGATTGATTGATTGATTGGGTAGGGATTGCCTCTATCTGAGGCTGCACTGTAATTTCCAAGTGCTTAGTACAGCGCTATGCACACAGTAAGCGCTCAATAAATACGACTGAATGAATGATTGAATGAACTAGGCCGATCCCTGGACTCGTCGTCCTGAAGACAGTTCCCTATATCCTCAGGCACCCCGGATCCATTCGACCCGACCGGGAATTCTGAATTCTTTCCTACAGGTAGGGACTTTTGGGACTGCCTCTATCTGTTGCCGCACTGTAATTTCCAAGTGCTTAGTACAGCGCTCTGCACACAGTAAGCGCTCAATAAATACGACTGAATGAATGAATGAATGAGGCCGATCCCTGGACTCGTCATCCTGAAGAGGGTCCCCTATATCCTCAGGCGCCTGGGATCCATTCCACCCGACCGGGAATTCTGAATTCTTTCCTACAGGGAGGGACTTTTCACGTTTCCCTCAGGGAATGTGCGTTTCCTTCACTCTCTTCCGCTTCCAAGCCTTATCGAAAGCCCATCTCCTCCAAGAGGCCTCCCAATCAATCAATCGATCATATTTATTGAGCACTTACTGTGTGCAGAGCACTGTACTAAGCGCTCCCCTGACTAAGCCGCCCTTTCCTCTTCTCCCACTCCCTTCCGCATCATCCTGGCCCTTGGATTTGCTCTTAGTACAGTGCAGTGCTCTGCACATAGTAAGCGCTCAATAAATATGATTGATGGTGATTAGCTTGTAACCTCCCCAGCGCTTAGAACAGTGCTATGCACATAGTAAGCGCTTAATAAATGCCATCATCATTATTATTATTATTATTATTTATTAAGTACTTGAGAAGCAGCTTATTAGAGAAGCAGTGGGGCTCAGTCCATATATCTATAATTCTATTTATCTATTTTGATGGTATTGACGCCTGTCTCCTTGTTTCGTTTTGTCGTCTGTCTCCCCCTTCTAGACTGTGAGCCCACTGCTGCCGACTTGTACTTCCCAAGCGCTTAGTACAGTGCTCTGCACACAGTAAGTGCTCAATAAATACAACTGATTGATTGAATGATTGGGTAGGGATTGCCTCTATCTGTTGCCGCACTGTAATTTCCAAGTGCTTAGTACAGCGCTCTGCACACAGTAAGCGCTCAATAAATACGACTGACTGAATGAATGAATGAGGCCGATCCCTGGACTCGTCGTCCTGAAGAGGGTTCCCTATATCCTCAGGCACCTGGGATCCATTCAACCCGACCAGGAATTCTGAATTCTTTCCTACATGTAGGGACTTTTGGGATTGCCTCTATCTGTTGCCGCACTGTAACTTCCAAGTGCTTAGTACAGCGCTCTGCACACAGTAAGCGCTCAATAAATATGACTGAATGAATGAATGAATGAATGAGGCCGATCCCTGCACTCGTCGTCCTGAAGAGGGTTCCCTATATCCTCAGGCACCCGGGATCCATTCGACCCGACCGGGAATTCTGAATTCTTTCCTACAAGGAGGGACTTTTCACGTTTCCCTCAGGGAATGTGCGTTTCCTTCACTCTCCTCCGCTTCCGAGCCTTATCGAAAGCCCACCACCTCCAAGAGGCCTCCCAATCAATCAATCAATCGTATTTATTGAGCGCTTACTGTGAGCAGAGCACTGTACTAAGCGCTTCCCTGACTAAGCCACCCTTTCCTCTTCTCCCACTCCCTTCCGCATCATCCTGGCCCTTGGATTTGCTCTCTTTATTCACCCTTCCCTCAGCCCCAAAGCCCTTATTCATTCATTCATTCATTCAATCGTATTTATTGAGCGCTTACTGTGTGCCGAGCACTCTGCTAAGCGCTCGGGAAGTCCAAGTTGGAAACACCTAGAGACGGTCCCTACCCAACAGCGGGCTCACAGTCTAGAAGACTTTGGGCCAGTCACTTCACTTCTCTGGGGATTAAGACGGTGATTCATTCATTCATTCAATCGTATTTATGGAGCGCTTACTGTGTGCAGAGCGCTGGACTAAGCGCTTGGGAAGTAGAAGTGACTTGCCCAGAGTCACACAGCTGACGAGTGGCGGAGCCGGAATTGGAACCCATGACCTCTGACTCCAAAGCCCGGGCTCTTTCCACTGAGCCACGCTGCTTCTCTAATTGTAATAATAATAATAATAATGGTGGCATTTATTAAGCGCTTACTATGTGCAAGCGCTCAGTACAGTGGTCTGCATACAGGAAGCGCTCAATAAATACGACTGACTGACTGGATGAACCCATCACAAGACTGTGACCCCCCTCCCGTGGGACAACCTGATCACCTTGTAACCTCTCCAGCGCTTAGAACAGTGCTTGGCACATAGTAAGCGCTTAATAAATGCCATCATTATCATTCATTAACCCATCACAACCCATCGCAAATAGCTCGGAAGGCTGTCCGGCGGAGACAAGTTACCATTGAGGAGAAAATTGGTGAGGCAGGAGGAGGGTCTGCTGTTAACGTCGACGGGTGAGATTCGGTAGGCTCCGGTGCAGTAATGGAGCTCTGAAATGAGATGGGTAAATCAATCAGTCAATCAATCAATCGCATTTATTGAGCGCTTACTGTGTGCAGAGCACTGGACTAAGCGATTGGGAAGTACGTCAGCCCTCCGGCGAGTCGGGATCGCAAAGACGACCAGCTTAGAAAGCTTCTGAGCCACCTCCCCGGTTCTTCTTGATGGAGAATCAATCAATCGTATTTATTGAGCGCTTACTGTGTGCAGAGCACTGTACAAAGCGCTTGGGAAGTCCAAGTTGGCAACATCAAGAGACGGTCCCTACCCGACAGTGGGCTCACAGTCTAGAAGAGGGAATCCAGGAATCAATCAATCAATCAACCGTATTTATTGAGCGCTTACTGTGTGCAGAGCACTGGACTAAGCTCCCTTCAAGGCCCTACTGAGAGCTCACCTCCTCCAGGAGGCCTTCCCAGACTGAGCCCCCTCCTTCCTCTCCCCCTTGTCCCGCTCTCCATCCCCCTCATCTTACCTCCTTCCCTTCCCCACAGCACCTGGATATATGTATAGGTGTTTGTACATATTTATTACTCTATTTATTCATTTTACTTGTACATATCTATTCTATTTTATTTTATTTTGTTAGCATGTTTGGTTTTGTTCTCTGTCTCCCCCTTCTAGACTGTGAGCCCGCTGTTGGGTAGGGACCGTCTCTAGATGTTGCCAACTTGTACTTCCCAAGTGCTTAGTCCAGTGCTCTGCACACAGTAAGCGCTCAATAAATACGATTGAATGAATGAATGTATATGTTTGTACGTATTTATTACTCTATTTTATTTGTACATATTTATTCTATTTATTTTATTTTGTTAATATGTTTTGTTGTCTGTCTCCCCCTTCTAGACTGTGAGCCCACTGTTGGGTAGGGACCATCTCTATATGTTGCCAACTTGGACTTCCCAAGCGCTTAGTACAGTGCTCTGCACACAGTAAGTGCTCAATAAATACAACTGACTGAATGAATGAATGCATATATGTTTGTATGTATTTATTACTCTATTTTATTTGTCCATATTTATTCTATTTATTTTATTTTGTTACTATGTTTTGTTTTGTTGTCTGTCCCCCCCTTCTAGACTGTGAGCCCGCTGTTGGGTAGGGACCGTCTCTAGAGGTTGTCAACCTGGACTTCCCAAACGCTTAGTCCAGTGCTCTGCGCACAGTAAGTGCTCAATAAATACGATTGACTGATTGATTGATTCTCTGGGCCTCAGTTCCCTCATCTGGAAAATGGGGATGAAGACTGTGAGCCCCCCGTGGGACAAACTTGATGCCCTTGCAACCCCCACCCCCGACCCATTGCTTAGAACGGTGCTTGGCACATAGTAAGCGCTTAACAAACACCAACATTATTATTATTATTAGTACCTCAGAGTGAAACTGCTTTGAGGGAGAGACCAGCTAACTTTTAGACTCTGAAAAATGGCTGATATTGTGCCCTGCAAAAATTCTACTCCATATGTATATATGTTTGTACATATTTATTACTCTATTTATTTATTTATTTTACTTGTACATATCTATTCTATTTATTTTATTTTGTTAATATGTTTTGTTTTGTTCTCTGTCTCCCCCTTCTAGACTGTGAGCCCGCTGTTGGGTAGGGACCATCTCTAGATGTTGCCCACTTGTACTTCCCAAGTGCTTAGTACAGTGCTCTGCACACAGTCAGCTCTCAATAAATACGACTGATTGATTGATTGATTGATTTAAAAAAAATGACATCCTCTTCTCTCCTTCCCACCTCAAACCCTTGAAAGAATCGTAAAAAACGGCAACTTCGGACCCCATCCCGTCCCGCCGTTTTTCATTTCTTTCCAGAGCTTAGAACTCTGCTTCGCACAGAGTGAGCGCTTCCTAAAGGCCATTATTCCAGCGCTTAGAACAGTGCTTTGCACATAGTAAGCGCCTAATAAATGCCATCATCATCACCATTATTATTATTATTGGAAAAACACCTACCCACGCTATTTGTCCGCGGAGTGCACCACTTTAACGTCACGGTTTCTTTAAACGTGCCTTCTCTGCTGCTGCCCAGATGGGTATCTCCTGCAAAAAGACAGAAATAGTGCAAGAGAATGAACACTTGATGATATCGAATTTAACGATACGGAAATAAACGCTGTGGGGCTGCGGGTGGATGAATAGAAGCAGCACGGCAGAGTGTATAGAACACGGGCCTGGGATTCCCAGGGTCATGGGTTCTAATTCTGACTCCCCCTCGTCCCCCTCATCTTCCCTCCTTCCCTTCCCCACAGCACCTGTACATATGTATATATGTTTGTACAGATTTATTACTCTATTTATTTTACTTGTACATATCGATTCTATTTATTTTTGTTAGTATGTTTGGTTTTGTTCTCCGTCTCCCCCTTCTAGACCGTGAGCCCACTGTTGGGTAGGGACCGTCTCTAGATGTTGCCAACTTGGACTTCCCAAGCGCTTAGTCCAGTGCTCTGCACACAGTAAGCGCTCAATAAATGCGATTGATTGATTGATTGACTCTGCCACTCGCCTGCTGTGTGACCCTGGGCAGGCCGCTTCGCTTCTCTGGGCCTCAGTTACCTCATCTGTGAAACGGGGATTGGGACTGAGAGCCCCACAAGGGACACGGCCTGCGTCCAACCCCATTTGCTTGTATCCACCCCACGGGGCGGTTCAGTGCCTGTACTTCCCAAGCGCTTAGTACAGTGCTCTGCACACAGTAAGCACTCAATAAATACGATTGACTGATTGATAGATTGGCACATAGTAAGCACTTAACAAATACCACAGTTACTATAGCTAAACAATCAATCAATCGTATTTATTGAGTGCTTACTGTGTGCAGAGCACTGTACTAAGCGCTTGGGAAGTACAAGCTGGCAACACATAGAGACAGTCCCTACCCAACAGTGGGCTCACGGTCTAGAAATGTCCAGCTAATGTCCAAAGGCCATTCATTCAATCGTATTTAGAGGAGCAGCGTGGCTCAGTGGAAAGAGCCCGGGCTTTGGAGTCAGAGGTCAGGGGTTCGAATCCCGGCTCCGCCACACGCCTGCTGTGTGGCCTTGGGCAAGTCACTTCACTTCTCTGAGCCTCAGTTACCTCATCTGTAAAATAGGGATTAAGACGGTGAGCTCCACGGGGGATAGGGATCGTGTCCAACCCGATTACCTTGTATCTACTCCAGCACTTAGAAGAGCGCCTGGCACATAGTAAGCGCTTAACAAATACAGTCTTCTAGACTGTAAGCCCGCTGTTGGGTAGGGACCGTCTCTATATGTTGCCAACTTGGACTTCCCAAGCGCTTAGTCCAGTGCTCTGCACACAGTAAGCGCTCAATAAATACGATTGATTGACTGATTGTTGGGTAGGGACCGTCTTTAGATGTTTGCAACTTGGACTTCCCAAGCGCTTAGTACAGTGCTCTGCACACAGTAAGAGCTCAATAAACACGATTGATTGATTGATTGTTGGGTAGGGACCGTCTCTAGATGTTGCCAACTTGTACTTCCCAAGCGCTTAGTCCAGTGCTCTGCACCCAGTAAGCGCTCAATAAATACGACTGAATGAATGAATGAAATACCATCATCATCATCACTATTATTATCTCTTCTGTATTGCATACATGCATATTGCATGTATTGTATATATGCATATATGTTTGTACATATTTACTACTCTATCTTCCTTGTACATATCTATTCTATTTATTTTATTCTGTTACTATGTTTTGTTTTGTTGTCTGTCTCCCCCTTCTAGACTGTGAGCCCGCTGTCGGGTAGGGACCGTCTCTAGATGTTGCCAACTTGTACTTCCCAAGCGCTTAGTCCAGTGCTCTGCACACAGTAAGCGCTCAATAAATGCAACTGATTGATTGATTGTTGGGTAGGGACCGTCTCTAGATGTTGCCGACTTGTACTTCCCAAGCGATTAGTACAGTGCTCTGCACACAGTAAGCGCTCAATAAATACGACTGAATGAATGAATGAAATACCCTCATCATCATCATCACTTATTATCTCTGCTGTACTGCACTCTCCCAAGCCTCGAGCAGAATGCTCTGCACACAAGAGGTGCTCGATACATACCACCTGATTGATTCAAAGAGGGAACAGGAAGTCGGGAAAGAAAGTAAACTGAGGTCAGGAGACCGAATACTGAGAAACACATCTGCTGTACTAGATCTCCTCCTCGTCCCCCTCTCCATCCCCCACCGCCTTACCTCCTTCCCTTCCCCACAGCACCTGTATATATGTATATATGTTTGGACAGATTTATTACTCTATTTATTTATTTATTTTGCTTGTACATATCTATTCTATTTATTTTATTTTGTTAGTATGTTTGGTTTTGTTCTCTGTCTCCCCCTTTTAGACTGTGAGCCCACTGTTGGGTAGGGACTGTCTCTACATGTTGCCAACTTGTACTTCCCAAGCGCTTAGTACAGTGCTCTGCACACAGTAAGCGCTCAATAAATACGATTGATGATGATGTATATATGTTTGTACATATTTATTACTCTATTTATTTTACTTGTACATATCTATTCTATTTATTTTATTTTGTTAGTATGTTTGGTTTTGTTCTCCGTCTCCCCCTTTTAGACTATGAGCCCACTGTTGGGTAGGGACCGTCTCTATATGTTGCCAACTTGTACCTCCCAAGCACTTAGTCCAGTGCTCTGCACACAGTAAGCGCTCAATAAACACGATTGATGATGATGATGATGTATATATGTTTGTACATATTTATTACTCTATTTATTTTACTTGTACATATCTATTCTATTTATTTTATTTTGTTAGTATGTTTGGTTTTGTTCTCTGACTCCCCCTTTTAGACTGTGAGCCCACTGTTGGGTAGGGACCGTCTCTAGATGTTGCCAACTTGTACCTCCCAAGCACTTAGTCCAGTGCTCTGCACACAGTAAGCGCTCAATAAACACGATTGATGATGATGATGATGTATATATGTTTGTACATATTTATTACTCTATTTATTTTACTTGTACATATCTATTCTATTTATTTTATTTTGTTAGTATGTTTGGTTTTGTTCTCTGACTCCCCCTTTTAGGCTGTGAGCCCACTGTTGGGTAGGGACTGTCTCTAGATGTTGCCAACTTGGACTTCCCAAGCGCTTAGTCCAGTGCTCTGCACACAGTAAGCGTTCAATAAATACGATTGATTGACTGATTGATTGATACGCACGCATGCCTTCCCCCCCCGCCAGCCTGTCTGCTGCCAGTTTGGGAAAAGGTCAAAAAGCCCCAGAACCTCCGCGCGTCCGAACGTCACGGAACCCTACAATGACAAAGGGCTACCGGGATCTACGGAAAAAAGACTTTTTGGGGGAAAAAAATTCACATTAAATGTCCTCCCTGCTCCCCCCGACACTAGGGGAAAACAAAAACGAAAACCCTCCCGCCCCAAACCACTTCTGTATTTGCAGGACATTTCAATCTCGGAACCACTTTAGACTAATTTGAACACCTGCGATTTCACAAAATAATAGTCAGATGTCACCTGCTTACTTGAACATTAAACTCTGGGCATTCCTGAATGTTCTGCTTTTAATTATACCGACGGAGACCACCTTGGAATCAAGTGGTTTGGCTTCGATCCCATTCTAAAGCGTAGGAGTACCTTTTTCGGTAAAAACCGACGCTTGAATCGGCTGTCTGGAAATCCTTTCGTTACCACCCAACATACACTATACTATATATTAATCATTAATATCAATCAATAGTAATAGTATTTGCTATATTATAAAAATTAATTATTAATGTCAGCTGCATATTAATATATTATATGTACTATATGTATTATATATTATAAATATTAATTGTTAACGTTAACTATATATTAATATATTATATACTAATAACATAGTAATAATAATAATAATGGCATTTATTAAGCGCTTACTTTGTGCAAAGCACTGTTCTAAGCGCTGGGGAGGTTACAAGGTGATCAGGTTGTCCCTCGGGGGGCTCACAGTCTTAATCCCCATTTTACAGATGAGGTCACTGAGGCACAGAGAAGTCAAGTGACTTGCCCAAAGTCACACGGCTGACAACTGTCAGAGCTGGGATTCGGACCCATGACCTCTGACTCCAAAGCCCGTGCCCTTTCCATTGAGCCACGCTGCTTCTTATATTATTAGATTACTATTCTATATTATTATATGCACAATAACATAGTAGCACTTACACATAATATATACAGCAATATATATACCATATGCACAATAATAACATAGTAGTACTTATGTATAATATATACAGTGATATTATATATAACATGCACAATAATAATAACATAGTAGTGCTTATGTATAATATATACAGTAATACATATAGTATAATAATAGTACAATAATAATAATAAGCTCCCAGAATAAATCCGACTGAATGAATCCATCAGTGGAATTGGAGTGCTTACTGTGGGCAGAGCCCGCACTTGGGAGACTCCAATATGATGATGAATGATGGTAATAATGATAATTCTTCCTTCGGTCGTATTTTTTGAGTGCTTACTACATGTCGAGCACTGTTCTCTCCCCGGTGGATTCTTTCCACCCGCATTTATCGTCTCTCACTTACCGCTTTTTATGAAATCTACATGGGCTTCCTTGTGATGGAGCAGTTCGACATCATAATTGGCCGACGTGTTCGCATGCTGCTCTTCCTTGAGATGAAAATGGAAATGTGTTTGAAACGCTTCTTCGGAAGAAACGGCAATTTAACATCCCTTTCTCCTTTTCGCTCACAGCGAAGGGACGCTCGGGATCGTCAGACACCAGGCTGCGACGTTTAGGGAGTTTGCTTAGGGAGCAGCCTATTTAGAGATGTACCTTTTGGCCCGTCCTGGGGAAGCCACAGCGAGGTGCAAATGGACGACGCTATCGTCTCACACGTCTGAACTAAATAATAATAATAATAATAATAATAATAATAATAATAATAATAATAATGGCATTTATTAAGCACTTACTATCTGCAAAGCGCTGGACTAAAGTGGGGCGGCAGAGGTGGTCACACCTGATTATCCGTCTCTGAAATTTTTTACCGGAATTTTACCAGACTCCGATAGGGAGGGACCCTTTGGGCCGCTTTTCCCCCGGGGAGAAACTACTTCGCTCTCGTTTTACAGTGGAAATCCAGAATGCCAATTCACCCTGATCACGACGAGGGGCCCCAAATCGGAAGCCCAAGGTTCATTTTCGAGAGGGCATCTTTAAACAGTTGCAGGAGATTAGCCTTGTATCCTGTGTATATATATATATATATATATATATAAGGGATATACAGTACATATATCACCTGTATATATGTTTGTACATATTTATTACTCTATTTTACTTCATCATCATCATCATCATCATCAATCGTATTTATTGAGCGCTTACTATGTGCAGAGCACTGTACTAAGCGCTTGGGAAGTACAAGTTGGCAACATATAGGGACAGTCCCTACCCAACAGTGGGCTCACAGTCTAAAAGGGGGAGACAGAGAACAAAACCAAACGTACTAACAAAATAAAATAAATAGATATGTACAAATAAAATAGAGAAATAAATATGTACAAACATATATACACATATACTTGTACCTATCTACTCTTTTTATTTTATTTTGTTAATATGCTTGGTTTTGTTCTCTGTCTCCCCCTTCTAGGCTGTGAGCCCGCTGTTGGGTAGGGACTGTCTCTATATGTTGCCAACCTGTACTTCCCAAGCGCTTAGTACAGTGCTCTGCACACAGTAAGCGCTCAATAAATCCGATTGATGGATTGATTGATTAGGCAACGCCCTGTACAACGCCGACCCTCCTCCAGGGAGGCCTTCCCAGACTGAGCCCCTTCTTTCCTCTCCCCCTCGTCCCCCTCTCCATCCCCCCGTCTTACCTCCTTCCCTTCCCCACAGCACCTGTATGTATGTATATATGGTTGTACATATTTATTATTCTATTTATTTATTTATTTATTTATTTTACCTGTACATTTCTATCCTACTTATTTTATTTTGTTGGTATGTTTGGTTCTGTTCTCTGTCTCCCCCCCTTTAGACTGTGAGCCCACTGTTGGGTAGGGACTGTCTCTATGTGATGCCAATTTGTACTTCCCAAGCGCTTAGTACAGTGCTCTGCACATAGTAAGCGCTCAATAAATACGATTGATTGATTGACCCGACACGGGATGCTCATCGGGGGTTCGGAGGGAACCAGACGTTCTTTCTCATTAAAAGGACAAAAGGTGGGAGGAAAAGCCACAGCAGATCTGCTCCGTGAATCACAAATACATATCATCATCAATCGTATTTATTGAGCGCTTACTATGCGCAGGGCACTGTACTAAGCTCTTAGAATTCAATCGCTTTTTTTTTCTGCTGGGATCGGGATTCACGGTCCACCGGCGAATGACCTCCGCTACGGACGGTTCACCGTCCAAAAGACGACAAGGAGGCCCGTACGGCGTCTATCAAGGGGCACTAGCTAGCGATTTTTGAAAATCCAGCCGTTTTTCCTTCCCCGCCTTCTGGGCTTCCCACCCCGGCCAGTTTGCAAAGCCGGGGCGGGTGACGCTGAAAGCCAGTCGGAAACAGAGGCGGAAAAACAGTCAGCTGACAAAAAGGGCAGGGCAGGGGGAAGTTACGAACGCCGTGAAACCTCCCAGAGAAAAAAACGGTTTTAATTCACCCCATCGTTAAACGAGGAAGTCTTCGCGTCTTGTCCTCCAGACCTGCCGAGCTGAACACGCAAAACGGAGTCCTATTCGTCTCGGGCTCTCTCGGAATTCCCGTTAGACGGGAAGGAAAAATGGACACGGCCACTACAGGACACACAGTCGGGACTATCCGACGACACAGCCCTCCGGAGAAGAATGACAGACAGAAAGTTCCCGAGAGATCGGATCTGAACGGCAGAGCTTTTTGTTCTGTCAATTAATTTTCACGCGAGTGAAACTCACTCGTTATGACCGCCGACTCCCGTTAACGGAAAACGTTAGCTTAAGAGCAGACGCGTTGGGATACGCCGGGGAAAATTCGCCGTTTTTTGAACCTCAGAGATGGACTGTGGAGCGAAAGGGCAAATTTGCTTAAAAATAGGGTTGTGTGAACGAATAAATCCCTTTTGAGACACTACTAGTTTTTAGAGCAAATGACGAGAAGCAGCGTGGCTCAGTGGAAAGAGCCGGGGCTTTGGAGTCAGAGGTCATGGGTTCAAATCCCGGCTCCGCCAACTGTCAGCTGTGTGACTTGGGGCAAGTCACTTCACTTCTCTGGGCCTCAGCACCCTCATCTGGAAAATGGGGATAAAAACTGTGAACCCCCCGTGGGACAACCTGATCACCTTGTAACCTCCCCAGCGCTTAGAACGGTGCTTTGCACATAGTAAGCGCTTAATAAATGCCTTCATTATAGCCTTCTAGACCGTGAGACCGCTGTTCGGTAGGGACCGTCTCTATTACCGCTGACTCCCGCTAACGCAAAACGTTAGCTTAAGACACGATGGGATACGCCGGGGCAAAATTCGCTGTTTTTTGAACCTCAGAGATGGAGGGACTGTTTCTATATGTTGCCAACTTGTACTTCCCAAGCGCTCAGTACAGTACTGTGCACGCAGTAAGCGCTCAATAAATACGACAATGAATGAATGAATGGACTGTGGAGCGAAAGGGCGAATTTGCTTCAAAACGGGGTTGTGTGAACGAATAAACCCCTTTGGAGACACTACTAGTTTTTAGAGCCAATGATACCCTTCTAGACCGTGAGCCCGCTGTTGGGTAGGGACCGCCTCTATATGTTGCCAACTTGTACTTCCCAAGCGCTCAGTACAGTACTGTGCACGCAGTAAGCGCTCAATAAATATGACTGAATGAATGAATGAATGGACTGTGGAGCGAAAGGGCGAATTTGCTTCAAAACGGGGTTGTGTGAACGAATAAACCCCTTTGGAGACACTACTAGTTTTTAGAGCCAATGATACCCCTCTAGACCGTGAGCCCGCTGTTGGGTAGGGACCGCCTCTATATGTTGCCAACTTGTACTTCCCAAGCGCTCAGTACAGTACTGTGCACGCAGTAAGCGCTCACTAAATACGACTGAATGAATGAATGAATGGACTGTGGAGCGAAAGGGCGAATTTGCTTCAAAACGGGGTTGTGTGAACGAATAAACCCCTTTGGAGACACTACTAGTTTTTAGAGCCAATGATACCCTTCTAGACCGTGAGCCCGCTGTTGGGTAGGGACCGCCTCTATATGTTGCCAACTTGTACTTCCCAAGCGCTTAGTACAGTGTTCTGCACACAGTAAGCGCTCAATCATCATCATCATCGATCGTAAATACGATCGAATGAATGAATGATTGATTGAATGAATGATCCTCCCCGCTATTTACTGACCCGGTCCCGGGCACTGAGGGTGGGCTAGGGAAACGGGAAACGGGATGCGGAGAGGGAAACGGCGTCAAAATCCCCTCCAAATAGGCGGCGGACTCTGGGCGAGTGGTTTTGGGGGGCCGAGATGAAAATCGGATGGGATGACTGACCTTCATGGGGATATTGGTGATGGTGGTGGAAGCCAGGTCGAAGTGCTGCTGAACTAAGACGTTCAGCTTGGAGGCGAGGTGTCTTCCGGCCCGGACGCTGTGCACTTCGCTGCTCAGCACCGGAGAGAGCTACGGACAACGGGAAGCGAGGGAGCGTTAGGGCCTCCGCTGCCACCGCGGGACAGGAGGCGGGCCCTTGCTATTCTCAAGGAAACGCTCTAGGCTGCTGAAAAGAAATAAAAACCCAAGCACCGCTTCTGCCTTAGTTGAAGCGCTTAGCACAGTGCTCTGCACACGGGGAGCGCTCAATAAATACGACAGATTGATCGACTGCCTTCCGGCGGGCGCCCTGGGAGTCCGCCATGGAAGAATGCTGAACGCTCCCCCTCTCCATCCCCCCTGCCTTGCCTCCTTCCCTTCCCCACAGCACCTGTATATATGTTTGTACGGATTTATTACTCTATTTATTTTACTTGTACGCATTTATTCTATTTATTTTATTCTGTTAATATGTTTGGTTTTGTTCTCTGTCTGCCCCTTCTAGACTGTGAGCCCGCTGTTGGGTAGGGACCGTCTCTAGATGTTGCCAACTTGTCCTTCCCAAGCACTTAGTCCAGTGCTCTGCACATAGTAAGTGCTCAATAAATACGATTGAATTGATGGATGGATGGATGGATGAATGAATGAATGAATGAAAGGAGATCGCACCCTTCAGAGGATCGTTAGGAAGAAAGAGCTTTCTATCTGGAGAGAGCTAGGGGGAGGCAGGACACCTGGGTTTTAGGCCCCGCCTCAACCGCTGACCGGCTGTGGGACCGAGGGCAAGTCACTTGACATCCCCGGGCCTCGGTTTCCTCATCTGCACAATGGGGATGACATATCCTCTCCGATCTCCCATCCTCCTGTCTCTCCCCACTTCAATCCATACTTCACGCCGCTGCCCGGATCATCTCTGTGCAGAAACGCTCTGGGCATGTCACTCCCCTCCTCAAAAATCTCCAGTGGCTACCAATCAATCGGTGCATCAGGCAGAAACTCCTCACCCTGGGCTTCCAAGCTGTCCATCCCCTGGCCCCCTCCTACCTCCCCTCCCTTCTCTCCTTCTCCGGCCCAGCCCGCACCCTCCGCTCCTCCGCCGCTAATCTCCTCACCGTACCTTGCTCTCGCCTGTCCCGCCGTCGACCCCCGTCCCACATCCTCCCCCGGGCCCGGAATGCCCTCCCTCTACCAATCCACCAAGCTCGCTCTCTTCCTCCTTTCAAGGCCTTACTGAGAGCTCACCTCCTCCAGGAGGGCTTCCCACACTAAGCCCCCTTTTTCCTCTCCCCTTCCCCATCCCCCCCCACCCTACCACCTTCCCCTCCCCGCAGCATCTGTATATATGTTTGTACAGATTTATTACTCTATTTTACCTGTCCATATTTACTATTTCTTTTGTCAATGATGTACTTCTAGCTCTACTTCTATTTACTCTGATGACTTGACACTTGCCACATGTTTTGTTTTGTTGTCTGTCTCCCCCTTCTAGACTGTGAGCCCGTTGCTAGGTAGGGACCGTCTCTATATGTTGCCGACTTGTACTTCCCAAGCGCTTAGTATAGTGCTCTGCACACAGTAAGCGCTCAATACGATTGAATGAATAATAATAATAATAATGATAGCATTTATTAAGCGCTTACTATGTGCAAAGCACTGTTCTAAGCGCTGGGGAGGTTACAAGGCGATCAGGTTGTCCCACGGAGGGCTCACAGTCTTAATCCCCATTTTACAAATGAGGGAACTGAGGCGCAGAGAAGTGAAGTGACTTGCCCAAAGTCACCCAGCTGACAATTGGCAGAGCTGGGATTTGAACCCATGACCTCTGACTCCAAAGCCCACGCTCTTTCCACTGAACCACACTGCTTCTCTAATGAATGAATGAATGAATGGATAGGGACCGTCTCTATATGCTGCCAACTTGTACTTCCCAAGCGCTTAGTCCAGTGCTCTGCACACAGTAAGCGCTCAATAAATACAATCGAATGAATGGATGAATGAATGAATGAATATCAGGTCTCCCTCCGAGACCCGAAAGCTCACCTGGCAGAGAGACTGTGTCTGATCTGATCTTTCTGTCTCTACCCTAGTATTTAAGACAGTGTAGTACTCTCCCGGGCGCTTAGTACTACGCTCCAAACACAGTAATCGCTCAATAAATACGATTATTGACTGATTGACTGCTTAACCCATACTATGCGCTGAAAAAACGTAATTGCTATTAGCTCTAGGCCGTAAGCTCGTTACAGGCCAGGACCGTGCCTGTTAATTCTGTAATATGGTACTCTCCCAGGCACTTAGTACAGTGCTCTCCACAAGGCGCTCAATAGAGACCACTGACTGATTGATAGTATTAGTATCACAAAGAGGAGGACAGAAGGAATGGCCGAAAGCTAGTTTGCAATCTCCTCAGGCAAGGTATTAATAAAAATAATAATAACGATGGCATTTATTAAGCGCTTACTATGTGCTTACACTGTTCTAAGCACTGGGGAGGTTACAAGGTGATCAGGTTGTCCCATGGTGGGCTCGCAGTCTTCACCCCCCTTTTCCAGACGAGGTAACTGAGGCCCAGAGAAGTGAAGCGACTTTCCCGAAGTCACACAGCTGGCAATTGGCGGAGCCGGGATTTGAACCCATGACCTCTGACTCCAAAGCCCGGGCTCTTTTCCACTGAGCCACGCTGCTTCTCATGAGTGAGATTTTTAAAAGTACTGTTTCGTGAGCCCACTGTTGGGTAGGGACCGTCTCTATATGTTGCCAACTTGTACTTCCCAAGCGCTTAGTACAGTGCTCTGCACACAGTAAGCGCTCAATAAATACAATTGATTGAAGAAGCTCAATGCAGATGATACTCCAGGAGTTAGTACCATGTGGTTTGTAGATGAAGTTAAATGATTTTTACAAAAAATTATTGACTGACAATAGAACTGTATTAATAGGGCAGAGATTATTTTCTTTCCACCCTTCACCGAGCAACAAATCAGTTTTGAACGAGAGTAACAGAAAGCTTTAGTTCTACGAAATAAAATCCCGAGCAAGTGGAAAATAGGCTTTAAAATGATGTTATTTTTTATCTTGCCAACTTGCACTTCCCGGGGCTGCGGAGAGGCAGCCTGGCTCAGTGGAAAGAGCCCGGGCTTTGGAGTCAGGAGTCATGGGTTCGAATCCCGGCTCCGCCAACTGTCCGCTGGGTGACTTTGGGCAAGCCGCTTCACTTCTCCGGGCCTCACTGACCTCATCTGGAAAACGGGGGTGAAGACTGGGAGCCCCCCGTGGGACAGCCTGATCACCCTGGAACCTCCCCGGCGCTTAGAACAGTGCTTGGCACAGTGCTCTGCACACAGTAAGCGCTCAATAAATACGATTGATGATTGATGATGATAGTAAGCGCTTAATAAATGCCATCATTACCATTATTATATCATTATTATTATAACGTGTACTTCCCAAGGGCTTAGTCCAGTGCTCTGCACACAGTAAGTGCTCAATAAATACAACTGAATGAATTCGTTATTATTATTATTATTATTATTATTATTATTATTATTATTATTCTCCCTGGCCTGGCGGTGCCCACCTCCTCCAGACTGTGACCCCCTGCCCCGTGAGGGACCGCGGCCTGGCTCCTAGTCGTGGTGAGCCCGCGGCGAGCTGCCTTATTAACGACTGTCCGTCTGCGATGCCGCCAACAACAACCGGGAAGAGACTTGGCAGAGGCACTGACGGGCAGGTGATTGTCAGCTGTGCGACTCTGGGCAAGTCACTTCACTTCTCTGGGCCTCAGTGACCTCATCTGGAAAATGGGGATGAAGACTGGGAGCCCCCCGTGGGACAGCCTGATCACCTTGGAACCTCCCCGGCGCTTAGAACAGTGCTTGGCACATAGTAAGCGCTTAATAAATGCCATCATTATCTTTATTATATCATTATTATTATAACTTGTACTTCCCAAGGGCTTAATACAGTGCTCTGCACACAGTAAGCACTCAATAAATACGATTGAATGAATGAATTATTATTATTATTATTATTATTATTATTATTATTATTATTACCATTCTCCCTGGCCTGGCGGTGCCCACCTCCTCCAGACTCTGACCCCCTGCCCCGTGGGGGCCGTGGCCTGGCTCCTAGTCGTGGTGAGCCCACGGCGAGCTGCCTTATTAACGATTGTCCGTCTGCGATGCCGCCAACAACAATGAAGAAGAGACTTGGCAGAGGCACTGACGGGCAGGTGATTGTCAGCTGTGCGACTCTGGGCAAGTCACTTCACTTCTCTGGGCCTCAGTTCCCTCATCTGGAAAATGGGGATGAAGACTGGGAGCCCTCCGTGGGACAACCTGATCACCTTGGAACCTCCCCGGTGCTTAGAACAGTGCTTGGCACATAGTAAGCGCTTAATAAATGCCATCCTTATCATTATTATATCATTATTATTATAACTTGTACTTCCCAAGGGCTTAGTCCAGTGCTCTGCACAGTAAGCGCTCAATAAATACGATTGAATGAATGAATGAATTATTATTATTATTATTATCATTATTATTATTATTATTCTCCCTGGCCTGACGGTGCCCACCTCCTTCAGGCTATGACCACCTGCCGCACGGCCATGGCCTGGCTCCTAGTTGTGTATGCCTATTCCTAGTCCTATATGCCAGTCTTCTAGACTGTGAGCCCACTATCGGGTAGGGACTGTCTCTATGTGATGCCAATTTGTACTTCCCAAGCGCTTAGTACAGTGCTCTGCACATAGTAAGCGCTCAATAAATACGATTGATTGATTGATTGATTGATTTACTTGTACATATTCCTTCTATTTATTTTACTTTGTTAATATGTTCTGTTTCGTTGTCTGTCTCCCCCTTCTAGACTGTGAGCCCACTGTTGGGTAGGGACCGTCTCTATATGTTGCCAACTTGGACTTCCTAAGCGCTTAGTACAGTGCTCTGCACACAGTAAGTGCTCAATAAATATGACTGAATGAATGAATTTATTCATTTTACTTGTACATATTTATTCTATTTATTTTATTAATATGTTTTGTTTTGTTCTCTGTCTCCCGCTTCTAGACTGTGAGCCCACTGTTGGGTAGGGACCGTCTCTAGATGTTGCCAACTTGTATTTCCCACAAGCTTAGTCCAGTGCTCTGCATACAGTAAGTGCTCAATAAATATGATTGAATGAATGAATGAATGTACAGATTTATTACTCTATTTATTTTAATTGTACATATTAACTGTTCTATTTATTTTATTTTGTTAATATGTTTTATTTTGTTGTCGGTCTCCCCCTTCTAGACTGTGAGCCCGCTGTTGGGTAGGGACTGTCTCTAGATGTTGCCAACTTGGACTTCCCAAGCGCTTAGTCCAGTGCTCTGCACACAGTAAGCGCTCAACAAATACGACTGAATGAATGCACAGATTTATTACTCTATTTATTTGACTTGTACATATTTACTATTCTATTTATTTTGTTAATATGCTTGGTTTTGTTGTCTGTCTCCCGCTTCTAGACTGTGAGCCCGCTGTTGGGTAGGGACCGTCTCTATACGTTGCCAACTTGGACTTCCCAAGCACTTAGTCCAGTGCTCTGCACACAGTAAGCGCTCAATAAATACGATTGAGTATGATTGAGTATAAATAGGATTGAATGAATGAATTTATTCATTTTACTTGTACACATTTATTCTATTTATTTTATTAATATGTTTTGTTAATAATGATTGATAGGGACTGTGTCCAACCTGATTAGCTTGGATCTACCCCGGGCTTAGAACGGCGCTCAACTCATGGCGGGCGCTCGACAGATACCGTAAAAGCAGACTCAGAACAATCCTAGTCGCCCGATTCGGAGAGAAACTTAACTTACCTCCTTCTTTGGCCGGTCAGACACTAAGCTATCTTCGCCCACTGGGTAGGTGTGGATCAGGACCAATTCACACCTCTGGATCTGCATGAGACTTTTAAAAAAGAAAACAAACTTCATTTAGTGGGACAACCTGATCACCTTGTAAATTCCCCAGTGCTTAGAACGGTGCTTTGCACATAGTAAGCGCTTAATAAATGCCATCATTATTATTATTATTATTTTGAATTTCATCACAAAACTCCCTGACCACCCCTCGGGCAAACTGGATGAATTCCTCTACGGAGATTCATGACGACAATGAAGTCACCCCTTGTGAGTTACAAATTCTAAATATTTAAGGGTTTGCCGACCTGAATCAAGTTTCTAGACAGTCAGAATTTCATCACAAAACTCACTGACCACCCCTCGGGCAAACGAGATGAATTCCTCTACGGAGATTCGTGACGACAACGCACCTTGTGAGTTACAAATTCTAAATATTTAAGGGTTTGCCGACCTGAATCAAGTTTCTAGACAGTCAGAATTTCATAACAAAACTCCCTGACCACCCCTCGGGCAAACTAGATGAATTCCTCTACGGAGATTCGTTACGACAATGCACCTTGTGAGTTACAAATTCTAAATATTTAAGGGTTTGCCGACCTGAATCAAGTTTCTAGAAAGTCAGTCAGTCAGAATTTCACCTCAAAACTCACTGACCACCCCTCGGGCAAACTAGATGAATTCCTCTATGGAGATTCGTGACGACAACGAAGACACCCCTTGTGGGTTACAAATTTTAAATGTTTAAGGGTTTGCCGACCTGAATCAAGTTTCTAGACAGTCAGTCACTCAGAATTTCATCACAAAACTCAATGACCACCCCTTGGGAAAACTAGATGAATTCCTCTACGGAGATTCGTGACGACAATGCAGTCACCCCTTGTGAGTTACAAATTCTAAATGTTTAAGGGTTTGCCGACCTGAATCAAGTTTCTAGACAGTCAGTCAGTATTTCATCACAAAACTCACTGACCACCCCTCGGGCAAACTGGATGAATTCCTCTACGGAGATTCATGACGAAAATGAAGTCACCCCTTGTGAGTTACAAATTCTAAATATTTAAGGGTTTGCCGACCTGAATCAAATTTCTAGTCAGTCAGTCAGTATTTCATCACAAAACTCACTGACCACCCCTCGGGCAAACTAGATGAATTCCTCTATGGAGATTCGCGACGACAACGAAGTCATCCCTTGTGAGTTACAAATTCTAAATGTTTAAGGGTTTGCCCACCTGAATCAAGTTTCTATTCAGTCAGTCAGAATTTCATCACAAAACTCACTTGACCACCCCTCGGGCAAACGAGATGAATTCCTCTACAGAGATTCATGAAGACAACGCATCTCGTGAGTTACAAATTCTAAATATTTAAGGGTTTTCCAACCTGAATCAAATTTCTAGACAGTCAGCCAGTCAGAATTTCATCAAAAAACTCACTGACCACCCCTCGGGCAAACGAGATGAATTCCCCTACGGAGATTCGTGACGACAACGAAGTCGTGCCTTGTGAGTTACAAATTCTAAATGTTTACGGGTTTGCCGACCTGAATCAAGTTTCTAGACAGTCAGTCAGTCAGAATTTCATCACAAAACTCCCTGACCACCCCTCGGGCAAACCAGATGAATTCCTCTGCAGAGATTCGTGACGACAACGTGGTCATCCCTTGTGAGTTACAAATTTTAAATGTTTAAGGGTTTGCCGACCTGAATCAAGTTTCTAGTCAGTCAGAATTTCATCACAAAAAATAACTAACCACTCCTCGGGCAAACGAGATGAATTCCTCTACGGAGATTCGTGATGACAACGCACCTTGTGAGTTACAAATTCTAAATATTTAAGAGTTTGCCGACCTGAATCAAGTTTCTAGTCAGTCAGTCAGTCAGAATTTCATCACAAACCTCACTTGACCACCCCTCAGGCAAACTGGATGAATTCCTCTACGGAGATTCGTGATGACAACGAAGTCATCCCTTGTGAGTTACAAATTCTAAATATTGAAGGGTTTGCCAACCTGAATCAAGTTTCTAGTCAGTCAGTCAGTATTTCATCACAAAACTCACTGACCACCCCTCGAGCAAACGAGATGAATTCCTCTACGGAGATTCGTGACGACAACGCACCTTGTGAGTTACAAATTCTAAATATTTAAGGGTTTGCCGACCTGAATCAAGTTTCTAGACAGTCAGTCAGTCAGAATTTCATCACAAAACTCACTTGACCACCCCTCGGGCAAACTAGATGAATTCCTCTACGGAGATTTGTGACGACAACGCACCTTGTGAGTTACAAATTCTAAATATTTAAGGGTTTTACGGCCTGAATCAAATTTCTAGACAGTCAGTCAGAATTTCATCAGAAAACTCACTTGACCACCCCTTGGGCAAACTGGATGAATTCCTCTACGGAGATTCGTGACGACAACGCAGACATCCCTTGTGGGTTACAAATTTTAAATATTTAAGGGTTTGCCGACCTGAATCAAGTTTCTAGTCAGTCAGTCAGTCAGAATTTCATCACAAAACTCCCTGACCACCCCTTGGGCAAACTAGATGAATTCCTCTACGGAGATTCGTGACGACAACGCACCTTGTGAGTTACAAATTCTAAATATTTAAGGGTTTGCCGACCTGAAGCAAATTTCTAGACAGTCGGTCAGAATTTCAGCACAAAACTCACTTGACCACCCCTCGGGCAAACGAGATGAATTCCTCTACGGAGATTCGTGACGACAACGCACCTTGTGAGTTACAAATTCTAAATATTTAACTGTTTGCCGACCTGAATCAAGTTTCTAGACAGTCAGTCAGTCAGAATTTCATCACAAAACTCCCTGACCACCCCTCGGGCAAACCGGATGAATTCCTCTACGGAGATTCGTGACGACAACACACCTTGTGAGTTACATATTCTAAGTATTTAAGGGTTTGTCAACCTGAATCAAGTTTCTAGACAGTCAGTCAGTCAGAATTTCATCACAAAACTCCCTGACCACCCCTCGGGCAAACAAGATGAATTCCTCTACGGAGATTCGGGACGACAACGAAGTCGTCCCTTGTGAGTTACAAATTCTAAGTGTTTAAGGGTTTGCCGACCTGAATCATTCATTCATTCATTCAATCGTATTTACTGAGCGCTTACTGTATGCAGAGCACTGGATTAAGAGCACTTGGAAGAGTCCGATATAACAATAAACAGACACAGTCCCTGCCCACAGTGAACTTACAGTCTTGAGGGGGAGATGGACATTGATAGAAATTAATAAATGATAGATACGGACGGAAGGGCTGCGAGGCTGGGACGGGGGATGAATAAAGGGAGCAAGTCAGGGCGACGTAGAAGGGAGAGTCTTTTATAATAATAATAATAATAATGGCATTTATTAAGCGCTTACTATGTGCAAAGCACTGTTCTAAGCGCTGGGGAAGTTACAAGGTGATCAGGTTGTCCCACGGGGGGGCTCAGTCTTCATCCCCATTTTACAGATGAGGTAACTGGGGCACAGAGAAGTTAAGTGACTCGCCCAAAGTCACACAACTGACAAGTGCGGAGCCGGGATTTGAACCCATGACCTCAGACTCCAAAGCCCGTGCTCTTTCCACTGAGCCACACTGCTTCTTTTTAGACTGTGAGCCCACTGTTGGGTAGGGACTGTCTCTAGATGTTGCCAACTTGGACTTTCCAAGCGCTTAGTACAGTGCTCTGCACACAGTAAGCGCTCAATAAATACGATTGATTGACTGAGAGGGGGAAGAGAAAAGGGGGGCTTAGTTAGAGACAGGGAGGCAGTAGGTTTGGTTAATGACGTGCATTTAGCTTTAATTCTATTTGTTCTGACGACTTGACACATTTAGCTTTAATTCTATTTGTCCTGACGACTTGACACATTTGGCTTTAATTCTATTTGTTCTGACGACTTGACATATCTAGCTTTAATTCAATTTGTCCTGACGACTTGACACCTGTCCACACGTTTTGTTTTGTCATCCGTCTCCCCCTTCTAGACTGTGAGCCCGTCGTTGGGTGGGGACCGTCTCTATATGTTAACAACTTGGACTTCCCAAGCGCTTAGTGCAGTGCTCTGCACACAGTAAGCGCTCAATAAATACAATTGAATGAATAATGGGCAGGGAACGTGTCTGCTATTTCTGTTCTTTGTACTCTCCCGAGCGACAGATACAGTACTCTGTGCATAGTTAAGCCCTCAGTAAATACCACTGACTGACAGAATCATGGCTCTTGTCTATAAATAGGAAGAATGTCATTCTAATAATAATAATAATAATGGCATTTATAAAGCGCTTACTATGTGCAAAGCACTGTTCTAAGCGCTGGGGTGGATACAAGGTGATCAGGTTGTCCCACATGGGGCTCACAGTCTTAATCCCCATGTGACAGATGAGGTAACTGAGGCACAGAGAAGTGACTAATCAATCAATCGTACTTATTGAGCGCTTACTGTGTGCAGAGCACTGTACTAAGCGCATTCTAGACTGTGAGCCCGCTGTTGGGTAGGGACCGTCTCTATATGTTGCCAACTTGGACTTCCCAGGCGCTCAGTACAGGTAAGCGCTCAATAGATACGATTGAATGAATGAAATGAATGAATTCCCCGGCAGACTGATTTTTAGTGTCGGGGGAAAATGGGAAACGCGCCGAGAAGGATCGTTTCTCAAAAGTCCACCGCAAAGTTTCTCCGGAAGCAGAACGAATGCGTTACGCAGAAGCCCTGGAGTGTTTCTTTGCTTGTTTGTTTTTTTACAGTGGTATGTACAATTCATCAGATATTTGTTACTCACTGACTAGGTAGAGCTGATCTGTCTACAAGACTTTCTCCAAACAATGAAATTCTCCTAATGCCCTGCTATGGGGCAAGGAAGATTCAGATGCTGGTGGTATCAAATATATCTTTCTGCATCAGATATTGAAGAGACATCTATACGACCGTGTTGAAGACACAACTGAGACTGATTTTTAGTGTCGGGAGAAAATGGGAAACGCGCCGAGAAGGATCGTTTCTCAAAAGTCCACCGCAAAGTTTCTCCGGAAGCAGAACGAATGTGTTACGCAGAAGCCCTGGAGTGTTTGTTTGCTTGTTTGTTTTTTTACACTGGTATGTACGATTCACAGGATATTTGTTCCTCACTGACTAGGTAGAGCTGATCTGTCTACAAGACTTTCTCCAAACAATGAAATTCTCCTAATGCCCTGCTATGGGGCAAGGAAGATTCAGATGCTGGTGGTATCAAATATATCTTTCTGCATCAGATATTGAAGAGACATCTATTGAAGAGACATCTATACGACCGTGTTGAAGACACAACTGAGACTTATTTTTAGTGTCGGGAGAAAATGGGAAACACGCCGAGAAGGATCGTTTCTCAAAAGTCCACCGCAAAGTTTCTCCGGAAGCAGAACGAATGCGTTACGCAGAAGCCCTGGAGTGTTTGCTTGCTTGTTTGTGTTTTTACACCGTATGTACGATTCATAGGATATTTGTTACTCACTGACTAGGTCGAGGTTATATGTCTGCAAGACTTTCTCCAAACAATTAAATTCTCCTAATGCCCTGCTATGGGGCAAGGAAAATTCAGATGCTGGTGGTATCAAATCTTTCTTTCTGCATCCGCTATTGAAGAGACATCTATAAGACCGTGTTGAAGACGCAACTGAGACTTATTTTTAGTGTCGGGGGAAAATGGGAAATGTGCCGAGAAGGATCGTTTCTAAAAAGTCCACCGCAAAGTTTCTCCGGAAGCAGAATGAATGCATTACGCAGAAGCCCTGGAGTGTTTGTTTGCTTGTTTGCTTTTTTACACTGGTATGTACGATTCATAAGATACTTGTTACTCACTGACTAGGTAGAGGTGATCTGTCTACAACACTTTCTCCAAACAATGAAATTCTCCAATTCCCTGCTATGGGACAAGGAAGATTCAGATGCTGGTGGTAGCAAATATTTCTTTCTGCATCAGATACTGAAGAGACATCTATAAGATCGTGTTGAAGACACAATTGAGACTTTTTTTTAGTGTCAGGTGAAAATGGGAAACACACCGAGAAGGATCATTTCTCAAAAGTCCACCGCAAAGTTTCTCCGGAAGCAGAACGAATGCGTTACGCAGAAGCCCTGGAGTGTTTGTTTGCTTGTTTGCTTTTTTACACTGGTATGTACGATTCATAAGATACTTGTTACTCACTGACTAGGTAGAGGTGATCTGTCTACAACACTTTCTCCAAACAATGAAATTCTCCAATTCCCTGCTATGGGACAAGGAAGATTCAGATGCTGGTGGTATCAAATATTTCTTTCTGCATCAGCTATTGAAGAGACATCTATAAGACCGTGTTGAAGACACAACTGAGACTTATTTTTAGTGTCGGGGGAAAATGGGAAACGCGCTGAGAAGGATCGTTTCTAAAAAATCCACCGCAAAGTTTCTCCGGAAGCAGAACGAATGCATCACGCAGAAGCCCTGGAGTGTTTCTTGGCTTGTTTGTTTTTTTACACAGGTATGTACGATTCATTGGATATTTGTTACTCACTGACTAAGTAGAGGTTATCTGTCTGCAAGACTTTCTCCAAACAATGAAATTCTCCTAATGCCCTGCTATGGGACAAGGAAGATTCAGATGCTGGTGGTATCAAATATTTCTTTCTGCATCAGCTATTGAAGAGACATCTATACGACCGTGTTGCAGACACAACAGACTTATTTTTAGTGTCGGGGGAAAACGGGAAACGCGCCGAGAAGGATCGTTTCTAAAAAGTCCACCGCAACGTTTCTCCAGAAGCAGAACGAATGCGTTACGCAGAAGCCCTGGAGTATTTGTTTGCTTGTTTGTTTTTTTACACTGGTATGTACGATTCATAGGATATTTGTTAGTCACTGACTAGGTAGAGGTGATCTGTCTACAACACTTTCTCCAAACAATGAAATTCTCCTAACGCCCTGCTATGGGGCAAGGAAGATTCAGATGCTGGTGGTATCAAATATTTCTTTCTGCATCAGCTATTGAAGAGACATCTATAAGACCGTGTTGAAGACGCAACTGAGACTTATTTTTAGTGTCGGGGGAAAATGGGAAATGTGCCGAGAAGGATCGTTTCTAAAAAGTCCACCGCAAAGTTTCTCCGGAAGCAGAACGAATGCATTACGCAGAAGCCCTGGAGTATTTGTTTGCTTGTTTGTTTTTTTACACTGGTATGTACGATTCATAGGATATTTGTTAGTCACTGACTAGGTAGAGGTGATCTGTCTACAACCCTTTCTCCAAACAATGAAATTCTCCTAACGCCCTGCTATGGGACAAGGAAGATTCAGATGCTGGTGGTATCAAATATTTCTTTCTGCATCAGATATTGAAGAGACATCTATACGACCGTGTTGAAGACACAACTGAGACTTATTTTTAGTGTCGGGAGAAAATGGGAAACGGGCCGAGAAGGATCGTTTCTCAAATGTCCACCGCAAAGTTTCTCCGGAAGCAGAACGAATGTGTTACGCAGAAGCCCTGGAGTGTTTGTTTGCTTGTTTGTTTTTTTACACTGGTATGTACGATTCACAGGATATTTGTTCCTCACTGACTAGGTAGAGCTGATCTGTCTACAAGACTTTCTCCAAACAATGAAATTCTCCTAATGCCCTGCTATGGGGCAAGGAAGATTCAGATGCTGGTGGTATCAAATATATCTTTCTGCATCAGATATTGAAGAGACATCTATTGAAGAGACATCTATACGACCGTGTTGAAGACACAACTGAGACTTATTTTTAGTGTCGGGAGAAAATGGGAAACGCGCCGAGAAGGATCGTTTCTCAAAAGTCCACCGCAAAGTTTCTCCGGAAGCAGAACGAATGCGTTACGCAGAAGCCCTGGAGTGTTTGCTTGCTTGTTTGTGTTTTTACACTGTATGTACGATTCATAGGATATTTGTTACTCACTGACTAGGTCGAGGTTATATGTCTGCAAGACTTTCTCCAAACAATTAAATTCTCCTAATGCCCTGCTATGGGGCAAGGAAAATTCAGATGCTGGTGGTATCAAATCTTTCTTTCTGCATCAGCTATTGAAGAGACATCTATAAGACCGTGTTGAAGACGCAACTGAGACTTATTTTTAGTGTCGGGGGAAAATGGGAAATGTGCCGAGAAGGATCGTTTCTAAAAAGTCCACCGCAAAGTTTCTCCGGAAGCAGAATGAATGCATTACGCAGAAGCCCTGGAGTGTTTGTTTGCTTGTTTGCTTTTTTACACTGGTATGTACGATTCATAAGATACTTGTTACTCACTGACTAGGTAGAGGTGATCTGTCTACAACACTTTCTCCAAACAATGAAATTCTCCAATTCCCTGCTATGGGACAAGGAAGATTCAGATGCTGGTGGTAGCAAATATTTCTTTCTGCATCAGATACTGAAGAGACATCTATAAGATCGTGTTGAAGACACAATTGAGACTTTTTTTTAGTGTCAGGTGAAAATGGGAAACACACCGAGAAGGATCGTTTCTCAAAAGTCCACCGCAAAGTTTCTCCGGAAGCAGAACGAATGCGTTACGCAGAAGCCCTGGAGTGTTTGTTTGCTTGTTTGCTTTTTTACACTGGTATGTACGATTCATAAGATACTTGTTACTCACTGACTAGGTAGAGGTGATCTGTCTACAACCCTTTCTCCAAACAATGAAATTCTCCAATTCCCTGCTATGGGACAAGGAAGATTCAGATGCTGGTGGTATCAAATATATCTTTCTGCATCAGATATTGAAGAGACATCTATAAGACCGTGTTGAAGACACAATTGGGACTTATTTTTAGTGTCGGGTGAAACTGGGAAACGGGCCGAGAAGGATCGTTTCTCAAATGTCCACCACAAAGTTTCTCCGGAAGCAGAACGAATGCGTTACGCAGAAGCCCTGGAGTGTTTGTTTGCTTGTTTGTTTTTTTACAGTGGTATGTACAATTCATCGGATATTTGTTACTCACTGACAAGGTAGAGGTGATCTGTCTACAACCCTTTCTCCAAACAATGAAATTCTCCTAACGCCCTGCTATGGGACAAGGAAGATTCAGATGCTGGTGGTATCATATATATCTTTCTGCATCAGATACTGAAGAGACATCTATAAGACCGTGTTGAAGACACAACTGAGACTTATTTTTAGTGTCGGGGGAAAATGGGAAACGCGCTGAGAAGGATCGTTTCTAAAAAATCCACCGCAAAGTTTCTCCGGAAGCAGAACGAATGCATCACGCAGAAGCCCTGGAGTGTTTCTTGGCTTGTTTGTTTTTTTACACAGGTATGTACGATTCATTGGATATTTGTTACTCACTGACTAAGTAGAGGTTATCTGTCTGCAAGACTTTCTCCAAACAATGAAATTCTCCTAATGCCCTGCTATGGGACAAGGAAGATTCAGATGCTGGTGGTATCAAATATTTCTTTCTGCATCAGCTATTGAAGAGACATCTATACGACCGTGTTGCAGACACAACTGAGACTGATTTTTAGTGTCGGGGGAAAATGGGAAATGCGCCGAGAAGGATCGTTTCTAAAAAGTCCACCGCAAAGTTTCTCCGGAAGCAGAACGAATGTGTTACGCAGAAGCCCTGGAGTGTTTGTTTGCTTGTTTGTTTTTTTACAGTGGTATGTACAATTCATCGGATATTTGTTACTCACTGACAAGGTAGAGGTGATCTGTCTACAACCCTTTCTCCAAACAATGAAATTCTCCAATTCCCTGCTATGGGACAAGGAAGATTCAGATGCTGGTGGTATCAAATATATCTTTCTGCATCAGATATTGAAGAGACATCTATAAGACCGTGTTGAAGACACAATTGGGACTTATTTTTAGTGTCGGGTGAAACTGGGAAACGGGCCGAGAAGGATCGTTTCTCAAATGTCCACCGCAAAGTTTCTCCGGAAGCAGAACGAATGCGTTACGCAGAAGCCCTGGAGTGTTTGTTTGCTTGTTTGTTTTTTTACAGTGGTATGTACGATTCATCGGATATTTGTTACTCACTGACAAGGTAGAGGTGATCTGTCTACAACCCTTTCTCCAAACAATGAAATTCTCCTAACGCCCTGCTATGGGACAAGGAAGATTCAAATGCAGGTGGTAGCAAATATTTCTTTCTGCATCAGCTATTGAAGAGACATCTATAAGACCGTGTTGAAGATACAATTGAGACCTTTTTTTAGTGTCGGGTGAAAACGGGAAACGCGCCGAGAAGGATCGTTTCTCAAAAGTCCACCGCAAAGTTTCTCCGGAAGCAGAACGAATGTGTTACGCAGAAGCCCTGGAGTGTTTGTTTGCTTGTTTGTTTTTTTACACTGGTATGTACGATTCATAGGATATTTGTTAGTCACTGACTAGGTAGAGGTGATCTGTCTGCAACACTTTCTCCAAACAATGAAATTCTCCTAATGCCCTGCTATGGGGCAAGGAAGATTCAGATGCTGGTGGTATCAAATATTTCTTTCTGCATCAGATATTGAAGAGACATCTATAAGACCGTGTTGAAGATACAATTGAGACCTTTTTTTAGTGTCGGGTGAAAACGGGAAACGCGCCGAGAAGGATCGTTTCTCAAAAGTCCACCGCAAAGTTTCTCCGGAAGCAGAACGAATGTGTTACGCAGAAGCCCTGGAGTGTTTGTTTGCTTGTTTGTTTTTTTACACTGGTATGTACGATTCATAGGATATTTGTTAGTCACTGACTAGGTAGAGGTGATCTGTCTGCAACACTTTCTCCAAACAATGAAATTCTCCTAATGCCCTGCTATGGGGCAAGGAAGATTCAGATGCTGGTGGTATCAAATATTTCTTTCTGCATCAGCTATTGAAGAGACATCTATAAGACTGTGTTGAAGACACAATTGAGACATTTTTAGTGTCGGGGGAAAACGGGAAACGCGCCGAGAAGGATCGTTTCTAAAAAGTCCACCGCAAAGTTTCTCCGGAAGCGGAACAAACGCGTTACGCAGAAGAAGAAGAAAACACCACCAAAAAAAGAGAGGATGACGGCTCCCCTGCGGAAGGATCTCACTTTTCACGTCTCATTGGGTCGGGTGGACAACACACCCATTTGTACATATTTACCACTCTATTTATTTATTTTATTTATTTTATTAGAGAAGCAGCGTGGCTCAGTGGAAAGAGCCCGGGCTTTGGAGTCAGAGGTCATGGGTTCGAATCCTGGCTCCGCCACGTCTGCTGTGTGACCTTGGGCAAGTCACTTAACTTCTCTGAGCCTCAGTTCCCTCATCTGGAAAATGGGGATTAAGACTGTGAGCCTGACGTGGGACAACCTGGTCACTTTGTATCCCCCAAGCGCTTAGAACAGTGCTTTGCACATAGTAAGCGCTTAACAAATGCCATTATTATTATCATTATTATTATTTATTTATTTATTTTACTTGTCCATATCTATTCTATTTATTTTATTTTGTTAGTATGTTTGGTTTTGTTCTCTGTCTCCCCCTTTTAGACTGTGAGCCCGCTGTTGGGTAGGGACTGTCTCTATATGTTGCCAATTTGTACTTCCCAAGCGCTTAGTCCAGTGCTCTGCACATAGTAAGCGCTCAATAAATATGATTGATGATGATGACAGGCTCCCGTCATTTAATGGAGGATTTTTCCTCTAAAAAAGGACAAGGGCCAGGGAGTTGGCAGGGCTGCTGGCCTCTTGACAGTTTTCGCTATCAGGTCCCCCGTCAGCGGCAAGAGACGCGGCCAAACCGGCAGTCGGCGGCGCTCGGCGCACATTAAGCGCTCAATAAATACCACCCGCGGGGATGAGGAGTGAATGGGAGTATCGTAATTATCACCATTTGTATCTAAGGAAATGGAAACCGGTAAAGGGAAGTCTCTCATTGATGCCACAAAATTTCATAGTGGAGAGGAAAATAAAATCTCCTTGCTCCTGGGCCAGCATTTTCCTCATCATATCTCAAAAAAGGGAGATGCAATAATAATAATAATAATAATAATAATAATAATGGCATTTATTAAGCCCTTACTATGTGCAAAGCGCTGTTCTAAGCGCTGGGGAGGTTACCAGGTGATCAGGTTGTCCCACGGGGGGCTCACAGTCTTCACCCCCATTTTCCAGATGAGGCAACTGAGGCACAGAGGAGTGAAGTGACTTGCCCAACGTCACACAGCTGACACTTGGCGGAGCCGGGATTTGAACCCAGGACCTCTGACTCCAAAGCCCGGGCTCTTTCCACTGAGCCACGCTGCTTCTCTGGAGCGTGTACAGATGTACACTACAAATGTGTGTGTACAAATGCGGGTACAGATGTACACTACAAATGTAGTGAATTTTAGGGAACTGATAGGGCTCATCTTGCCTATTAATCAATCAATCAATCGTATTTATTGAGCGCTTACTGTGTGCAGAGCACTGTACTAAGCGCTTGGGAAGTCCAAGCTGGCAACATATAGAGACAGTCCCTACCCAACAGTGGGCTCACAGTCTGTTACAGAGCCAACCTGACTGTCTAGTGGGATTCCTGTTTATATGTATGTATGTTTGTACATATTTATTACTCTATTTAACTTGTACATATCTATTCTATTTATTTTATTTTGTTAATATGTTTGGTTTTGTTCTCTGTCTCTCCCTTCTAGACTGTGAGCCCACTGTCAGGTAGGGACCGTCTCTAGATGTTGCCAACTTGGACTTCCCAAGCGCTTAGTCCAGTGCCCTGCACACAGTAAGCGCTCAATAAATACGATTGATTGATTTTGTTCTCTGTCTCCCCCTTTTAGACTGTGAGCCCACTGTTGGGTAGGGACCGTCTCTAGATGTTGCCAACTTGGACTTCCCAAGCGCTTAGTCCAGTGCTCTGCACACAGTAAGCGCTCAATAAACACGATTGATTGATTGATTGATTCGCCCTGCCGCCCTTGATCAGGAAACAGATCAGTAGACGTGGTCAGTGCGGAAAAAAATCTGATAGAGGCCGGGCCTGGGATGCTGATTCATTCGTTCATTCATTCGATCGTATTTATTGAGCGCTTACTGTGTGCGGAGCACTGGACTAAGCGCTTGGAAAGTACAATCCGACAACACATAGAGACAATAGAGACTGCTCTCATTCATTCACTCAATCGTATTTATTGAGCGCTTACCGTGTGCGGAGCACTGGACTAAGCGCTTGGAAAGTACAACTCGACAACAGACAGAGACAATAGAGACTGCTCTCATTCATTCATTCATTCAATCGTATTTATTGAGCGCTTACTGTGTGCGGAACATGGACTAAGCGCTTGGAAAGTACAATTCGACAACAGACAGAGACAATAGAGACTGCTCTCATTCATTCAATCGTATTTATTGAGCGCTTACTGTGTGCGGAGCACTGGACTAAGCGCTTGGAAAGTACAATTCGACAACACACAGAGACAATAAAGACTGCTCTCATTCATTCATCATTCAATCGTATTTATTGAGTGCTTACTGTGTGCGGAGCACTGGACTAAGCTTGGAAAGTACAATTCGACAACAGACAGAGACAATAGAGACTGCTCTCATTCATTCATTCATTCAATCGCATTTACTGAGCGCTTACTGTGTGCGGAGCACTGGACTAAGCGCTTGGAAAGTACAATTCGACAACAGATAGAGACAATAGAGACTGCTCTCATTCATTCATTCATTCAATCGTATTTATTGAGCGCTTACCGTGTGCGGAGCACTGGACTAAGCGCTTGGGAAGTACAATTCGACAACAGACAGAGACAATAGAGACTGCTCTCATTCATTCATTCATTCAATCGTATTTATTGAGCGCTTACTGTGTGCGGAGCACTGGACTAAGCGCTTGGAAAGTACAATTCGACAACAGATAGAGACAATAGAGACTGCTCTCATTCATTCATTCATTCAATCGTATTTATTGAGCGCTTACCGTGTGCGGAGCACTGGACTAAGCGCTTGGGAAGTACAATTCGACAACAGAGACAATAGAGACTGCTCTCATTCATTCATTCATTCAATCGTATTTATTGAGCGCTTACTGTGTGCAGAGCACTGGACTAAGCGCTTGGAAAGTACAATTCGACAACAGATAGAGACAATAAAGACTGCTCTCATTCATTCATCATTCAATCGTATTTATTGAGTGCTTACTGTGTGCGGAGCACTGGACTAAGAGCTTGGAAAGTACAATTCGACAACAGACAGAGACAATAGAGACTGCTCTCATTCATTCATTCATTCAATCGTATTTATTGAGCGCTTACTGTGTGCGGAGCACTGGACTAAGCGCTTGGAAAGTACAATTCGACAACAGAGACAACAGAGACTGCTCTCATTCATTCACTCATTCAATCGTATTTATTGAGCGCTTACTGTGTGCGGAGCACTGGACTAAGAGCTTGGAAAGTACAATTCGACAACAGATAGAGACAATAGAGACTGCTCTCATTCATTCATTCATTCAATAGTATTTATTGAGCGCTTACTGTGTGCGGAACATGGACTAAGCGGAACATGGACTAAGCGCTTGGAAGGTACAATTCAACAACACATAGAGACAATAAAGACTGCTCTCATTCATTCATCATTCAATCGTATTTATTGAGTGCTTACTGTGTGCGGAGCACTGGACTAAGCTTGGAAAGTACAATTCGACAACAGACAGAGACAATAGAGACTGCTCTCATTCATTCATTCATTCAATCGCATTTACTGAGCGCTTACTGTGTGCGGAGCACTGGACTAAGCGCTTGGAAAGTACAATTCGACAACAGATAGAGACAATAGAGACTGCTCTCATTCATTCATTCATTCAATCATATTTATTGAGCGCTTACCGTGTGCGGAGCACTGGACTAAGCGCTTGGGAAGTACAATTCGACAACAGACAGAGACAATAGAGACTGCTCTCATTCATTCATTCATTCAATCGTATTTATTGAGCGCTTACTGTGTGCGGAGCACTGGACTAAGCGCTTGGAAAGTACAATTCGACAACAGATAGAGACAATAGAGACTGCTCTCATTCATTCATTCATTCAATCGTATTTATTGAGCGCTTACCGTGTGCGGAGCACTGGACTAAGCGCTTGGGAAGTACAATTCGACAACAGAGACAATAGAGACTGCTCTCATTCATTCATTCATTCAATCGTATTTATTGAGCGCTTACTGTGTGCAGAGCACTGGACTAAGCGCTTGGAAAGTACAATTCGACAACAGATAGAGACAATAAAGACTGCTCTCATTCATTCATCATTCAATCGTATTTATTGAGTGCTTACTGTGTGCGGAGCACTGGACTAAGAGCTTGGAAAGTACAATTCGACAACAGACAGAGACAATAGAGACTGCTCTCATTCATTCATTCATTCAATCGTATTTATTGAGCGCTTACTGTGTGCGGAGCACTGGACTAAGCGCTTGGAAAGTACAATTCGACAACAGAGACAACAGAGACTGCTCTCATTCATTCACTCATTCAATCGTATTTATTGAGCGCTTACTGTGTGCGGAGCACTGGACTAAGAGCTTGGAAAGTACAATTCGACAACAGATAGAGACAATAGAGACTGCTCTCATTCATTCATTCATTCAATAGTATTTATTGAGCGCTTACTGTGTGCGGAACATGGACTAAGCGGAACATGGACTAAGCGCTTGGAAGGTACAATTCAACAACACATAGAGACAATAAAGACTGCTCTCATTCATTCATTCATTCAATCGTATTTATTGAGCGCTTACTGTGTGCGGAGCACTGGACTAAGCGCTTGGAAAGTACAATTCGACAACAGATAGAGACAATAGAGACTGCTCACATTCATTCATTCATTCATTCGTATTTATTGAGCGCTTACTGTGTGCGGAGCACTGGACTAAGTGCTTGGAAAGTATAATTCGACAACAGATAGAGAATAGAGACTGCTCTCATTCATTCATTCATTCAATTGTATTTATTGAGCGCTTTCTGTGTGCGGAGCACTGGACTAAGCGCTTGGGAAGTACAATTCGACAACAGAGACAACAGAGACTGCTCTCATTCATTCACTCATTCAATCGTATTTATTGAGCGCTTACTGTGTGTGGAGCACTGGACTAAGCGCTTGGAAAGTACAACCCGACAACACATAGAGACAATAGAGACTGCTCTCATTCATTCACTCAATCGTATTTATTGAGCGCTTACCGTGTGCGGAGCACTGGACTAAGCGCTTGGAAAGTACAATTCGACAACAGAGACAATAGAGACTGCTCTCATTCATTCATTCATTCAATCGTATTTATTGAGCGCTTACTGCGTGCGGAGCACTGGACTAAGCGCTTGGAAAGTAGAATTCGACAACAGATAGAGACAATAGAGACTGCTCACATTCATTCACTCATTCAATCGTATTTACTGAGTGCTTACTGTGTGCGGAGCACTGGACTAAGAGCTTGGAAAGTACAATTCGACAACAGAGACAATAGAGACTGCTCTCATTCATTCAATCGTATTTATTGAGCGCTTACTGTGTGTGGAGCACTGGACTAAGCGCTTGGAAAGTACAATCCGACAACACATAGAGACAATAGAGACTGCTCTCATTCATTCACTCAATCGTATTTATTGAGCGCTTACCGTGTGCGGAGCACTGGACTAAGCGCTTGGAAAGTACAATTCGACAACAGAGACAATAGAGACTGCTCTCATTCATTCATTCATTCAATCGTATTTATTGAGCGCTTACTGCGTGCGGAGCACTGGACTAAGCGCTTGGAAAGTACAATTCGACAACAGATAGAGACAATAGAGACTGCTCACATTCATTCACTCATTCAATCGTATTTATTGAGCGCTTACTGTGTGCAGAACATGGAGTAAGCGCTTGGAAAGTACAATTCGACAACAGATAGAGACTGCTCTCATTCATTCAATTGTATTTATTGAGCGCTTACTGTGTGCGGAGCACTGGACTAAGAGCTTGGAAAGTACAATTCGACAACAGATAGAGACAATAGAGACTGCTCTCATTCATTCATTCATTCAATAGTATTTATTGAGCGCTTACTGTGTGCGGAACATGGACTAAGCGGAACATGGACTAAGCGCTTGGAAGGTACAATTCAACAACACATAGAGACAATAAAGACTGCTCTCATTCATTCATTCATTCAATCGTATTTATTGAGCGCTTACTGTGTGCGGAGCACTGGACTAAGCGCTTGGAAAGTACAATTCGACAACAGATAGAGGCAATAGAGACTGCTCACATTCATTCATTCATTCATTCGTATTTATTGAGCGCTTACTGTGTGCGGAGCACTGGACTAAGTGCTTGGAAAGTATAATTCGACAACAGATAGAGAATAGAGACTGCTCTCATTCATTCATTCATTCATTCAATTGTATTTATTGAGCGCTTTCTGTGTGCGGAGCACTGGACTAAGCGCTTGGGAAGTACAATTCGACAACAGAGACAAGAGACTGCTCTCATTCATTCATTCATTCATTCAATCGTATTTATTGAGCGCTTCCTGTGTGCATAGCACTGAACTAAGCGTTTGGGAAGTACAAGTCGGCAACATCTAGAGACGGTCCCTAATCAATTGTATTTATTGAATGCTTCCTGTGTGCAGAGCACTATACTAAGCGCTTGGGAAGCACAAGTTGGCAACATATAGAGACAGTCCCTACCCAACAGTGGGCTCACAGTCTAGAAGGGGGAGACAGACAACAAAACCAAACATATTAACAAAATAAAATAAATAGAATAAATATGTACAAACAACAGACGACAATAAATAAACACAAACAACAGACATATGACAAATAAACATGAACAACAGATGACAAATAAACACGAACAGACGACAATACATAAACAAACACGAACAGACAGCCGACAATAAACACAAACAACAGACAAACAAACACAAGCAAGGCAGATGACAATGAATAAACAAACACAAACAACACACATACTACCGTAAACACAAACAACAGACAGCCGACAATAAACACAAACAACAGACAACAAACACAAGCAAGGCAGATGACAATGAATAAACAAACACAAACAAGAGACAGACGACAATAAACAAACACAAGCAACAGCCAGACGACAATAAATAATCACAAACGACAGCCTACAATAAACACAAACAACAGATGGGAATAAATCAACAAGCACAAAGGACAGACGACCATAAACACAAACAACAGACAGATGACAATGAATAAACAAACACAAACAACAGACAGACAACAACAAAGAAACAAACACAAACAGAGAGACGACAATAAACAAACAGAAACAGACAGATGACGGTACATAAACACAAACAACAGACGACAATTAAATAAACAAACAGACAGATGACAATGAATAAACAAACACAAACAACAGACGACAGTGTATAAACAAACACAAACAGAGAGAGGACAATAAATAAACACAAACAACAGAGAGATGACAATAAATAAACAAACACAAACAACAGACAGACCACAACGAATAAACACAAACAGACGACAATAAATAACCACAAACAACAGACAGACCACAATAAACACAAACAACAGACGACAATAAATAACCACAAACAACAGACAGACCACAATAAACACAAACAACAGACATACGGCAATAAATAAACAAGCGCAAGCAACAGACAGATAACAATGAACAAGCACAAGCAACAGACAGACGACAATAAATAAACAAACACAGACAGACGACAATAAATGAACAAACACAAACAACAGACAGGCGACAATGAATGAACACAGACAGACGACAATGAACAAACACTGACAGACGACAATAAACACAAGCCACAGACAATAAACACAAACAGACAGACAGACTACAATAAACACAAACTACAGACGACAATAAATCAACAAACACAAACAGACGACAATAAATAAACACACACAACAGACAGACGACAATAAACAAACACACACAAACAACAGACAGGTGACAATAAATGAGCACAGGCAACAGACAGCCGACAATAAATCAACAAACACAAACAACAGACAGACGCCAATAAATAAACAAACACACACACACACACACACACACACACACACACACGCGTCCCCCCCAGGCTTGCTTTGTGGCGCTCCTACTTACTGATCGGAATTGGCGGCCAACTTGTTGTGTTCGTGGATGGTTTCCTGGACGCAGTCTTCAAGCATTCGGACGTGACTGTCACTGGGAGGCAAAAAGGAGACAGAATGACCATTCGTCCATTTATTCCTTCATTCCGTCGTATTTATTGAGCGCTTCCTGTGTGCAGGGCACTGTACTAAGCGCTGGGGGAGTCCAAGTTGGCAACATATGGAGACGGTCCCTACCCAACAGCGGGCTCACGGGCTAGAAAACACCCCCGTCCCCTCCCTGCTTCCCCGGCCCAAGTCCCTAGCAGACATGAGGGGCCGTGAGGCCTAGCGGGCGGAGCCCACGCCTGCGAGTGGGGAGGACCTGGGTTCGAATCCCGACTCCGCCACTTGTCCGCAGGGTCATTCACTCACTCACTCAATCACATTCATTCATTCAATCGTATTTATTGAGCGCTTCCTGTGTGCAGAGCACTGCACTAAGCGCTTGGGAGGTACAAGTTGGCCACATCTAGAGACGGTCCCTACCCGACAGCGGGCTTTATTGAGCGCTTACTGTGTGCAGAGCACTGGACTAAGCGCTTGGGAAGCAGCGTGGCTCAGTGGAAAAGAGCCCGGGCTTTGGAGTCAGAGGTCATGGGTTCAAATCCCAGCTCTGCCAATTGTCAGCTGGGTGACTCTGGGCAAGTCACTTCACTTCTCTGGGCCTCAGTGACCTCATCTGGAAAATGGGGACGAAGACTGTGAGCCCCACATGGGACAACCTGATCACCTTGTAACCTCCCCGGCGCTTAGAACAGTGCTTTGCACATAGTAAGCGCTTACTTTTTTAGAGAAGCAGCGTGGCTCAGCGGAAAGAGCCCGGGCTTTGGAGTCAGAGGTCATGGGTTCAAATCCCAGCTCTGCCAATTGTCAGCTGTGTGGCCTTGGGCAAGCCACTTCACTTCTCTGGGCCTCAGTGACCTCATCTGTAAAATGGGGATGAAGACTGTGAGCCCCCAGTGGGACAACCTGATCACCTTGTAACCTCCCCAGCGCTTAGAACAGTGCTTTGCACATAGTAAGCGCTTAATAAATGCCATTATTATTATTATTATTATTATAATTACAAGTTGGCAACAGATAGAGACAGTCCCTACCCAACAACGGGCTCACAGTCTAGAAGATCTTGGGCAAGTCACTTCACTTCTCCAAGTCTCAGTTAACTCGTCTGTAAAACAGGGATTAATAATGATGGTGCTTGGTTTTTTGGGGTTTTTTTTTTGATGGCATTTGTTAAGCGCTTACTATGTGCAGAGCACTGTTCTAAGCGCTGGGGGGGGGATACATGGTGATCAAATTGTCCCACATGGGGCTCACAGTCTTCATCCCCATATATATGTTGTCAACTTGTACTTCCCAATAATAATAATAATAATAATAATAATAATAATAATGATGGCATTTATTAAGCGCTTACTATGCGCAGAGCACTGTTCTAAGTGCTGGGGGGACACAAGGTGATCAAGTTGCTTTCCCAAGCGCTTAGTACAGTGCTCTGCACACAGTAAGCGCTCAATAAATACAATTGATGATGATGATGATGATGATCCCCATTTTACAGATGAGGTAACTGAGGCTTGGAGAAGTTAAGTGACTTGCCCAAGGTCACCCAGCAGACATGTGGCAGAGTAGGAATTCGAACCCATGACCTCTGACTCCAAAGCCCGGGCTCTTTCCACTGAGCCATGCTGGATCACTGTTACTGGCCTTGTTATTCTCACTAATTAGATGAATAAATTCATCTAGACTGGGAGCCCGTTGTTGGGTAGGGACCGTCTCTACCTGTTGTCAACCTGAACTTTCCAAGGGCTTACTACAGTGCTCTGCACACAGCAAGCGCTCAATAAATATGATTGAATGAATGAATAGGGACCGTCTCTAGATGTTGCCAACCTGTACTTCCCAAGCGCTTAGTGCAGTGCTCTGCACACAGTAAGTGCTCAATAAATATGATTGAATGAATTAATGAATGGGGATTGTCTCTAGATGTTGCCAATTTGTCCTTTCCAAGCGCTTAGTCCAGTGCTCTGCACACAGGAAGTGCTCAATAAATATGATTGAATGAATGAATGAATAGGGACCATCTCTAGATGTTGCCAACTTGGACTTCCCAAGCGCTTAGTCCAGTGCTCTGCACACAGAAAGTGCTCAATAAATACGATTGAATGAATGAATAGGGACCGTCTCTAGATGTTGCCAAATTGTACTTCCCAAGCGCTTAGTCCAGTGCTCTGCACACAGCAAGTGCTCAATAAATACGATTGAATGAATAGGGACCGTCTCTAGATGTTGCCGACTTGTACTTCCCAAGCGCTTAGTCCAGTGCTCTGCACACAGTCAGCGCTCAATAAATACGATTGAATGAATAGGGACCGTCTCTGGGTGTTGCCAACTTGTACTTCCCAAGCGCTTACCCCAGTGCTCTGCACACAGTAAGCGCTCAATAAATACGATTGAGTGAATGAATGAATAGGGACTGTCTCTAGATGTTGCCAACTTGCATTTCCCAAGCACTTAGTCCAGTGCTCTGCGTGCATTTAAGCACTCAATATGACTGAATGAATGAATAGGGACCGTCTCTATATGTTGTCAACTTGTACTTCCCGAGCGCTTAGTCCGGTGCTCTGCACACAGTAAGTGCTCAATAAATACGAATGAATGAATAGGGACCGCCTCTATATGTTGCCAACTTGTACTTCCCAAGCGCTTAGTCCGCTACTCTGCACACAGTAAGCGCTCCATAAATACGATTGAATGAATGAATGAATAGGGACTGTCTCTATATGTTGCCAACTTGTCCTTCCCAAGCACTTAGTCCAGCGCTCTGCACACAGTAAGCGCTCAATGAATATGACTGAATGAATGAATAGGGACCGTCTCTAGATGTTGCAAACTTGTACTTCCCAAGCGCTTAGTCCAGTGCTCTGCGCGCAGTAAGCGCTCAATAAATACGATTGATTGATTGATTGGGAAGTACTCCATCCAATCTGATTATCTCCTATGCCCCCCTGTGCTTAGCACCTAGTAAGTTCTTAAAAAGTCTCCCAAAATGCCATTTCGAAGTGTTCCTGACCACCCTTCTCCCTTTGCACGAGGGGAAAACCACTTCGCTGGCCGCCTTCAAGTCTTCCCCCGCATTGGCTTCTAGACTGTGAGCCCGCTGTCGGGTAGGGACCGTCTCTAGATGCTGCCAACTTGTCCTTCCCAAGCGCTTAGTCCAGTGCTCTGCACACAGGAAGCGCTCAATAAATACGATTGATTGATTGATTCTCTGGGCCTCAGTTACCTCATGTGTAAAATGTCGTTAATACATTTTGTTTTATTGTCCGTCTCCCCCTTCTAGCCTGTGAGCCCGCAGTTGGGTAGGGACCGTCTCTCTATGTTGCCAACTTGGACTTCCCAAGCGCTTGGTACAGTGCTCTGCACACAGTCAGCGCTCAATAAATATGATTGAATGAATGAATGTACAGATTTATCACTCTATTTTACTTGTACGTATGTACTATTCTATTTATTTCGTTAATATGTTTTGTCGTCTGTCTCCCCCTTCTAGACCGTGAGCCCGCTGTTGGGTAGGGACCGTCTCTAGATGTTGCCAACTTGGACTTCCCAAGCGCTTAGTCCAGTGCTCTGCACACAGTCAGCGCTCAATAAATATGATTGAATGAATGAATGCACAGATTTATCACTCTATTTTATTTGTACGTATGTACTATTCTATTTATTTCGTTAACATGTTTTGTCATCTGTCTCCCCCTTCTAGACCGTGAGCCCGCTGTTGGGTAGGGACCGTCTCTAGATGTTGCCAACCTGGACTTCCCAAGCGCTTAGTCCAGTGCTCTGCACACAGTCAGCGCTCAAAAAATATGATTGAATGAATGAATGAATGAAGACTGTGAGCGATTGAATGAATAGGGACCGTCTCTCCATGTTGCCAACTTTTGTACTTCCCAAGCGCTCGGTCCAGTGCCCTGCCCACAGCAAGCGCTCCATAAATACGACTGATGGATGGATGGATGGATGGATGGATGGATGGGCCTACCTCTTGGCGTTGGTGATGCAGATGATGCGGCCGCGGTTCCCGACGCGGTCGGCGTTCTCCATGAGCAGGCTGCGGGCCCCGTGCTGGTACTCGGTGATCTTGCACAGGCTCTCCACGGCGGCCACCAGACCGTGCAGGATGCTGCAGCACTCGGGGTCGGCGCGCGGGTTCGGGGGCCCCACGGCCGCCAGCGACGCCATCAGCTGGGGACCCCGACACGCGGGGACGGGGGCGGGAGGACGCGGGGACACGGGGGGACGGAGGGGAGTTCCAAAAAACCGTAAGTCTCTCGCCAAAATCCTCCAAGAATTGTGGCATTTGTTAGGCCTTCCCCTCCTTCCTCTGCACACAGGAAGCGCTCAATAAATACGACTGAATGAATGAATGAATGAATGTTGGGTAGAGGCCATCTCTATACGTTGCCAACTTGGACTTCCCAAGCGCTTAGTCCAGTGCTCTGCACACAGTAAGCGCTCAATAAATACAACTGAATGAATGAATGAATGAATGTTGGGTGGGGACCGTCTCTATATGTTCCCAACTCGTCCTTCCCAAGCGCTTAGTACAGTGCTCTGCACACAGTAAGCGCTCAATAAATACGACTGAATGAATGAATGAATGAATGTTGGGTAGGGACTGTCTCTAAATGTTCCCAACTTGGACTTCCCAAGCGCTTAGTCCAGCGCTCTGCACACAGTATGCGCACAATAAATACGATTGAATGAATGAATGAATGAATGTTGGGTGGGGACCGTCTCTGTTCCCAACTCGTCCTTCCCAAGTGCTTAGCCCAGTGCTCTGCACACAGTAAGCGCTCAATAAATACGACTGAACGAATGAATGAATGAATGTTGGGTAGGGACTGTCTCTAAATGTTCCCAACTTGGACTTCCCAAGCACTTAGTCCAGCGCTCTGCACACAGTAAGCGCTCAATAAACACGATTGAATGAATGAATGAATGTTGGGTAGGGACCGTCTCTATATGTTCCCAACTCGTCCTTCCCAAGCGCTTAGTCCAGTGCTCTGCACATGGTAAGCGCTCAATAAATACGACTGAATGAATGAATGAATAAGTGTTGGGTAGGGACTGTCTCTAAATGTTCCCAACTTGGACTTCCCAAGCGCTTAGTCCAGCGCTCTGCACACAGTAAGCGCTCAATAAATACGATTGAATGAATGAATGAATGTTGGGTAGGGACCATCTCTATATGTTCCCAACTCGTCCTTCCCAAGCGCTTAGTCCAGTGCTCTGCACACGGTAAGCGCTCAATAAATACGACTGAACGAATGAATGAATGAATGTTGGGTAGGGACTGTCTCTAAATGTTCCCAACTTGGACTTCCCAAGCGCTTAGTCCAGCGCTCTGCACACAGTAAGCGCTCAATAAATACGATTGAATGAATGAATGAATGTTGGGTAGGGACCGTCTCTATATGTTCCCAACTCGTCCTTCCCAAGTGCTTAGCCCAGTGCTCTGCACACGGTAAGCGCTCAATAAATACGACTGAACGAATGAATGAATGAATGTTGGGTAGGGACTGTCTCTAAATGTTCCCAACTTGGACTTCCCAAGTGCTTAGTCCAGCGCTCTGCACACAGTAAGCGCTCAATAAATACGATTGAATGAATGAATGAATGAATGTTGGGTAGGGACCGTCTCTATATGTTCCCAACTTGTCCTTCCCAAGTGCTTAGTCCAGTGCTCTGCACACAGTAAGCGCTCAATAAGTACGACAATGAATGAATGAATAAATGTTGGGTAGGGACCGTCTCTAAATGCTCCCAACTTGGACTTCCCAAGCGCTTAGTCCAGTGCTCTGCACACGGTAAGCGCTCAATAAATACGACTGAATGAATGAATGAATAAATGTTGGGTAGGGACCGTCTCTATATGTTCCCAACTTGGACTTCCCAAGCGCTTAGTACAGTGCTCGGCACACAGTAAGCGCTCGATAAATACGATTGAATGAATGAATGAACATGATGTGCATCTAGCTTTAATTCTAGACTGTGAGCCCGCCACTGGGTAGGGACCGTCCCCGTATGTTGCCAACTTGGACTTCCCAAGCGCTCAGTACAGTGCTCTGCACACAGTAAGCGCTCAATAACTACAAGTGAATGACTTCATGAATATCAAGCGCTTAATACAGTGCTTTGCCCACGGGAAGCGCTCAATAAATACAATTGAATGACTTCATGAATACCAAGTGCTTAATATAGTGCTTTGGAATGACTTCATGAATATCAAGCGCTTAATACAGTGCTTTGCTCATGGGAAGCCCTCTATAACTACAATTGAATGACTTCATGAATACCAAGCGCTTAATACAGTGCTTTGCCCACGGGAAGCGCTCAATAAATACAACTGAATGACTTCACGAATATCAAGCGCTTAATACAGTGCTTTGCCCACGGGACGCGCTCAATAAATACAATTGAATGACTTCATGAATACCAAGCGCTTAGTACAGGGCTTTGCCCACGGGAAGCACTCAATAAATACAACTGAATGACTTCACGAATATCAAGCGCTTAATACAGTGCTTTGCCCACGGGAAGCGCTCAATAAATACAACTGAATGACTTCACGAATATCAAGCGCTTAATACAGTGCTTTGCCCACGGGAAGCGCTCAATAAATACAACTGAATGACTTCACGAATATCAAGCGCTTAATACAGTGCTTTGCCCACGGGACGCGCTCAATAAATACAATTGAGTGACTTCATGAATACCAAGCGCTTAGTACAGGGCTTTGCAAACGGGAAGCACTCAATAAATACAACTGAATGACTTCACGAATATCAAGCGCTTAATACAGTGCTTTGCCCACGGGAAGCGCTCAATAAATACAACTGAATGACTTCATGAATATCAAGCGCTTAATACAGGGCTTTGCCCACGGGAAGCGCTCAATAAATACAACTGAATTGACTTCATGAATATCAAGCGCTTAATACAGTGCTTTGCCCACGGGAAGCGCTCAATAAATACAATTGAATGACTTCATGAATACCAAGTGCTTAATACAGGGCTTTGCCCACGGGAAGCGCTCAATAAATACAACTGAATGACTTCATGAATATCAAGCGCTTAATACAGGGCTTTGCCCACGGGAAGCGCTCAATAAATACAACTGAATGACTTCACGAATATCAAGCGCTTAGTACAGGGCTTTGCCCACGGGAAACGCTCAATAAATACAATTGAATGACTTCATGAATACCAAGCACTTAATACAGGGCTTTGCTCATGGGAAGCACTCAATAAATACAACTGAATGACTTCACGAATATCAAGCGCTTAATACAGTGCTTTGCCCATGGGAAGCGCTCAATAAATACAATTGAATGACTTCATGAATACCAAGCGCTTAATACAGTGCTTTGCCCACGGGACACGCTCAATAAATACCATTGAATGACTTCATGAATATCAAGCGCTTAATACAGTGCTTTGCCCACAGGAAGCGCTCAATAAATCTTCCCTGAATTAGGCAAGAACAGAGTTCTCATGAAACCCAGGTGGGAAGAAGTCTTCCCTCCCAGCCTCAACATTCCCAGGAAGCAGAGCCCGCTGTTGGGTAGGGACCACCTCTCTGTTGCCGATTCGAACTTCCCAAGCGCTTAGTACAGTGCTCTGCACACACATATTTACTATTCTATTTATTTTCTTTTGTTAATCTGTTTTGTTCTGTTGTCTGTCTCCCCCTTCTAGCCTGTGAGCCCGCTGTTGGGTAGGGACCGTCTCCAGATGTTGCCAACTTGGACTTCCCAAGCGCTTAGTCCAGCGCTCTGCACACAGTAAGCGCTCAATAAATACATCTGAATGAACGAATGAATGTACAGATTTATTACTCTTTTCATTTTACTTGTAAATATTTACTATTCTATTTTATTTTGTTAATGTTTAGTTTTGTTCTCTGTCTCCCCCTTCTAGACTGTGAGCCCACTGCTGGGTAGGGACCAACTTGTACTTCCCAAGCGCTTAGTCCAGTGCTCTGCACACAGTAAGCGCTCAATAAATACGACTGATGATGATGATGACGATAGGGACCGTCTCCAGATGTTGTCAACTTGGACTTCCCAAGCGCTTAGTCCAGTGCTCTGCACACAGTAAGCGCTCAATAAATACGACTGAATGAATGAACAAATGAATGTTAATATGTTTGGCTTTGTTGTCTGTCTCCCCCTTCTAGACTGTGAGCCCGCTGTTGGGTAGGGTCTCTATATGTTACTGACTTGTACTTCCCAAGCGCTTAGTACTGTGCTCTACACACAGTAAGCGCTCAAATACGATTGATTGATTGATTGATTGATTGAATGAATGAATGAATGCACAGATTTATTACTCTATTTTACTTGTACATATTTACTATTCTATTTTATTTTGTTAATATGTTCTGTTTTGTTGTACATCTCCCCCTCCTAGACTGTGAGCCCGCTGTTGGGTAGGGACCGTCTATGTTGCCAACTTGGACTTCCCAAGCGCTTAGTACAGTGCTCTGCACACAGTAAGCGCTCAATAAATACAATAGAATGAATGAATGAATGTTAATATGTTTTGTTTTCTTGTCTGTTTCCCCCTTCTAGACTGTGAGCCCGTTGTTGGGTAGGGACCGTCTCTATAGGTTGCCAACCTGGACTTCCCAAGCGCTTAGTACAGTGCTCTGCACACAGTAAGCGCTCAATAAATACAACTGAATGAATGAATGAATGTTAATCTGTTCTGTTTCGTTGTCTGTCTCCCCCTTCTAGACTGTGAGCCCACTGTTGGGTAGGGAACGGCTCTATATGTTGCCAACTTGTACTTCCCAAGCACTCAGTCCAGTGCCCTGCACACAGTAAGCGCTCAATAAATACGATTGAATGAATGAATGCATACGACTGAATGGAAGGAATTCGTGCACTTCACGGAGGAAACTTACCTCTTGCAAATTCTGGTCTTCTTGTGTCCAGGAATTTAAAACGTGAGGCCCAGAGTCACTTACGATGAAATTCACCTGGAAGGTTACAAAACGGGGCTCGTTATACAACGCACTAGTATTCGTTCATTCAATCGTATTTATTGAGCGCTTACTGTGTGCAGAGCACCCCCTTTCCCACGCGAAAAGGGGTACGCCTCGTCCGCCCAGAGAATTATTTTACTTGTACACATTTATTCAATTTATTTTATTTGGTTTATATGTTCTGTTTTGTTGTCTGTCTCCCCCTTCTACGCTGTGAGCCCGCTGTTGGGTAGGGACCGTCTCTAGATGCTGCCAACTTGTACTTCCCAAGCGCTTAGTACAGTGCTCTGCACACAGGAAGCGCTCAATAAATACGATTGAATGAATGAATGAATGCTGAGAGCGGTTCTACTCCAAGTTGCTTCCATCACAGGGAGCTAACGAGCGTGGCTCAGTGGAAAGAGCCTGGGCTTTGGAGTCAGAGGTCACGGGTTCGAATCCCGGCTCCGCCACAAGTCTGCTGTGTGACCTTGGACAAGTCACTTCACTTCTCTGAGCCTCAGTTCCCTCATCTGTAAAAATGGGGATGAAGACTGTGAGCCCCACGTGGGACAACCTGATCACATTGTATCCCCCCCCAGCGCTTAGAACAGCGCTTTGCACATAGTAAGCGCTTAACAAATGCCATCATTATTATTATTCCCAATATATATTTCACCCTGTAACCTCCCCAGCGCTTAGAACAGTGCTTTGCACATAGTAAGCGCTTAATAAATGCCATTATTATTATTATTATTATTATTATTATTATTATTAAATACGCCGACTTCCCGGGCATCTGTTCTTCAGTAAAAGGAGCGGGGAAAGAAAGAGGATTATAAGGAAAGGAGTGTAAAGAGTTCTGCGGAGGGGTCCCGGAATCAGAGTTAGAAAGAAGGTTGGTCTCTACTGACCATTAATTTTTGGGGGGCCGGGATGCGGAGGGAAAGGGGGAGGAATCTAGAGCCCGGGATTGGGAGTCAAAAGAACCTGAGCCCACTGTTGGGTAGGGACCGTCTCTATATGTTGTCAACTTGTCCTTCCCAAGCGCTTAGTACAGTGCTCTGCACACAGTAAGCGCTCAATAAATACGACTGAATGAATGAATGAATAAATGAATGAACACAGTAAGCGCTCAATAAATACGATTGAATGAATGAATGAATAGGGACCGTCTCTATATGTTGCCAACTTGGAATTCCCAAGCGCTTGGTCCAGTGCTCTGCACACAGTAAGTGCTCAATAAATACGATTGAATGAATGAATGAACACATTAAGTGCTCAATAAATACGACTGAATGAATGAATAGGGACCATCTCTATATGTTGCCAACTTGGAATTCCCAAGCGCTTAGTCCACTGCTCTGCACACAGTAAGTGCTCAATGAATACGATTGAATGAATGAATGAACACAGTAAGCGCTCAATAAATACAATTGAATGAATGAATGAATAGGGACTGTCTCTATATGTTGCCAACTTGTCCTTCCCAAGCACTTAGTCCAGTGCTCTGCACAGTAAGCGCTCAATGAATACGACTGAATGAATGAATGAACACAGTAAGCGCTCAATAAATACGATTGAATGAATGAATGAACACAGTAAGCGCTCAATAAATACGACTGAATGAATGAATGAACGAACACAGTAAGCGCTCAATAAATACGATTGAATGAATGAACTGGTGTTCTAATCCCGGCTCTGCCACTTGTCTGTTGCGTGACCTTGGGCAAGTCGCTTCATTTCTCTGTCCCTCAGTTCCCTCGTCTGTAAAATGGGGGTGAAGACTGGGAGCCCTACGTTCATTCATTCATTCATTCAATCGTATTTATTGAGCGCTTACTGTGTGCAGAGCACTGGACAAAGGGCTTGGGAAGTACAAGTTGGCAACATCTAGAGACGGTCCCTACCCAACAGCGGGCTCACCCTACGTGGAACAGGGACTGTGTCCAACCTAATTATCTTGTATCTACCCCAGCGCTTAGAACAGTGCTTGATTCATAGTAAGCACTTAAAACTACTACTGTTATTACACCTGTCCACGTGTTTTGTTTTGTTGTGTGTCTCCCCCTTCTAGACTGTGAGCCCGCTGTTGGGCCGGGACCGTCTCTACATGTTGCCAACTTGGACTTCCCGAGCGCTTAGTACAGTGCTCTGCACACAGTGAGCGCTCAATAAATATGATTGAATGAATGAATGTGAGCCCGCCGTTGGGTAGGGACCGCCTCTATATGTTGCCAACTTGTACTTCCCAAGCGCTTAGTACAGTGCTCTGCACACAGTAAGCGCTCAATAAATACGACAATGAATGAATCCCGACCGTCTACAGTACTTTCAGCGGACTACCACCTAGCCGCTGTTGGGATGTCGGATTTATAGAATAATTCTGGTATTTGTTAAGCGCTTACGCTGGATGTTAGAAAGAATGTCAGCGGGAAAGCAGGATATTTACAAGGAACGGATTTGTTCCCCGTTAGGACGTTAACAAGTACACACAAATATTTGCAAGTAACAGATTTTGTTGCGCGTTAGAAAGGATATTAGCAGGTAAGAACAAATGTTTCCAAGTAACAAATTTGTTGCACATTAGATTTGCAAGTAACAAATTAGCTGCACGTTAGACAGGATGTGAACAGGTAAGCACTGATATTTCCAGGATACAAATTTGCTTCACGTTAGAAAGGATGTTAACAGGTAAGCACAAATATTTGCAAGTTAACAGTAGTGTGGGAGACTTGTACTTCCCAAGCGCTTAGTACAGTGCTCTGCACACAGTAAGCGCTCAGGCTATAATTCTATTTGTTCTGACAATTTTGACACCTGTTTGCATGTTTTGTTTTGTTGTCTGTCTCCCCCTTCTAGATTGTGAGCCCATGGTTGGGTACTGTGCTCTGCACACAGTAAGCGCTCAGTAAATATGAATGAATGAATGAATGAATGGTGAGGTTACAAGGTGATCCGGTTGTCCCACGGGGGGCTCACAGTCTTCATCCCCATTTTCCAGATGAGGGAACTGAGGCCCAGAGAAGTGACTTGCCCAAAGTCACCCAGCTGACAAGTGGCGGAGCCGGGATTTGAACCCATGACCTCCGACGCCAAAGCCTGGGCCCCTTCCATTGAGCCACGCTGCTTCTCTAGTGACTTGCCCAGAGTCACAAGTCTGACCATGAGCGGAGCCGGGATTTGAACCCGTGACCTCCGACTCCAATGCCCGGCCTCTTTCCACTGAGCCACGCTGCTTCTCTATAATATCATTAGCATTGATTATCATTATTATTATATCAGCATTATTATTGTTCATGGATGGAGCGGGAGCCTGGGAATCAGAAGGACCTGGGCTCAGTGGAAAGAGCGCGGGCTTTGGAGTCAGAGGTCATGGGTTCAAACTCCGGCTCCGCCAATTGCCAGCTGTGTGACTTTGGGCAAGTCACTTCACTTCTCTGGGCCTCGGTTCCCTCATCTATAAAATGGGGATTAAGACTGTGAGGCCCCCCATGGGACAACCTGATCTCCTTGTAACCTCCCCAGCGCTTAGAACAGTGCTTTGCACATTGTAAGCGCTTAATAAATGTCATTATTATTATTATTATTATTATTCTAACTTCTAACCCAGGCTCCGCCACGGGTCTGCTGTGTGACCTTGGGCAAGTCACTTCACTTCTCTGGGCCTCAGTTCCCTCATCTGTCAAATGGGGATGAAAACTGTGAGCCCCACGTGGGACAACCTCATCTCCTCGTATTCCCCCCAGTGCTTAGAACAGTGCTTTGCACATAATAAGCGCTTAACAAATACCTACATTATTATTATTATTCACTTTTCTGGACCTCTGTTCCCTCATGGGGATGAAGACTGTGAGCCCCGTGTGGGACACAGACTGTGTCCAACCCGATTGTCTTATATCGACCCCAGCGCTTATCATCATCATCAATCGTATTTATTGAGCGCTTACTGTGTGCAGAGCACTGTACTAAGCGCTTGGGAAGTACAAATTGGCAACAGATAGAGACAGTCCCTACCCAACAGTGGGCTCACAGTCTAAAAGGGGGCTTAGTACAGCGCCCGGCACACAGGGAGCGCTTAACAAATACCGTTTAAAAAAAAATTGAAAATTCAGCACGGCCCCCTTGTTCACCCTTCATAGGAATGTTCTGTGCATTCAATCTAAATAGAAAAGTTTCTATAAACTTTTCGGCGCCAAGGAAAAACACCCAACACGAAAGTACTCGCACTCATTCATTCATTCAACCGTATTTACTGAGAGCTTACTGTGTGCAGAGCACTGTACTGAGCGCTTGGGAAGTACAAGTTGGCAACATAAAGAAACATAAACATAAACATTTGGTTCAAAAGAATGAGGCATCTGGAGAAGCAGCGTGGCCTAGTGGGAAGAGCAGGAGCCAGAGGATGTGGGTTCTAATCCCAGCTCTGCCACCAGTCCTCTGCGTGACCTTGGGCAAGTCACTTCACTTCTCTGGGCCTCAGTTCCCTCATCTGTCAAATGGGGATGGAGACTGTGAGCCCCCCGTGGGACTGTGAGCCTGTTGTTGGATAGGAACCGTCTCTCTATGCCGCCAACTTGTACTTCTCAAGCGCTTAGTACAGTGCTCTGCACACAATAAGCACTCAATAAATACGATTGAATGAATGAATGAATGCCGGGGACCGCGTCCAACCCGATTTGCTTGTAACCACCCCAGCGCTCAGTACAGTGACCTGCACAATCATTCATTTAATCATATTCATTGAGCGCTTACTGTGTGCCGAGCACTGTATTAAGCGCTTGGGAAGTACAAGTTGGCAGCATATAGAGATGGTCCCTACCCAACAGTAGGCTCATATTCATTCATTCATTCAATCGTATTTATTGAGCGCTTACTGTGTGCAGAGCACTGTGCTAGGCGCTTGGGAAGTACAAGTTGGCAACATCTAGAGACGGTCCCTACCCAACAGTGGGCTCACATTCATTCATTCATTCAACCGTATTTATTGAGCACTTACTGTGTGCAGAGCACTGGACTAGGCACTTGCGAAGTACAAGATGGCAACATCTAGAGACGGTCCCTACCCAACAGCGGGCTCACAGTTTAGAAGGGGGAGACGGACAACAAAAACAAAACATATTAACATAATAAATAGAATAGTAAATACGTACAAGTAAAACAGAGTAATAAATCTGTACATTCATTCATTCATTCAATCGTATTTATTGAGCGCTTACTGTGTGCACAGCACTGTACTAAGCGCTTTGGAAGTACAAGTTGGCAACATATAGAAACAGTCCCTACCCAACAATGGGCTCACAGTCTAAAAGAGGGAGACAGACAAGAAAACAAAATATATTAACATTCATTCATTCAATTGTATTTATTGAGCGCTTACTGTGTGCAGAGCACTGTAATAAGCACTTGGGAAGTGCAAGTTGGCAACATCTAGAGATGGTCCCTACCCAACAGCGGGCTCACAGTCTAGAAGGGGGAGACAGAGAACAAAACATATTAACAAAATAAAATAAAGACAATAGTAAATACGTACAAGTAAAATAGAGTAATAAATCTGTACATTCATTCATTCATACATTGAATCGTATTTACTGAGCGCTTACTGTGTGCACAGCACTATACTAAGCGCTTGGGAAGTACAAGTTGGCAACATATAGAAACAGTCCCTACCCAACAGTCTAAAAGAGGGAGACGGACAAAAAAACAAAACATATTAACATTCATTCATTCAATCGTATTTATTGAGCGCTTACTGTGTGCAGAGCACTGTACTAAGCACTTGGGAAGTCCAAGTTGGCCACATCTAGAGACGGTCCCTACCCAACAGCGGGCTCACAGGCTAGAAGGGGGAGACGGACAATAAAACAAAACAGATTAACAAAATAAAATGAATAGAATAGTAAATAGGTACAAGTAAAACAGAGTAATAAATCTGTGCATTAATTCATTCAATCGTATTTATTTAGCGCTTCCTGTGTGCGCAGCACTGTACTAAGCACTTGGGAAGTCCAAGTTGGCAACATCTAGAGACGGTCCTTACCCAACAGAGGGCTCACAGTCTAGAAGGGGGAGACAGGGAACAAAACAAAACATATTAACATAATGAAATAAATAGAATAGTAAATACGTACAAGTAAAATAGAGTAATAAATCTGTACATTCATTCATTCATACATTCAATCGTATTTATTGAGCGCTTACTGCGTGCGCGGCACTGTACCAAGCGCTTGGGAAGTCCAAGTTGGCAACATCTAGAGACGGTCCCTACCCAACAGCGGGCTCACAGTCTAGAAGGGGGAGACGGACAACAAAACCAAACAGATTAACAAAATAAAATAAATAGAATAGTACATACGTACAAGTAAAATAGAGTCATAAATCCGTACAAACATCTATACAGGTGCTGTGGGGAGGGGAAGGAGGTAGGGCGGGGGGGATGGAGAGGGGGAGAGTGAGACTGCGAGCCCACTGTTGGGTAGGGACTGTCTCTATGTGTTGCCAATTTGTACTTCCCAAGCGCTTAGTACAGTGCTCTGCACATAGTAAGCACTCAATAAATACGATTGATTGATTGATTGATTGACTGAGAGGAAGGAGGGGAAGGCCGAAGTAAGCAGTTAGCAAACGCCACAGTTATTCGAGGATTTCGGCCAAAGACTTACCAATTTCTTGAAGGGAAATATGTCGTACATGATCCTGCAGTATTCCATGGAGGACTCCACGGAGCAGGTCCACAGCGACTTGGATATGGGGGCCAGGGGTATGATTCCTTGCGTCCTGTTCTTCACCAGCATGTCGAACTCCACGTGCTGCCGGCACGACTCGGCCATGTAAGGGCAGTGGTCCACCACGAACACCGTTTTGTGAGACTCCGAGAAAATTCTCATTTTCCCCCTAAAAACGCCAACGGGAGAGCGGGGATTGAGACGGCAGGAGGGGCGGAAGTCCGGGCTCTCAAAGCGGCGGAGAAGCAGCGTGGCTCCGTGGAAGGAGCCCGGGCTTTGGCGTCGGAGGTCACGGGTTCAAATCCCGGCCCCGCCGCTTGTCGGCTGTGTGACTTTGGCCAAGTCACTTCACTTCTCGGGGCCTCAGTTCCCTCGTCTGGAAAATGGGGATGAAGACTGGGAGCCCCCCGTGGGACAACCTCATCACCTTGTAACCTCCCCAGTGCTTAGAGCAGTGCTTTGCACATAGTAAGCGCTTAAATACCATTTAAAAAAAAAGTCACTCTACGCCTCTGGGCCTCAGTTACCTCATCTGTAAAATAAGACCGTAAATTTATTTTATTTTGTTAATAGGTTTGGTTTTGTTCTCTGTCTCCCCCTTCTAGACTGTGAGCCCCCCATCTCACCTCCTTCCCTTCCCCACAGCACCTGTATATATGTATATATGTTTGTACAGATTTATTACTCTATTTATTGATTTATTTTACTCGTACATATCTATTCTATTTATTTTATTTTGTTAGTATGTTTGGTTTTGTTCTCTGTCTCCCCTTTCTAGACTGTGAGCCCACTGTTGGGTAGGGACTGTCTCTAGATGTTGCCAATTTGTACTTCCCAAGCGCTTAGTACAGTGCTCTGCACATAGTAAGCGCTCAATAAATACGATTGATGATGATGATGATGACGTTGGGAAGGGACCGTCTCTAGATGTTGCCAACTTGGACTTCCCAAGCGCTTAGTACAGTGCTCTGCATAGTAAGCGCTCAATAAATACGATTGATGATGATGATGACGATGATGTTGGGTAGGGACCGTCTCTAGATGTTGCCAACTTGGACTTCCCAAGCGCTCAGTACAGTGCTCTGCATAGTAAGCGCTCAATAAATACGATTGATGATGATGATGACGATGATGTTGGGTAGGGACCGTCTCTAGATGTTGCCAACTTGGACTTCCCGAGCGCTTAGCACAGTGCTCTGCAAACAGTAAGCGCGCAATAAATACGATTGATTCATTCATTCATTCATTCAATCGTATTTATTGAGTGCTTACTGTGTGCAGAGAACTGGACTAAGCGCTTGGGAAGTACAAGTCAATCAATCGTATTTATTGAGCGCTTACTGTGTGCAGAGCACTGTACTAAGCGCTTGGGAAGGACAAGATGGCAACATCTAGAGACGGTCCCTACCCAACAGCGGGCTCACGGTCTAGAAGGACGTTTCAGGTGAGATCCAGGTACTTTACCTGCATGTAGGCCGCCTCAAAGCGCCCGGTCTATTCCCAAAGGGAGTTTCGATGTCACGGAAAGGAAGCTTTACTGGTCCTCGTCACGAAGTCCTCTTATGAATCCTCTCGAAGAGCAGCGTGGCCTGGGGCTCTGACTGTGGGCAGGTTCTCGCTGCCTCAGTTTCCTCGCCTGCAAAACGGGGATTCAATGATAATAACGGCATTTGTTAAGCGCTTACTATGTGCCAAGCGCTGTTCTAAGCGCTGGGGGGGATACGAGGTAATCAGGTTGTCCCACGTGGGGCTCCCAGGCTTCATCCCTATTTTCCGGATAATAATAATGATAGCGACGGCATTTATTAAGCGCTACTACGTGCTAAGCACTGGGGAGGATAGGAGGTGATCAGGTTGTCCCACGGGGGGCTCATAGTCTTCATCTCCATCATCAATCGTATTTATTGAGCGCTTACTATGTGCAGGGCACTGTACTAAGCGCTTGGGAAGTACAGATTGGCAACATATAGAGACGGTCCCTACCCAACAGTGGGCTCACAGTCCATATAGAAGCAGCAGTCGAAGTCATGGGAGCGAATGAGTTCTCCGAGAGAGTGAGTGTAGACGGAGAAACACATCACTACCATGTTTTCGAAAGTTAAAGTGGTTTGCAGCTATTTATACGCGTGTAGTCTTCCAAAATACAGTGCTCACTGTAAAAGCTCCATTTTACAGATGAGGTGACCGAGGCCCAGAGAAGTGAAGCGACTTGCCCAAAGTCACACAGCAGACCAGGGGCAGTGCTAGGATTTGAACCCATGACCTCTGACTCCCAAGCTCGGGCTCTTTCCACTGAGCCACGCCGCTTCTCCGCTTAAATGCCTGTTCTCCCTTAAACTGGGGCAGGGATGGCATCTGACCTTATTAAATTATATCTTAAATTATATCTATATATTAGCACGGCACTTTGCATAGAGTAGCACGGCTACTCTAGGAAATAAAGTATTTTCTGAAGCACCGGGAAGGTATTTAAGTAAAAGATCTGTTGTCTGGCCCAGAATACTGTTTTTCGGCTAGAGCCTGAAGGGTAGGAGCGTCCAAACAATTTGTAGGGTTTGGGGAGAAGAGAGGAGCACTCTCCCCAACACCACACTAAACAACTGGGAAATGGTACTTTTCTCGTCTTCTCTTGCTTTCGGCCAATCATCTATTTATTTATTTACTTATTTAACTTGTCCATCTCTATTCTATTTATTTTATTTTGTTAGTATGTTTGGTTTTGTTCTCTGTCTCCCCCTTTCAGACCGTGAGCCCGCTGTTGGGTAGGGACCGTCTCTAGATGTTGCCAATTTGTACTTCCCAAGCGCTTAGTCCAGTGCTCTGCACACAGTAAGCGCTCAAGAAATACGATTGATGATGATGATGATGATCTATCTATGAAATGGGGATGCTTTGCACGTAGTAAGCAGCGTAGAGAAGCAGCGTGGCTCAGTGGAAAGAGCCCGGGCTTTGGAGTCAGAGGTCATGGGTTCGAGTCCCGGCTCCACCACAAGTCTGCTGTGTGACCTTGGGCAAGTCACTTAACTTCTCTGAGCCTCAGTTCCCTCATCTGTAAAAATGGGGATTAAGACTGTGAGCCCCACGTGGGACAACTTGATCCCATTGTATTCCCCCAGCGCTTAGAACAGTGCTTTGCACATAGTAAGCGCTTAACAAATGCCATTATTATTATGTTTTTTTTTAGTAAGCGCTTAACAAACACCAGTATTATTATTATTATTGTTATTAGAGTAGGGGCTGGAACGTAAACCACGATTATTTTTATTCGGACTCACAGCTGGGGAGGAAATCTGACCATAGGCCTGGTTGCGGAAACAAAGAAATGGTTCCAGGGTTCAAATCCCAGCTCCACCGGACAAGTCACTTCTCTGGGCCTCGGTTCCCTCATCTGTAAAATGGGGATTAATAATAATAATAATGTTGGTATTTGTTAAGCGCTTACTATGTGCCAAGCACTGTTCTAAGTGCTGGGGTAGGTACAAGGTAATCAGACTGTCCCACGAGGGGCTCACAGTCTTCATCCCTATTTTACAGATGAGGGAACTGAGGCCCAGAGAAGTGAAGTGACTTGCCCAACGTCACACAGCTGACGAGTGGGGGAGCCGGGATTTGAACCCATGACCTCTGACTCCAAAGCCCGGGCTCTTTCCACTGAGCCACGGATTAAGGCTGTGAGCCCCACGTGGGACTCCAGCGCTTAGAACGGTGCTTGACACATAATATCACTCAAAATGATGGTATTTGTTATGCATTTACTATGTGCCAAGAATAATAATAATAACGGCATTTATTAAGCGCTTCCTATGTGCAAAGCACTGTTATAAGCGCTAGGGGAGATACAAGGTAATCAGGTTGCCCCACACGGGGCTCACAGTCTTCATCCCCATTTTACAGATGAGGGAACTGAGGCACAGAGAAGCCCTACCTCCTTCCCCTCCCCACAGCACATGTATATATTGAATGAATGGATTACTCTATTTTATTTGTACATATTTATTCTATTTATTTTACCTTGTTAATATGTTTTGTTTTGTTGTCTGTCTCCCCCTTCTAGATTGTGAGCCCGCTGTTGGGTAGGGACCGTCTCTAGATGTTGCCGACTTGTACTTCCCAAGCGCTTAGTCCAGTGCTCTGCACACAGTAAGCGCTCAATAAATACGATTGAATGAATATATGTTTGTACGGATTTATTACTCTATTTTATTTGTACATATTTATTCTAGTTATTCTATTTTGTTGATATGTTTTGTTTTGTTCTCTGTCTCCCCCTTCTAGCCTATGAGCCTGCTGTTGGGTAGGGACCGTCTCTATATGCTGCCAACTTGTACTTCCCAAGCGCTTAGTACAGTGCTCTGCACACAGTAAGTGCTCAATAAATACGATTGAATGAATGTTTGTATGGATTTATTACTCTATTTTGTTTGTACATATTTATTCTATTTATTTCATTTTGTTGATGTTTGTTTTTGCTGTCTGTCTCCCCCTTCCAGACTGTGAGCCTGCTGTTGGGGAGGGACTGTATATGTTGCCAACTTGGACTTCCCAAGCGCTTAGTCCAGTGCTCTGCACACAGTAAGCGCTCAATAAATACGATTGAATGAATGAATATATGTTTGTACGGATTTATTACTCTATTTTATTTGTACATATTTATTCTAGTTATTCTATTTTGTTGATATGTTTTGTTTTGTTCTCTGTCTCCCCCTTCTAGCCTATGAGCCCGCTGTTGGGTAGGGACCGTCTCTACATGTTGCCGACTTGGACTTCCCAAGCGCTTAGTCCAGTGCTCTGCACACAGTAAGTGCTCAATAAATACGATTGAATGAATGTTTGTATGGATTTATTACTCTATTTTGTTTGTACATATTTATTCTATTTATTTCATTTTGTTGATGTTTGGTTTTGCTGTCTGTCTCCCCCTTCCAGACTGTGAGCCTGCTGTTGGGGAGGGACTGTATATGTTGCCAACTTGGACTTCCCAAGCGCTTAGTCCAGTGCTCTGCACACAGTAAGCGCTCAATAAATACGATTGAATGAATGAATGAACATATGTTTGTATGGATTTATTACTCTATTTTATTTGTACATATTTATTCTAGTTATTTTATTTTGTTGAAATGTTTTGTTTTGCGGTCTGTCTCCCCCTTCCAGACTGTGAGCCCGCTGTTGGGGAGGGACCGTCTCTAGATGTTGCCAACTTGGACTTCCCAAGTGCTTAGTCCAGTGCTCTGCACACAGTAAGCGCTCAATAAATACGACCGAATGAATGAATGACTGACTTGCCCAAGGTCACACAGCTGACAAGTAGCGGAGCCAGAATTAGAACCCACGACCTCTGACTCCCAAGCCAAGGCTCTTTCCACTGAGCCACGCTGCTTCTCATAACACATAGTAAGCGCCTACCAAATACCACCATTATTTTTGACACCTAATTGTTTTGCTTTGTTGTCTGTCTCCCCCCTTCTAAGGTGAAGCGGCATGGCTCAGGGGAAAGAGCCCGGGCTAGGGAAGCAGAGGTCATGGGTTCTAATCCTGCCTCCCCCACGTCTGCTGTGTGACCTTGGGCAAGTCACTTCAATTCTCTGAGCCTCAGTTCCCTCATCTGTAAAACGGGGATGAAGACTGTGAGCCCCACGTGGGGCAACGTGGTCACCTTGTCACCTCCCCAGCGCTTAGAACAGTGCTTTACACATAGTAAGCTCTTAACAAATGTCATCATCATCATTATTATTATTGGGAATCAGAGGTCACAGGTTCTAATCCCGGCTCCACCACTTGTCAGCTGTGTGACTTTGGGCAAGTCACTTCACTTCTCTGGGCCTCAGTTCCCTCATCTGTAAAATGGGGATGAAGACTGTGAGCCCCCAGTGGGACAACCTGATCACCCTGTAACCTCCCCAGCGCTTAGAACAGTGCTTGGCGCATAGGAAGAACTTAATAAATGCCATTATTATCATTATTAAAGTCACTTAACTTCTCTGGGCCTCAGTTACCTCATCTGCAAAATGGGGATGAAGACTGTGAGCCCCCTGTGGAACAACCTGATCACCCTCCCCAGCGCTTAGAACAGTGCTTTGCACATAGTAAGCGCTTAATAAATGCCATTATTATTATTATTATTAAAGTCACTTCACTGGGCCTCAGTTCCCTCATCTGTAAAATGGGGATTAAAACCGTGAGCCCCCTGTGGGACAACCTGATCACCTTGTAACCTCCCCCTGCGCTTAGAACAGTGCTTGGCACATAGTAAGCAATTAATAAATGCCATTATTATCATTATTAAAGTCACTTCGCTTCTCTGGGCCTCAATTCCCCCATCTGTAAAATGGGGATGAAGACTGTGAGCCCCCCATGGGACAACCTGATCACCTTGTAACCTCCCCAGCGCTTAGAACAGTGCTTGGTACATAGTAAGCACTTAATAAATGCCGCCATTATTATTATTATTATTATTATTATTATTATTATTATTAAGTAACCGCTTCTCTGGGCCTCAGTTCCCTCATCTGCAAAATTGGGGGGAAGACTGTGAGCCCCCCGTGGGACAACCTGATCACCTTGTAACCTCCTCAGCGCTTAGAACAGTGCTTGGCACATAGTAAGCGCTTAATAAATGCCACTATAATTATTAAAGTCACTTCGCTTCTCTGGGCCTCAGTTCCCTCATCTGCAAAATGGGAATGAAGACTGTAAGGCCCCTTGTGGGACAACCTGATCACGTTGTAACCTCCCCTGTGCTTAGAACAGTGCTTGGCACATAGTAAGCGCTTAACAAATGCCCATTATAATTATTAAAGTCACTTCGCTTCTCTGTGCCTCAGTTACCTCATCTGCAAAATGGGAATGAAGACTGTTAGCCCCCTTGTGGGACAACCTGATCACCTTGGAACCTCCCCAGCACTTAGAACAGTGCTTGGCACATAGTAAGCGCTTAATACATGCCATCATTACTATTAAAGTCACTTCGCTTCTCTGTGCCTCAGTTCCCTCATCTGCAGATGGAGATGAAGACTGTGAGCCCCCCGTGGGACAACCTGATCACCTTGTAACCTCCCCAGAGCTTAGAACAGTGCTTGGCACATAGTAAGAGCTAAATAAATGCCATCATTATTATTATTAAAGTCACTTCGCTTCTCTGGGCCTCAGTTACCTCATCTGCAAAATGGGGATGAAGACTGTGAGCCCCCATGTGACAACCTGATCACCCTGAAACCTCCCCAGCGCTTAGAACAGTGCTTGGCACATAGTAAGTGCTTAATACATGCCATTATTATTATAATTATTAAAGTCACTTAACTTCTCTGGGCCTCAGTTCCCTCATCTGCAAAGTGGGGATTAAGACTGTGAGCCCCCCGTGGGACAACCTCATCACCTTGTAACCTCCCAAGCGCTTAGAACAGTGCTCGGTACATAGCAAGTGCTTAATAAATGCCGCCATTATTATTATTATTATTATTATTAAAGTCACTTCGCTTCTCTGGGCCTCAGTTCCCTCATCTGCAAAATGGGAATGAAGACTGTGAGCCCCCCGTGGGACAACCTCATCACCTTGTAACCTCCCCAGCGCTTAGAACAGTGCTTTGCGCATAGTAAGCGCTTAATAAATGCCATTATTATTATTAAAGTCACTTCGCTTCTCTGTGCCTCAGTTCCCTCATCTGCAAAATGGGGGTGAAGACTGTGAGCCCCCCGTGGGACAGCCTGATCACACTGTAACCTACCCAGCTCTTAGAACAGTGCTTAGCACATAGAAAGCACTTGATACATGCCATTGTTATTATTATTATTATTATAGTCACTTCACTGGGCCTCAGTTACCTCATCTGTAAAATGGGGGTGAAGACTGTGAGCCCCCCGTGGGACAACCTCATCACCTTGTAACGTCCCCCTGCGCTTAGAACAGCGCTTGGCACATAGTAAGCAATTAATAAATTCCTTCATTGTTATTATCATCATTATTATCATCGTTATTAATAATAAAGACCTGACGAACGTCGAGCAGACGCCCGCTTGACCAGAGTCGCAAGGGATTGTGGGGGAAAGGGCCGCTCCCCGGCGCGCACACGCCGACGCACGCAGGAACGTAAGCACGTACGTACGCACGCACGCACGCGCTCACGCAGGCGCACAACTCACCTGCCACCTCCTCCTGGCCGCCCCTCCCCCACCCCTGGGCCGACGGCGGAACCCGAGGGAGAACCCAGGCGTCCCCTCCCCCGTCACGAGGAGGGCCGGCGCCGCCGCTTAGTACAGTGCTCTGCACATAGTAGGCGCTCAATAAGTACGACGGAATGAATGAATGAATGAATGTCCTGCAGCGCCGACAGCCGCTCCCGGCGCGGTGGCCCCGCCCCCGCCGCCCCACGTGGCCCGCAGCCCCGGCAGTGGGAGCCCGACGCCTAATCTCGCGAGACTTACGGGGCGCCCCAGGGAAAGCCTCGCGAGACTTGCGAAGACACTGACGGGCGCCCTAGGGTAAACCTCGCGAGATTTGCGAAGTCTAACGGGCGCCCTAGGGAAAGGCTCGCGAGAAGTACGGTGAGGCCTACGGGCGCCCCAGGGCAAACGTCGCGAGACTTACAGCGAGGCCTACGGGCTCCCCAGGGAAAACGTCGCGAGACTTACGGAGAGGCCAACAGGCGCCCGAAGGAAAGCCTCGCGAGACTTGCGTAGAGGCCAACGGGCGCCCCAGGGAAAGCCTCGCGAGACGTACGGAGGGGCCCACGGGCGCCTCAGGGCAAACGTCGCGAGACTCACAGTGAGGCCTACGGGCTCCCCAGGAAAAACGTCGCGAGACTTAAGGTGAGGCCAACGGGCGCCCCAGGGCAAACGTCGCGAGACTTACGGTGAGGCCTACGGACTCCTCAGGGAAAACATCGCGAGACTTACGGAGAGGCCCACTGACGCCTCAGAGAAAGTCTCGCGAGCCTTACGGAGAGATCTCCGGGCGCCCAAGGGAAAACGTCGCGAGACTTACGGAGAGGCCTACGGGCGCCCCAGGGCAAACGTCGCGAGACTTACTGACAGGCCGGAGGGCGCCCCAGGGAAAGCCTCGCGAGATTCACGGTCTGAAGCAGTGTGGCTCCGTGGGAAGAGCACGGGCTTTGGAAGCGGAAGACATGGGTTCAAATCCGGGCTCCGCCAGTTGTCAGCTGTGTGACTTTGGGCAAGTCACTTGAGTTCTCTGGGCCTCAGTTCCCTCAACTGTAAAATGGGGATTAAGACTGTGAGCTCCCCCCGTGAGACAACTTGATCACCTTGTAACCTCCCCAGCAATTAAAACAGTGCTTTGCACATAGCGATTAATAAATGCCATTATTGTTATTAGTACAGCGGGCCAACGGGCGCCCCAGGACAAACGTCGCGAGACTTCCGGAGAGGCTAGCGGGCTCCCTACGGGAAGCCTCGCGAGATGTACGGTGAGGCCCACGGGCGCCCCAGGGAAAACCTCGCGAGATTTGCGGAGAAGCCCACGGGCGCTCCAGGGAAAGCCTCGCGAGACGTACGGCGAGGCCCATGGGCGCCCCAGAGAAAGCCTCGCGAGACTTACCGTGAGGTCTACGGGCGCCCCGGGGTAAACGTCGCGAGACGTACGGCGAGGCCCACGGGCGACCCAAGGGAAGCCTCGCGAGATTTGCGAAAAGGCCAACGGGGGCCCCGGGGCAAGCCTCGCGAGACGTACGGGGAGGCCCATGGACGTCCCAGAGAAAGCCTCGCGAGACTTGTCGTGAGGCCTACGGGCGCCCCCGGGCAAATGTCGCGAGACGTACGGCGAGGCCCACGGGCGACCCAAGGGAAGCCTCGCGAGATTTGCGAAAAGGCCAACGGGCGCCCCGGGGAAAGCCTCGCGAGACTTACAGTGAGACCTATCGGCGCCGCAGGGCAAACGTCGCGAGACTTACGGCGAGGCCCGCGGGCGCCCCAGGGAAAGCCTCGCGAGACGTCCGGCGAGGCCCGCGCGCCACGGTGGATTGCGAGAGCAGGGCGGGGCCCCGCTGGGAAGTCTCGCGAGCGTTGCGGAGCCCGGCCGGGAGGCGGGGAAGTCTCGCGAGAGCGCATCCAAGGGGAGGGCGGGGGCAGGGGTCTGCCCAAGCCCCGCGACCCCCCCCCCTCACAGGGCTATGTACTGAGCGCCCCGGGGAGGCGTGCACTGCGGCGGCGGCAGCGATCAGGACTATTTGCTGGGCGCCTACTGTGTGCGGACACTGCGCTGAGCGCTCCGGGGGGGGGCGTCCACTACAGCGGCAGCAGCGCCCAGCGCTATTTATTGAGCGCCTACCGTGTGCGGACACTGGACTGAGCGCTCTGGAGGCGTCCACTGCAGCGGCAGCGTTCAGGGCTACTTACTGAACGCCTAATTTGTGCGGAGCACTGCACTGAGCGCTCCGGGGAGGCGTCCACTGCGGCAGCAGCTGCGATCAGGACTATTTGCTGAGCGCCTACTGTGTACGGACACTGCGCTGAGCGCTCCGGAGGGGCGTCCACTACAGCGGCAGCAGCGACCAGCTCTATTTATTGAGCACTTACCGTGTGCGGGCACTGGACTGAGCGCTCTGGGGGCGTCCACTACAGCGGCAGCATTCAGGGCTATTTACTGAACGCTTAATTTGTGCGGAGCACTGCACTGAGCGCTCTGGAGGCGTCCACTGTAGCGGCAGCGTTCAGGGCTATTTACTGAACGCTTAGTTTGTGCGGACACTGTGCTGAGCGCTCCAGGGGGGCGTCCACTGCAGCGGCAGCAGTGACCAGCGCTATTTACTGAGCGCTTACCGTGTGCGGACACTGGACTGAGCGCTCTGGAGGCGTCCACTGCAGCGGCAGTGTTCAGGACTATTTACTGAACGCTTAGTTTGTGCGGACACTGTGCTGAGCGCTCCAGGCGGGCGTCCACTGCAGCGGCAGCAGTGACCAGCGCTATTTATTGAGCGCTTACCGTGTGCGGACACTAGACTGAGCGCTCTGGGGGCGTCCACTACAGCGGCAGCATTCAGGGCTATTTACTGAACGCTTAATTTGTGCGGAGCACTGCACTGAGCGCTCCGGAGGGGCGTCCACTCCAGCGGCAGCAGTGACCAGCGCTATTTATTGAACACTTACCGTGTGCGGACACTAGACTGAGCGCTCTGGGGGCGTCCACTGCAGCGGCAGCGTTCAGGACTATTTACTGAACGCCTAATTTGTGCGGAGCACTGCACTGAGAGCTCCGGGGAGGCGTCCACTCCTGCGCTATTTATTGAGCGCTTACCCTGTGCGGACACTGGACTGAGCGCTCTGGAGGCGTCCACTGCAGCGGCAGCGTTCAGGGCTATTTACTGAACGCTTAATTTGTGCGGAGCACTGCGCTGAGCGCTCCGGAGAGGCGTCCACTGCGGCAGCAGCTGCGGTCAGGACTATTTGCTGAGCGCCTACCGTGTGCGGACACTGTGCTGAGCGCTCCGGAGGGGCGTCCACTCCGGCAGCAGTGACCAGCGCTATTTATTGAACACTTACCGCGTGCGGACACTAGACTGAGCGCTTAATTTGTACGGAGCACTGCACTGAGCGCTCCAGGGGGGCGTCCGCTACAGCGGCAGCAGTGACCAGCTCTATTGAGCACTTACCGTGTGCGGACACTGGACTGAGCGCTCTGGAGAGGCGTCCACCGCAGCAGCAGCGATCAGTGTTATTTACTGAGCGCTTACCGTGCGCGGAACCCTGCACTGAGCGCTCCGGAGAGGCGTCCACCGCAGCAACAGCGATCAGCGTTATTTACTGAGCGCCTACTGTGTGCGGAACACTGCACTGAGCGCTCCGGAGGGGCGTCCACCGCAGCAGCAGCAGTGAGCAGCGCTATTTATTGAGCGCCTACTCTGTGCGGAACCCTGCACTGAGCGCTCCGGAGGGGCGTCCACTCCAGCGGCCGCAGCGCCCAGAGCTATTTAATGAGCGCTTCCTGTGTGCCGACACTGAACTGAGCGCTCGGGAGAGTCCACTATAGCGGCAACAGCGTTCAGGGCTATTTCTTGAGCGCTTACGGAGTGCGGACACTGGACTGAGCGCTCGGGAGAGGAGTCCACTACAACTGCAGCAGGAGCGATCCATGGTATTTATTGGGCGACTGCTGTGTGCGGAGCACTGGACTGAGCGCCCGGGCGGTTACAGTCCGACAGCAGTCAATCGGCTGTGTTTTCTGAGCGCTTCTTGGGCAGAGCACTGTACTGAGCGCTTGGGAGCGTTCAGTACAGCAGCCGGCGCCGGCCGGTCGGGCCCGAGTAAGTAGATCCCGGGGAAGGAGGGGGGTTTGGACGGGACGGGCAGACACTTCGTCACCTAGTAATGGTGCTATGTATGAAGCGCCTACTATGTGCCAGGCACTGTACTAAGCGCCGGATTTGTTAAGCGCTTACTATGTGCCAAGCGCTGTTCTAAGCGCTGGGGCACATACAAAGTGGTCAGGCTGTCCCCTGTGGGGCTCCCAGTCTTCACCCCCATTTGACAGATGAGGGAACTGAGGCCCAGTGAAGCGACTTGCCCAAAGTCACCCAGCTGACAAGTGGCGGAGCCGGGATTCGAACCCACGACCTGCGACTCCCAAGCCACGATGTGTGAAGCGCTTCCTCGGTGCCAGGCGCTGTACTAAGCGCTGGGGCACATACAAGGTGATGAGGTTGTCCCATGTGGGGCTCCCAGTCTTCACCCCCATTTTCCAGATGAGGGAACTGAGGCCCAGAGAAGTGAAGTGACTTGCCCAAAGTCACCCAGCTGACAAGTGGCGGAGTCGGGATTCGAACCCACGACCTGTGACTCCCAAGCTACGATGTGTGAGGCGCTTCCTAGGTGCCAGGCGCTGTACTAAGCGCTGGGGTGGAGACAAGCAGATTGGGTTGGGCACCGTCCCCGTCCCACGTGGGGCTCACGGTCTTCATCCCCATTTTACAGATGAGGGAACTGAGGCCCAGAGCATAATAATAATAATAATAATGATGGCATTTGTTAAGCGCTTACTATGTGCCAAGCACTGTTCTAAGCGTTGGGGGGGATACAAGGTGATCAGGTTGTCCCATGGGGGGCTCACAGTCTTCATCCCCATTTTCCAGATGAGGGAACTGAGGCCCAGAGAAGTGAAGTGACTTGCCCAAAGTCACCCAGCTGACAAGTGGCAGAGCCGGAATTCGAACCCACGACCTGTGACTCCCAAGCCACGATTTGTGAAGCGCTTCCTAGGTGCCAGGCGCTGTACTAAGCGCTGGGGTGGAGACAAGCAGATTGGGTTGGGCACAGTCCCCCGTCCCACGTGGGGCTCACGGTCTTCATCCCCATTTTACAGATGAGGGAACTGAGGCCCAGAGAAGAATAATAATAGTAATGATGGCATTTGTTAAGCGCTTACTATAATAATAATAATAATGGCATTTATTAAGCACTTACTATGTGCAAAGCACTGTTCTAAGCGCCGGGGGGGGGATACAAGGTGATCAGGTTGTCCCACGGGGGGCTCACAGTCTTCATCCCCATTTTACAGATGAGGGAACTGAGGCCCAGAGAAGAATAATAATAATGATGGCATTTGTTAAGCGCTTACTATGTGCCGAGCACTGTTCTAAGCGCTGGGGGGGATACAAGGTGATCAGGTTGTCCCCCATGGGGCTCCCAGTCTTCATCCCCGTTTTCCAGATGAGGGAACTGAGGCCCAGAGAAGTGAAGTGACTTGCCCAAAGTCACCCAGCTGACAAGTGGCGGAGTCGGGATTCGAACCCACGACCTGTGACTCCCAAGGCACGATTTGTGAAGCACTTCCTAGGTGCCAGGCGCTGTACTAAGCGCTGGGCTGGAGACAAGCAGATTGGGTTGGACACCGTCCCCGTCCCACGTGGGGCTCACTGTCTTCATCCCCATTTGACAGATGAGGGAACTGAGGCCCAGAGAATAATAATAATAATAATAATAATAATAATAATAGCATTTGTTAAGCACTTACTATGTGCAAAGCACTGTTCTAAGCACTGGGGGGGATACAAGGTGATCAGGTTGTCCCACGGGGGGCTCACAGTCTTCATCCCCATTTTACAGGTGAGGGAACTGAGGCCCAGAGAATAATAATAATAATAATGATGGCATTTGTTAAGCGCTTACTATGTGGCAAGCACTGGTCTAAGCGCTGGAGGGGGATACAAGGTGATCAGGTTGTCCCACGGGGGGCTCACAGTCTTCATCCCCATTTTCCAGATGAGGGAACTGAGGCCCAGAGAAGTGAAGTGACTTGCCCAAAGTCACCCAGCTGACAAGTGGCGGAGCCGGGATTCGAACCCACGACCTGTGACTCCCAAGCCACAATTTGTAAAGCGCTTCCTAGGTGCCAGGCGCTGTACTAAGCGCTGGGGTGGAGACAAGCAGATTGGGTTGGGCACAGTCCCCCGTCCCACGTGGGGCTCACGGTCTTCATCCCCATTTTACAGATGAGGGAACTGAGGCCCAGAGAATAATAATAATAGTAATGATGGCATTTGTTAAGCGCTTACTCATCATCATCAATCGTATTTATTGAGCGCTTACTATGTGCAAAGCACTGTTCTAAGCACTGTGGGGGATACAAGGTGATCCGGTTGTCCCACGGGGGGCTCACAGTCTTCATCCCCATTTTACAGATGAGGGAACTGAGGCTCAGAGAATAATAATAATAGTAATGATGGCATTTGTTAAGCGCTTACTCTGTGCCAAGCACTGTTCTAAGCTTTGGGGGGATACAAGGTGATCAGGTTGTCCCACGGGGGGCTCACAGTCTTCATCCCCATTTTACAGATGAGGGAACTGAGGCCCAGAGCATAATAATAATGTTAATGATGGCATTTAAGCGCTTACTATGTGCAAAGCACTGTTCTAAGCGCTGGGGGGATACAAGGTGATCAGGTTGTCCCCCGTGGGGCTCCCAGTCTTCATCCCCATTTTCCAGATGAGGGAACTGAGGCCCAGAGAAGTGAAGTGACTTGCCCAAAGTCACCCAGCTGACAAGTGGCGGAGCCGGGATTCGAACCCACGACCTCTGACTCCCAAGCCACAATTTGTAAAGCGCTTCCTAGGTGCCAGGCGCTGTACTAAGCGCTGGGGTGGAGACAAGCAGATTGGGTTGGACACCGTCCCCATCCCACGGGGGGCTCACAGGCTTCATCCCCATTTGACAGATGAGGGAACTGAGGCTCAGAGAATAATAATAATAGTAATGATGGCATTTGTTAAGCACTTACTATGTGCAAAGCACTGTCCTAAGCGCCGGGGGGATACAAGGTGATCAGGTTGTCCCATGAGGGGCTCACAGTCTTCATCCCCATTTTACAGATGAGGGAACTGAGGCCCAGAGAATAATAATAATGGTGGCATTTGTTAAGCGCTTACTATGTGGCAAGCACTGTTCTAAGTGCTGGGGAGGTTACAAGGTGATCAGGTTGTCCCCCGTGGGGCTCCCAGTCTTCATCCCCATTTTCCAGATGAGGGAACTGAGGCCCAGAGAAGTGAAGTGACTTGCCCAAAGTCACCCAGCTGACAAGTGGCGGAGCCGGGATTCGAACCCACGACCTCTGACTCCCAAGGCACGATTTGTGAAGCGCTTACTAGGTGCCAGGCGCTGTACTAAGCGCTGGGGTGGAGACAAGCAGATTGGGTTGGACACAGTCCCCGTCCCACGTGGGGCTCACAGGCTTCATCCCCATTTGACAGATGAGGGAACTGAGGCCCAGAGAATAATAATAATAATAATAATAGCATTTGTTAAGCACTTACTATGTGCAAAGCACTGTTCTAAGCACTGGGGGGGATACAAGGTGATCAGGTTGTCCCACGGGGGGGCTCACAGTCTTCATCCCCATTTTACAGATGAGGGAACTGAGGCCCAGAGAATAATAATAATAATAATGATGGCATTTGTTAAGCGCTTACTATGTGGCAAGCACTGTTCTAAGCGCTGGAGGGGGATACAAGGTGATCAGGTTGTCCCATGGGGGGCTCCCAGTCTTCATCCCCATTTTCCAGATGAGGGAACTGAGGCCCAGAGAAGTGAAGTGACTTGCCCAAAGTCACCCAGCTGACAAGTGGCGGAGCCGGGATTCGAACCCACGACCTGTGACTCCCAAGCCACAATTTGTAAAGCGCTTCCTAGGTGCCAGGCGCTGTACTAAGCGCTGCGGTGGAGACAAGCAGATTGGGTTGGACATAGTCCCCGTCCCACGTGGGGCTCACAGGCTTCATCCCCATTTTACAGATGAGGGAACTGAGGCCCAGAGAATAATAATAATAGTAATGATGGCATTTGTTAAGCGCTTACTCATCATCATCAATCGTATTTATTGAGCGCTTACTATGTGCAAAGCACTGTTCTAAGCACTGTGGGGGATACAAGGTGATCCGGTTGTCCCACGGGGGGCTCACAGTCTTCATCCCCATTTTACAGATGAGGGAACTGAGGCTCAGAGAATAATAATAATAGTAATGATGGCATTTGTTAAGCGCTTACTCTGTGCCAAGCACTGTTCTAAGCTTTGGGGGGATACAAGGTGATCAGGTTGTCCCACGGGGGGCTCACAGTCTTCATCCCCATTTTACAGATGAGGGAACTGAGGCCCAGAGCATAATAATAATGTTAATGATGGCATTTAAGCGCTTACTATGTGCAAAGCACTGTTCTAAGCGCTGGGGGGATACAAGGTGATCAGGTTGTCCCCCGTGGGGCTCCCAGTCTTCATCCCCATTTTCCAGATGAGGGAACTGAGGCCCAGAGAAGTGAAGTGACTTGCCCAAAGTCACCCAGCTGACAAGTGGCGGAGCCGGGATTCGAACCCACGACCTGTGACTCCCAAGCCACAATTTGTAAAGCGCTTCCTAGGTGCCAGGCGCTGTACTAAGCGCTGGGGTGGAGACAAGCAGATTGGGTTGGACACCGTCCCCGTCCCACGGGGGGGCTCACAGTCTTCATCCCCATTTTACAGATGAGGGAACTGAGGCCCAGAGAATAATAATAATAATAATAATGATGGCATTTGTTAAGCGCTTACTATGTGCCAAGCACTGGTCTAAGCGCTGGGGCGATACAAGGTGATCAGGTTGTCCCACGGGGGGCTCACAGTCTTCATCCCCATTTTACAGATGAGGGAACTGAGGCCCAGAGAATAATAATAATAATAATAATGATGGGATTTAAGTGCTTACTACGTGCCAAGCACTGTTCTAAGCACCGGGGGGGATACAAGGTGATCAGATTGTCCCACTGGGGGCTCACAGTCTTCATCCCCATTTTACAGATGAGGGAACTGAGGCCCAGAGAAGAAGAAGAATAATAATGATGGCATTTGTTAAGCGCTTACTATGTGGCAAGCACTGTTCTAAGCGCTGGAGGGGGATACAAGGTGATCAGGTTGTCCCATGGGGGGCTCCCAGTCTTCATCCCCATTTTCCAGATGAGGTCACTGAGGCCCAGAGAAGTGAAGTGATTTACCCAAAGTCACCCAGCTGACAAGTGGCCGAGCCGGGATTCGAACCCGTGACCTCTGACTCCAAAGCCCGGGCTCTTTCAAGTGAAGTGACTTGCCCAAGGTCACACAGCAGACAAGTAATAATAATAGTGACAGCATTTGTTAAGCGCTTACTATGTGCTAAGCGCTGGGGGGGGATACAAGGTGATCAGGTTGTCCCACGTGGGGCTCACAGTCTTCATCCCCATTTTACAGATGAGGGAACTGAGGCACAGAGAAGTGAAGTGACTTACCTAAAGTCACAGAGCAGACAGGTGGCGGAGCCGGGATTCGAACCCACGACCTCCGACTCCCAAGCCACAAAGCCACGATTTGTGAAGCGCTTACTAGGTGCCAGGCCCTGTACTAAGCGCTGGGGTGGAGACAAGCAGATTGGGTTGGACACCTTCCCCGTCCCACGCGGGGCTCACAGGCTCAATCCCCATTTTACAGATGAGGGAACTGAGGCCCAGAGAAGGGAAGTGACTTGTCCAAGGTCACACAGCGGCCTAGTAATAATAATAGTGACGGCATTTGTTAGGCGTTTAGTATGTGCCAAGCGCTGTTCTAAGCGCTGGGGAGGTTACGAGGTGATCAGGTTGTCTCGTGGGGGGCTCACGGTCTTCATCCCCATTTTACAGATGAGGGAACTGAGGCCCAGAGAAGGGAAGTGACTTGTCCAAGGTCGCACGGCAGCCAAGTAATAATAATAGTGACGGCATTTGTTAAGTACTTACTATGTGCCAAGCGCTGTTCTAAGCGCTGGGGGTGGGGGGGGATACAGGGTGATCAGGTGGTCCCACAGGGGGCTCACAGTCTTCATCCCCATTTTACAGATGAGGGAACTGAGGCCCAGCGCATAATAACAATGGTGGCATTTGTTAAGCGCCCATCTGAATAATGATAATAATAATAATAGCATTTATTAAGCGCCCATTCGAATAATAATAATGGCATTTATTAAGCGCCTGTCCGAATAATAATAATAATGGCATTTATTAAGCGCCCATCCGAATAATAATCATAATAATAATGGCATTTATTAAGTGCCCGTCCGAATAATAATAATAATAATGGCATTTAGTAAGCACTTACTATGTGCCAAGCACTGTTCTAAGCACTGAGGAGGTTACAAGGCGTCTCCCTCCCCCCCATCCCCCCCCCCCCCCCGGGCACGGTTTTAATTTAGCAAATGCATTTCATAAAAACACCCAGTTTGGGTGGTTTTAGTAACAGGAAATGAACTTGCAAATTGCAGTTGAAAAGCTGTCCGTCCGTCCCGCCCTCCGCACCGTTTTCCGAAAACCCGGAAAGGCTAAGAATTATGAGCTTGTTGTGTGCAGCCCTTAATAATAATAATAATAATAATAATAATAATAATAATAATAATGACGATGGTATTTGTTAAGCGCTTACTATGTGCAAAGCACTGTTCTAAGAGCTGAGGAGGATTGGAACACCCCTGTCAATCAATCAATCAATCATATTTATTGAGCACTTACTGTGTGCAGAGCACTGTACTAAGCGCTTGGAAAGTCCAAGTTTGCAACATCTAGAGACGGTCCCTACCCAACAGCGGGCTCACAGTCTAGAAGGGGGAGACAGACAACAAAACAAAACAGATTAACAAAATAAAATAAATAGAATAGATATGTACAAGTAAAATAAATCAATAAATAGAGCAATAAATATGTACAATCATATATACATATATCATCATCATCAGTCGTATTTATTGAGCACTTACTGTGTGCAGAGCACTGGACTAAGCGCTTGGGAAGTCCAAGTTGGCAACATAGACAGTCCCTACCCAACAGTGGGCTCACAGTCTAGAAGGGGGAGACAGAGAACAAAACAATACAAATTAACAAAATAAAATAAATAGAATAGATATGTACAAGTAAAATAAATCAATAAATAGAGCAATAAAGATGTACAATCATATATACATATATCATCATCATCAATCGTTTTTATTGAGCACTTACTGTGTGCAGAGCACTGGACTAAGCGCTTGGGAAGGCCAAGTTGGCAACATATAGAGACGGTCCCTACCCAACAGCGGGCTCACAGTCTAAAAGGGGGGAGACGGAGAACAAAACCAAACATACTAACAAAATAAAATAAATAGAATAGATATGTACGAGTAAAATAAATAGAGTAATAAATATGTACAAACATATATACATATATACAGGTGCTGTGGGGAAGGGAAGGAGGTAAGATGGGGGGGATGGAGAGGGGGACGAGGGGGAGAGGAAGGAAGGGGCTCAGTCTGGGAAGGCCTCCTGGAGGAGGTGAGCTCTCAGTAGGGCCTTGGCCCACCCCCTCCATATTCATTTGTTCACTCAGCCGTATTTAAAAATCGTATTTATGGAGCGCCGACTGTGTGCTGAGCACTGTACTGAGCGCCTGGGAAGTACAAGTCGGCAACATATAGAGACGGTCCCTACCCGACGGCGGAGCGGGGATTTGAACCCGTGTCCTCCGCCTCCAAAGCCCGGGCGCTTTCCACTGAGCCACGCTGATGTGAGCCCCCCGTGGGACAACGTGATCACCTTGTATCTATTTATTGATTTATTTTACTTGTACATATTTATTCTACTTATTTTATTCTGTTAATATGTTCTGTTTTGTTGCCCGTCTCCCCCTTCTAGCCTGTGAGCCCGCTGTTGGGTAGGGACCATCTCTAGATGTTGCCAACTTGGACTTCCCGAGCGCTTAGTACAGTGCTCTGCACACAGTAAGCGCTCAATAAATACGATTGAATGAATGAATGACTTCATCAGAGCAACTGCTCGGTCAGCAGCGTGGCTCGGCGGAAAGAGCCCGGGCTTTGGAGTCAGAGGTCCTGGGTTCAAATCCCGGCTCTGCCACTTGTCAGCTGGGTGGATTTGGGAAAGTCTCTTCACTTCTCTGAGCCTCAGTTACCTCATCTTTAAAATGGGGCTTAAGACTGTGAGCCCCCCGTGGGACAAGCTGATCACCTTGTAACCTCCCCAGCGCTTAGAACAGTGCTTTGCACATAGTAAGCGCTTAATAAATGCCATTATTGTTATTATTATTGGTGACCTGTTGTGACTGACTGACTCCTTCCTCTCCCCCTCCACCTCCTCCCCTTCCCCCCCCCCGCCTTACCTCCTTCCCTTCCCCACAGCACCTGTATATATGGATATATGTTTGTGCGGATTTATTACTCTATTTATTTATTTTATTTGGACATATCTATTCTATTTATTTTATTTTGTTAATATGTTTTATTTTGTTGTCTGTCTCCCCCTTCTAGACTTGTGAGCCCGCTGTTGGGTAGGGACCGTCTCTGTATGTTGCCAACTTGGACTTCCCAAGCGCTTAGTCCAGTGCTCTGCACACAGTGAGCGCTCAATAAATGCGATTGAATGAATGAATGAATGAATAGGGACCATCTCTATATGTTGCCAACTTGGACTTCCCAAGCGCTTAGTACAGTGCTCTGCACACAGCACTCAATAAATGCGATTGAATGAATGAATGAATAGGGACCGTCTCTATATGTTGCCCACTTGGACTTCCCAAGCACTTAGTACAGTGCTCTGCACACAGTAAGCGCTCAATAAATACGACTGAATGAATGAATGAATCACAGCCTTAATCCCCATTTTACAGATGAGGGAACCGAGGCCCAGAGAAGTGAAGTGACTTCCCCATAGTCTTCTAGACTGTGAGCCCATAGGGACCGTCTCTAGATGTTGCCAACTTGGACTTCCCAAGCGCTTAGTACAGTGCTGTGCACACAGTAAGCGCTCAATAAATACGATTGAATGAATGAATGAATCACAGTCTTAATCCCCATTTTACAGATGAGGGAACTGAGGCCCAGAGAAGTGAAGTGACTTCCCCAAAGTCTTCTAGACCGTGAGCCCGTAGGGACCATCTCTAGATGTTGCCAACTTGGACTTCCCAAGCGCTTAGTACAGTGCTCTGCACACAGTAAGCGCTCAATAAATACGATTGAATGAATGAATTAATTCAACTTGTCCTTCCCAAGCGCTTAGTACAGTGCTCTGCACACAGTAAGCGCTCAATAAATACGTTTGAATGAATGAATGAATGAATGAACAAATACCATAAGTAAGTGCTCAATAAATACAATTGATTGAATAAATACAATTGACTGTTGATTAGGAGATCAGGAGAGGACAGTGTCGGTGGAGCCCAGGTTGGATAACGTTTATCCATCCATCAGTGGATTTTATTGTGGATTTATTTTTTTAGAGAAGCACCGTGGCTCAGTGGAAAGGGCCCGGGCTTTGGAGTCAGAGGTCACGGGTTCAAATCCTGGCTCTGCCAACTGTCGGCTGTGTGACTTTGGGCAAGTCACTTCACTTCTCTGGGCCTCAGTTATCTCATCCGGAAAATGGGGATGAAGACTGTGAGCCCCCCGTGAGACAACCTGATCACCTTGTAACCTCCCCAGTGCTGAGAACAGTGCTTTGCACATAGTAAGCGCTTAATAAATGCCATTATTATTATTATTATTACTGTGTGCAGAGCACTGTACTAAGTGCTTGGGATGCTTGGAGTAGTAGCGAGATTCAACGGAAAGAGCCTGGGCTTTGAGTCAGAGGTCATGGGTTCAAATCCCGGCTCTGCCAACTGTCGGCTGTGTGACTTTGGGCAAGTCACTTCACTTCTCTGGGCCTCAGTTATCCGGAAAATGGGGATGAAGACTGTGAGCCCCCCGTGAGACAACCTGATCACCTTGTAACCTCCCCAGTGCTGAGAACAGTGCTTTGCACATAGTAAGCGCTTAATAAATGCCATTATTATTATTATTACTATGTGCAGAGCACTGTACTAAGCGCTTGGGATGCTTGGAGTAGTAGCGAGATTCAACGGAAAGAGCCCGGGCTTTGAGTCAGAGGTCATGGGTTCAAATCCCGGCTCTGCCAACTGTTGGCTGTGTGACTTTGGGCAAGTCACTTCACTTCTCTGGGCCTCAGTTATCTCATCCGGAAAATGGGGATGAAGACTGTGAGCCCCCCGTGAGACAACCTGATCACCTTGTAACCTCCCCAGTGCTGAGAACAGTGCTTTGCACATAGTAAGCGCTTAATAAATGCCATTATTATTATTATTACTATGTGCAGAGCACTGTACTAAGCGCTTGGGATGCTTGGAGTAGTAGCGAGATTCAACGGAAAGAGCCCGGGCTTTGAGTCAGAGGTCATGGGTTCAAATCCCGGCTCTGCCAACTGTCGGCTGTGTGACTTTGGGCAAGTCACTTCACTTCTCTGGGCCTCAGTTACCTCATCTGTAAAACGGGGATTGAGACTGTGAGCCCCCTGTGGGACAACCTGATCACCTTATAACCTCCCAGTGCTTAGAACAGTGCTTTGCACAGAGTAAGCGCTTAATAAATGCCATCATTATTATTACAAGTTTGTAACCTCCCCGGCACTTAGAACAGTGCTCTGCACATAGTAAGCGCTTAATGAATGCCATCATTATTATTATTGTGCGCAGAGCCCTGCACTAAGGACTTGGGAGAGTGTAATTCAACAGGGTGGGTATCAATCAATCAATCAATCATATTTATTGAGCGCTTACTGTGTGCAGAGCACTGTACTAAGCACTTGGGAAGTCCAAGTTGGCAACATATAGAGACGGTCCCTACCCAACGGTGGGCTCACAGTCTAAAAGGGGGAGACAGAGAACAGAACCAAACAGATTAAGAAAATAAAATAAATAGAATCAATCAATCAATTGTATTTATTGAGCGCTTACTGTGTGCAGAGCACTGGACTAAGCGCTTGGGAAGTCCAAGTTGGCAACATCTAGAGACGGTCCCTACCCACCAACGCACTCACAGTCTAGAAGGCGGAGACAGACAACAAAACAAAGCATATTAACAGAATAAAATAAATAGAATCAATCAATCAATTGTATGTATTGAGCGCTTACTGTGTGCAGAGCACTGTACTAAGCGCTTGGGAAGTACAAGTCAGCAACATCTAGAGACGGTCCCTACCCACCAGCGGGCTCCCGGTCTAGAAGGGGGAGACAGACAACAAAACCAAGCAGCGTGGCTCAGTGGAAAAGAGGCCGGGCTTTGGAGTCAGAGGTCATGGGTTCAAATCCCGGTTCTGCCAATTGTCCGCTGGGTGACTTTGGGCAGGTCACCTCACTTCTCTGGGCCTCAGTTCCCTCATCTGTAAAATGGGGATTAAGACTGTGAGTCCCCTGAGGGACAACCTGGTCACCTTGTAACCTCCCCTGCGCTTAGAACAGTGCTTTGCACATAGTAAGTGCTTAATAAATGCCATCATTATTATTATTATTATATTAACAAAATAAAATCAATAGAATAGATATGTACAAGTAACAGAAATAGAGTAATAAATATGTGCATACATATGTACAGGGAAGTAAAAGAAATCAATCAATAGAGTAATAATAGAGCCTAGTGGAGGAGCAGCTTGGCTCGGTGGAAAGAGCCCGGGCTTTGGAGTCAGAGGTCATGGGTTCGAATCCCTGCTCTGCCACCTGTCTGCTGTGTGACCTTGGGCAAGTCACTTCACTTCTCTGAGCCTCAGTTCCCTCATCTGGAAAATGGGGATTAAGACCGTGAGCCCCACGTGGGACAACCTGATCACCTTGTATCCCCCCAGCGCTTAGAACAGTGCTTTGCACATAGCAAGCACTTAATAAATGCCATCATTATTATTATTATTATTATTATTAATAAATAAGTACAAACATATATACAGGGGCAACATATAGACAGGTACTCCGCCCCCAGGGAGTTTACAGTCTGGGACGCTCCTCTCCCCCTCGTCCCCCTCTCCATCCCCCCCCATCTTACCTCTTTCCCTTCCCCACAGCACCTGTATATATGTAGAGATGTTTGTACAGATTTATTACTCTATTTATTTTACTTGTACATATCTATTCTATTTATTTTATTTTGTTAGTATGTTTGGTTTTTTTTCCCCGTCTCCCCCTTTTAGACTGTGAGCCCGCTGTTGGGTAGGGACCGTCTCTAGATGTTGCCAATTTGTACTTCCCAAGCGCTTAGTCCAGTGCTGTGCACATAGTAAGCGCTCAATAAATACGATTGATTGATTGATTCACAGATTTGCGTGCATTTGGTCTGTTTTTCCAGCAATGAGCTGCACGATTGAGAAGGCCCTTGCGGACGCCAAAGCCCTCGTGCAGCGGTTAGGAGACCACGACAACGCGGCCGAATCTCTGATCGAGCAGACCACCGCCCTCAGCAAGAAAGTGGAGGCGATGAAGCAGGTCCGTTTTCTCCGTGGGGTTGCCGGGCCTTAATTCAAGAAAAACCCCCCAAAAAAGTGCTGCCCCTTTCCCACCGCGCACACCCTTCAGTCCCTGACTTTCACTCCTTCATCCATTCGTATTTATTGAGCGCTGACTGTGTGCGGAGCACTGGACTAAGCGCTTGGGAAGTCCAAGTTGGCAACATCTAGAGACGGTCCCTGTTCATTCATTCATTAAATCATATTTATTGAGCGCTGACTGCGTGCAGAGCACTGGACTAAGCGCTTGGGAAGGACAAGTTGGCAACATATAGAGGCGGTCCCTATTCATTCGTTCATTCAGTTGTATTTATTGAGCGCTGACTGTGTGCAGAGCACTGGACTAAGCGCTTGGGAAGGACAAGTTGGCAACATCTAGAGACGGTCCCTATTCATTCATTCATTAAATCATATTTATTGAGCGCTGACTGTGTGCAGAGCACTGGACTAAGCGCTTGGGAAGTCCAAGTTGGCAACATCTAGAGACGGTCCCTGTTCATTCATTCATTAAATCATATTTATTGAGCGCTGACTGTGTGCAGAGCACTGGACTAAGCGCTTGGGAAGGACAAGTTGGCAACATATAGAGGCAGTCCGTATTCATTCGTTCATTCAATCAGTCGTATTTATTGAGCGCTTACTGTGTGCAGAGCACTGGACTAAGCGCTTGGGAAGGACAAGTTGGCAACATATAGAGACGGTCCCCATTCATTCATTCATTCATTCGTATTTATTGAGCGCTGACTGCGTGCAGAGCACTGGACTAAGCGCTTGGGAAGTCCAAGTTGGCAACATCTAGAGACGGTCCCTATTCATTCATTCATTAAATCATATTTATTGAGCGCTGACTGTGTGCAGAGCACTGGACTAAGCGCTTGGGAAGGACAAGTCGGCAACATCTAGAGACGGTCCCTCCCCGACAGCGGGCTCACAGTCTAGAAGGGGGAGACAGAAAACAAAACATATTAACCAAATAAAATAAATAGAATAGTAAACATGTACAAGTAAAATAGAGTAATAAATCTGTACATTCATTCATTCATTCAATTGTATTTATTGAGCGCTGACTGTGTGCAGAGCCCTGGACTAAGCGCTTGGGAAGGACAAGTTGGCAACATCTAGAGACGGTCCCTCCCCAACAGCGGGCTCACAGGCTAGAAGGGGGAGACAGACAACAAAACAAAACATATTAACCAAATAAAATAAATAGAATAGTAAATATGTACAAGTAAAATATATAGAGTCATAAATCTGTACATACATTCATTCATTCATTCAATCAATCGTATTTATTGAGCGCTTACTGTGTGCAGAGCACTGTACTAAGCGCTTGGGAAGTCCAAGTTGGCGACATCTAGAGACGGTCCCTATTCATTCATTCATTCAATCGTATTTATTGAGCGCTGACTGTGTGCAGAGCACTGGACTAAGCGCTCAATAAATACGATTGAATGAACGAAGGAGAACATCGGTGACCTTCGAGGGCCGTTTCTGTGGAGTGAAGGGGACAGAAACCAGATTGGAGGGGGTCGGGGAGAGGATTGGAGGAGAGGAAGAAGAGGGGCTGGAAGCCAAATTATTGGGGGTCGAGGAGAGGATTGGAGAAGAGCAAGTAGAGGTGATGAGTGTAAACAGCCTGCTCAAAGAGTGCATTCATTCATTGTCATATTTATTGAGCGCTTACTGTGTGCAGAGCACTGTACTGAGCGCTTGGGAAGTACAAGGAGAATGATAACGTAGATAGCTAAGGATCGAATAATTGGCTTTCTCTGAAACTTGGGAGTGACTTAATGACTGAAGAGACGCAGTAATTAGTAATAATAATGGTGGCATTTATTAAGTGCTTACTGTGTGCAAAGCATTCATTCATTCAATCGTATTTATCAATCAATCAATCATATTTATTGAGATATGTGTACATATCTGTTCTATTTATTTTATTTTGTTAGTATGTTTGGTTTTGTTCTCTGTCTCCCCCTTTTAGACTGTGAGCCCACTGTTGGGTAGGGACTGTCTCTGTATGTTGCCAACTTGTACTTCCCAAGCGCTTAGTACAGTGCTCTGCACATAGTAAGCACTCAGTAAATACGATTGATTGATTGATTGATTGAGCGCTTACTGTGTGCAGAGCACTGTACTGAGCGCTTGGGAAGTCCAAGGAGAACGATAAAGTAGATAGCTAAGGATCGAATAATTGGCTTTCTCTGGAACTTGGGAGTGACTGAATGACTGAAGAGATGCCGTAATTATTAATAATAATAATAATGGTGGCATTTATTAAGCGCTTACTATGTGCAAAGCATTCATTCATTCAATCGTATTTATTGATCAATCAGTCATATTTATTGAGCGCTTACTGTGTGCAGAGCACTGTACTAAGCGCTTGGGAAATGCAAGGAGAACTATAACGTAGATAGCTAAGGATCGAATAATTGGCTTTCTCTGGAACTTGGGAGTGACTTAATGACCGAAGAGACGCAGTAATTATTAATAGTAATAATAATGATAATGGTGGCATTTATTAAGCACTTACTATGTGCAAAGCATTCATTCATTCAGTCGTATTTATTGATCAATCATCAATCAGTTGTATTTATTGAGTGCTTACTGTGTGCAGAGCACTGTACTAAGCGCTTGGGAAGTACAAGAGCACTTGGGAAGTACAAGTAGAACTATAACGTAGATAGCTAAGGATTGAATAATTGGCTTTCTCTGGAACTAGGGAGTGACTTAATGACTGAAGAGACGCAGTAATTATTAATAATAATAATAATAGTGGTGTCATTTATTAAGCACTTACTATGTGCAAAGCATTCATTAAATCGTATTTATTGAGCCCTTACTGTGTGCAGAGCACTGTACTGAGCGCTTGGGAAGTACAAGGAGAACGATAACGTAGATAGCTAAGGATCGAATAATTGGCTTTCTCTGGAACTTGGGAGTGACTTAATGACTGAAGAGACGCAGTAATTATTAATAATAATAATAATGGTGGCATTTATTAAGCACTTACTATGTGCAAAGCATTCATTCATTCAGTTGTATTTATTGAGCACTTACTGTGTGCAGAGCATTGGACTAAGTGCTTGGGAAGTCCAAGGAGAACTATAGCGTAGACAGCTAAGGATCGAATAATTGGCTTTCTCTGGAACTTGGGAGTGACTTAATGACCGAAGAGATGCAGTAATTATTAATAATAATAATAATAATAATAATGGTGGCATTTATTAAGCGCTTACTATGTGCAAAGCATTCATTCATTCAATCATATTTATCGATCAATCAATCGCATTTATTGAGCGCTTACTGTGTGCAGAGCACTGTACTAAGCACTTGGGAAGTACAAGAGCGCTTGGGAAGTACAAGGAGAACTATAACGTAGATAGCTAAGGATCGAATGATTGGCTTTCTCTGGAACTTGGGAGTGACTTAATGACTGAAGAGACGCAGTAATTATTAATAATAATAATAATAATAATAATGGTGGCATTTATTAAGCGCTTACTATGTGCAAAGCATCCATTCATTCAATCGTATTTATTGAGCACTTACTGTGTGCAGAGCACTGTACTAAGTGCTTGGGAAGTACAAGGAGAACTAAAACGTAGATAGCTAAGTATCGAATAATTGGCTTTCTCTGGAACTTGGGAGTGACGTAATGACTGAAAAGACACAGTAATTAATAATAATAATAATAATGGTGGCATTTATTAAGCGCTTACTATGTGCAAAGCATTCATTCATTCAGTCGTATTTATTGAGCACTTACTGTGTGCAGAGCACTGGATTAAGCACTTGGGAAGTACAAGGAGAACGATAACATAGACAGCTAAGGATCGAATAACTGGCTTTCTCTGGAACTTGGGAGTGACTTGACTGAAGAGACACAGTAATGATTAATAATAATGATAATAATAATGGTGGCGTTTATTAAGCGCTTACTATGTGCAAAGCATTCATTCATTCTGTCATATTTATTGAGCACTTACTGTGTGCAGAGCACTGTACTAAGCACTTGGGAAGTACAAGGAGAACTATATCGTAGACAGCTAAGGATCGAATAATTGGCTTTCTCTGGAACTTGGGAGTGACTTAATGACTGAAGAGACGCAGTAATTATTAATAATAATAATAATGATAATGACATTTATTAAGCGCTTACTATGTGCAAAGCATTCATTCATTCAATCGTATTTATTGATCAATCGTATTTATTGAGCACTTGCTGTGTGCAGAGCACTGGACTGAGCGCTTGGGAAGTACAAGGAGAACTATAACGTAGACAGCTAAGGATCGAATAATTGGCTTTCTCTGGAACTTGGGAGTGACTTAATGACTGAAGAGACGCAGTAATTATTAATAATAATAATAATGATAATGACATTTATTAAGCGCTTACTATGTGCAAAGCATTCATTCATTCAATCGTATTTATTGATCAATCGTATTTATTGAGCACTTACTGTGTGCAGAGCACTGGACTGAGCGCTTGGGAAGTACAAGGAGAACTATAACGTAGACAGCTAAGGATCGAATAATTGGCTTTCTCTGGAACTTGGGAGTGACTTAATGACCGAAGAGATGCAGTAATTATTAATAATAATAATAATGATAATGGTGACATTTATTAAGCGTTTACTATGTGCAAAGCATTCATTCATTCAGTCGTATTTATTGATCAATCAATCGTATTTATTGAGCACTTACTGTGTGCAGAGCACTGTACTGAGCGCTTGGGAAGTACAAGGAGAACGATAACGTAGACGGCTAAGGATCGAATAATTGGCTTTCTCTGGAACTTGGGAGTGACTTAATGACCGAAGAGATGCAGTAATTATTAATAATAATAATAATGATAATGGTGACATTTATTAAGCGTTTACTATGTGCAAAGCATTCATTCATTCAGTCGTATTTATTGATCAATCAATCGTATTTATTGAGCACTTACTGTGTGCAGAGCACTGTACTGAGCGCTTGGGAAGTACAAGGAGAACGATAACGTAGACGGCTAAGGATCGAATAATTGGCTTTCTCTGGAACTTGGGAGTGACTTAATGACCGAAGAGACGCAGTAATTATTAATAATAATAATAATAATAGTAATAATGGTGACATTTATTAAGCTCTTACTATGTGCAAAGCATTCATTCATTCAGTCGTATTTATTGATCAATCATCAATTAATCAATCGTATTTATTGAGCGCTTACTGTGTGCAGAGCACTGTACTAAGCGCTGGGGAAGTCCAAGTTGGCAACCTATAGAGACGGTCCCTACCCAACAGCGGGCTCACGGTCTAGAAGGGGGAGACAGAGGACAAAACCAAACATACTAACAAAATAAAATAAATAGAATAGATAGGTACAAGTAAAATAAATCAATAAATAGAGTAATAAATCCATACAAACATATATACATCTATCCAGGTGCTGTGGGGAAGGGAAGGAGGTAAGGCGGGGAGGATGGAGAAGGGGAGGAGGGGAAGAGTGCGCAGAGCACTGTACTAAGCGCTTGGGAAGTACAACTTGATCACCTTGTATCCCCCCCCCCCCCCCCCATTTTACAGATGAGGGAACTGAGGCCCAGAGAAGTGAAGGGACATACCCAAGGTCACACAGCAGTCAAGCGGGGAAGCAGCGTGGCTCAGGGAAAGAGCGAGGGCTTGGGAGGCAGAGGTCAGGGGTTCGAATTCCGGCCCCGCCACCTGTCAGCTGGGTGACCTGGGGCTAGCCACTTCACTTCTCTGGGCCTCAGTGACCTCATCTGGAAAATGGGGATGAAGACTGGGAGCCCCAAGTGGGACAACCTGATCACCTTGTAGCCCCCCAACAGCGCTTAGAACAGTGCTTTGCACATAGTAAGCGCTTAACAAATACCACCATTATCATTATTAAATGGTGGACCCAGGATTAGAACCCAGCTCCTTCTGACTCTTAGACCCAGGCTCTTTCCAATAATAATAATAGTAATAATAATAATAATAATGTTGGTATGTGTTAAGCGCTTATTATGTGCGGAGCACTGTTCTAAGCGCTGGGGTAGATACAAGGTAATCAGGTTGTCCCACGGGGGGCTCCCAGTCTTAACCCCCGTTTTCCAGATGAGGTAACTGAGGCACAGAGAATAATAATAATAATAATAATGTTGGTATTAAGCGCTTACTATGTGTCAAGCACTGTTCTAAGCGCTGGGGTAGATACAAGGTGATCCGGTTGTCCCACGTGGGGCTCCCAGTCTTAACCCCCGTTTTCCAGATGAGGTAACTGAGGCACAGAGAATAATAATAATAATAATGTTGGTATTTGTTAAGCGCTTACTATGTGTCAAGCACTGTTCTAAGCGCTGGGGTAGATACAAGGTGATCAGGTTGCCCCACGGGGGGCTCCCAGTCTTAACCCCCGTTTTCCAGATGAGGCAACTGAGGCACAGAGAATAATAATAATAATAATGTTGGCATTTGTTAAGCGCTTACTATGTGTCAATCAATCAATCAATCGTATTTATTGAGCGCTTACTGTGTGCAGAGCACTGGACTAAGCGCTTGGGAAGGCCAAGTTGGCAACATATAGAGACGGTCCCTACCCAACAGTGGGCTCACAGTCTAAATCAGGTTGTCCCACGGGGGGCTCACAATCTTAACCCCCATTATCCAGATGAGGGAACTGAGGCCCGGAGAAGTGAAGGGACTGGCCCCAAGTCACCCAGCCGGGATTCGAACCCACGCCCCCCACCTCCCAAGCCCGGGCTCTTTCCGCCGAGCCACGCCGCTCCCGGAGCCAACGGCCCTTTAGAAAATAAGGCCAAACGAAGGGTTTTGATCACTTTTTCTCGTCTTAAGTACGGAGCTTATGAGCGCCGCGGGCGCGGGGTCAGCGGATTTTGTGTTTTTTCTTTCGACCGCTGGCCGTTAGTACCAGGACGAAATTCAGGAACTCAACGAAGTGGCGCGACACAGGCCGCGGTCCACGTTAGTCATGGGCATCCAGCAGGAGAACCGGCAGATCCGACAGCTGCAGCAAGAGAATAAAGGTGAGATTTCCCTCTCTTTAATGATAATAATAATAATTGGCATTTGTTAAGCGCTTACTAGGTGCAAAGCACTGTTCTAAGCGCTGGGGGGGATACAGGGTGATCAGGTTGTCCCACGGGGGGCTCACAGTCTTCATCCCCATTTTCCAGATGGGGGAACTGAGGCCCAGAGCAGTGAAGTGACTTGCCCAAAGTCACACAGCAGACATGTGGTGGAGTCGGAATTCGAACCCATGACCTCTGACTCCAAAGCCCGGGCTCTTTCCACTGAGCCACGCTGCTTCTCTGCTCTCTTTAGCAAAGTCAAACCATTTCTTGGTGTCACCCTCCTCCCCATCCCCTTACCTCCTTCCCCTCCTCACAGCACCTGTATATATCTATATATGTTTGTGTGTATTTATTACTCTGTTTATTTTATTGGCACATATTTATTCTATTTATTTTATTTTGTGAATATGTTTGGTTTTGTTGTCCGTCTCCCCCTTCTAGACTGTGAGCCCGCTGGTGGGCAGGGACCGTCTCTATATGTTGCCAACTTGGACTTCCCAAGCGCTTAGTCCAGTGCTCTGCACACAGTAAGCGCTCAATAAATACGATTGAATGAATGAATGGACTGTGGGCCCGTTGTTGGGTAGGGACCGCCTCTATATGTTGCCATCTTGGACTTCCCAAGCGCTTAGTACAGTGCTCTGCACGCAGTAAGCGCTCAATAAATCCGGTTGAATGAATGAATGGACTGTGGGCCCGTTGTTGGGTAGGGACCGTCTCCATATGTTGCCACCTTGTACTTCCCAAGCGCTTAGTACAGTGCTCCACACACAGTAAGCACTCAAGTTAGGTAATATAAATTATACTTAATAATGTAATAATAATAATATAAATTATTACTTAACTTCTCTGTGCCTCAGTTACCTCATTTGCAAAATGGGGGTGAAGACTGTGAGCTCCATGTGGGACAACCTAATTGTATCTACCCCGAAGCTTGGCACATAGTAAGCGCTTAACAAATACCAGCATTATTATTATTATTATTAATGATTAACAACAGTGTGCGGGAGACTGCTGTTGGGTAGGGACTGTCTCCATGTTGCAACCTTGTAATTCCCAAGCGCTTAGTACAGTGCTCTGCACACAGTAAGCACTCAATAAATACGATTGAATGAACGAATGAATGAATTTCTTCAATGAGCAGAACTTTGTCGTTTTGTTTTGTTTTTCTTTTTTTTAAAATGGTATTTGTTAAGCGCTTACTGAGTGCCTGGCACTCTCCGAAGCCCTGGGGTATTCATTCGTTCATTGTCGTATTTATTGAGCGCTTATTGTATGCAGAGCACTGGACTAAGCGCTTGGGAGAGTGCAATAATAATAATGATGGTGTTTGTTAAGCGCTTACTATGTGCAAAACACTGTTCTCAGCGCTGGGGGGGATACAAGGTGATCAGGTTGTCCCTCGTGGGGCTCACAGTCTTCATCCCCATTTTCCAGATGAGGGAACTGAGGCCCAGAGAAGTGAAGTGACTTGTCCAAAATCACCCAGCTGAGAATTGGTGGAGCCGGGATTTGAACCCACAACCTCTGGGTCTTTCCACTGAGCCACGCTGCTTCTCCGGCTATTTTCCTTTGTAACCTCTTGGACATTTTGCGGTGTTTTCCCTTCTATTGAAGCGGGATGGCGGAGTGGATAGAGCCCGGGCCTGAAAGTCGGAAGGTGGTGGGTTCTAATCCCGGCTCCGCCATATAATAATAAGAATAATGATGGCATTTGTTAAGCGCTTACTATGTGCAAAGCACTGTTCTAAGCGCTGGGGGGGATACAATGGGATCAAGTTGTCCCACGTGGGGCTCACAGTCTTCATCCCCATTTTACAGAGGAGGGAACTGAGGCTCAGAGAAGTGAAGTGACTTGCCCAAGGTCACACAGCAGACATGCGGCAGAGCCAGGATTCGAACCCATGACCTCTGACTCCAAAGCCCAGGCTCTTTCCACTGAGCCACGCTGCTTCTCCGGCTATTTTCCTTTGTAACCTCTTGGACGTTTTGCGGTGTTTTCCCCTCTATTGAAGCGGGATGGAGGAGTGGATAGAGCCCGGGCCTGAAAGTCGGAAGGTGGTGGGTTCTAATCCCGGCTCCGCCATATAATAATAATAATGATGATGGCATTTGTTAAGCGCTTACTATGTGCAAAGCACTGTTCTAAGCGCTGGGGGGATACAATGGGATCAAGTTATCCCACGTGGGGCTCACAGTCTTAATCCTCATTTTACAGATGAGGGAACTGAGGCTCAGAGAAGTGAAGTGACTTGCCCAAGGTCACACAGCAGACACGTGGCAGAGCCGGGATTCGAACCCATGACCTCTGACTCCAAAGCCCAGGCTCTTTCCACTGAGCCACGCTGCTTCTCCGGCTATTTTCCTTTGTAACCTCTTGGACATTTTGCGGTGTTTTCCCCTCTATTGAAGCGGGATGGAGGAGTGGATAGAGCCCGGGCCTGAAAGTCGGAAGGTGGTGGGTTCTAATCCCGGCTCCGCCACGTGTCTCCTGTGTGACCTTGGGCAAGTCACTTCAATCAATCAGTCAGTCGTATTTATTGAGCGCTTACTGTGTGCAGAGCACTGTACTAAGCGCTTGGGAAGTCCAAGATGGCAACATATAGAGACAGTTCCTACCCAACAGTGGGCTTACAGTCTAGAAGGGGGAGACAGAGAACAAAACCAAACATACTAACAAAATAAAATAGAATAGATATGTACAAGTAAAATAAATAAATGGAGTAATATGTGCAAACATATATATATATATACAGGTATATGTATATATATATATATATATATATATATATGCATAAATACATATATATAAAAGAAAAAAAATCTCCCCTGCTCCTCTGAAGTCCCTTTCTCTTCCAGCCCCTTCAACTTCATTCATTCAGTCGTATTTATTGAGCGCTTACTGTGTGCAGAGCACTGTACTAAGCGCTTGGGAAGTACAAATATGCATGAAGTTCGTGCCGTGGGCCAAGCACTGGGAAGATGCAAGATTCATTCATTCATTCATTTAATCGTATTTATTGAGCACTTACTGTGTGCAGAGCACTGTACTAAGCGCTTGGGAAGTACAAATATGCGTGAAGTTCGTGCCGTGGGCCAAGCACTGGGAAGAGGCAAGATTCATTCATTCATTCATTTAATCGTATTTATTGAGCACTTACTGTGTGCAGAGCACTGTACTAAGCGCTTGGGAAGTACAAGCATTCGTGAGGTTCGTGCTGTGGGCTAAGCACTGGGAAGATGCAAGATTCATTCATTTAATCATATTTATTGAGCGCTTACTGTGTGCAGAGCACTGTACTAAGCGATTGGGAAGTACAAGTATTCGTGAAGTTCATGCCGTGGGCTAAGCCCTTGGGAAGATAATAATAATAATAATAGCATTTCTTAAACTTTTGGACTTCCCAAGCGCTTAGTCCAGTGCTCTGCACACTGTAAGCGCTCAATAAATGCGATCGAATGAATGAATGAATGAATATGTTGCCAACTTGGACTTCCCAAGCGCTTAGTCCAGTGCTCTGCACACTGTAAGCGCTCAATAAAGACGATCGAATGAATGAATGAATGAATGGATGAATATGTTGCCAACGTGGACTTCCCAACCGCTTAGTCCAGTGCTCTGCACACTGTAAGCGCTCAATAAATACGATCGAATGAATGAATGGATGAATATGTTGCCAGCTTGGACTTCCCAAGCTCTTAGTCCAGTGCTCTGCACACTGTAAGCGCTCAATAAATGCGATCGAATGAATGAATGAATGAATATGTTGCCAACTTGGACTTCCCAAGCGCGTAGTCCAGTGCTCTGCACACTGTAAGCGCTCAATAAATGCGATTGAATTGAATGAATGAACTCTCCTATGCTCCCCAGCCATATCTCCGGAAATCTTCTCTGGGCCTCAGTTCCCCCGTCTGTAAAATGGAGATGGACACTGTGAGCCCCATGGGGGACAACCTGGTTACCTTGTGTCCACCCCATAGTAACCGCTTAATAAATGCCATCATCATCATCATTATTATTATTATTATTGTTATTATTATGATGATGATGATGATAACAAATACCATCATTATTATTATTATTATTATTATTATTGTTATTATTATTATTGAGACGCTGAATCCAGTTTTTTGTGCTTTCGTTGGTAGAATTACGAACCTCCCTCGAAGAGCACCAGTCTGCCTTGGAACTCATCATGAGCAAGTACCGAGAGCACATGTTCCGACTGCTGATGGCCAGCAAAAAAGATGACCCGGCCATAGTCCTGAAGTTGAAAGAGCAGCATTCTAAGGTAAAATAAGAATAATAATGATAATAATAATAATAATGGCATTTATTAAGTGCTTACTATGTGCAAAGCACCGTTCTAAGCGTGGGGAGGTTACAAGGTGATCGGGAAAATAGGCCGATTTGGCGCAGATCGAATGGCTTCCGATGGGGTGGGGGCGGCCAATTTTTCTGGGATGGGTCAAGTCAAAAAATACCGAAGGAAAATTCAGGAATTTAAAACGGAAAGGCAACTTGCGGAACCAACCCGCTCCTTCAGCTCCAGGATCTCCGGTACATTTTTATTCTGTTTATTTGATTTTGTTAATACGTTTCGTCGTCCGTCGCCCCCTTCTAGACTGTGAGCCTGTTGTTGGGTAGGGACCGTGTCTATATGTTGCCAACTTGGACTTCCCAAGCGCTTAGTCCAGTGCTGTGCACACAGTAAACGCTCAATAAATACGATTGAATGAATGAATGAATGTGCAGATTTATTTTACTTGTACGTATTTACTATTCTATATTTTTTATTTCGTTAATCTGTTTTGTGTAGTTGTCTGTCTCCCCCTTCTAGACTGTGAGCCCGCTGTTGGGGAGGGACCGTCTCTAGATGTTGCCAACTTGTCCTTCCCAATCACTTAGTCCAGTGCTCTGCACACAGTAAGCGCTCAATAAATGCGATTGAATGAATGAATGTACAGATTTATTTTACTTGTACGTATTTACTATTCTATATTTTTTATTTTGTTAATCTGTTTTGTGTAGTTGTCTGTCTCCCCCTTCGAGACTGTGAGCCCACGGTTGGGTAGGGACCATCTCTAGATGTTGCCAACTTGTCCTTCCCAATCTCTTAGTCCAGTGCTCTGCACACAGTAAGCGCTCAATAAATACGATTGAATGAATGAATGAATGTACAGATTTATTGTATTTTTAAATATTTACTATTCTATATTTTTTATTTTGTTAGTCTGTTTTGTTTTGTTGTCTGTCTCCCCCTTCTAGACTGTGAGCCCGTTGTTGGGTAGGGACTGTCTCTATATGTTGCCAACTTGGACTTCCCAATCGCTTAGTACAGTGCTCTGCACACAGTAAGCGCTCAGTAAATACGATTGAATGAATGAATGAATGAATCTCCTACCATCCTTCCTTTTCATCACCTCCCCACCAGTCCTTATCTCCGGAGAGGCAAATGAGGAAATAGCTCCGGGGCGTCAGGAGGGAAGCACAACCCAACCTTTCTGTGTACATAATAATCATAATAATAATAACGATGGCATTTATTAAGCGCTTGCTATGTTCAAAGCACCTTTCTAAGCGCTAGGGAGGTTACAAGGTGATCAGGTTGTCCCACATGGGGCTCACGGTCTTCATCCCCATTTTCCATTTGAGGTCACTGAGGCCCAGAGAAGTTAAGGGACTTGCCCACAGTCACACAGCTGGCACTTGGCAGAGTCGGGATTTGAACCCATGACCTGGCTCCAAAGCCCAGGCTCTTTCCACTGAACCACCCTGCTGCTCTAATGTATGTAATGTGGTTTGGATTCCCACATTGACCTTTTCAGCCACATAAACACTCCTAGGTGAATTTTATCATCATTGGTGTCGCCTTCAATTACGAAGGATAACCCTCTGTATCTGTAAATCTAGATTATAATCAATCAATCGATCGTATTTATTGAGCGCTTAGTGTGTGCAGAGCACTGTACTAAGCGCTTGGGAAGTCCAAGTTGGCAACCTATAGAAACAGTCCCTACCCAACAGTGGGCTCACGGTCTAAAAGGGGGAGACGGGGAACAAAACCAAACATACTAACAAAATAAAATAAATAGAATAGATATGTACAAATAAAGTAAATAAATAAATAGAGTAATAAATATGTACAAGCATATATACATATATACAGGTGCTGTGGGGAAGGGAAGGAGGTAAGACGGGGATGGAGAGGGGGACGAGGGGGAGAGGAAGGAAGGGGCTCAGTCTGGGAAGGCCTCCTGGAGGAGGTGAGCTCTCAGCAGGGCCTTGAAGGGAGGAAGAGAGCGAGCTTGGCGGAGGGGCAGAGGGATTAGGGGCATTCCAGGCCCCGGGGATGACGTGGGCCGGGGGTCGATGGCGGGACAGGCGAGAATGAGGCACCGTGAGATTAGCGGCAGAGGAGCGGAGGACACGGGCTGGGCTGGAGAAGGAGAGAAGGGAGGTGAGGTAGGAGGGGGCGAGGGGATGGATGGACAGCCTGGAAGCCCAGGGGGAGGAGTTTCTGCCTGATGCGCAGGTTGATCGGTAGCCATTGGAGGTTTTTGAGGAGGGGAGTGATATGCCCAGAGCGTTTCTGGACAAAGACAATCCGGGCAGCGGCATGAAGTATGGATTGAAGTGGAGAGAGACACGAGGATGGGAGATCAGAGAGAAGGCTGGTGCAGTAGTCCAGACGGGATAGGATGAGAGCTTGAATGAGCAGGGTAGCGGTTGGGATGGAGAGGAAAGGGCGGATCTTGGCAATGTTGCGGAGCTGAGACCGGCAGGTTTTGGTGATGGCTTGGATGTGAGGGGTGAACGAGAGAGCGGAGCCGAGGATGACACCAGGGTTGTGGACTCGTGAGACGGGAAGGATGGTAGTGCCGTCAGCAGTGGTGGTGTTGACGGTGGGAGACATGGCTAACAGAAGAGGGACACGAATGATTAGACAAAGTTGCCTTTTTATATACTCTGTACTTTTAGATATGTACTTTTTGGTCCATATCTGTAATTTACTTATATTTATTTTACTTGTACATATCTATTCTATTTTATTTTATTAACATGTTTCGTTTTGTTCTCTGTGAGCCCACTGTTGGGTAGGGACCGTCTCTAGATGTTGCCAACTTGGACTTCCCAAGCGCTTAGTCCAGTGCTCTGCACACAGTAAGCGCTCAATAAATACAATTGAATTGATGCTGATGCTGATTACCTCCTTCCCCTCCCCACAGCACCTGTATATATGTTTGTACATATTTATTACTCCATTATTTTATTTGTACATATTTATTCTATTTATTTTCTTTTGTTAATATGTTTTGTTTTGTTCTCTGTCTCCCCCTTCTAGACTGTGAGCCCACTGTTGGGTAGGGTCCGTCTCTAGATGTTGCCAACTTAGACTTCCCAAGCGCTTAGTCCAGTGCTGTGCACACAGTAAGCGCTCAATAAATACAATTGATTGATTGATTATATTAACGTCTGTCTCCCCCGTAGACAGTAAACTCATTGTGGGCAGGGAATGTGTCTGTGTGACTGTGGGCGAGTCACTTAACTTCTCTGGGCCTCAGTTCCCTCACCTGTAAAATGGGGATGAAGACTGTGAGCCCCCCGTGGGACCGCCTGATCACCTTGTTAACCTCCCCAGCGCTTAGAACAGTGCTTGGCACATAGCAAGCGCTTAATAAATGCCATCATCATCATTATTATTATTATTATTATATTGCTATACTGTGCTCTTCCAACCGCTCAGTCCAGTGCTCTGCAATCAATCAATCGTATTTAGAGAAGCAGCATGGCTCAGTGGAAAGAGCCCGGGCTTTGGAGTCAGAGGTCACGGGTTCAAATCCCGGCTCGGCCAATTGTCAGCTGTGTGACTTGGGGCAAGTCACTTCACTTCTCTGGGCCTCAGTTCCCTCATCTGTAAAATGGGGATTAAGATTGTGAGCCCCCCGAGGGACAACCTGATCACCTTGTAACCTCCCCAGCGCTTAGAACAGTGCTTTGCACATAGTAAGCGCTTAATAAATGCCATTATCATCATCATCATTGCGTGCTTACCGCGTGCAGAGCACTGTACTAAGCGCTTGGGAAGTACAAGTCGGCAACATATAGAGACGGTCCCTACCCAACAGCGGGCTCACAGTCTAGCACCCAGGAAGCACAGTCCTAGTCTAGTCAGTAGTCACAGTCTAGCACAATCTGCACCCAGAAAGCACTCAGTAAATCATCATCAATAGTATTTATTGAGCGCTTACTTAGTAAATAGTAAATAGGATTGACCGAGAGTAAGCCAAGGGTGTGATCATTAGGGAGGTTTTACCCGTCTTTCTTCCCGCACCTTTCAACTGTCGAAAATAGTCATGCATTCCCTCAGAAACCCGTCTTTTTTTAAAACTATGGACAGTGTTCTTTTGGTTACTTATTACTAATCCTCACTAACCCATATTGGCGTTTTGATTTTGATCTTTTCCAAAGAAGGAACAGTTCAATACGAAGCAGAATTTTTACCGCGGGCCCGGGAATCTGGCGACCGGAGACGTCCCCGGCTCTTCCCGTCCCGCCGTAAACGTGCGGGTCCGGGCCCGAAACGTATCCCGCGGGCGCGCGGAGAAAAATCAGCCGGGGAGGAGGGAGAGGGGAGCTTGGTTCACAGCCCGATTCGGATTCTTTGGACCGAAGCCTTTTTGGAAACGTTGAAAACCAAACCGGCTAACCCCGCGCGGACTAACCCGGAGCGGAGCTCGGGGACGGTGTCCGCGCTAACGTTGCGACGGCCTCTGTACCGCAGATGGGCGCGGTTCACGAGAGCCGCGCTGAAGACGCCCCGCGACGCCTCCTGGAAGCCGCCCGGCCCCGCCTGGAGAGGAGCATCCCGGCGCCGGATCGGAATGTACACCCCGGAAAACCGCGGGCGCGGGGGCCGGGAAGGGGAGGTGGCGGGAGCGTGGCGGCCAGTTCAGCCTCCCTCCCGGATTTCCGAGGCACCATCATCATCGATCCTGTTTATCGAGCGCTTACTGTGTGCAGAGCACTGGACTAAGCGCTTGGGAAGTACAGATTGGCAACGTGTAGAGACGGTCCCTACCCAACAGTGGGCTCACAGTCTAAAATCTAATAAATACGATTGATTGATTGATTGATAAAAGGGGGAGACAGAGAACAAAACCAAACATACTAACAAAAGGACGCGGGATCGATTCCGTTCCGAGAACCAAAGCGAGGGATGCGGTGCGGCCTAGTCGGGGGGGGGGGGCCCGGGCCGTTCTCATCGTGGCTCCTTCCCTTAATCATAATAATAACGATAGTCATGGTATTTGTTAATCAATCAATCAATCGTATTTATTGAGCGCTTACCGTATGCGGAGCACTGGACTAAGCGCTTGGGAAGGACAAGTTGGCAACATATGGAGACAGTCCCTACCCAACAGTGGGCTCACAGTCTAGAAGGGGGAGACAGGGAACAAAACCAAACATACTAACAAAAGAAAATAAATAGAATAGATATGTACAAGTAAAATAAATAAATAATAGTATTTGTTAATCAATCAATCGTATTGAGCGCTTACCGTGTGCGGAGCACTGGACTAAGCGCTTGGGAAGGACAAGTTGGCAACATATGGAGACGGTCCCTACCAAACAGTGGGCTCACAGTCTAAAAGGGGGAGACAGAGAACAAAAGCAAACATACTAACAAAATAAAATAAATAGAATAGATCAATCAATCAATTGTATTTATTGAGCGCTTACTGTGTGCGGAGCACTGGACTAAGCGCTTGGGAAGGACAAGTCGGCAACATATAGAGACGGTTCCTACCCAACAGTGGGCTCACAGTCTAGAAGGGGGAGACAGAGAACAAAACCAAACATACTAACAAAATAAAATAAATAGAATAGATCAATCAATTGTATTTATTGAGCTCTTACCGTGTGCAGAGCACTGGACTAAGTGCTTGGGAAGGACAAGTTGGCAACATATGGAGACAGTCCCTACCCAACAGTGGGCTCACAGTCTAAAAGGGAGACAGAGAACAAAACCAAACATACTAACAAAATAAAATAGATAGAATAGATCAATCAATCAGTTGTATTTATTGAGCGCTTACTGTGTGCGGAGCACTGGACTAAGCGCTTGGGAAGGACAAGTTGGCAACATATAGAGACGGTCCCTACCCAACAGTGGGCTCACAGTCTAAATATGTATATATATGTATATATGTGTATGTATGTATATGCATATATTTCTATTATTTCTATTAAATTATCTCTATTTTACTTGTACATATCTATTCTATTTATTTTATTTTGTTAGTATGTTTGGTTTTGTTGTCTGTCTCCCCCTTTTAGACTGTGAGCCCACTGCTGGGTAGGGACCGTCTCTAGATGTTGCCAACTTGTACTTCCCAAGCGCTTAGTACAGTGCTCTGCATACAGTAAGCGCTCAATAAATACGATCGATGATGATGATGATGATATATTTATTTAAGTGCTTACTATGTGCCCAGCACTGTTCTAAGCGCTGGGGGGTGGGGGGTACAAGATAATAATAATGATGATGATGGCATTTATTAAGCGCTTACTATGTGCAAAGCACCATTCTAAGCACTGGGGAGTTTACAAGGTGATCAGGTTGTCCCATGGGGGGCTCACAGTCTCAGTCCCCATTTTACAGAGGAGGTAACTGAGGCCCAGAGAAGTGAAGTGACTTGCCCAAAGTCACACAGCTGACAAGTGGCGGAGCCGGGATTTGAACCCATGACCTCTGACTCCAAAGCCCGGGCTCTTTCCATTGAGCCATGCTGCTTCATAATGATGGCATTTATTAGGCGCTTACTATGTGCACTGTTCTAAGCGCTGGGGGGGTACAAGATAATAATAGTAATGATGGCATTTATTAAGCGCTTACTATGTGCACTGTTCTAAGCGCTGAGGGGGGTACAAGATAATAATAATAATAATGGCATTTATTAAGTGCTTACTATGTGCACTATTCTAAGCGCTGGGGGGGTACAAGATAATAATAATGATGGCATTTATTAAGCGCTTACTATGTGCACTGTTCTAAGCGCTGGGGGAGTACAAGATAATAATAATAATGATGGCATTTATTAAGTGCTTACTATGTGCACTGTTCTAAGCGCTGGGGGGGGTACAAGATAATGATGATGGCATTTATTAAGTGCTTACTATGTGCACTGTTCTAAGCACTGGGGGGGTACAAGATAATAACAATAATGATGGCATTTATTAGGCGCTTACTATGTGCACTGTTCTAAGCACTGGGGGGGTACAAGATAATAATAATGATGGCATTTATTAGGCGCTTACTATGTGCACTGGTTCTAAGCGCTGGGGGGGGGACAAGATAATAATGATGGCATTTATTAAGCGCTTACTGTGTGCACTGTTCTAAGCGCTGGGGGGGACAAGATAATAATAGTAATGATGGCATTTATTAAGCGCTTACTATGTGCACTGTTCTATGTGCTGGGGGGGTTACAAGATAATAATGATGATGGCATTTATTAAGCGCTTACTATGTGCACTGTTCTAAGCGCGGGGGGGGTACAAGATAATAATGATGATGGCATTTATTAGGTGCTTACTATGTGCACTGTTCTAAGCGCTGGGGGGGTACAAGATAATAATAGTAATGGCATTTATTAAGCGCTTACTATGTGCACTGTTCTAAGCGCTGGGGGGGGGTTACAAGATAATAATATTAATGGCATTTATTAGGCGCTTACTATGTGCACTGTTCTAAGCACTGGGGGGTACAAGATAATAAAAATAATGATGGCATTTATTAAGCGCTTACTATGTGCACTGTTCTAAGCGCTGGGGGGGTATAAGATAATAGTAATGATGGCATTTATTAAGTGCTTACTACGTGCACTTTTCTAAGCGCTGGGGGTTACAAGATATAATAATAATGATGGCATTTATTAGGCACTTACTATGTGCACTGTTCTATGCACTGGGGGTGTACAAGGTAATAATAGTAATGATGGCATTTATTAAGCGCTTACTATGTGCACTGTTCTAAGCGCTGGGGGGGTACAAGATAATAATAATGATGGCATTTATTAAGCGCTTATTATGTGCACTGTTCTAAGCGCGGGGGAGTACAAGATAATAATAATAATGATGGCATTTATTAAGCGCTTACTATGTGCACTGTTAGAAGCGCTGGGGGGGTACAAGGTAATAATAGTAATGATGACATTTATTAAGCGCTTACTATGTGCACTGTTCTAAGCGCTGGGGGGGTACAAGATAATAATAATAATGATGGCATTTATTAAGCGCTTATTATGTGCACTGTTCTAAGCGCTGGGGGGGTACAAGATAATAATAATAATGATGGCATTTATTAAGCGCTTACTATGTGCACTGTTCTAAGCGCTGGGGGGGTACAAGATAATAATAATAATGATGGCATTTATTAAGCGCTTATGTGCACTGTTCTAAGCGCTGGGGGGGTACAAGATAATAATAGTAATGATGGCATTTATTAGGCGCTTACTATGTGCACTGTTCTAAGTGCTGGGGGGGTACAAGATAATGATGATGGCATTTATTAAGTGCTTACTATGTGCACTGTTCTAAGCACTGGGGGGGTACAAGATAATAATAGTAATGATGGCATTTATTAGGCGCTTACTATGTGCACTGTTCTAAGCGCTGGGGGTTACAAGATAATAATAATAATAATGATGGCATTTATTAGGCGCTTACTATGTGCGCTGTTCTAAGCACTGAGGGGGTACAAGATAATAATAATAATGATGGCATTTATTAGGCGCTTACTATGTGCACTGTGCTAAGCACTGGGGGGTGCAAGATAATAATGATGATGGCATTTATTAGGCGCTTACTATGTGCACTGTTCTAAGTGCTGGGGGGGTACAAGATAATAATAATAATGGTGGCATTTATTAAGCGCTTATTATGTGCACTGTTCTAAGCGCTGGGGGGGTACAAGATAATAATAATAATGGTGGCATTTATTAAGCGCTTATTATGTGCACTGTTCTAAGCGCTGGGGGGGGTACAAGATAATAATAATGATGGCATTTATTAGGTGCTTACTATGTGCACTGTTCTAAGCGCTGGGGGTTACAAGATAATAATAATAATGATGGCATTTATTAGGCGCTTACTATGTGTGCTGTTCTAAGCACTGAGGGGGTACAAGATAATAATAATAATGATGGCATTTATTTGGCGCTTGCAATGTGCACTGTTCTAAGCGCTGGGGGGGTACAAGATAATAATGATGGCATTTATTAGGCGCTTACTATGTGCACTGTTCTAAGCACTGGGGGGTACAAGATAATAATGATGATGGCATTTATTAGGCGCTTACTATGTGCACTGTTCTAAGCGCTTGGGGGGTACAAGATAATAATAATAATGATGGCATTTATTAGGCGCTTACTATGTGCACTGGTTCTAAGCGCTGGGGAGGTTACAAGGTGGTAACTGAGGCCCAGAGAAGTTGTGACTTTGCCCAAAGTCACACAGCTGACAATTGGGGGAGCCGGGATTTGAACCCGTGACCTCCGACTCCAAAGCCCGGGCTCTTTCCACAGAGCGCTGTCCCACGTGGGGCTCACCGTCTTCATCAATCAATCAATCAATCAATCAATCGTATTGAGCGCTTACTATGTTGTGCAGAGCACTGTACTAAGCGCTTGGGAGTTCATCCCCACAGTGGACTGTGAGCCCACTGTTGGGTTGCCGACTTGGCCTTCCCAAGCGCTTAGTCCAGTGCTCTGCACACAGTAAGCGCTCAATAAATACGATTGAATGAATGAATGATTCCCCATTTTACAGAGGAGGAAACTAAGGCACAGAGAATAATAATAATAATGGCATTTATTAAGCACTTGCTATGTGCTAAGCGCTGGGGAGGTTACAAGGTGATCGGGTGGTCCCACGGGGGGCTCACAGCCTTCATCCCCATTTTACAGAGGAGGGAACTGAGGCCCAGAGAAGTGATTGCCCAGAGTCCCACAGCTGACAATGAGCGGGGCCGGGATTTGAACCCGGGACCTCCGACTCCAAAGCCCGGGCTCTTTCCACTGAGCCGCGCCGCTTCTCTGTAATATCATTATTATTGATTATAATAATGATTCTCCCCCCTTTTAGACTGTGAGCCCACCGTCGGGTAGGGACCGCCTCTAGATGTTGCCAATTTGTACTTCCCAAGCGTTTAGTACAGTGCTCTGCACACAGTAAGTGCTCAATAAATACAATTGATGATGATGATTGATTATCACTATTATTCTGTTAGCATTATTATTGGTAATGGATGGAGCGGGAGCCTGGGAATCGGAAGGACCTGGGTTCTAGCGTCTAACCCCGGCTCCGCCACGGGGCTGCTGTGTGACTCTGGGCTAGTCCCTTCACGTCTCTGGGCCTCGATTCCCTCATGGGGGCGAAGACTGTGGCCACACAGTCAATATGTTGCCAATTTGTACTTCCCAAGCGCTTAGTACAGTGCTCTGCACATAGTAAGCGCTCAATAAATACGATTGATGATGATGATGACGATGTGGCCAGCCCGATTATCTTATATCAGCCCCGGCGCTTAGTACAGCGCCTGGCACCCAGTGAGCGCTTAACAGAGCAGCGTGGCTCAGGGGAAAGAGCCCGGGCTTTGGAGTCAGAGGTCGTGGGATCGAATCCCGGCTCCGCCACTTGTCAGCTGGGTGACTTGGGGCAAGTCACTCAACTTCTCTGGGCCTCAGTTCCCCCATCTGGAAAATGGGGGTTAAGACCGTAAGCCCCCCGTGGGACAACCTGATCACCTTGTAACCTCCCCAGCGCTTAGAACAGTGCTCTGCACGTAGTAAGCGCTTAATAAATGCCATCATCATCAAATACCGTGAAGTGGCTTGCCCAAAGTCACTCAGCTGACAAGTGGCGGAGCCGGGATTCGAACTCACATCCTCTGACTCCCAAACCCGGGCTCTTTCCACTGAGCCACGCTGCTTCTACCGTGTGCTTGCCTGCCGCGTGAACTTGGGCGAGTCACTTCGCTTCCCCGGGCCTCAGTTACCTCGTCTGTAAAATGGGGATTGAGACTTCTACTGTGCACTTGCCTGCCGTGTGACCTTGGGCAAGTCACTTCGCTTCCCCGGGCCTCAGTTACCTCGTCTGTAAAATGGGGATTGAGACTTCTACCATGCGCTTGCCTGCCGCGTGACCTTGGGCAAATCACTTGGGTTCTCCGGGCCTCAGTTACCTCGTCTGTAAAATGGGAATTGAGACTCCTACTGTGCGCTTGCCTGCCGCGTGACCTTGGGCAAGTCACTTCGCTTCCCCAGGCCTCAGTTACCTCGTCTGTAAAATGGGGATTGAGACTCCTACCGTGCACTTGCCTGCTGTGTGACCTTGGGCAAGTCACTTGGCTTCTCCGGGCCTCAGTTACCTCGTCTGTAAAATGGGGATTGAGACTTCAACCATGCGCTTGCCTTTTGTGTGACCTTGGGCAAGTCACTTCGCTTCTCCAGGCCTCTGTAAAATGGGGATGGAGACTCCTACTGTGCGCTTCCCTGCCGCGTGACCTTGGGCGAGTCACTTCGCTTCTCCGGGCCTCAGTTACCTCGTCTGTAAAATGGGGATTGAGACTCCTACTGTGCGCTTGCCTGCCGCGTGACCTTGGGCAAGTCACTTCACTTCTCCGGGCCTCAGTTACCTCGTCTGTAAAATGGGGATTGAGACTCCTACCGTGCGCTTGCCTGCTGCGTGACCTTGGGCAAGTCACTTCGCTTCTCCGGGCCTCAGTTACCTCGTCTGTAAAATGGGGATTGAGACTCCTACTGTGCGCTTGCCTGCCATGTGACCTTGGGCAAGTCACTTCGCTTCCCCGGGCCTCAGTTACCTCGTCTGTAAAATGGGGATTGAGACTCCTACCGTGCGCTTGCCTGCCGCGTGACCTTGGGCAAGTCACTTGGGTTCTCCGGGCCTCAGTTACCTCGTCTGTAAAATGGGGATTGAGACTCCTACCGTGCGCTTGCCTGCCGCGTGACCTTGGGCGAGTCACTTCGCTTCTCCCGGCCTCAGTTACCTCGTCTGTAAAATGTGGATTGAGACTCCTATTGTGCGCTTGCCTGTTGTGTGACCTTGGGCAAGTCACTTCGCTTCTCCAGGGCTCAGTTACCTCGTCTGTAAAATGGGGATTGAGACTCCTACCATGCGCTTGCTTGCCGCGTGACCTTGGGCAAGTCACTTGGCTTCTCCGGGCCTCAGTTACCTCGTCTGTAAAATGGGGATTGAGACTTCAACCATGCGCTTGCCTGTTGTGTGACCTTGGGCAAGTCACTTGGCTTCTCCGGGCCTCAGTTACCTCATCTGTAAAACGGGGATTGAGACTCCTACTGTGCGCTTGCCTGCCGTGTGACCTTGGGCAAGTCAGTTCGCTTCCCCGGGCCTCAGTTACCTCGTCTGTAAAATGGGGATTGAGACTCCTACTGTGAGCTTGCCTGCCGCGTGACCTTGGGCAAGTCACTTCGCTTCTCCAGGCCTCAGTTACCTCGTCTGTAAAATGGGGATTGTGACTCCTACTGTGCACTTGCCTGCCGCGTGACCTTGGGCGAGTCCCTTCTCCGGGCCTCAGTTACCTCGTCTGTAAAATGGGGATTGAGACTCCTACCGTGCGCTTGCCTGCCGCGTGACCTTGGGCAAGTCACTTGGGTTCTCCGGGCCTCGGTTATCTCGTCTGTAAAACGGGAATTAAGACTACGAGCCCCACGTGAGACGCGGACTGTGTCCCACCCAATTTGCTTGTATCCACCCCATCATCATCATCAATCGTATTTATTGAGCGCTTACTGTGTGCAGAGCACTGTACTAAGCGCTTAGTACCGTACCTGACATGTACTAAGCGCTTAAATACCACAATTAGTATTATTACTTCACTTCTCTGGCCACGGTGACCGCATCGGTAAAAATGGGAATTAAGGCTATGAGCTCTATGTGGGACAAGGACTGTGTCCAACCGTGCGTCTACCCCAGCGCTTAAAATGGTGCCTGGCACATAGTAAACGCCTCCCAAATACCTTTTTTTTTTTTAAAAAAAAAGGGATGAATAATACAGAGCTCGGATTTCTGCTTCCCGTCGTTCTAGCGGGATGTGGGCCTTCGGAATTCCAGGCCACAAGCCTCTGGGAATCGGCGAGGGGTCGGCCTTCCCGTTTCCATGCTTTGGTTGCTTTGAAAACCTGAGATATTTATGTCTATATGGTAAGTCTATCAGTCAGTGGTACTTATTGAGCGCTTAGCGTGTGCGGAGCGTTGTACTAAGCGCTTGGGAGCATGCCATACAACACTTGCTGGACACATTCCCTGCCCACAACCAACTTCCGTATTTCTGTACTTGATTTTAGTTCTTTTGGGGGGACTTCGGAGTTTCTTGGCAATAATATGTTGCCAATTTGTACTTCCCAAGCGCTTAGTACAGTGCTCTGCACATAGCGCTCAATAAATACGATTGATTGATTGATTGATTGTACTAAGCGCATGGGAGAGTGCCATACAACGCTTGCTGGACACATTCCCTGCCCACAACCAACTTCCATATTTCTGTACTTGATTTTAGTTCTTTCGGGGGGACTTCGGACTTTCTTGGCAATAATCTGTTGCCAATTTGTACTTCCCAAGCGCTTAGTACAGTGCTCTGCACATAGTAAGCGCTCAATAAATACGATTGATTGATTGATTGTACTAAGCACTTGGGAGAGTGCCATACAACACTTGCTGGACACATTCCCTGCCCACAACCAACTTCCATGTTTCTGTACTTGATTTTCGTTCTTTCGGGGGGACTTCGGACTTTCTTGGCAATAATATGTTGCCAATTTGTACTTCCCAAGCGCTTAGTACAGTGCTCTGCACATAGTAAGCGCTCAATAAATACGATTGATTGATTGATTGTACTAAGCACTTGGGAGAGTGCCATACAACACTTGCTGGACACATTCCCTGCCCACAACCAACTTCCATATTTCTGTACTTGATTTTAGTTCTTTTGGGGGGACTTCGGACTTTCTTGGCAATAATCTGTTGCCAATTTGTACTTCCCAAGCGCTTAGTACAGTGCTCTGCACATAGTAAGCGCTCAATAAATATGATTGATTGATTGTACTAAGCGCTTGGGAGAGTGCCATACAACACTTGCTGGACACATTCCCTGCCCACAACCAACTTCCCTATTTCTGTACTTGATTTTCGTTCTTTTGGGGGGACTTCGGACTTTCTTGGCAATAATCTGTCGCCAATTTGTACTTCCCAAGCGCTTAGTACAGTGCTCTGCACATAGTAAGCGCTCAATAAATACGATGATTGATTGATTGATTGTACTAAGCGCTTGGGAGAGTGCCATACAACACTTGCTGGACACATTCCCTGCCCACAACCAACTTCCCTATTTCTGTACTTGATTTTAGTTCTTCTGGGGGGGACTTCGGACTTTCTTGGCAATAATCTGTTGCCAATTTGTACTTCCCAAGCGCTTAGTACAGTGCTCTGCACATAGTAAGTGCTCAATAAATACGGTGATTGATTGATTGATTGTACTAAGCACTTGGGAGAGTGCCATACAACACTTGCTGGACACATTCCCTGCCCACAACCAACTTCCATATTTCTGTACTTGATTTTCGTTCTTTCGGGGGGACTTCGGACTTTCTTGGCAATAATCTGTTGCCAATTTGTACTTCCCAAGCGCTTAGTACAGTGCTCTGCACATAGTAAGCGCTCAATAAATACGATGATTGATTGATTGATTGTACTAAGCGCTTGGGAGAGTGCCATACAACACTTGCTGGACACATTCCCTGCCCACAACCAACTTCCGTATTTCTGTACTTGATTTTAGTTCTTTTAGGGGGGACTTCGGACTTTCTTGGCAATAATCTGTTGCCAATTTGTACTTCCCAAGCGCTTAGTACAGTGCTCTGCACATAGTAAGCGCTCAATAAATACGGTGATTGATTGATTGATTGTACTAAGCACTTGGGAGAGTGCCATACAACACTTGCTGGACACATTCCCTGCCCACAACCAACTTCCATATTTCTGTACTTGATTTTCGTTCTTTCGGGGGGACTTCGGACTTTCTTGGCAATAATCTGTTGCCAATTTGTACTTCCCAAGCGCTTACTACAGTGCTCTGCACATAGTAAGCGCTCAATAAATACGATGATTGATTGATTATACTAAGCGCTTGGGAGAGTGCCATACAACACTTGCTGGACACATTCCCTGCCCACAACCAACTTCCATATTTTTGTACTTGATTTTAGTTCTTTTTGGGGGGACTTCGGACTTCCTTGGCAATAATATGTTGCCAATTTGTACTTCCCAAGCGCTTAGTACAGTGCTCTGCACATAGTAAGCGCTCAATAAATACGATTGATTGATTGATTAATAATAATAATAATATTGGCATTTGTTAAGCGCTTACTATGTGCAAAGCACTGTTCTAAGCGCTGGCAATGATTTCAGCCTGATCGTATCCAGTTATTTTTTTTTTTTTTTGAATGAATGGGTTGGTTTTAACTTCTAATGCTAATAATTGGGATTTATTATGGCAGGAGGCACTTAAGTAGGCCGTTCCCCGCTTCCACGGGTGTAGTCAAAAAAGGGGAAGGACCGATGGAGAATGAGCCCGTATCAGCGGCCGTCCCACCGAGGCCAGCTCTGGGTGCCCAAGGACAATACAGGTTGAATAAACGAGGTTGATAGTAAAATAAATCAATAAATAGAGTAATAAATCTGTACAAACATATATCTATCTATCTATCTATCTATATATATATATATATATATATATACAGATGCTGTGGGGAAGGGAAGGCGAGGGGAAGGAGGAAGGAGGATTGATTGTTCTGACCCACAGGCCAAGGGGGAATAACGTGTTCATCTTTCACTGAGCTCGGCCCGGGGTTTTTGGGGTCTCATGGAATGAAAATTTCATTCTGAGTGCCAGTGCATTTCTAATAATGATGCTAATATTATTATTATTATTATTATTATATGTTGCCAATTTGTACTTCCCAAGTGCTTAGTACAGTGCTCTGCACATAGTAAGTGCTCAATAAATACGATTGATGATGATGATGATGATGATGATTATATATAACATATATAATATATAGTTATTATTAATATTAATAGTTATTATTTTAACATAATTTTATATTAAAATAAAAATATTTTATTTTAAAATGAAATTTTTAATTAAATTAAATATATTTTAGTTATAAGTATTAATAATTATTATTTTATATATTATATAGTATTATTAATATTAATAATACTATATAGTATATAATAATTATTAATATTAATAATGTCATCATATTATCATCAATAAATACGATTGATTGATTGATTGATCATATTGTTGATGGTGGTGGTGGCGTTTGTTCATTCATTGTCGCATTCATTGAGCGCTTACTGTGTGCAGAGGACTGTACTAAGCGCTTGGGAAGTCCACGTTGGCAACATCTAGAGACGGTCCCTACCCAACAGCGGGCTCACAGTCTAGAGGAAGCGCTTACTCTGTGCAAAGCACAGCGCCGGGGAGGATACAAGGGGATCAAGGTTGTCCCACGGGGGGCTCCCAGTCTTCATCCCCATTTTACAGATGAGGGAACCGAGGCCCAGAGCAGTGAAGTGACTCGCCCAGAGTCACCCAGCCGACAGTGGGCAGAGCCGGGATTTGAACCCATGACGTCCGACTCTCAAGCCCGGGCTCTTTCCATTGAGCCGTGCTGCTTCGCTAGGTGTTCGTTGCGCTTGCTATGTGCCGGGCACTGTATTAAGCGCTGGAGTGGATATAAGGAAATCGGGTTGGACACAGGTTGAGGCTCCCAGTCTCGATCCCCATTTTCCAGATGAGGGAACTGAGGCCCAGAGAGATGAGGTGTCGCGCCCAAGGTCACACAGCTGACAGGTGGCAGAGCCAAGATTAACAACCTGTGACCTACCGATTCATAAGCCTGGGCTCCGTCCATTAGGCCGTGCTGCTTCTCCACGAGAACAATAATAATATTAATAATAATAATAATAATGGCATTTGTTAAGCGCTTACTACATGCAAAGCACTGTTCTAAGCGCTGGGGGGGGATACAAGGTGATTAAGTTGTCCCCCGCGGGGCTCACAGCCTTAATCCCCATTTTCCAGAGGAGGGAACTGAGGCTCGGAGAAGTGAAGTGACTTGCCCAAGGTCACACAACAGACATGTGGTGGAGCCAGGATTCGAACCCGTGACCTGTGACTCCAAAGCCCGGGCTCTTTCCACCGAGCCACGCTGCTTCTCTCCCCCTCTCCATCCCCCCCGGCCTTACCTCCTTCCCTTCCCCACAGCACCTGTATATATGTATATATGTTTGTACAGATTTAGTACTCTATTTATTTATGTATTTATTTATTTTACTTGTACCTATCTATTCTATTTATTTTATTTTGTTAGTATGTTTGGTTTTGTTCTCTGTCTCCCCCTTTTAGACCATGAGCCCACTGTTGGGTAGGGACTGTCTCTATATGTTGCCAACTTGTACTTCCCAAGTGCTTAGTACAGTGCTCTGCACATAGTAAGCGCTCAATAAATACGATTGATGATGATGATGATGATATATGTTTGTACATATTTATTACTCTATTTTACTTGTACATATCTATTCTATTTATTTTGTTAATATGTTTGGTTTTGTTCTCTGTCTCCCCCTTCTAATAATAATAATAATAATAATGCTGCTATTTGTTAAGCACTTACTACGTGCAAAGCACTGTTCTAAGCGCTTGGGGGGGGGCAGGGTACAAGGTGATTAAGTTGTCCCCCGCGGGGCTCACAGTCTTAATCCCCATTTTCCAGATGAGGGAACTGAGGCTCGGAGAAGTGAAGTGACTTGCCCATGGTCACACAACAGACATGTGGTGGAGCCAGGATTTGAACCCGTGACCTGTGACTCCAAAGCCCGGGCTCTTTCCACCGAGCCACGCTGCTTCTCTCCCCCCTCCATCCCCCCCCGTCTTACCTCCTTCCCTTCCCCACAGCACCTGTATATATATATATATATATATATATATATATATATATATATATATATATATATATATGTTTGTACATATTTATTACTCTATTTATTTTACTTGTACATATCTATTCTATTTATTTTATTTTGTTAATATGGTTTTGTTCTCTGTCTCCCCCTTTTATACTCTGAGCCCACTGTTGGGTAGGGACTGTCTCTATGTGTTGCCAACTTGGACTTCCCAAGCGCTTAGTACAGTGCTCTGCACATAGCGCTCAATAAATACGATTGATGATGATGATATATGTTTGTACATATTTATTACTCTATTTTACTTGTACATATCTATTCTATTTATTTTCTTTTGTTAATATGGTTTTGTTCTCTGTCTCCCCCTTCTAATAATAAGAATAATAATAATAATGCTGGTATTTGTTAAGCGCTTACTACGTGCAAAGCACTGTTCTAAGCGCTGGGGGGAACACAAGGAGATGAGGTTGTCCCACGGGGGGCTCACAGTCTTCATCCCCATTTTCCAGCTGAGGGAACTGAGGCCCAGAGAAGTGAAGTGACTTGCCCAAGGTCACACGGCAGACATGTTGGGGGGAGGTGGGATTCGAACCCAGACCTCCGACTCCCAAGCCCACGCTCTTTCCACCGAGCCACGCTGCTTCCACGGGACCGTGAGCCCGCTGTTGGGTAGGGACCGTCTCTAGATGTTGCCAACTTGTTCTTCCCAAGCTGCTCTGCACACAGTAAGCGCTCAATAAATACGATGGATTGATTGTGATGCCAATTTGTACTTCCCAAGCGCTTAGTACAGTGCTCTGCACATAGTAAGCGCTCAATAAATACGATTGATTGATTGATTGATTGATTCTCCACAAGCGCACGGACGTTTCAAATCAGCAGTTTCATTTCCCCGATGAGTCCTTTCTCTCTTTTTTTCCTTTCTCCCCCCCCCCCGCCCATTTTATTTTTTTTTTTTGGCGTTCATTAAGCACTTACTATGTGCAAAGCACTGTTCTAAGCGCTGGGGAGGTTACAAGGCGATCAGGTTGCCCCTCGGGGGGCTCACCGTCTTCATCCCCGTTTTCCAGATGAGGTAACCGAGGCCCAGAGAAGTGAAGTGACTCGCCCCAAGTCACCCAGCTGACAGTCGGCGGAGCCGGGATTTGAACCCGTGACCTCGGACTCCCAAGCCCGGGCTCTTTCCACTGAGCCGCGCGGCTTCCATTCCCGTCTCTCCGTAGGAACTGCAAGGTCACGTGGACCAGATCAGCGAAATGGCGGCGGTGATGAGGAAGGCCATTGAAATCGATGAGCGGCAGAGCTGCAAGGAGCAGGAGCGCATCTTTCAGCTGGAAGTGAGTGATTATTTATTGGTTTTACCTGTACATATCATCATCATCATCAATCGTATTTGGAATCAATTGTATTTATTGAGCGCTTACTGTGCGCAGAGCACTGTACTAAGCGCCTGGGAAGTACAAGTTGGCAACATCTAGAGACGGTCCCTACCCAACAGTGCGGGCTTCGGTCCCGGGCCCGTCGCTCAATCAATCAATCAATCAATCGTCAATCGTATTTATTGAGCGCTTACTATGTGCAGAGCACTGGACTAAGCGCTTGGGAAGGACAAATTGGCAACATCTCCCCCTTTTAGACTGTGAGCCCACTGTTGGGTAGGGACTGTCTCTATGTGATGCCAATTTGTACTTCCCAAGCGCTTAGTACAGTGCTCTGCACATAGTAAGCGCTCAATAAATACGATTGATTGATTGATTGATTGATCTAGAGACAGTCCCTACCCAACAACATATCTATTCTATTTAATTTTGTCGTGTGTTTGGTTTTGTTCTCCGTCTCCCCCTTCTAGACTGTGAGCCCGCTGTTGGGGAGGGACCGTCTCTAGATGTTGCCAACTTGGCCTTCCCAAGCGCTTAGTACAGTGCTCTGCACACAGGAAGCGCTCAATAAATACGATTGAATGAATGAATATAGAGCCGGTCCCTCCCCAACAGCGGGCTCACAGTCTACGAGGGGGAGACAGACAACAAGACAAAACATATTAACAAAATAAAATAAATAGAATAAATATGTAGAAGTAAAATAAATAGAGTAATCCGTACAAGCAGATATACAGATGCTGTGGGGAGGGGAAGGAGGTAAGGAGCGGGAGAGGAAGGAGGGGGCTCAGTCTGGGAAGGCCTCCTGGAGGAGGAGGAGGATTCCAATTGGACTTTCTTGCTGGACTAGGGTATCCAGATCTGACCTTGGACAAATTTATTCAGTCCATAGATTCGACATATAAACATGATATTATCCCAGCTACATTGTGTTTGATGTTCATTTATTACTCTATTTATTACTATCTATTACTCTATTTATTTATTTATTACTCTATTCATTACTCTATTTATTTATTACTCTATTTATGTATTTATTACTCTATTCATTTATCACTCTATTACTCTATTTATTTATTACTTTATTTATTTATTTTACTTGTACATATCTATTCTATTTATTTTATTTTGTTAGTATGTTTGGTTTTGTTCTCTGTCTCCCCCTTTTAGACTGTGAGCCCACTGTTGGGTAGGGACTGTCTCTATATAATAATAATAATAATAATGATGATGATGATGGCATTTGTTAAGCGCTTACTATGTGCAAAGCACTGTTCTAAGCGCTGGGGGGGTACAGGGTGATCAGGTTGTCCCACGTGGGGCTCACAGTCTTAATCCCCATTTTCCAGATGAGGGAACTGAGGCTCAGAGAAGTGAAGTGACTTGCCCAAGGTCACACAGCAGACATGTGGCAGAGCAGGGATTCGAACCCATGACCTCTGACTCCAAAGCCCGGGCTCTTTCCACCGAGCCAAGCTGCTCCTCCACTTGGCTCTATTATTACTCTATTGATTGATTTCTTTTACTTCCCTGTACATATGTATGTACATATTTATTACTCTATTTCTTTTACTTGTACATATCTATTCTACTGATTTTATTTTGTTAATATAATAATAATAATAATGATGGCATTTATTAAGCACTTACTATGTGCAAAGCACTGTTCTAAGCGCAGGGGAGGTTACAAGGCGATCAGGTTGTCCCTCAGGGGACTCACAGTCTTCATCCCCATTTTCCAGATGAGGGAACTGAGGCCTAGAGAAGTGAAGTGACTTGCCCAAAGTCACCCAGCGGACAATTGGCAGAGCCGGGATTTGAACCCATGACCTCTGACTCCAAAGCCCGGCCTCTTTTCCACTGAGCCACGCTGCTTGGTTTTGTTGTCTGTCTCCCCCTTCTAGACAGTGAGCCCGCTGGTGGGTAGGGACTGTCTCTAGATGTTGATGTTGCCGACTTGTACTTCCCAAGCGCTTAGTACAGTGCTCTGCACACAGTAAGCGCTCAATACATACAATTGATTGATTGATTCTATTTATTTTATTCTGTTAATATGTTTTGTTTTGTTGTCTGTCTCCCCCTTCTAGACTGTGAGATCTCTGTTGGGTAGGGACCGTCTCTATAGGTTGCCAACTTGGACTTCCCAAGCGCTTAGTACAGTGCTCTGCACACAGTAAGCGCTCAATAAATACGATTGATTGATTGATTGATACCCACCCTGTTGAATTACACTCTCCCAAGTCCTTAGTGCAGGGCTCTGCGCACAATAATAATAATGACGGCATTCATTAAGCGCTTACTATGTGCAGAGCACTGTTCTAAGTGCCGGGGAGGTTACAAACTTGTAATAATAATGATGGCATTTATTAAGCGCTTACTATGTGCAAAGCACTGTTCTAAGTACTGGGGAGGTTACAAGGTGATCAGGTGGTCCCACGGGGGGGCTCACAGTCTCAGTCCCCATTTTACAGATGAGGTAACTGAGGCCCAGATAAGTGAAGTGACTTGCCCAAAGTCACACAGCCGACAGTTGGCAGAGCCGGGATTTGAACCCATGACCTCTGACTCCAAAGCCCAGGCTCTTTCCGTTGAATCTCGCTACTACTCCAAGCATCCCAAGCGCTTAGTACAGTGCTCTGCACACAGTAATAATAATAATAATAATAATAATGGCATTTATTAAGCGCTTACTATGTGCAAAGCACTGTTCTCAGCGCTGGGGAGGTTACAGGGTGATCAGGTTGTCTCACGGGGGGCTCACAGTCTTCATCCCCATTTTCCAGATGAGGTAACTGAGGCCCAGAGAAGTGAAGTGACTTGCCCAAAGTCCCACAGCTGAGAGGTGGCGGAGCCAGGATTTGAACCCGTGACCTCTGACTCCAAAGCCCGGGCCCTTTCCACTGAGCCACGCTGTTTCTCTAAAAAAATAAATCCACAATAAAATCCACTGATGGATGGACAAACGTTATCCAACCTGGGCTCCACCGACACTGTCCTCTCCTGATCTCCTAATCAATCAATCAATTGTATTTATTCAATCAATTGTATTTATTGAGCGCTTACTTATGGCATTTGTTCATTCATTCATTCAATCGTATTTATTGAGCGCTTACTGTGTGCAGAGCACTGTACTAAGCGCTTGGGAAGTACAAGCTGGAATAATTCATTCATTCAATCGTATTTATTGAGCGCTTACTGTGTGCAGAGCATTTGTACTTCCCAAGCGCTTAGTACAGTGCTCTGCACATAGTAAGCGCTCAATAAACACGATTGATGATGATGATGATGATGTTCATTTGTTTTAGGCTACTGGCTAAGCGCTTACTATGCGTCAAACACTGTTGTAAGCCCTGGGGTAAGTACAAGTCAGTTAGGTCAGACAGTCATTTCATTCGTTCAGTCATTCAGTCGTATTTATTGAGCGCTTCCTGTGTGCAGAGCACTGTACTAAGCGCTTGGGAAGTCCAAGTTGGCAACATCTAGAGACGGTCCCTACCCAACAGCGGGCTCATGGTCTAGAAATGTCTAGCTAATGTCCAAAGGCCATTCATTCATTCGATCAATCGTATTTATTGAGCGCTTCCTGTGTGCAGAGCACTGTACTAAGCGCTTGGGAAGTCCAAGTTGGCAACATCTAGAGACGGTCCCTACCCAACAGCGGGCTCACAGTCTAGAAATGTCTAGCTAATGTCCAAAGGCCATTCATTCATTGGATCAATCGTATTTATTGAGCACTTCCTGTGTGCAGAGCACTGTACTAAGCGCTTGGGGAGTCCAAGTTGTCAACATCTAGAGACAGTCCCTACCCAACAGCGGGCTCACAGTCTAGAAATGTCTAGCTAATATGTCCAAAGGCCATTCATTCATTCAATCAATCGTATTTATTGAGCGCTTCCTGTGTGCAGAGCACTGTACTAAGCGCTTGGGAAGTCCAAGTTGGCAACATCTAGAGACAGTCCCTACCCAACAGCGGGCTCACAGTCTAGAAATGTCTAGCTAATATGTCCAAAGGCCATTCATTCATTCGATCAATTGTATTTATTGAGCGCTTACTGTGTGCGGAGCACTGTACTAAGCGCTTGGGGAGTCCAAGTTGTCAGCATCTAGAGACAGTCCCTACCCAACAGCGGGCTCACAGTCTAGAAGGGGGAGGCGGAGAACAAAACAAAACATATTAACTAGAGCCCGGGCCTGGGAGCTGGGAGGACCTGGGTTCTAATCCCGGCTCCGCCACTTGTCTGCTGTGCGACCCTGGGCAAGTTACTGCACATCTCTGAACCGCAATTACCTCATCCGTAAACTGGGAACCTCAGGTGGGACGGGGACGGCGTCCAACCTTTTATCTATTTGGCACTTAGTACAGTGCCTGGCCCATAGTAAAAACACTCTAACAGGAGAAGCAGCGTGGCTCAGGGGAAAGAGCCCGGGCTTTGGAGTCAGAGGTCACGGGTTCAAATCCCGGCTCCGCCACTTGTCAGCTGTGGGACTTGGGGCGAGTCACTTCCCTTCTCTGGGCCTCAGTTCCCTCATCTGGAAAATGGGGATTAAGACTGGGAGCCCCCCGTGGGACAACCTGATCACCTTGTAACCTCCCCAAGCGCTTAGAACAGTGCTTTGCACATAGTAAGCGCTTAATAAAATGCCATTATTATCATTATTAACAGATACCATAAAAAATATTACGGCTGCGAGCCCCATGTGAGACAGGAACCAGGTTGCTTTTATTCATTTATTCATTCATTCATTCAATCGTATTCACCTTGTAACTTCCCCAGCACTTAGAACAGTGCTTAACACATAGTAAGCACTTAATAAATGCCATTATTCATTCATTCAATCGTATTTATTGAGCGCTTACTGTGTGCAGAGCACTGTACTAAGCGCTTGGGAAGTACAAGTTGTTATTAGTAGTAAAATTAAGTGGCTGTGTCGGAATTAGAATCCAGATCCTCTGACTCCCAAGCCTGAGCTCTTTCCACTATTGATTCATTCATTTGATCATATTTATTGAGTGCTTACTGTGTGCAGAGCACTGTACTGAGTGCTTAGAAAGTAAGATTCGGGAACAAACGGTGACAATCCCTACCCAACAACAGTCTAGAAGAGGTGAGACGGACATCAAAACAAGTAGGCAGGCATCAGTAGCATCAATATAAATAAATATAATTATAGATTTCTAGACTGTGAGCCCACTGTTGGGTAGGGACCGTCTCTATATGTCGCCAACTTGGACTTCCCAAGCGCTTAGTACAGTGCTCTGCACACAGTAAGTGCTCAATAAATACGATTGATTGATCGATGTATACACATCATGAATAGAATAAATGGAATAATAAATATGTACTTATATACCCAAGTGCTGTGTGGCGGGGGGTAGAGCAGGGGAGGGAGTTGGGGCGATGGAGAGGGAAAGAGGAGGAGGGGAAAAGGGGGGCTCAGTGTGGGAAGGCTTCCCGGAGGAGGTGAGCTCTCAGTAGGGCTTTGAAGGGAGGAAGACAGCTAGCTTGGCGGATCAATCAATCAATCAATCATATTTATTGAGCGCTTACTGTGTGCAGAGCACTGTACTAAGCGCTTGGGAAGTCCAAGGTGGAAACATATAGAGATGGTCCGGGGAGGGCATTCCGGGCCCGGGGGTCGACGGCGGGACGGGCGAGAACGAGGCCTAACGGTGAGGAGGGGAGCGGCGGCAGAGGAGCCTAATAGGCTAAGCTGCTCCACGAATTGCACCCCGAGCCATGATTTTACTCATTCATTCATTCAGGCGTATTTATTGAGCGCTTACTGCGTGCAGAGCACTGTACTAAGCGCTTGGGAAAGTACAGTGCAACAGTAACAATAAACAGTGCCATCCCCCGCCCACAACGAGATCTTATTGCTGTTCCCCCTTGAGGGAAGGAAAAAGTGTGGCCAAGGGGGATGGGATGGAGGAAGGACCTGTTCCACTTAGGGCCGCATAGATGGAGTCATTCATTCGTTCAGTCGTATTTATTGAGCGCTTACTGCGTGCAGAGCACTGTACTAAGCGCTTGGGAAAGTACAGTACAACAGTAACAATAAACAGTGCCATCCCCCGCCCACAACGAGATCTTATTGCTGTTCCCCCTTGAGGGAAGGAGAAAGTAGATGGATTCATTCATTCATTCATTCAATCGTATTTATTGAGCGCTTACTGCGTGCAGAGCACTGTACTAAGCGCTTGGGAAAGTACAGTACAACAGTAACAATAAACAGTGCCATCCCCCGCCCACAACGAGATCTTATTGCTGTTCCCCCTTGAGGGAAGGAGAAAGTAGATGGATTCATTCATTCAGTCGTATTTATTGAGCGCTTACTGTGTGCAGAGCACTGTACTAAGCGCTTGGGAACGTAGAATACAACAATAACAATCAATCGTATTTATTGAGTGCTTACTGTGTGCAGAGCACTGGGCTAAGCGCTTGGGAAGTACAAGTTGGCAATTGCCGATGGAGAGCGGGGCTTTCTGGGGGAGATGGGTCAATCAGTCGTATTTATTGAGCGCTTACTGTGTGCAGAGCACTGGACTGAGCACTTGGGAAGTACAAGTTGACAACATATAGCGACCCAACAGCGGGCTCACAGTCTAGAAGGGGGAGACGGACAACAAAACATATTAACAAAATAAAATAAATAGAATAAATACGTACAAGTAAAATAGAGTAATAAATACGTGCAAAAAAAAATATATATATATATACATATATATATATATATATACATATATATATATATATATGTATATATATATACAGGTGCTGTGGGGAAGGGAAGGAGGTAAGGCAGGAGGAGGTGTCGCGACTTGACGGCATATAAGACAAGACCCCGGTGCTTAGTACAGTGCCTGGCGCAGAGTAAGTGCTTAACAAATACCACAATTGAATGAATGAATTGGCCCATAGCAAGCGCTCAGCTTACAGCCCGGTCACCGTCCTTCTACAAGCTTTTTTCTCCCCAAAGACTTCATTTTCCGCTCCGCTCTTCCTCCCGAACCCTTCAACCCCTCTTTTTTGTTGTTTTTTTTTGCCACCTTGTAGCAAGAAAACAAAGGCCTAAGGGAAATCCTCCAAATCACCAGAGAATCGTTCCTGAATCTGAAGAAAGAAGAGGCTCCCGAGGGCAGCGCGGCTCCGTCGGCCCGTGTGTCCGGCAGCGACCTGAGCCCGAGGAAGAGCTGAGGCCCGGAGCAGACCTTCCTCCATTTTCACTTTCCGACTCCGAACCTCGGCACGTGACGGCTTTCCGAGACGGCGGACCGCGGAGAACCGCGGCTCCTCGTCACGGGAGGGTCCCGTGGCTCGTATTTTTGTACGAAAGACAGAACCCTCGCCCTGCTCGGAAAGAAGCTATGCAACCATCCGGTTTTTTAATAGGACGAACCAAACGTCTCGGCGGAAAGTTCGGGTGACGGAAGGTGACGCCTTGCCCAAACCTGGATGACCCCGATTCCTCGTAAGCCGCCGGACGGAAGAGTCTGTGTGAAAATTTTTATTAACGACACTGGGGACAAGGGACCCCCCCCCAAGACCCGATTGATCTTTGACTACATCTCAGATGTTGCTTTTGGTCGCGTTTTTAATGAGAAAGGACATAACGGGGTGGATGAGACGCGATTGAGGGGTAGCTTGCCGTAAACATGGATTTCTACGTTTCATCAGCAAAGCAGCACGACTTTCTCAGAGACGGGGTGGGAGGCCCGTTCGGCCGGCGATAAGCTCCACGCGCCTTTCGACTTCTTGAGAAACGGGTGTTTCTAAGTGGCGGGGAAACAAAGTCGGGGGTTTTCCTTCTGCCTAGCAGCCCTTAACCGATTCCCACCCCCTGGGCCCTGGTACGAAGTAAGGGAAGAGTGTGAATAAATCAACCCTCCACTCATTTGGGGAACGTTTTCTTCCTCGGGCCCATTTTAGAGGCTGGTAAAGACCCTTTTTTCATTAAAACGATCAGGTGTTCCATTGGTGAGACACCAGAAAAACTGCAGATGAAGGGTAAATCGCTTGGGTTTTTTGTGGGTGTTTTTTTTTTTTTTCCTCTAAGGTACTTTGAAACTAAACTACTGACAAACCAGTTGGCTTGAAAAATCGGACCCGGGGCGACTTGGGGGAGGATTACGTGTGTGACATCGGCTCTTTTCCCTTTTTCGCTTGGGAAGACGGCGCGTTATTTCTTCCCCGTCTGCGGTTCCCGTACACCAGGTGAATGATGACGACCTTAAGATTGTGACAGAATTTGGTGTTAGTGTGACCTGAAGATTGTGACAGTCACAGATAAGAGAATTTGGTGTTAGTGTGACTTGTTAGAGGGTCGAAAACTATCAAAATCCGTATGAATATGTTGTTTCTCTTCACACTTCAACAAAATCTAGCAACGTGGGGAGTTTCATCTGTTCTGGGAGCACAGTTTCACTTTCCTACAAAGGGTTTTAGGTTCACAACACTTCCCACTTGAATTTAATACCAAATCTACATTCCAAGGCTGAATACGAGGCCGTTTACTCGGCGGCTTTAGGTTCCGCGTTTAAAGAGTGGAGGGACCCACTCTGGGGGTTAAATGAAAACTTCCAATTAACAACGGCCTAAAGATTCGGCTTCTGGCAACTGGATAGTGGTAACAATCGCAAAATGGCAAGCCAGTTGCCAACAAGGCTTCTAAATCGGTTTCGGCCAGACTGAGGAAAAAGAATAAGCCATACTGTGTGATCTAGCCTGCAGCAATTCTCCGAGACGGTTCTAGCATGGAGCACGGCTCGATGAGTACTTATTTTTGTAAATAACGCGGTGAGTTAATTTATCTATTGCCCTTCATAGATACGTTGTATTTTCGGGCTTTGAAGAATCTCCACCGGGTTGTGTAGTGAGGTCTTCCATCACACCTGTTATTTTTTTAATGCAAATGCTTGAAATAACGGCTGCGAATGTGGAGCGTACAGTAAGCATTTTGTCAATAAAGATGTCTTATAAAATTGTCTTCGTGGCCATGCTGAAGGATACGTTTGATCCTTGAGCATCATCAGTCGTATTTATTGAGCGCTTACTATGGGCAGAGCACTGTACTAAGCGCTTGAGCAGTGGCAAGGCGGCAGTTTAGTCAGTGACCCGGACTGGCGAAGCTTTTCCAGTTGGCCACTGCTCCTGGGAAAGCCCCTTCCTATCTTTCCCACAATACGAGGCTGAAAGAGCTCACCCGTTTTTATAAAAAAGCCAGGCATCTTAGGGTTCCACTCCAAATCCCGGAATTTTGCAAGATTTCCCCCTCTTTTAAATACTTGTAAAAATACTTTTAATACTTTTAAAAAGTGTTAAACATAGGCTATGTGCCAGAATCCGTGCTAAGCACCGGGGTAGATACAGGGTAATCAGGTGGTCCCATGGGGGGGGGTTCACAGTCTCCCCATTTTACAGCTGGGATGACTGAGGCACAGAGAAGTGAAGCGACTTGCTCAAGGTCACATGGCGGACAAGTGGCTGTGAGCCCCAATGATGTGCATTTCGCTTTAATTCTGTTTGTTGTGATGACCTGACACCCGTCCACAGGTTTGGTTTCGTTGTCTGTCTCCCCCTTCTAGACTGTGAGCCCGTTGTTGGGTGGGGACCGTCTCTATATGTTACTGAGTTCCCAAGCGCTTAGTACAGTGCACAGTAAGCGCTCAATAAATACGACTGAATGAATGAATGAATATAAAAGTGATTTTGTGTTCAGTGAAATGCAGCTAAAAATAATAATTCTAATATTTGGCATTTGTTAAGCACTTACTCTGTGCAAAGCACTGTTCTAAGCGCTGGGGAGGATACAGGGTGATCAGGTTGTCCCACGGGGGGCTCACAGTCTTCATCCCCATTTTACAGATGAGGTAACTGTGGCCCAGAGAAGTTAAGTGACTTGCCCAAGCTCACACAGCTGACAGGTGGCGGAGTCGGAATTCGAACCCATGACCTCTGACTCCAAAGCCCGGGCTCTTTCCACTGAGCCACGCTGCTTCTCTGTATTTGTTATAAGTGCTAAGTGCCAAGCATCATACTAAGTACAGGGGTAGATAGAACCCTTCTAGACTGTAAACCCGTTGTTGGGTAGGGACCGTCTCTATATGTTGCCAACTTGGACTTCCCAAGCGCTTAGTACAGTGCTCTGCACACAGTAAGCGCTCAATAAATACAGTTGAATGACTGAATGTTGTCCCTGTTGTAATGGAACTCACAGCTTAAGTAATAATAATAATAATAATGATGGTATTTAAGCGATTAATGTTCTAAGCGCTGGGGGGATACAAGGTGATCGGGTTGTCCCACGCGAGGCTCACAGTCTTCATCCCCATTTTACAGATGAGGGAACTGAGGCCCAGAGAGGCGAAGCGACTTGCCCAAAGTCACCCAGCTGACAACTGGCGGAGCCGGGATGTGAACCCATGACCTCTGACTCCAAAGCCCGGGCTCTTTCCACCGAGCCACACTTTTTGAATCCCCATTTTGCAGATGAAGAAACTGAGACAGAGAAGTGACGTGACTTGCCCAAGGTCGCACGGCAGGCAAGTGGTGGAGCTGAAATTCGAATCCACACCTGTGCCCTTTTCGCTAGGCTCTGCTTTTGGAGGACACAGTCGTAGAGTTTGGGGTTTTTAATAATAATAACAATAATAATGATGGCATTTGTTAAGCGCTTACTATGTGCAAAGCACTGTTCTAAGCGCTGGGGGGGATACAACGTGATCAAGTTGTCCCACGTGGGGCTCACAGTCTTAATCCCCATTTTTACAGATGAGGTAACTGAGGCTCAAGAGAAGTTAAGTGACTTGCCCAAGGTCACACAGCAGACTTGTGGTGGAGTCGGGATTCGAACCCATGACCTCTGACTCCAAAGCCCAGGCTCTTTCCACTGAGGGCTTTATTTGGGGGAAGAGCTGCAGCCATCGGTTGGGAAACACCCGTGGTTTATCTAGTTTTTAACGTGACTTAAATACGATTAAATGAATGAATGAATGCGGGACAGGGACTGTTTCCGTCCCCAGCGCCTAGCACAGTGTGTGACACATAGTAAGCGCTTAACAGATACCCTTTAAAAAGAAAAATGGTGGAGGCGGGATTAGAACCCAGGTCCTTTGACTCCCAGGCGCCTGTACTTTCCACTAGGTCATGCTGCTCCCTTCTTCGGTAGTGGCAAAAAAAAAAATATCTTCTTACCCTCACAGCACTTATGTTCATATAATAATAATAATAACAATAACACAGTAATAATAATAATAATCGTGTTTTTGTTAGGCACTTACTACGTGTCAGGGACTGTATTAAGCACTGGGGTGGATACAAACAAATTAGGTTGGACACTTTCCCTATTCATTCATTCATTCAATCGTATTTATTGAGCGCTTACTGTGTGCAGAGCACTGTACTAAGCGCTTGGGAAGTACAATTTGGCAACATACAGAGAAGCAGGGTGGCTCAATGGAAAGAGGGAGTCAGAGGTCATGGGTTCAAATCCCGGCTCCGCCAACTGTCAGCCGTGTGACTTTGGGCAAGTCACTTCTCTGGGCCTCAGTTCCCTCATCTGTAAAATGGGGATGAAGACTGTGAGTCCCACGCGGGACCGTCTGATCACCTTGTAATAATAATAATAATAATGGCATTTGTTAAGCGCTTACTATGTGCTAAGCACTGGGGGGGATACAAGGTGATCAGGTTGTCCCACGTGGGGCTCACAGTCTTAATCCCCATTTTACAGATGAGGTAACTGAGGCTCAGAGAAGTGAATAGACTTGCCCAAGGTCACACAGCAGACATGTGGCGGAGCCGGGATTCGAACCCATGACCTCTGACTCCGAGGCCCGGGCTCTTTGTATCCTCCCCAGTGCTTAGAGCAGTGCTTTGCACATAGTAAGCACTTAACAAATGCCATCATTTATTTATTTTATCCCACGTGGGCCTCACGGTCTCGATCCCTAATTTACAAATGAGGTAACTGAGGCACAGAAAAGTGAAGTGACCTGCCCAAGGAAACACACAGTACCCAAGTGGCAGAGCCGGGATTAGAACCCATGACCTTCTGACTCTGAGGCCCTGGCTCTATCCACTATCTATCAGGCTGCTTCTCGTACATAGCTAGAAATTACGTATTATAAATGATTTATATTAATGTCTGTCTCCCTCTCCAATCAATCAATCGTATTTATTGAGCGCTTATCTGTGCAGAGCACTGTACTAAGCGCTTGGGAAGGACAAGTTGGCAGTCTCTAGACTGTAAGTTCGTCGTGGGCAGAGAACACGTCTGCCAACTCTGTAGTGTACTCTCCCTAGCATTCAATCGTATTTATTGAGCGCTTACTGTGTGCAGAGCACTGTACTAAGCGCTTGGGAAGTCCAAGTTGGCGGTCCCTACCCAACAACGGGCACAGCACAGTCTAGCACTTAGTAGTGCTGTACGCGTAGTAAGCGCTCAAAACATACCCTAGATGACACGACCATCCTGCGAGACAAATCCAAAATTAAGGTGATGAGCCATAGCCTGAACCTCTATAAGGCTGTGAGCCCACTGTTGGGTAGGGACCGTCTCTAGATTTCCCAAGCGCTTAGTACAGTGCTGTGCACACAGGAAGCGCTCAATAAATACCATTGAATGAAGGATTGTAAGAACTGGGTTCAGCTGACAGCTGGCGTGGGGGCATCCATCAAATAGCTTTAATTCTATTTGGTCTGACGACACTTCTAGACTGTGAGCCCACTGTTGGGTAGGGACTGTATATGTTGCCAACTTGTACTTCCCAAGCGCTTAGTACAGTGCTCTGCACACAGTAAGTGCTCAATAAATACGATTGAATGAATGAATGACACCTGTCCATGTGTTTTGTTTTGTCTGTCTCCCCCTTCTAATCTGTGAGCCCGCTGTTGGGTAGGGACCGGCTCTAGATGTTGCCAACTTGGACTTCCCAAGCGCTTAGTACAGTGCTCTGCACACAGTAAGTGCTCAATAAATACAATTGAATGAAGGATTGTAAGCATTGGGTTCAGCTGACAGCTGGCATGGGGGCATCCATCAAATAGCTTTAATTCTATTTGGTCTGACAGCTTGACACTTCTAGACTGTGAGCCCACTGTTGGGTAGGGACCGTCTCTCTATGTTGCCAACTTGGACTTCCCAAGCGCTTAGTACAGTGCTCTGCACACAGTAAGCGCTCAATAAATAAGATTGAATAATAATGATGGCATTTGTTAAGCGCTTACTATGTGCAAAGCACTGTTCTAAGCGCTGGGGGGGATATAACATGATCAGGTTGTCCCACGTGGGGCTCACAGTCAATCCCCATTTACAGATGAGGTAACTGAGGCTCAGAGAAGTTAAGTGACTTGCCCAAGGTCACACAGCAGACAGGTGGCGGAGCCGGAATTCGAACCCATGACCTCGGACTCCAAAGCCCGAGCTCTTTCCACTGAGCCACGCTGCTTCGAATGACACCTGTCCACATGTTTTGTTTTGTTGTCCGTCTCCCCCTTCTAGACCGTGAGCCCGCTGTTGGGTAGGGACCGTCTCTAGATGTTACCAACTTGTACTTCCCAAGCGCTTAGTACAGTGCTCTGCACACAGTAAGCGCTCAATAAATACGATTGAATGAATGAGTGAATAATGCTGAAGAATACAGCTAGACTGTGAGCAGTGAAAGGATCTGTGGATCTCACGTTCACCATAGCACCTAGCACAGTGTCTAGCGCATAGCGCGCCTGGAAGGATGACTACGGCTGCCAATATGCTGAGAAGCAGCCTGGCCCAAGATCAAGAGCCCAGGCTTGGGAGCCATGCAGTCATTCAATCGTATTTATTGAGCGCTTACTGTGTGCAGAGCACTGTACTAAGCGCTTAGGAAGTCCAAGTTGGCAAATTCTAGAGACGGTCCCTCCCCAACAGCGGGCTCACAGTCTAGAAGGGGGAGACAGACAACAAAACAAAACAGATTAACAAAATAAAATAAATAGAATGGTAGATATGCGCAAGTAAAATAGAGTAATAAATCTGTACAAACATATATACAGGGTTCAGAGTGAGAGGACGTGGGTTCTAATCCCAGTTCTGCCACTTAATAATAATAATAATGGCATTTATTAAGCGCTTACTATGTGCAAAGCACTGTTCTAAGCGCTGGGGAAGTTACAAGGTGATCAGGTTGGCCCACGGGAGGCTCACAGCCCACTGTTGGGTAGGGACCGTCTCTATATGTTGCCAACTTGGACTTCCCAAGCGCTTAGTACAGTGCTCTGCACACAGTAAGTGCTCAATAAATACGATTTAATTGATGCTGATGCTGATGCTGATTACCTCCTTCCCCTCCCCACAGCACCTGTGTATATGTTTGTATGTATTTATTACTCTTTTATTTTATTTGTACATATTTATTCTATTTATTTTATTTTGTTAATATGTTTGGTTTTGTTCTCTGTCTCCCCCTTCTAGACTGTGAGCCCACTGTTGGGTAGGGACCGTCTCCAGATGTGGCCAACTTGGACTTCCCAAGCGCTTAGTACAGTGCTCTGCACACTGTAAGCGCTCAATAAATACGATTGATTAATTGATTGATTGATTATATTAACGTCTGTCTCCCCCGTAGACAGTAAACTCATTGTGGGCAGGGAATGTGTCTGTGTGACTGTGGGCAAGTCACTTAACTTCTCTGGGCCTCAGTTCCCTCACCTGTAAAATGGGGATGAAGACTGTGAGCCCCCCGTGGGACAACCTGATCACCTTGTTAACCTCCCCAGCGCTTAGAACAGTGCTTGGCACATAGTAAGCGCTTAATAAATGCCATCGTCATCATCACAGTCTTCATCCCCATTTTGCAGATGAGGGAACTGAGGCCCAGAGAAGTGAAGTGACTTAACCAAAGTCACACAGCAGACAATTGGCGGAGTCGGGATTTGAACCGACGACCTCTGACTCCAAAGCCCGGGCTCTTTCCACTGAGCCAAGTTGTACTTCCCAAGCGCTTAGTACAGTGCTCTGCACACGGTAAGTGCTCAATAACCAGCGTGGCTCAGTGAAAAGAGCCTGGGCTTTGGAGTCAGCGGTCATGGGTTCAAATCCCCGCTCTGCCAATTGTCAGCTGTGTGACTTTGGGCAAGTCACTTCACTTCTCTGGGCCTCAGGTACCTCATCTGGAAAATGGGGATTAAGACTGTGAGCCTGATTACCTTGTAACCTCCCCAGCGCTTAGAACAGTGCTTTGCACATAGTAAGCGCTTAATAAATGCCATTATTATTATTATTATTATTAATAAATACGATTGAATGAATAGTAAGTGCTCAATAAATGCCATCATCATCATTATTATTATTAAATAACAATTTCCTCCTCAAGTTTGATCATCTCCAGGGCACATACCAGGTATTCAGGCCTAGTTCAAAGGTCAAGGAAATCCAATCAATCAATCAGTCGTATTTATTGAGCGCTTACTGTGTGCAGAGCACTGGACTAAGCACTTGGGAAGTACAAGTTGGCAACATAATCCAGAGAACTGTGACTCCGTGATGCCTACAAAGAAAGCCTGGCAGAGGTCATAACAATACCCCTTCCCTGAGCAACTTCTTGGCCGCCCTTGGAAGGAAAAGGAATCAAACCCCTACTTCGAGACCTGGGCTAAAGTCACATTAAAAACTAAATAATAATAATAATAATAATAATGGCATTTGTTAAGCACTTACTACGTGCAGAGCACTGTTCTAAGCGCTGGGGTGGATACAAGGTGATCAAGTTGCCCCACATGGGGCTCACCATCTTAATCCCCATTTTACAGATGAGGGAACTGGGGCTCAGAGAAGTGAAGTGACTTGCCCAAGGTCACACAGCAGTCAGGTGGCGGAGTCGGGATTTGAACCCATGACCTCTGACTCCAAAGCCCGGGCTCTTTCCACTGAGCCACGCTGCTTCTCTTTTTAAACCACAGGTGTTTCCCAACCTATGGCTGCAGCTCTTCCCCCAAATAAAACCCCCAACCTCTATGACTGTGTCCTCCGAAAGCAGAGCCTAGTGAAAAGGGCACAGGCGTGGATTCGAATTTCAGCTCCACCACTTGCCTGCTGTGTGACCTTGGGCAAGTCACTTCACTTCTCTGTCTCAGTTTCTTCATCCGCAAAATGGGGATTCAAAAAGTGCGGCTCGGTGGAAAGAGCCCGGGCTTTGGAGTCGGAGGTCATGGGTTCAAACCCCGGCTCCGCCAATTGTCAGCTGGGTGACTTTGGGCAAGTCTCTGTGCCTCAGTTCCCTCATCTGCAAAATGGGGATGAAGACTGTGAGCCCCCTGTGGGATCTCTGTCTCTCCCTTCTAGACTGTGAGCCCGCTGTTGGGAAGGGACCATCTCTATCTGTTACCAACTCGGACTTCCCAAGTGTTTAGTCCAGTGCTCTGCACACAGGAAGCGCTCAATAAATACGATTGAATGAATGAATGAACTTAACCTCTCTGTGCCTCAGTTTCCTCATGTGTAAAATGGGGACGAAGACTGTGAGCCCCACGTGGGACAGCCTGATCACCTTGTATCCGCCCAGCGCTTAGAACAGTAAGCGCTTAATGAATACCATCATCATTATTATTACTTAAGCTGTAACTTCCATTACAACGGGGACAATATTCATTCAGTCATTCAATCGTATTTATTGAGCGCTTACCGTGTACGGAGGAGCACTGTAATAATAATAATAATGATGGCATTTATTAAGCGCTTACTATGTGCAAAGCACTGTTCTAAGCGCTGGGGGGATACACGGTAATCAGGTTGTCCCACATGGGGCTCCCAGTCTTCATCCCCATTTTACAGATGAGGGAACTGAGGCCCAGAGAAGTGAAGCGACTTGTCCAAAGTCACCCAGCTGACAGTTGGCGGAGCCGGGATTTGAACCCATGACCCCTGACCCCAAAGCCCGGGCTCTTTCCACTGAGCCCCGCTGCTTCTGTACTAAGCGCTTGGGAAGTCCAAGTTGGCAACATCTAGAGACGGTCCCTCCCCAACAGCGGGCTCACAGCCTAGAAGGGTTCTATCTACCCCGGCATTTAGTACAATGCTTGGCACTTAGCACTTATAACAAATACTAGAATTATTATTTTTAGCTGCATTAGTGGGCCCCCACCATTTTTCCCCCAATTTGGCTTTTGCGGGCTAGGAGAGCCCAGAACAGTTCTGCGTCAGACTTCAAGCACGCGACAGGTCATCATTGACTCACTTCTCTGAAACCGTCCACTATTAACTCAAAGAAGCGATTTATTCATTCATTCAATCATACTTATTGGGCGCTTACTGTGTGCACAGCACTGTACTAAGCGCTTGGGAAGTCCATGTTGGCAACATCTAGAGACGGTCCCTCCCCAACAGCAGGCTCACAGTCTAGAAAGGGGAGACAGACAACAAAACATATTAACAAAATAAAATAAATATGTACAAATAAAATAGAGTAATAAACACATACGAACATATATACATATATACAGGTGCTGTGGGGAGGGGAAGGAGGTCATCATCATCATCAGTCATTCAATCGTATTTATTGAGCGCTTACTGTGTGCAGAGCACTGTACTAAGCGCTTGGGAAGTCCAAGTTGGCAACATATAGAGACAGTCCCTACCCAACAGCAGGCTCACAGTCTAGAAGGGGGAGACAGACAACAAAACAAAACATATTAACAAAATAAAATAAATAGAATAAATATGTACAAAAAAAATAGAGTAATAAATACGTACAAGTATATATACATATATACAGGTGCTGTGGGGAGGGGAAGGAGGTCGTCATCATCATCATCATCATCATCATTCATTCAATTGTATTTATTGAGCGCTTACTGTGTGCAGAGCACCGTACTAAGCGCTTGGGAAGTCCAAGTTGGCAACATATAGAGACGGTCCCTCCCCAACAGCGGGCTCACAGTCTAGAAGGGGGAGACAGACAACAAAACAAAACATATTAACAAAATAAAATAAATAGAATAAATATGTATAAATAAAATAGAGTAATAAATACATACAAACATATATACACATATACAGGTGCTGTGGGGAGGGGAAGGAGGTCATCATCATTCATTCAATCGTATTTATTGAGCGCTTACTGTGTACAGAGCACTGTACTAAGCGCTTGGGAAGTCCAAGTAGGCAACATCTAGCGACGGTCCCTACCCAACAGCGGGCTCACAGTCTAGAAGGGGGAGACAGACAACAAAACAAAACATATTAACAAAATAAAATAAATATGTCCAAATAAAATAGAGTAATAAATACATACAAACATATATACACATATACAGGTGCTGTGGGGAGGGGAAGGAGGTCGTCATCATCATCATCATCAATCGTATTTATTGAGGGCTTACTGTGTGCAGAGCACTGTACTAAGCGCTTGGGAAGTCCAAGTTGGCAACATCTAGAGACGGTCCCTCCCCAACAGCAGGCTCACAGTCTAGAAGGGGGAGACAGGCAACTAAACAAAACATATTAACAAAATAAAATAAATAGAAGAAATATGTACAAATAAAATAGAGTCATAAATACATACAAACATATATACATATATACAGGTGCTGTGGGGAGGGGAAGGAGGTCATCATCGTCATCATTCATTCAATCGTATTTATTGAGCGCTTGCTGTGTGCAGAGCACTGGACTAAGCGCTTGGGAAGTCCAAGTTGGCAACATATAGAGACGGTCCCTACCCAACAGCGGGCTCACAGTCTAGAAGGGGGAGACAGACAATCAATCAATCAATCAATCGTATTTATTGAGCGCTTACTGTGTGCAGAGCACTGGACTAAGCGCTTGGGAAGTACAAGTTGGCAACATCTAGAGATGGTCCCTACCCAAAAGTGGGTATACTATAAATAAATAGATAAATATAGTATATAGTTTATTATAGAACATTATAATATGTATATATTATATATGTTATATATAATATATATTATATACTAGATATAGTATATATTACATATATTATATAGTATATAATTTAGTATAAATAAATTTATATACTATAGAGTAATAAATACATACAAACATATATACATATATACAGGTGCTGTGGAGAAGGGAAGGCGGTAAGGCTGGGGGGGGAAGGAGGTAAGGTGGGGGGATGTCAATCATACTGAATCAGCCTCCTTTCTGAACTCCCAACCACCTGCCTCTCCCCAATCCCGATTCACTCATTCAATCGTATTTATTGAGCGCTTATTGTGTGCAGAGCAATCAATCAAGCAATCGTATTTATTGAGCGCTTACTGTGTGCAGAGCACCGTACTAAGCGCTTGGGAAGTACAAGTTGGCAACACATAGAGACGGTCCCTACCCAACAGCGGGCTCACAGTCTAGAAGGGGGAGACAGACAACAAAACAAAACAGATTAACAAAATAAAATAGACTGTGAGCCCACCGTTGGGTAGGGACTGTCTCTATGTGTTGCCAATTTGTACTTCCCAAGCGCTTAGCACAGTGCTCTGCACATAGTAAGCGCTCAATAAATACGATTGATGATGATGATGATGATGATGGAGATGTACAAGTAAAATAAATAGAGTAATAAATATGTACAAGCATATATACATATATACAGGTGCTGTGGGGAAGGGAAGGAGGTAAGATGGAGGGAATGGAGAGGGGGACGAAGGGGAGAGGAAGGAGGGGGCTCAGTGTGGGAAGGCCTCCTGGAGGAGGTGAGCTCTCAGCAGGGCCTTGAAGGGAGGAAGAGAGCGAGCTTGGTGGATGGGCAGAGGGATTAGGGGCATTCCAGGCCCGGAGGAGGACGTGGGCCGGGGGTCGATGGCGGGACGGGCGAGAGCGAGGCCTAACGGTGAGGAGATTAGCGGCGGAGGAGCGGAGGACGCGGGCTGGGCTGGACAAGGACAGAAGGGAGGTGAGGGAGGAGGGGGTGCCGGATTATCTTTCTACAGAAACATTCAGGGCATGTCACCCCCCTCCTCAAAAATCTCCACCTCCGTATCAAACAAAAACTCCTCACGATTGACTGTAAAGTTGTCCATCAACTTGCCCCCCCCCACCTCACCTCCCTTCTCTCCTATTCATTCATTCAATCGTATTTATTGGGCGCTTACCGTGTGCAGAGCACTGTACCAAGCGCTTGGGAAGCCCAAATTGGCAACATATAGAGACGGCCCCTACCCGACAGCGGGCTCACAGTCTAGAAGGGGGAGACAGACGACAAAACAACCAACTCACAGTCTTCGAGTGGGGGACAGACATTAATAGAAATCAATTCTGGATATTCATTCATTCAGTCGTATTTATTGAGTGCTTACTGTGTGCAGAGCACGGCGCTAAGCGCTTGGAAAGCACAGTTGAGCATTAAAAAGAGACAATCCCCGCCCACAGTGGGATTACGGTCTAGAAAGGGGAAGACGACATCAAAACAAGTAAACAGGCATCAATAATAATAATAATAATAATAATAATGATGATGGCATTTGTTAAGCCCTTACTATGTGCAAAGCACTGTTCTAAGCGCTGGGGAGGATACAGGGTGATCAGGTTGCCCCAGGTGGGGCTCACCGTTTTCATCCCCATTTTACAGATGAGGTCACCGAGGCTCAGAGAAGTTAAGTGACTTGCCCAAAGTCACACAGCTGACAATCGGTGGAGCCGGGAGCATCAGTATAAATAAATAGAATTATAAGGAGATGAGGTAGAGGGAAAGAAGCTGATGGAAAGTAAAGAAGTTGAAGAGAGTAGGAAGGGAATGAAGGCAGCTGGGATCAAGAGTCTTTAAAAGGAAAAAAATGGATCGGGTCTAGGGAAGCAGGGTGGCTCAGTGGAAAGAGCACGGACTTGGGAGTCAGAGGTCATGGGTTCGAATCCTGACTCTGCCACTTGTCAGCTGTGTGACTTTGGGCAAGTCACTTCACTTCTCTGGGCCTCAGTTCCCTCATCTGTAAAATGGGGATGAAGATTGGGAGCCCCGTGTGGGACAACCTGATCACCTTGTATACCCCCAGCGCTTAGAACGGTGCCTTGCACATAGTAAGCGCTTAATAAATGCCATTATTATTATTATTATTAAAAGGCACGGCCCTGGGATCAGAGGACCTGGATTCTAATTCTGGCTCCGCCACGTACCTGCTGTATGATCCTGAGCAAGTCACCTTACTTCTCTGTCCCTCAATTCTCTCATCTGCAAAATGAGGATTCGATAGTCAGTCATTCGTATTTATTGAGCGCTTACTGTGTGCAGAGCACTGTACTAAGCGCTTGGGAAGTCCAAGTTGGCAACGTATAGAGACGGTCCCTACCCAACAGCGGGCTCACAGTGTAGAACGGGGAGACAGACCACAAAACAAAACAGATTAACAAAATAAAATAAATAGAATAGTAAATACGTACAAGTAAAATAGAGTAATAAATCTGTACGTTCATTCTAAGCATTCACAGCATCTAAGTGCCGTGAGACGGAGAGAGGGGTGAATAAAGGGTGGCAGTCCAAGGGCAAGAGCGATATAGAAGAGAGTGGGAGAAGAGAAAATGAAGGTAAATATTAAAGACACCATTGTAAATATCAAAAAACACCACCCTTCAGGGTCATTTACCGCCAAGTGAATAAGTAGGTGGCAGTGAAAGGTTCTCCATTTTCAGTCGTGTTGGTCAAACTCACGGAGTTGAAGAAACGTAGTCAAGATGGCCCAGTTACTAGTGAGGATGAGGGGGGTCTCTGTGATCAGGCCGGACCAGCCAACCTTTATAATAATAATAATAATAATGACGGTATTTGTTAAGCACTTACTATGTGCAATGCACTGTTCTTTATGCGGATCCATTCATTCAATCGTATTTATTGAGCGCTTACTGTGTGCAGAGCACTGGACTAAGCGCTTGGGAAGTACAAGTTGAGGTACACTAGAACACGATTACCCCCACCGCAAACAGAGCTAAGGAGCCCGAGGGGATGGGAATTCCCCAATAATAATAATAATGATAATAATGATGGTATTTGTTAATCAATCAATTAAGAGTCTTTGTTAAGAGAAGCACCGTGGCTCAGTGGAAAGAGCCCGGGCTTTGGAGTCAGAGGTCATGGGTTCTAATCCCGGCTCCGCCGCTTGTCAGCGGTGTGACTTTGGGCAAGTCACTTCGCTTCTCCGGGCCTCAGCGACCTCATCTGTAAAATGGGGATTAAGACTGGGAGCCCCCCGTGGGACAGCCTGATCACCTTGGAACCTCCCCAGCGCTTAGGACAGTGCTTTGCACATAGTAAGCGCTTAATAAATGCCATCATTATTATTATTACTATATGCCAAGCATTCATTCATTCATTCAATCATATTTCTTGAGCGCTTACTGTTTGCAGAGCACTGTACTAAGCGCTTGGAAAGTACAATTCGGCCACAGATAGAGATGGTACCTACTGAACAATGGGCTCACAGTCTAGAAGGGGGAGACAGACAACAAAACAAAACAAGAAAACAGGTGTCTCGGGGCGTTTCTCAGGCGGGGGGGCTGGGGTGGGGGGATGTCTTAAGCATTGCTCCAAGCACTGTTCTAAGCTCCAGGGTAGATACAAGGTAATCAGGTTGTCCCACTTGGGACTCACAGTCTTAATCCCCATTTGTCACCTCTCTGTGCCTCAGTTCCCTCATCTGGAAAATGGGGATCAAGACTGTGAGCCCCACCTGGGACAACCGCTCAGTGGAAAGAGCCCGGGCTTTGGAGTCAGAGGTCATGGGTTCAAATCCCGGCTCCGCCAATTGTCAGCTGGGTGACTTTGGGCAAGTCACTTCACTTCTCTGGGCCTCAGTTCCCTCATCTGTAAAATGGGAATTAAGACTGTGAGCCCCCTGTGGGACAACCTGATCACCTTGTTACCTCCCCAGCGCTTAGAACAGTGCTTTGCACATAGTAAGCGCTTAACAAATGCCATTATTATTATTATTATTATTGTATCCTCCCCAGCACTTAGAACAGTGCTTTGCACATAGTAAGCGCTTAACAAATGCCATTATTATTATTATTATTATTATTGTATCCTCCCCAGCACTTAGAACAGTGCTTGGCACATAGTAAGTGCTTAACAAATGCTATTATTATTATTATTATTATTATTATTATTGTATCCTCCCCAGAGCTTAGAACAGTGCTTAGCACATAGTAAGTGCTTAACAAATGCCATTATTATTATTATTATTGTATCCTCCCCAGCGCTTAGAACAGTGCTTGGCACATAGTAAGCGCTTAACAAGTGCCATCATTATTATTTTACAGATGAGGTAACTGAGGCCCAGAGAAGTGACGTGACTCGCTGACAAGTGGCGGAGCCGGGATTAGAACCCACGGCCTCTGACTCCCAAGCCCCGGATCTTTCCACTGAGCCACGCTGCTTCCTAATCAATCAATCAATGGTATAGACCGAGCATTTACTATGTGCGGAGCACTAGAAATAAACTTGGGAGAGTTCAACAGAATTAGCAGACAGGTTCCCTGCCCATTATGAGCCTAAAGTCTAGAGGGGGAGACAGACATTAATATGAATAATTTGGAATATATAATTTAAAAAGATACGTACATACGTGCTGTGGGTCGGGGGTGGAGAGAATATCAAGGTTTCCAAAGGTGCGTAGATGCTGGAAAAGGGAGAGGAAGCCAGGGAAAAGAGGGTGTAATTGGGGAAGGGCTCTTGGAGGAGATGTTCGATGCCTGGGCAGATAGGCCACCACCGAACGGTTTTGTGGAGAGGGGAGATAGGAACTGGATGATTTTTCAGAAAAATGATCAGAGCAGGAGAATGAAGTACGGACTGGGGAGCGGAGAGACGGAAGGAAAGTCAGAGAGGATGGGATGAACGCTTGGATCAGCACGGCGGCAGTTTGGATGGAGAGGAAAGGGCGGATTCCAGGGACACTGTGATGGTGATCTTCTAAATATTACAGCTTCGGCTGGCGAAGATGTCCAATAAAACACTCGCACGATTTTCCAGGATTCGCTCCAGGATCTGTTCCCAAATGCCAGAAGCATTTTGCAAAGACAAGTCTTTTCCATAAGCAGCCACACAGAAATCCACCTCTAAAACAGGTCTTTTAATTACAAAAAGACATACAAAACCTTTGAATGTGATTAGTCCCAAAATATTAATAACACGTCCTTATTGAAACGAGTGTTCTTTCATACTAAAGAGTGTTTTTGTTACCATTATAATCTTACCTGTCAATAAGGAGGCTTCGGGAGAAATAGTTAAACGACGTTCAACAGAGCCTGGATCTGTCCGAAGCAATGCCTACCGACCTCGCTCCTTACGACGAATAATTGAAAATAATTTAAATCTAAGATATTCACGTCGCAATCGACGGCCAACAGAAGGAAAGGAGCGTATTTTTTTCCAAACGAGGAGCGCGTAAACGCCGACCTTCCTCACAAGAGGTAGACAGAGCGGCGGAGGAGACGTGGAATTGAGTAACAGAAATTCCCTCAAGAGATCTGGGGTAATCTCTTTCCAGAAGCATTTCTGGTAAAGTAAAATAACCCAGATGGCAAAGCAATGTTCCCTGATGTCTTCCAGAGTGGTTCTCCTCGGGCTCCTAAAAACCAAATCCTCTCTCCCAGGACCAATAACCAAATGGATGAGAGCAGTGCGATGTTGAGGTTATGAAAGTCAAATTCTGAACGTCGGAACTGAAAGGAGGAAGATGTCGTCGCTTTGTGCGGCCCTAATAGTGCTCTCCGTTGGATCTCCGCGTGGAACTCTACTCCGGTTTTAAACCTCAGACGGTGCGACTGCTGCTCGGAAGATGACGGCGGAGGTCTCACATCTCACCTTTACGTCAGTGGTTGGAGGAATCGCCCCCATTTTGATCCCCCGCCTCTCCCTCCCCTCCACCTCGAGACCAAAACACCCAAGTGCCGGTGTTATTTCAGGCCGGGAAAGGAAACCCAGCCCACGTGAATTAGAATAAAAAACCTCACCCGTTTAATGAAATGGTGCCGTCTGGCCACCTTCTAAGCAATTCTGCACAACGACGCGACCGTCTCACCCGCTATTTCCAAACTCTGGCCGAAGGAGCACTTTCAACGGGACACGGTCTCCTCGAGGTACGCCCTGGGGATCGGCTGATGGATTTTAGGAATATCGCTCGCTCTCTCCGCCGGCCAGCTTCCTCCGGCTGTATCCCACCCCATCGCCCCTGATTGAAAGAGAGACCCGGTTCCCTGACTCTAAATCCTCAAATTCCGAAGGAGCACTTTCAACGGGACACGGTCTCCTCAAGGTACGCCCTGGGGATCGGCTGATGGATCTTAGGAATATCGCTCGCTCTCTCCGCCGGCCAGCTTCCTCCGGCTGTATCCCACCCCATCGCCCCTGATTGAAAGAGAGACCCGGTTCCCTGACTCTAAATCCCCAAATTCCGAAGGAGCACTTTCAACGGGACACGGTCTCCTCGAGGTATGCCCAGGGGATCGGCTGATGGATCTTAGGAATATCGCTCGCTCTCTCCGCCGGCCAGCTTCCTCCGGCTGTATCCCACCCCACCTCCCCTGATTGAAAGAAATCCCGATTCCCTGACTCTAAATCCCCAAATTCCGAAGGAGCACTTTCAACGGGACACGGTCTCCTCGAGGTACGCCCTGGGGATCGGCTGATGGACTTTAGGAATATCGCTCGCTCTCTCCGCTGGCCAGCTTCATCCGGCTGTATCCCACCCCATCTCCCCTGATTGAAAGAAATCTCGATTCCCTGACTCCAAATCCCCAAATTCCGAAGGAGCACTTTCAACGGGACACGGTCTCCTCGAGGTACGCCCCGGGGATCGGCTGATGGATTTTAGGAATATCGCTCGCTCTCTCCGCCGGCCAGCTTCCTCCGGCTGTATCCCACCCCACCTCCCCTGATTGAAAGAAAGACCCGGTTCCCTGACTCTAAATCCCCAAATTCCGAAGGAGCACTTTCAACGGGACACGGTCTCCTCGAGGTACGCCCCGGGGATCGGCTGATGGATTTTAGGAATATCGCTCGCTCTCTCCGCTGGCCAGCTTCCTCCGGCTGTATCCCACCCCATCTCCCCTGATTGAAAGAAAGACCCGGTTCCCTGACTCTAAATCCCCAAATTCCGAAGGAGCGCTTTCAACGGGACACGGTCTCCTCGAGGTACGCCCCGGGGATCGGCTGATGGATTTTAGGAATATCGCTCGCTCTCTCCGCCGGCCAGCTTCCTCCGGCTGTATCCCACCCCACCTCCCCTGATTGAAAGAAATCCCGATTCCCTGACTCTAAATCCCCAAATTCCGAAGGAGCACTTTCAACGGGACACGGTCTCCTCGAGGTACGCCGTGGGGATCGGCTGATGGATTTTAGGAATATCGCTCGCTTTCTCCGCCGGCCAGCTTCCTCCGGCTGTATCCCACCCCATCGCCCCTGATTGAAAGAGAGACCCGGTTCCCTGACTCTAAATCCCCAAATTCCGAAGGAGCACTTTCAACGGGACACGGTCTCCTCGAGGTACGCCCAGGGGATCGGCTGATGGATCTTAGGAATATCGCTCGCTCTCTCCGCCGGCCAGCTTCCTCCGGCTGTATCCCACCCCACCTCCCCTGATTGAAAGAAATCCCGATTCCCTGACTCTAAATCCCCAAATTCCGAAGGAGCACTTTCAACGGGACACGGTCTCCTCGAGGTACGCCCTGGGGATCGGCTGATGGACTTTAGGAATATCGCTCGCTCTCTCCGCTGGCCAGCTTCATCCGGCTGTATCCCACCCCATCTCCCCTGATTGAAAGAAATCTCGATTCCCTGACTCCAAATCCCCAAATTCCGAAGGAGCACTTTCAACGGGACACGGTCTCCTCGAGGTACGCCCCGGGGATCGGCTGATGGATTTTAGGAATATCGCTCGCTCTCTCCGCTGGCCAGCTTCCTCCGGCTGTATCCCACCCCATCTCCCCTGATTGAAAGAGAGACCCGGTTCCCTGACTCTAAATCCCCAAATGCCGAAGGAGCACTTTCAACGGGACACGGTCTCCTCGAGGTACACCCCGGGGATCGGCTGATGGATCTTAGGAATATCGCTCGCTCTCTCCGCCGGCCAGCTTCCTCCGGCTGTATCCCACCCCACCTCCCCTGATTGAAAGAAATCCCGATTCCCTGACTCTAAATCCCCAAATTCCGAAGGAGCGCTTTCAACGGGACACGGTCTCCTCGAGGTACGCCCTGGGGATCGGCTGATGGATTTTAGGAATATCGCTCGCTCTCTCCGCCGGCCAGCTTCCTCCGGCTGTATCCCACCCCACCTCCCCTGATTGAAAGAAATCCCGATTCCCTGACTCTAAATCCCCAAATTCCGAAGGAGCACTTTCAACGGGACACGGTCTCCTCGAGGTACGCCCCAGGGATCGGCTGATGGATTTTAGGAATATCGCTCGCTCTCTCCGCCGGCCAGCTTCCTCCGGCTGTATCCCACCCCATCGCCCCTGATTGAAAGAGAGACCCGGTTCCCTGACTCTAAATCCCCAAATTCCGAAGGAGCACTTTCAACGGGACACGGTCTCCTCGAGGTACGCCCTGGGGATCGGCTGATGGATTTTAGGAATATCGCTCGCTCTCTCCGCCGGCCAGCTTCCTCCGGCTGTATCCCACCCCACCTCCCCTGATTGAAAGAAATCCCGATTCCCTGACTCTAAATCCCCAAATTCCGAAGGAGCGCTTTCAACGGGACACGGTCTCCTCGAGGTACGCCCTGGGGATCGGCTGATGGATTTTAGGAATATCGCTCGCTCTCTCCGCCGGCCAGCTTCCTCCGGCTGTATCCCACCCCACCTCCCCTGATTGAAAGAAATCCCGATTCCCTTACTCTAAATCCCCAAATTCCGAAGGAGCACTTTCAACGGGACACGGTCTCCTCGAGGTACGCCCCGGGGATCGGCTGATGGATCGGCTGATGGACTTTAGGAATATCGCTCGCTCTCTCCGCTGGCCAGCTTCATCCGGCTGTATCCCACCCCATCTCCCCTGATTGAAAGAAATCTCGATTCCCTGACTCCAAATCCCCAAATTCCGAAGGAGCACTTTCAACGGGACACGGTCTCCTCGAGGTACGCCCCGGGGATCGGCTGATGGATTTTAGGAATATCGCTCGCTCTCTCCGCTGGCCAGCTTCCTCCGGCTGTATCCCACCCCACCTCCCCTGATTGAAAGAAATCCCGATTCCCTGACTCTAAATCCCCAAATTCCGAAGGAGCGCTTTCAACGGGACACGGTCTCCTCGAGGTACGCCCTGGGGATCGGCTGATGGATTTTAGGAATATCGCTCGCTCTCTCCGCCGGCCAGCTTCCTCCGGCTGTATCCCACCCCACCTCCCCTGATTGAAAGAAATCCCGATTCCCCGACTCTAAATCCCCAAATTCCGAAGGAGCGCTTTCAACGGGACACGGTCTCCTCGAGGTACGCCCCGGGGATCGGCTGATGGATTTTAGGAATATCGCTCGCTCTCTCCGCTGGCCACCTTCCTCCGGCTGTATCCCACCCCACCTCCCCTGATTGAAAGAAATCCCGATTCCCCGACTCTAAATCCCCAAATTCCGAAGGAGCGCTTTCAACGGGACACGGTCTCCTCGAGGTACGCCCCGGGGATCGGCTGATGGATTTTAGGAATATCGCTCGCTCTCTCCGCCGGCCAGCTTCCTCCGGCTGCATTCCACCCCACCTCCCCTGATTGAAAGACATCCCGATTCCCTGACTCTAAATCCCCAAATTCCACAGCTCCGGCCAGCAACGATTCGGCGTGCTTGGAGACAAACCACCATTTTGCACAGGCCCGGCTTAAAGAACCACTCGAGGTACTGCAAACGAAACTTCTATCCGTCTGGAGACGACTGCTTACCGTCTGTTTTCCACCGCCTCGATTTAGCGTGCTGCATACCTACTTAATGGATCCCTAAGCCTTCTACCGGAAAGGCGCCGAGTTCTCCGCTCGGACAGCCGGCGTTTATCACCAGAGACAGAAAGACCGGACACGACGCATCTCCGGCACTTGGAATTGTCCCCTCGTCGGGTCTCGAAGGCGGCCCGGCCTCGATCGGGGGGTTTTGGACCAGATCCGGCTCGTCTTCCTCGCGGCCTTCCGCCTCCGTCGACGTTTCCGAGCGGTCCTCGCGGCGGCCCGAGGGCCCGCCGACTCGGCCGAGGGCGTCCGTGCGGTTCGGGAGCCCTTCCCGCGGGAAGGCCGCGGTTACAGCAGCAGCGGCGTCCTCTCCCCGGCCGGCTGTTCCCTGCGGAAGAGTTCCCGGAGGCGGGCCAGCCGGCCGTACAGCCTGTCCTTGAGCGGGGGCACGTGGTGGCTGGGGTCGAGGACGTTGGTCACCCGGCGCTCCTTCTCCCGCTTCCACACTTTATACGGGTGCGGAGGGAAGAAAGGCCGGCCCCGCTCTCTCCGAATCTGCAGCGTGATTCCACTCACGGCCAGCATCCCCCAAACTGCCAGGATGATGAAGTCTGCCAAAGGAAACCGGGAACACCCCTTCTTCAATCAATCAATCGTATTTATTGAGCGCTTACTATGTGCAGAGCACTGTACTAAGCGCTTGGGAAGTACAAATTGGCATCACATAGAGACAGTCCCTACCCAACAGTGGGCTCACAGTCTAAAAGATGCTTAAATCTTACTTAATGATGGCATTCTTCTTCATTCTTCTTCATTCTTCATTCTTCAGCGAGCTTTCGGTTCCTCTACCTCGGTGCTTTGCACGTAGCACTTAATGAATAATAATCAATCAATCAATCGTATTTATTGAGCGCTTACTGTGTGCAGAGCGCTGGACTACGCGCTTGGGAAGTACAAGTTGGTCCTATCGATAATAATAACGATGGTAGTTGTTAAGCAGCGTGGCTCAGTGGAAAGAGCCCGGGCTTTGGAGTCAGAGGGCATGGGTTCAAATCCCGGCTCCGCCACTTGTCAGCTGGGTGACGTTGGGCAAGTCACTTCTCTGGGCCTCAGTTCCCTCATCTAGAAAATGGGGATGAAGACTGGGAGCCCCTCGTGGAACAGTCTGATTAACTTGTACCTACCCCAGCGCTTAGAACAGTGCTTTGCACATAGCAAGCGCTTAACAAACACCAACATTATTATTATTATTATTATTATTAAGCGCTTACTAGGTGCAAAGCACTGTTCTGAGCACTGGGGAGATACAAGGCGATCGGGTTGTCCCACGGGGGGCTCACAGTCTTCACCCCCATTTTCCGGATGAGGTAACTGAGGCACAGAGAAGTGAAGCGACTTGCCCAAAGTCACAGAGCTGACAATTGGCAGAGCGGGGATTTGAACCCGTGACCTCTGACTCCAAAGCCCGGGCTCTTTCCACTGAGCCACGCTGCTTCTCTAAATGCCATCATCATTATTATTATTATTACTTCAAAGGCTAGCGGGCGGAGCGGGGAATAATAATATTTGATGGCAATTATTAAGCGCTTACTATGTGCAAGGCACTGTTCTAAGCGCTGGGGAGGTTACAAGGTGATCAGGTTGTCCCATTGGGGGCTCACAGTCTTAATCGCCATTTTACAATAATAATAATAATAATAATGATGATGATGATGATGATGGTATTTGTTAAGCACTTACTATGTACAAAGCACTGTTCTAAGCGCTGGGGAGGTTACAAGGTGATCAGGTTGGCCCATGGGGGGCTCACAGTCTTAATCGCCATTTTACAATAGGAATAATAATAATGATGATGATGATGATGGTATTTGTTAAGCGCTTACTACATGCAAGGCACTGTTCTAAGCCCTTGGGAGGTTACAAGGTGATCAGGTTGCCCCAAGGGGGGCTCACAGTCTTAATCGCCATTTTACAATAATAATAATGATGATGATGATGATGGTACTTGTTAAATGCTTACTATGTACACGGCACTGTTCTAAGCGCTGGGGAGGTTACAAGGTGATCAGGTTGGCCCATGGGGGGCTCACAGTCTTAATCGCCATTTTACAATAATAATAATAATAATAATAATAATAATAATAATAATAATAATAATGATGATGATGATATTTGTTAAGCGCTTACTATGTGTAAGGCACTGTTCTAAGCGCTGGGGAGGTTACAAGGTGATCAGGTTGTCCCACGGGGGGCTCACAGTCTTAATCGCCATTTTACAATCATAATAATAATGATGATGATGATGATGGTATTTGTTAAGCGATTACTATGTGCAAGGCACAGTTCTAAGCACTGGGGAACAGGTTACAAGGTGATCAGGTTGCCCCACAGGGGGTTCACAGTCTTAATCACCATTTTACAATAATAATAATGATGATGATGATGATGGTGGTATTTGTTAAGCGCTTACTATGTGTAAGGCACTGTTCTAAGCCCTGGGGAGGTTACAAGGTGATCAGGTTGTCCCACGGGGGGCTCACAGTCTTAATTGCCATATTACAATCATAATAATAATAATGATGATGATGATGATGATGATGGTATTTGTTAAGCGCTTACTATGTACAAGGCACTGTTCTTAGCGCTGGGGAGGTTACAAGGTGATCAGGTTGTCCCATGGGGGGCTCACAGTCTTAATCGCCATTTTACAATAATAATAATAATAATAATAATGATGATGATGATGATGATGATGGTATTTGTTAAGCGCTTACTATGGGCCAGGTACCGCATTAAGCGCTGGGGTGGATAACGAGCAAATCGAGTTGGACGCAGTCCCCCGTCCCGTGTGGGCCTCACAGTCTCCATCCCCATTTTACAGTTGAGGGAACTGAGGCATGGAGAAGTTAAGCGGCTTGCCCGAGGTCACACAGCAGACAGGTGGTGGAGCCGGGATTCATTCACTCAATTGTATTTATTGAGCGCTTACTGTGTGCAGAGCACTGTACTAAGCGCTTGGGAAGTACAAGTCGGCAACACATGGAGACGGTCCCTACCCAACAGCGGGCTCACAGTCTAGAAGGGGGAGACAGACAACAGAGCAAAACGTATTAACAAAATAAAATTAATAGAATAAATATGTACAAATAAAATAGAGTAATAAATATGTACACACATATATACATATATACAGGGGAGGGGAAGGAGGTAAGGCGGGGGGGATGGGGGGGGGGGGGAGGAAGGAAGTGATCAGGTTGTCCCTCATGGGGCTCACAGTCTTCATCCCCGTTTTACAGATGAGGTCACTGAGGCATAGATAAGTTAGGCGCTTACTATGGGCCAGGCACCGCACTGAGCAAATCGAGTTGGATGCAGTCCCCCGTCCCGTGTGGGGCTCACAGTCTCCATCCCCATTTTACAGATGAGGGAACTGAGGCATGGAGAAGTTCAGTGGTTTGCCCGAGGTTACACGGCAGACAGGTGGTGGAGCCGGGATCGGAACCCATGACCTTCTGAGTCTCAGGCCCGGGCTCTATCCACTACGCCATGCTACTGCATCATCGTAATAATAATAATATTAATTGTGGTACTTGTTAAGCGCCTTCCCAGACTGAGCTCCCTCCTTCCTCTCCCCCTCATCCCCCTCTCCATCCCCCCTGGGCCTTACCTCCTTCCCTTCCCCACAGCACCTGGATATATGGATAGATGCTTGTACCTATTTATTACTCTATTTATTTATTTTACTTGTACATATTTATTCTACTTATTTTATTTTGTTAATCCGTTTTGTTTTGTTGTCTGTCTCCCCCTTCTAGACTGTGAGCCCGCTGTTGGGTAGGGACCCAACATTCCTTCATGAGCCCCTTCCTTCCTCTCCCCCTCGTCCCCCTCTCCATCCCCCCATCTTACCTCCTTCCCTTCCCCACAGCACCTGTATATATGTTTGTACATATTTATTACTCTATTTATTTTACTTGTACATATCTATTCTATTTTATTTTGTTAGTGTGGTGGGTTTTGTTCTCTGTCTCCCCCTTTTAGACTGTGAGCCCACTGTCGGGTAGGGACTGCCTCTATATGTTGCCAACTTGTACTTCCCAAGCGCTTAGTCCAGTGCTCTGCACACAGTAAGCGCTCAATAAATACGATTGATGATGATGATAAAAGAGAAGTGAAGTGACTTGCCCCAAGTCACACAGCTGACAAGTGGCAGAGCCGGCATTTGAACCCGTGACCTCTGACTCTAAAGCCCGGGCTCTTTCCACTGAGCCATGCTGATTTATGGAGCGCTTACTGTGTGCAGAGCACTGGACTAAGCGCTTGGGAAGTAAGTCCAAGTTGCCAACGTACAGAGACGGTCCCTACCCAACAGTGGGCTCACAGTCTAAAAGGGGGAGACGGAGAACAAAACCAAACATACTAACAAAATAAAATAAATAGAATAGATATGTACAAGTAAGATAAATAACTAGAGTAATACATCTGTACAAACATATATCCATATATCCAGGTGCTGTGGGGAAGGGAAGGAGGTAAGATGGGGGGGATGGAGAGGGGGATGAGGGGGAGAGTGCTTCATAAATGCCATCATTATTATTATTATTATTTAGAGAAGCAGCGTGGCTCAGTGGAGAGAGCCCGGGCTTTGGAATCAGAGGTCATGAGTTCGAATCCCGGCTCCGCCACATGTCTGCTGTGTGACCCTGGGTAAGTCACTTAACTTCTCTGAGCCTCTGAGACAGACAACAAGACAAAACATATTAACAAAATAAAATAAATAGAATAAATATGTACAAATAAAATAGAGTAATAAATATGTACAAACATATATACTTCTCCCTGACTCATTGACCTCATCTGTAAAATGGGGATTAAGACCGTGAGCCCCACATGGGACAACCTGATTACGCTTAGAACACTGCTTGGCACATAGTAAACGCTTAACAAATACCATCATTATTATTTTATTATATACAGCACCCTTTCATTTATTTTATTATGATCAGTATATGCTGTATTAGAGAGAAGCAGCGTGGCTCACTGGAAAGAGCCCGGGCTTTGGAGTCAGAGGTCATGGGTTCAAATCCCGGCTCCGCCAGTTGTCAGCTGGGTGACTTTGGGCACCTCACTTCACTTCTCTGTGCCTCAGTTCCCTCATCTGGAAAATGGGGATTAAGACTGTGAGCCCCCCGTGGGACAACCTGATCACCTTGTAACCTCCCCAGCGCTTAGAACAGTGCTTTGCGCTTAATAAATGCCATCATTATTATTCTTCTAGACTGTGAGCCCGTTGTGGGGTAGGGACCATCTCTATATGTTGCCAACTCGTACTTCCCAAGCTCTTAGTACAGTGCTCTGCACACAGTAAGCGCTCAATAAATACAATTGATTGATTTATTAAGCGCTTAGTATTCATTCGATTGTATTTATTGAGCGCTTACTCATCATCAGTCGTATTTACTGAGCGCTTACTGTGTGCAGAGCACTGTACTAAGCGCTTGCACTGTACTAAGTACTGATAAGAAGCACTTCTCAAATACCACTATTATTCTTATTCTACTCCTTTTTAGCATCTGTTTCCCCCCATGGCAGCGCTGCAATATATATGCACCTGTAGTGAAACTATTACTTCAATAGTCACAACGCTCTTAGAGAAGCAGCGTGGCTCAGTGGAAAGAGCCCGGGCTTTGGAGTCAGGAGTCATGGGTTCGAATCCTGGCTCCGCCACATGCCTGCTGTGTGACCTTGGGCGAGTCACTTCACTTCTCTGAGCCTCCGTTCCCTCCTCTGTAAAATGGGGATGAAGACTGTGAGCCCCACGTGGGACGACTTGATAACCTTGTATCCCCCTCAGCGCTTAGACTGGTGCTCTGCACATAGTAAGCGCTTAACAAATGCCATCATTATTATTATTATTATTAACACGAATAGCTTCTTTCGATGACGCTACTTCCAGTCCTCTACCAGCCTCGGCTACAGGAGGGAGAGTCAAGCAGAGGCCGACCCCTTCCATTCCTAGCTTGGCCAGTGGCTAGCGAGGGGAAGGCCGTCTACTACGAGTCAAAACTCCCCCGTGCTGGGCAGCAGCGGCGAAACGGGAGAGAGTCGAGGCAGAGACTCGTTTTAGTTGTACATATTTATTCTATTTATTTTATTTTGTTAACATGTTTTGTTGCCTGTCTCCCCCTTCTAGACTGTGAGCCCGCTGTTGGGTAGGGACCGTCTCTAGATGTTGCCAACTTGTAATAATAATAATAATAGACTGTGAGCCCACTGTTGGGTAGGGACCGTCTCTATATGTTGCCAACTTGGACTTCCCAAGCGCTTAGTACAGTGCTCTGCACACAGTAAGTGCTCAATAAATACGATTGATTGTTCGGAGAAGCTATGTGGCTCGGTGGAAAGAGCCCGGGCTTTGGAGTCGGAGGTCAGGGGTTCAAATCCCGGCTCCGCCACTTGTCAGCTGTGTGACTTTGGGCAAGTCACTTAACTTCTCTGGGCCTCAGCTACCTCATCTGTAAAATGGGGATGAAGACTGTGAGCCTCTTAGGACAACCTGATCACGTTGTAACCTCCCCAGCACTTAGAACAGTGCTTTGCACACAGTAAGTGCTTAATAAATGCCATCATTATTATTATTGTTATTGATTAATAATGGCATTTACTAAGCGCTTACTAAGGGCAAAGCACTGTTCTAAGTGCTGGGGAGCTTACAAGGTGATCAGGTTGTCCCACGTGGGGCTCACAGTCTTCATCCCCATTTTACACATGAGGTCATTGAGGCACAGAGAAGTGAAGTGACTTGCCCAAAGTCACACAGCTGACAATTGGCAGAGCCGGGATATGAACCCATGACCTCTGACTTCATAGCCCGTGCTCTTTCCACTGAGCTACGCTGCTTCTCTAATAATAATAATAATGGTATTTATTAAGTGCTTACTATGTGCAAAGCACTGTTCTAAGCGCTGGGGAGGTTACAAGGTGATCCGGTTGTCCCACGGGGGGCTCACAGTCTTCATCCCCATTTCATAGATGAGGTCACTGAGGCACAGAGAAGTGAAGTGACTTGCCCAAAGTCGCACAGCTGACAATTGGCAGAGCCAGGATTTGAACCCATGACCTGACTCCAAAGCCCGAGCTCTTTCCACTGAGCTACGCTGCTTCTCTAATAATAATAATAATAATGGTATTTATTAAGCGCTTACTATGTGCAAAGCACTGTTCTAAGCGCTGGGGAGGTTACAAGGTGATCCGGTTGTCCCACGGGGGGCTCACAGTCTTCATCCCCATTTCACAGATGAGGTCACTGAGGCACAGAGAAGTGAAGTGACTTGCCCAGAGTCACACAGCTGACAGTTGGTGGAGCTGCGATTTGAACCCATGACCTCGGACTCCAAAGCCCGGGCGCTTTTCCACTGAGCCACGCTGCTTCACACTGTACTTGGACTTGGACTTCCCAAGCGCTTAGTACAGTGCTCTGCACACAGAAAGCGGCCAATAAGTACGATTGAATGAATGAATGAATGAAAAGGAGGCAATGGTCAACCACTTCTGGGTTTTTCCCAAGAAAACTCTACGGATCAACTACCGGAACGATTACAGATTGAACCGGGGCGTTCTGGGAGAGACGCATCTATGGCTGTGAGTCAGACACGACTCGATGGCACATGAAAACAACAACAACCTACCCCAACTTGGACTTCCCAAGCGCTTAGTACAGTGCTCCGCACACAGTAAGCGCTCAATAAATACGACTGAATGACTGTACTTACCGTTAGTCTGGAAAGGCACATCGGTGTATGCTCTGCTGAAGTCCGCGTTGAGGGCTCTCTTGAGCACATTCAAGGTGATGTAAGAGAGGCTGGTGTAAAAGTAGCTGTTGATGGCTAAAATCACGGAGTAGGAGCCAGTAATTCCACACGCCAGGATATTCAACTGCAACAGACGGCAGAATCGACGGAATTCAGGCACGGCACGCGACAGCAGGAAAAACCGAATCCAGCTACGATCCACGGACAATAGGACAAGCGCTTAGTACAGTGCTCTGCACACAGTAAGCGCTCAATAAATACGATTGATGATGATGACAAACAGAATTCAGAAACGGTCCACGGACGGCAAGATAAGCGGACTTCAATACCAGTCCACAGACTGCTAGGGAAAATACAGAAACAGTGCAATAAACAGAATTTAGAAACAGTCCACCCACAGCGCGATAAACAGAATTCAGAAGCAGTCCACGCTCGGCACGGCCAGCAAAATTCGGAAACGGTCCGCAGACGGCCAGACACGCAGAATTCAGAAACGGTTCGCAGACAGTAAGATAAACAGAAGTCAGAAACAGTCCACAGACGCCAAGATATATAAAATTCAGAATGGGTCCACAGACGGCAAGATAAACAGAATTCAGACATGGTCCCCGGACAGCACAACAAACTGAATTCAGAAACAGTCCACAGACAGTAACATAAATGGAATTCAGAAACAGTCCACAGAGTATGATAAACAGAATTCAGAAACAGTCCACCGACACCAAGATATACAAAATTCGCCAACCGTCCACAGACAGCACGACAAACGAAATTTGGAAACAGTCCACAGACAGCACAACAACAAAATCTGGAAACGGTCCTCAGACAGCCCGACAAACTGAATTCAGAAACAGTCCACAGACACCAAGATATACAAAATTCACCAACCGTCCACAGACAGCACGACAAACGAAATTTGGAAACAGACCACGGACAGCATGAGAAACAGAACTCAGAAACAGTCCACCCCCAGCACGACAAACAGAATTCAGAAATAGTCCACTCGCAGCACAATAAACAAAATTCAGAAACAGTCCACAGACAGCACAACAACAAAATTTGGAAACAGTCCTCAGATAGCCCGACAAACAGAATTCAGAAACAGTCCACAGACACCAAGATATATAAAATACAGAATCGGTCCACAGACGTCAAGATAAACAGAATTCAGACATGGTCCCCAGACAGCACAACAAACTGAATTCAGAAACAGTCCGCAGACAGTAAGATAAATAGAATTCAGAAACAGTCCACAGAGTACGATAAACAGAATTCAGAAACAGTCCACCAACACCAAAATATACAAAATTCACAAACCGTCCACAGACAGCATGACAAATGAAATTTGGAAACAGTCCACAGACAGCACAACAACAAAATTTGGAAACGGTCCTCAGACAGCCCGACAAACAGAATTCAGAAACAGTCCACAGACACCAAGATATACAAAATTCAGAATCGGTCCACAGACGGCAAGATAAACAGAATTCAGACATGGTCCCCGGACAGCACAACAAACTGAATTCAGAAACAGTCCACAGACCGTAAGATAAACGGAATTCAGAAACAGTCCACAGAGTACGATAAACAGAATTCAGAAACAGTCCACTGACACCAAGATATACAAAATTCACCAACCGTCCACAGACAGCACGACAAACGAAATTTGGAAACAGCCCACAGACAGCACAACAACAAAATTTGGAAACGGTCCTCAGACAGCCAGACAAACAGAATTCAGAAACAGTTCACAGACACCAAGATATACAAAATTCAGAACTGGTCCGCAGACGTCAAGATAAAAAGAATTCGGGAACATCCAGAAACGGCAAGATAAAATTCAAAAACGATCCAAGCACTGCGTAGTAAGCAGAATTCAGAAAGAAGCCACAATCCCCCAGATGTGATTCTAGAGGAAATCAAACATATTTACTGAGCGTTTAGAGCGGGGACAAGCGGGGAAAAGAGAGGACATGCCCAACAGCATGTGCTTGGGAGCCAGAGGACATGGGTTCTAATCCCGGCTCTGCCACTTGTCTGCTGTGTGACCCTGGATAGGTCATTTCACTTCTCAGGGCCTCCCCAGTTCCCTCATCTGTAAAATGGGGGTTAAGACTGTGAACCCTACGTGGAGCAACCTGATGACCTTCAATCGTATTTATTCAATCATATTTTGTATCTCCCCCAGCGCTTAGCACAGCGCCTGGCCCATAGTAAGCACTTATATACCATCATCATTATTATTCGAACCCACATATTCAATCTGTCACCAAATTCTTCGGTTCTAACTGCATGACATCTCGAAAATCCACCCTCTTCTCTCCATCCAAACCGCTACCATATTAGTCCAAGCATTTCAACTCTCCTGCCTTAATTACTGTATCGGCCTCCTTCGCCGACCTCCCAGCCTCCTGTCTCTCCCCCACTCTAGTCCACACTTGATAATAATATTACATTACATAATATTACATAATATATAATAATAATATTATTACACATATATAATATTATTATTACACATATATAATAATATTATTATTACACATATATAATAATATATGTGCAAAGCACTGTTCTAAGCGCTGGGGAGCTTACAAGGCGATCAGGTTGTCCCACGGGGGGCTCCCAGTCTTAATCCCCATTTTCCAGATGAGGTACCTGAGGCCCAGAGAAGTTAAGCGACTTGCCGAAGGTCATACAGCTGACAATTGGCAGAGCCAGGATTTGAACCCATGACCTCTGACTCCAAAGCCCGGGCTCTTTCCACTGAGCCACGCTGCTTCTCTCACACTTGACTCTGCTGCCTGGATCATTTAAGTAAGAAAAGGAATTGTTCCCTCCACATCTCCCCACTCCTCAGGAGCCTCCAATCAATCAATCAATCAATCAATCAATCGTATTTATTGAGCGCTTACTGTGTGCAGAGCACTGTACTAAGCGCTTGGGAAGTACAAGTTGGCAACATATAGAGACAGTCCCTACCCAACAGTGGGCTCACAGTCTAAAAGTCACTGTCTAAAGTCTTAGACAGTGGTTGCCCTCCCCGCCACCGCATCAAACGGAAACTCCTCACCGTCAATCAATCAATCATATTTATTGAGCGCTTACTGTGTGCAGAGCACTGTACTAAGCGCTTGGGAAGTACAAGTTGGCAACAAGTCGGCTTGAAAACACAATCTCTTTGCCCCCTCCTACTTCACCTCGCTGCTCTCCTATTCCAAACCAACCCCACACTCGTCTAACACTGGCCTTAGCGCTTAGTCCAGTGCTCTGCACACAGTAAGCGCTCAATAAATACGATTGATTGATTGATTGATTGATTGGCCATCCTATTCACTGGACCTCAGTCTCACCACTGACCCCTTACCCTGCTGCGTACCCCTTGCGCTGCTGGAGAAGCAGCGTGGCTCAATGGAAAGAGCCCGGGCTTTGGAGTCAGAGGTCACGGGTTCAAATCCCGACTCCGCCAATTGTCAGCTTTGGGCAAGTCACTTCACTTCTCCGGGCCTCAGTTCCCTCATCTGTAAAATGGGGATGAACCCTGTGAACCCCCCGTGGGACAACCTGATCACCTTGTACCCCCCCAGTGCTTAGAACAGTGCTTTGCACATAGTAAGCGCTTAATAAATGCCATCATGATTATTATTATTATTACCCGCTTCCTCCCTCTGGCCTGGAACCCCCTGCAGAGAAGCAGCGTGGCTCAATGGAAAGAGCCCGGGCTTTGGAGTCAGAAGTCATGGGTTCAAATTCCTGCTCCGCCAATTGTCAGCTGTGCGACCTTGGGCAAGTTGCTTAATTTCTCTGTGCCTCAGTTACCTCATCTGGAAAATGGGGATTAAGACTGTGAGCCCCCCCGAGGGACAACCTGATCACCATGTAACCTCCCCAGTGCTGAGAACAGTGCTTTGCACATAGTAAGTGCTTAATAAATGCCATTGGAAAAAAAATCCTGGCTCCACCACTTGTCAGCTCTGCGACCTTGGGCAAGTCACTTAACTTCTCTGGGCCTCAGTGTCCTCTTCTGTAAAATGGGGATTAAGACTGTGAGCCCCCCGTGGGACAACCTGATCACCTTGTACATACCCCAGCGCTTAGAACAATGCTTTGCACATAGTAAGAACTTAATAAATGCCATTGGAAAAAAAAATCCTGGCTCCACCAATTGTCAGCTGTGCGGCCTTGGGCAAGTCACTTAACTTCTCTGGGCCTCAGTGTCCTCTTCTGTAAAATGGGGATTAAGACTGTGGGGCCCCCGTGGGACAACCTGATCACCTCGTACATACCCCAGCGCTTAGAACAGTGCTTTGCACATTGTAAGCGCTTAACACATGTGAACCCACTGTTCGGTAGGGACTGTCTCTATACGTTGCCAACTTGTACTTCTCAAGCGCTTAGTACAGTGCTCTGCACACAGTAAGCGCTCAATAAATATGATTGATTGATTGATTGATTATTATTATCATCTATCAGACCATCACCCCCCTCACCTCCAAAGCCTTACTAAAATCACCTCTCCTTCTAGACTGTGAACCCGTTGCTGGGTAGGGACCATCTCAACATGTTGCCAACTTGTACTTCCCAGGCGCTTAATACAGTGCTCTGTACACAGGAAGCGCTCAATAAATACGACTGAATGAAGGAATCTCCTGCAAGAGGCCTTTCCTGACTGTGGCCTTAGTTCCCTTCTGCAACGCCTGAGCCCTTAGATCTGTTCCCTTTGAGCACCCGATTCTCAGCTGTCACGTACACATCTGAAAATTCAGTTTAACGTCTGTCTCCCGCCTACACTAGATTCCGGATGGTGGTGATGGTACTTGCTAAGTGCTTACTCTAATAATAATAATAATAATAATAAAATAATAATAATAATAATAATGTTGGTATTTGTTAAGCGCTTACTATGTGCCAAGCACTGTTCTAAGCACTGGGGTAGATACAAGGTAATCAGGTTGTCCCACGTGGGGCTCACAGTCTTCATCCCCATTTTACAGAGGAGGGAACTGAGGCCCAGAGAAGTTAAGTGACCTGCCCAAAGTCACACAGCTGACAGTTGGCGGAGCCGGGATTTGAACCCACGAATCTCTAACTCCAAAGCCCGGGCTCTTTCCACTGAGCCACTCTACTCTGTGCCAGGCACTGTAATAATAATAATAATAATAATGATGGCATTTATTAAGCGCTTACTATGTGCACAGCACTGTTCTAAGCGCTGGGGAGGTTACAAGGTGATCTGGTTGTCCCACAGGGGGCTCACAGTCTTAATCCCCATTTTACAGATGAGGTAACTGAGGCACAGAGAAGTTAAGCGACTTGCCCAAAGTCACACAGCTGACAAGTGGCGGAGCCGGGATTTGAACCCATGACCTCTGACTCCAAAACCCGGGCCCTTTCCACTGAGCCACGCTGCTTCTCACTGTACTAAGCACTGGGATGGATACAAGCAAATCGAGTTGGACAAAGTTCCCGGTCTCATGAGGGGCTCAAGGTCTCAATCCCCATTTTACAGATGAGGTAAACAAGGCGCAGAGAATAATAATAATAATGATGGCATTTATTAAGTGCTTACTATGTGCAGAGCACTGTTCTAAGCGCTGGGGAGGTTAACAAGGTGATCAGGTGGTCCCACGGGGGGCTCACAGTCTTCATCCCCACTTTACAGATGAGGAAACTGAGGCCCAGAGAAGTGAAGTGACTCATCCGAGGTCACCCAGCAGAAAAGTGGCAGATCCGGGATTAGAACCCAGGTCCTTCTGACCTGTGCTCTATAATAATAATAATGGTACTTGTTAAGCGCTGTGTGCCAAGCACTGCTGTAAGCACTGGGGTATATGCATATATATTTGTACATATTTATTACTCCATTTATTTATTTATTTTATTTATACATATTTATTCCATTTATTTTATTTTGGTAATATGTTCTGTTTTGTTGTCTGTCTCCCCTTTCTAGACTATGAGCCCGCTGTTGGGTAGGGACTGTCTCTATATGTTGCCAACTTGTACTTCCCAAGCGCTTAGTACACTGCTCTGCACACAGTAAGCGCTCAATAAATATGATTTATTGATTGATTACTATTATTATAATATATACAACACATATAATGTGCACATAGTAAGCGCTCAATAAATACAATTGATGATTGATGATATAATAATTATAATTAATAATAATAATAATAATGGTATTTTTAAGCACTTAGTATACGCCAGACACTGCGCTAAGCTCTGGGGCGGATTCATTCATTCAATCACCCACTGTTGGGTAGGGACTGTCTCTATATGTTGCCAACATGTCCTTCCCAAGCGCTTAGTACAGTGCTCTGCACACAGTAAGCGCTCAATAAATACGATTGATTGATTGATTAATCATTAGTTATCATTATCATTAGATATTAGATATCATTTTATAACCACCCATGCAGGCAATAAGGCAGGATGAAATGAAATGCCGTTTTTAAACGCGCTTACAATTCTCAGGCAGCCGATGAAGAGGATGGGAACGACCAGAACGATGCAAGAAAATGTCACCCAGAACACAGAATCATCCCGGAAAATCTTCAAGTCTCCTGGAAAGGTAAAAAAAGCCAAAAGTTAGCTCCATCGGAGAACTGACGGGTTTGCCACTTGAATATTCCGGTAGCCCAGTCGGGCGAGCTTCGTCTAGCGGGAAGAAGCCAGGATCGGAGGTCAGGAGGCGTGTGGGTCCTAATCAATCAATCAGTCAATCGTATTTATTGAGCGCTTACTGTGTGCAGAGCACTGGACTAAGCGCTTGGGAAGTACAAGTTGGCAACATATAGAAACGGTCCCTATCCAACAGTGGGCTCACAGTCTAGAAGGGGGAGACAGAGAACAAAACCAAACATATTAACAAAATAAAATAAATAGAATAGATTGTACAAGTAAAATAAATAAATAGAGTAATAAATATGTACATATACATATGTATATGGTCACGGGTTCAAATCCTGGCTCCACCACTTGTCAGCTGTGGGACTTTGGGCAAGTCACTTCACTTCTCTGGGCCTCAGTTCCCTCATCTGGAAAATGGGGATGAAGACTGGGAGCCCCCCGTGGGACAACCTGATGACCTTGTAACCTCCCTAGGGCTTAGAACAGTGCTTTGCATATAGTAAGTGCTTAATAAATGCCATTATTATTATTATTGTTATTATTATTATTATTAAGCAGCAGCTTGCCCAAGGTCACACAGCAGGCATATGGCTGAATTGGGAATAGAACCCATGACCTTCAGGCCTGGGCTCTAGCCACTATGCCACATTGCTTCTCAGCGTTTGTAAACACGCTCCCTGCCCGCAACGTGCTTACAGTCTACAGGCCTCAGGCACCGCTTGTCTGCTCTGTGACTTTAGGCAAGTTACTTAACTTCTCTGTGCCTCGGTTACCTCATCTGAAAAATGGGAATTGAGACTGTGAGCCCCCCATTATAAATAGTAAGCGCTCAATAAATACGATTGATGATGATGATGATGATGAATATATATTATATATTATTCTATGATATACATAATAGAGAACCAGTGTGGCTTAGTGGAAAGAGCCCGGGCTTGGGAGTCAGAGGTCATGGGTTCAAATTCCGGCTCCGCCACTTGTCAGCTGTGTGACTTTGGGCAAGTCACTTCACTTCTCTGAGCCTCAGTTACCTCATCTGGAAAATGGGGATTAAGACTGTGAGCCCCCCGTGGGACAACCTGATCACCTTGTAAGCTCCCCAGCGCTTAGAATAGTGCTTTGCACATAGTAAGTGCTTAATAAATGTCATTATTATTATTATTTTTATTATTATTAAAATGTTGATGAAGGGAGTGACTGTCCAGGGAACCTCGCCAGTTCTTTGGGCAGTCCTCCAGTATTATTATCACTTAAGGTCCCACAACAATTGGGCGACTAACTCTGGTATTTGGCTTTGTCTAATTTTCAATATAAGCCCCGCATTAGTCCCTTTCTCTTCAGAGTCTCACCCGTAGGGAAGACATCCTGCTTCGGATTTTCCTCTTTGGGCAGTCCTCCAGTATTATTATCACTTAAGGTCCCACAACAATTGGGCGACTAACTCTGGTATTTGGCTTTGTCTGATTTTCAATATAAGTCCCGTGTTAGTCCCTTTCTTTTCAGAGTCTCACCCGTAGAGAAGACGTCCTGCTCGGGATTTTCCTCTTTGGGCACTCCTCCAGTATTATTATCACAACAATTGGGCGACTAACTCTGGTATTTGGCTTTGTCTGATTTTCAATATAAGTCCCGTGTTAGTCCCTTTCTCTTCGGAGTCTCACCCGCAGAGAAGACATCCTGCTCGGGAATTTCCTCTTTGGGCAGTCCTCCAGTATTATTATCACAACAATTGGGCGACTAACTCTGGTATTTGGCTTTGTCTGATTTTCAATATAAGTCCCGTGTTAGTTCCTTTCTCTTCGGAGTGTCACCTGTAGAGAAGATGTCCTGCTCGGGATTTTCCTCTTTGGGCAGTCCTCCAATATTATTATCACTTAAGGTCCCACAACAATTGGGCGACTAACTCTGGTATTTGGCTTTGTCTGATTTTCAATATAAATCCCGTGTTAGTCCCTTACTCTTCGGGGTCTCACCCGTAGAGAAGACGTCCTCCTCGGGATTTTCCTCTTTGGGCAGACCTCCAGTATTATTATCACTTAAGGTCCCACAACAATTGGGCGACTAACTCTGGTATTTGGCTTTGTCTAATTTTCAATATAAGTCCCGTGTTAGTCCCTTTCTCTTCAGAGTCTCACCCGTAAAGAAGACGTCCTGCTCAGGATTATCCTCTTTGGGCAGTCCTCCAGTATTATTATCACAACAATTGGGCGACTAACTCTGGTATTTGGCTTTGTCTAATTTTCAATATAAGTCCCGCGTTAGTCCCTTTCTCTTCAGAGTCTCACCCGTAGAGAAGACGTCCTGCTTCGGATTTTCCTCTTTGGGCAGTCCTCCAGTATTATCATCACAACAATTGGGCGACTAACTCTGGTATTTGGCTTTGTCTGATTTTCAATATAAGTCCCGTGTTAGTCCCTTTCTCTTCGGAGTCTCACCCTCAGAGAAGACGTCCTGCTCGGGATTTTCCCATTCGGGACTCTGGAAGCTTTAACCGGGACTCACCAGCCTTGAAACCAGATGTAGGTGGTCTCCCGAATTGGTGATGTATATCTTATCTACTATTCAATCAATCAATCAATCAATCGTATTTATTGAGCGCTTACTGTGTGCAGAGCACTGTACTAAGCGCTTGGGAAGTCCAAGTTGGCAACACATAGAGACGGTCCTTACCCAACCGTGGGCTCACAGTCTAGATGAATTCTTCTTATTATCGTAGTTTTTATATGTATCTGTGTTTTTCTGTTCTATTTCCACCCTCAGTTATACTGTCAATCAATCAATCAATCGTATTTATTGAGCGCTTAGCGCTTGGGAAGTCCAAGTTGGCAACACATAGAGACGGTCCTTACCCAACCGTGGGCTCACAGTCTAGAAGAATTCTTCTTCTTATCGTAGTTTTTATATATATCTGTGTTTTTCTGTTCTATTTCCACCCTCAGTTATACTGTCAATCAATCAATCAATCAATCGTATTTATTGAGCGCTTACTGTGTGCAGAGCACTGGACTAAGCACTTGGAAAGTACAAGTTGGCAACACATAGAGATGGTCCCTACCCAACAGTGGGCTCACAGTTGAGAAGGGGGAGACAGAGAACAAAACCAAACATACTAACAAAATAAAATAAATAGAATAGATATGTACAAGTAAAATAGAGTAATAAATACGTACAAACATATATACATATTGTCCATGTATTCCTAATAAAATCTATGATTTGACACACTGTGTTTGAGTGAGTTCATTATTCTAGGCAATCCGAACCTCCAAATTGCTGCAGCTGCAAACAAGTATCTCCTTAACGATACACCACGCTGCCTCCCAAAACGTAATTTATTTATATTAATGTCTGTCTCCCCCTTCTAGACTGTGAGCCCACTGTTGGGTAGGGACCATCTCTAGATGTTGCCGACTTGTACTTCCCAAGCGCTTAGTACACTGCTCTGCACACGGGAAGTGCTCAATAAATATGATTGAATGAATGAATGTCTGTCTCCCCCTTCTAGACTGTGAGCCCGCTGTTAGATAGGGACCGTCTCTGGATGTTGCTGACTTGTACTTCCCAAGCGCTTAGTACAGTGCCCTGCACACGGTAAGCGCTCAATATGATTGAATGTCTCCCCCTTCTAGACTGTGAGCCTGCTGTTGGGTAGGGACCATCTCTATATGTTGCCGACTTGTACTTCCCAAACGCTTAGTACAGTGCTCTGCACACAGTAAGCGCTCAATAAATACGATTGAATGAATGAATGAATGAATGTCTGTTTCCCCCTTCTAGACTATGAGCCCGCCGTTGGGTAGGGACCGTCTCTAGATGTTGCCGACTTGTACTTCCCAAGCGCTTAGTACAGTACTCTGCACACGGTATGCGCTCAATAAATATGATTGAATGAATGAATGTCTGTCTCCCCCTTCCAGACTGTGAGCCCACTGTTGGGTAGGGACCGTCTCCATATGTTGCCGACTTGTACTTCCCAAGCGCTTAGTACAGTGCCCTGCACACGATAAGTGCTCAATAAATACGATGGAATGAATGAATGAATGAATGAATGTCTCCCCCTTCTAGACTGTGAGCCTGCTGTTGGGTAGGGACCGTCTCTAGATGTTGCCGACTTGTACTTCTCAAGCGCTTAGTACAGTGCACTGCACACGGTAAGCGCTCAATAAATACGATTGAATGAATGAATGAATGAATGAATGTCTCCCCCTTCTAGACTGTGAGCCCGCTGCTGGGTAAGGACCGTCTCTATGTGTTGCCAACTTGGACTTCCCAAGCGCTTAGTACAGTGCTCTACACACTGTAAGCGCTCAATAAATACGATTGAATGAATGAATGAATATGTTGCCAACTTGTACTTCCCAAGCACTTAGTGCAGTGGTCTGCACACTGTAAGTGCTCAATAAATATGATTGAATGAATGAATGAATATGTTGCCAACTTGGACTTCCCAAGCGCTTAGTCCAGTGCTCTGCACACTGTAAGCGTTCAATAAATATGACTGACTGACTGAATGAATGAATATGTTGCCAACTTGTACTTCCCAAGCGCTTAGTACAGTGCTCTGCACACAGTAAGCGCTCAATAAATATGATTGAATGAATGAATGAATGAATATGTTGCCAACTTGTACTTCCCAAGCGCTTAGTACAGTGCTCTGCACACAGTAAGCGCTCAATAAATACGATTGAATGAATGAATGAATGAATAAATGAATGAATGTCTCCCCCTTCTAGACTGTGAGCCCGCTGTTGGGTAGGGACCGTCCCTCTATGTTGCCGACTTGTACTTCCCAAGCGCTTAGTACAGTGCCCTGCATACGGGAAGCGCTCAATAAATACGATGGAATCAATGAATGAACGAATAGGGTCCCGGACCGCCTACCTAGGGGTGTGAAGAAGACGGCTGCGGAGACGAGGAATCCCAGCACCAGCCCGACGCACGGCATACAGACGACGAGCAGTCCGAATCGCCACCAGCAGGCTACCAGGAGGACGCCCCCCAGGCTCCCGGCGACGGCCGTGAGGGCCAGGCGAACTGGGCAAAGGACAAAATGAAATAAATAGAATAAATCTGTACAAATAAAATAGAGTAATAAATACATACAAACATATATACATATATACAGGAGCTGTGGGGAGGGGAAGGAGGTAAGATGGGGGGAATCAATCAATCGTATTTATTGAGCACTTACTGTGTGCAGAGCACTGTACTAAGCGCTTGGGAAGTACAAGTTGGCAACATAACTTGGGGAGCAGGAGGAGGGAGGAGGAAAATGTGAGCAAGGAGAGAGCATTCATTCATTCAATCACATTTATTGAGCACTTACTGGGTGCAGAGCACTGGACCAAGTGCCTGGGAGTACAAGCAGCGTGGCTCAGTGGAAAGAGCCCGGGCTTTGGAGTCCGAGGTCATGGGTTCAAATCCCGGCTCCGCCACTTGTCAGCTGGGTGACTTTGGGCAAGTCACAACTTCTCTGAGCCTCAGTGACCTCATCTTAATATAATAATAATAATAATGATGGCATTTGTTAAGCGCTTACTATGTGCAGAGCACTGTTCTAAGCGCTGGGGGGGGATACAAGGTGATCAAGTTGTCCCACGTGGGGCTCACAGTCTTAATCCCCATTTTAAAGATGAGGGAACTGAGGCTCAGAGAAGTTAAGTGACTTGCCCAAGGTCACACAGCAGACACGTGGTGGAGTTGGGATTCGAACCCATGACCTCTGACTCCAAAGCCCGGGCTCTTTCCACTGAGCCACGCTGCGTCTCTATGTTTTGTTTTGTTGTCTGTCTCCCCTTCTAGACTGTGAGCCCGCTGTTGGGTAGGGACCGCCTCTATACGTTGCCGACTTGTACTTCCCAAGCGCTTAGTCCAGTGCTCTGCACACAGTAAGTGCTCAATAAATACGACTGAATGAATGAACATAGAGGAGAACATTTACTCTGACGCAACTCAATCTCCAAGCGGGGAGGGAGGGATCCACTTTGGGCAAGTCACTTCACTTCTCTGGGCCTCAGTTCCCTCATCTGTAAAATGGGGATGAAGACTGTGAGCCCCCCGTGGGACAACCTGATCACCTTGTAACCTCCCCAGCGCTTAGAACAGTGCTTGGCACATAGTAAGCGCTTAACAAATACCATCATCATCATCAACACAGTGAGCCCATTATTCTAGACTGTGAGCCCGTTGTTGGGTAGGGACCATCTCTATATGTTGCCATCTTGCACTTCCCAAGTGCTTAGTACAGTGCTCTGCACACAGTAAGCGCTCAATAAATATGATTGATTGATTGACTGACTGTGTCTATCTGTTGCCCAATTGGACTTTCAGTCATTCATTCATTCATTCATAGTTATTGAGCGCTTACTGTGTGCAGAGCACTGGACTAAGCGCTCGGGAAGTACAAGTCGGCAACATATAGAGGCGGTCCCTACCCAACAACGGGCAAGCGCTTAGTACAGTGCTCTGACACAGTAAGCGCTTAGAAGAGTGCTTCGCACATAGTAAGCGCTTAATAAATGCTATCATTATTATTATTATTATTATTATTATAAGCGCTCAATAACTAGCTCTCTTCCTCCCTTCAAAGCCCTACTGAGAGCTCACCTCCTCCAGGAGGCCTTCCCACACTGAGCCCCCCTTTTCCTCTGCTGCTCCTCCTCCTCCTCCCCATTGCTCCCCTCCTTCCCTCTGCCCTACCCCCTTCCCCTCCCCACAGCACTTGTGGATATTTGTACATATTTATTACTCTATTTACTAATGATGTGTATTTAGCTATAATTCTATTTATCTATTCTGATGGTATTGAGGCCTGCCTACTTCTTTTGTTTTGTTCATTCATTCAATCGTATTTATTGAGCGCTTACTGTGTGCAGGGCACTGTACTAAGCGCTTGGGAAGTACAAGTCGGCAACCTATAGAGACGGTCCCTATCCAACAGCAGGCTCACATTCATTCATTCATTCATTCAGTCGTATTTATTGAGCGCTTACCGTGTGCAGTGCACTGTACTAAGCGCTTGGGAAGTACAAGTTGTTGTCTGTTGGTATGTTTGGTTTTGTTCTCTGTCTCCCCCTTTTAGACTGTGAGCCCACTGTTGGGTAGGGACTGTCTCTAGATGTTGCCAACTTGGACTTCCCAAGCACTTAGTACAGTGCTCTGCACACAGTAAGCGCTCAATAAATACGACTGATTGATTGATTGATCGTCTGTCTCCCCCTTCTAGACTGTGAGCCCATTGTCGGGTAGGGACCGTCTATGTTGCCGATTTGTACTTTCCAAGCGCTTGGTTCAGTGCTCTGCACACAGTATGCGCTCAATAAATAATAATAATAATAATAATGGTGGTATTTGTTAAGCGCTTACTATGTGCCAAGCACAGTTCTAAGCACTGAGAGGGATACAAGGTGATCAAGGTTGTTCCGCATGGGGCTCACAGGCTTAGTCCCCATTTTACAGATGAAGGAACTGAGGCCCAGAGAAGTGAAGTGACTCGCCCAAGGTCACACAGCTGACAAGTGGCGGAGCCGGGATTCGAACCCATGACCTCTGACTCCCAAGCCCGGGCTCTTTCCACTGAGCCACACTGCTTCTCTTTTAGACTGTGAGCCCAACTTTTAGACTGTGAGCCCACTGTTGGGTAGGGACCATCTCTAGATGTTGCCAACTTGGGCTTCCCAAGCGCTTAGTACAGTGCTCTGCACACAGTAAGTGCTCAATAAATACGATCGATTGATTGATTCTCTGATTGAATACGACTGAATGAATGAATATGACTGAATGAATGAAAAGCAAACAGGGCCAGGGGTGACCTCTGGGCGGGCCCCGATTCATTCAGTCATTCATTCAATCGTACTTATTGAGCGCTGTGTGCAGCGCACTGTCCTGAGCACTTGGGAAGTACAAATCGGCAACAGGTAGAGACAAAGAGATAGAGACAACCCACTGAGCAGTGTGACTCAGTGGAAAAGAGCCCGGGCTTTGGAGTCAGAGGTCAGGGTTCAAATCCCGGCTCCGCCAACTGCCAGCTGTGTGACTTTGGGCAAGTCACTTCACTTCTCTGGGCCTCAGTTACCTCACCTGGAAAATGGGGATTAAGACTGTGAGCCCCACGTGGGACAACCTGATCACCTTGTAAACTCCCCAGCTCTTAGAACAGTGCTTTGCACATAGTAAGTGCTTAATAAATGCCATTATTATTATTAATCAATCAATCATATTTATTGAGCACTTACTGTGTGCAGAGCAGTGTACTAAGCACTCGGGAAGTACAAGTTGGCAACATCTAGAGACGGTCCCTACCCAACAGCGGGCTCACAGTCTAAAAGGGGGAGACAGACAACAAAACCAAACATACTAACAAAATAAAATAAATAGAATAGATATGTACAAGTAAAATATTAAAAATATTAATCCCTACCCGACAACAGGCTCACAGTCTTGAAGGGGGAGACAGACAACAAAACAAAACGGGCATCAATACCATCAGAATAAATAGAATTATAGCCATATACACATCATTAGGGGAAGCAGCGTGGCTCAGTGGAAAGAGCCCGGGCTTTGGAGTCCGAGGTCATGGGTTTGAATCCCGGCTCTGCCAATTGTCAGCTGTGTGACTTCGGGCAAGTCACTTCACTTCTCCGGGCCTCAGTTCCCTCATCTGGAAAATGGGGATGAAGACTGTGAGCCCCCCGTGGGACCACCTAATCACCTTGTAACCTCCCCAGCGCTTAGAACGGTGCTTTGCACATAGTAAGCGCTGAATAAATGCCATTATTATTGTTATTAGACTGTTTTAGCCTGTGAGCCCACTCTTTTAGACTGTGAGCCCACTGTTGGGTAGGGACTGTCTCTATATGTTGCCAACTTGTACTTCCCAAGCGCTTAGTACAGGGCTCTGCACACAGTAAGCACTCAATAAATATGATTGATTGATTGATTGATTATTAATAATAAAATAAGGTGATAATATGTACAAATATAAACAAGTCTGTGGGGAGGGGAAGGGGGTAGGGCAGAGGGAGGGAGGGGGGCGATTTCTCACGTGGACGTCTAGGACAGAGAACTCATATAGTTCCCCTGACCAACCCGTTGCCACCCTCGAAGGCAATGTTCTGGGTTGGCTAGTCAATCAATCAATCATATATTTATTGAGCACTTACTGTGTGCAGAGCACTGTACTAAGCGCTTACTTACTAAGAGCTTACTAAGCTAGTCTACCGGAGTGACCCAATAACGGCACGGGAAGAAACCTGGGTTGGGTGGTCCATTGGCCTGACCCAGTAATCCCAGCCTTCTGGCCCAAGTGGTCAACTGGTTTAACCCATTAAGGGCACTGGATTCCTCTCTAGACGGTAAGCTCGCTATGAGCAGGGAATGTGTCTGTTATATATTGCTGTGCCGTACTTTGCCAAGCTCTTAGTCCAGTGCTCTGCACACAGTAAGCGCTCAATAAATACGATTGATTGACCGGGCCATTGGCCTGACCCAATAATGGCACTGGCCGCAATCCTGAGGTGGGTGGTCCATTGGTCAGGCCGAGCAACGGCCCTGCCAAGTTCTTAGTACAGTGCTCCGCACACAGTAAGCGCTCAATAAATAATACGATTGATTGATTGGTCAGACCGAGCAACGGCCTTGCCAAGCTCTTAGTACAGTGCTCCGCACACAGTAAGCTCTCAATAAATAATACGATTGATTGATTGGGCCACTGGCCTGGCCCAATAATGGCACTGGCCGCAATCCTGAGGTGGGTGGCCCATTGGTCAGACCGAGCAACGGCACTGCCAAGTTCTTAGTCCAGTGCTCTGCACACAGCAAGCGCTCAGTAAATACGATTGATTGATTGGGCCACAGTCTGGACTACTGCATCAGCCTTCTCTCTGATCTCCCATCCTCGTGTCTCTCCCCACTTCAATCCATACTTCATGCTGCTGCCCGGATTGTCTTTGTCCAGAAACGCTCTGGGCATGTTAGTCCCCTCCTCAAAACTCTCCAGTGGCTACCAATCAACCTGCGCATCAGGCAGAAACTCCTCACCCTGGGCTTCCAGGCTGTCCATCCATCCCCTCGCCCCCTCCTCCCTCACCTCCCTTCTCTCCTTCTCCAGCCCAGCCCGCACCCTCCGCTCCTCCGCCGCTAATCTCCTCACCGTACCTCGTTCTCGCCTGTCCCGCCATCGACCCCCGGGCCTGGAATGCCCTCCCTCTGCCCATCCGCCAAGCTCGCTCTCTTTCTCCTTCCAAGGCCCTACTGAGAGCTCACCTCCTCCAGGAGGCCTTCCCACACCCAGCCCCCTCCTTCCTCTCCCCCTCCTCCACCTCTCCATCCCCCCCCGCCCTCCCTCCTTCCCTTCCCCACAGCACCTGTATGTATGTACATGTGTGTACAGATTTATTACTCTATTTATTTATTTATTTATTTATTTTACTTGTACATATCTATTCTATTTATTTTATCTTGTTAATATGTTTTGTTTTGTTGTCTGTCTCCCCCTTCTAGCCTGTGAGCCCACTGTTGGGTAGGGACCATCTCTATATGTTGCCAACTTGTACTTCCCAAGCGCTTAGTACAGTGCTCTGCACACAGTAAGCGCTCAATAAATACGATCGATTGATTTGCACATAGTAATCACTTAATAAATGTCATCATCATCATCATCATCACACACTAAGCACTCAATAAATACGATTGAATGAATGAATGAATCTACCCCAGCACTCCTGGTAGTATTTGGCACATAGTAAATGCTTAACAAATATTATTATTATTATTATTATTATTATTATTATCATTATCAGGAGAAGCAGCATGGCATAGTGGGCTTGGGAGTCAAAGAACCTAGATTGTTTGTTTTGTCTTCTGTTTTGTTTTGTTGTCTGTCTCCCCCTTCTAGACTGTGAGCCCACTGTTGGGTAGGGACCGTCTCTATAAGTTGCCAACTTGGACTTCCCAAGCGCTTAGTACAGTGCTCTGCACACAGTAAGCGCTCAATAAATACGATTGATTGATTGATTGTAATCCCAGCTCCACCACTTGTCTGCCATGTGACCTTGGACAAGTCACTTCCCTCTCAAAGCCTCAGTTCCTTCATCTGCAAAATGGGGATTCCATCCCTGTTCTCCCTCCTTCCCAGACAATGAGCCCCATTTCGGTCCTGATCAATCAATCAATCAATCGATTGCATTTATTGGGCGCTTACTGTGTGCAGAGCACTGGACTAAGCGCTTGGGAAGTACAAGTTGGCAACATCTAGAGACGGTCCCTACCCAACAGTGGGCTCACAGTCTAAAAGGGGGGAGACGGAGAACAAAACCAAACATACTAACAAAATAAAATAAATAGAATAGATATGTACAAGTTAAATAAATAAATAAATTAGCTACCTTAAAAACTTTTTGTTTTTGTATCTTGTATCTTGTATGACGATCTTGTATCTACCTCAGCGCTTGGTACAGAATAAGCGCTAAACAAATTCCATCATCATTATTATTATCACTGTTATTGTTATTACAGAGAACTCCACATTTAACCAGCGCTTAGAACAGTGCTTTGCACATAGTAAGCGCTTAATAAATACCATTATTATTATTTAACCACGGGACCTTACGAAGCCGGATCCTTTTCGCTTACCGTCATAGCCGAGAGGAGTCAGCCACGTGATGGTTATGAAGAACAAAAATCCCACGTGGATAAAGCCAATGAAGAGCAACTCTGAAAATACACCGCAAAAAGAAAACGACTTTTAGGCGATTGCTGTAAGTGCCCGGGCTTTGGAGTCAGAGGTCATGGGTTCAAATCCCGGCCCCGCCAATTCATTCATTCATTCGTTCAATCGTATTTATTGAGCACTTACCGTTTGCAGAGCACTGTGCTAAGCGCTTGGGAAGTACAAGTTGGCAACATATAGAGACGGTCCCTAGTGTCAGCTGTGTGACTTTGGGCAAGTCACTTCCCTTCTCTGTGCCTCAGTTCCCTCATCTGTACAATGGGGATGAAGACTGCGAGCCCCCCGTGGGACAACCCGATCACCTTGTAATCACCTCTTTTAGACTGTGAGCCGACTGTTGGGTAGGGACCGTCTCTATATGTTGCCAACTTGTACTTCCCAAGCGCTTAGTACAGTGCTCTGCACACAGTAAGCGCTCAATAAATACGATCGATTGATTGATTGTAACCTCCCCAGTGCCAAGAACAGCCCTTTGCACATAGTAAGCGCTTCATAAATGCCATCATCATCCTCATCACCTCAGGAAGCCGCTACCGTAGTCAACCCCCAGCCTCTCGTCGGCTGTATGACCTTGGGTGAGTCACTGACTTCTCTGTGCCTCGGTTACCTCATCTGGAAAATGGGGATTAAGACCGTGAGCCCCAAGTGGGACAAGGACTCGGTCCAACCTCGTATCTACCTCAGTATTTCTAGACTGTGAGCCCGTCGTTGGGTAGGGACCGTCCCTAGATGTTGCCGACTTGTACTTCCCAAGCGCTTAGTACAGTGCTCTGCACACAGGAAGCGCTCAATAAATACGGGAAGCGCAATTTATTCATTTCTACTAATGTCCGTCTTCCCGCTCCAGTCTCTTAGCACCCTGTGGGCCTGAAATCTGGCTACCAACTCACGTCAATTAATCAATGGAATTTATTGAGGCCTTACTATGTGCTAAGCACTTGGGAGAGTACAGTGTAGCGTAATAATTTATAAGAATTATAATTTATGGTCTAATTATATTATATAATATAATGTCCAGTATTAAGACAATAGAAGAATACTTCATAATGGTTAGAATGATGTATGATGTATTATTATAATCTGTAGTGTGATTATAATATAATTTATAATATTAAGGCATTGATATAAATCAATACATAACGTATAGAAGAAATAAATCCTAGATATAACAAGTTAATTACAGATAGAAAAAATAAATTACAGATTTTTACAGAGTCCCCACTTAAGCCTCCCTTTTTTCCTGGCTCATTTCTGTGTCTATTCACTTAATGTCAATTACATTCATTATTGGCTTAATATCCATTCATGTTAATATAATGTATAATTTCGATCATTGTAAATGTATGTACTAAGCACTGGGGTGGAAATATATATATATACACCACTAAATGTACCAATTCTATATTGGCATATTCTTGATTCTATACCAATATATATATATGTTGGTATATATGGTACCAATAATTCTTAAAATATATACATTCTTAATTCTATACCTATATATGTGTATATATATATATATAGGTATAGAATTAAGAATGTATACCAATAATTCTTCAAATATATACATTCTTAATTCTATACCTATATATGTGTGTGTGTATATATATATACATATATATATACATATATATATACATATATATATACATATATATACATATATATAGGTATAGGTATATATATATACATATATATACATATATATATAGGTATAGAATTAAGAATGTATATATTTGAAGAATTATTGGTACCATATATACCAACATATATGCATATACATATATTTTAAGAATTATTGGTACATATACCAACATATATATACATATACATATATATACAGTATATATTCTTAATTCTATACCAATAATTCTTAAAATATATACATTCTTAATTCTATACCAATATATATACACATACCAATACACATATATATATTGGTATATAATTAAGAATGTATATATTTTAAGAATTACTGGTATAGAATTAAGAATATATATATATATTGGTATAGAATTAAGAATATGCCAATATACAATTGGTATATTCTTAATCCTATACCTATACCTATATATATATATATATAATATATTAATATTATATTAGTAATAATATATTACTAAGCACTTACTATGTGCCAAGCACTATACTAGGCGCCGGGTGGATATAAGCAAATAAGGTGGGACATAGTCCCTGTCCCAGCTGGGGCTCACGGTTTTCAACCCCATTTTGCTGATGAGGGAACTGAGGCCCAGAGAAGTGAAGTGACTTGCCCAAGATCACACAACGTGTCTGAGGCAGAATTAGAACCCACAACCTTCTGAATCCCAGGCCCGGGCTCTAGCCACTAGGCCACGCTGTTTCTCGATACAACACAACAGAAATTGGAATACGTTTCCTGCTCAAAATAAGCTTACAGTATAGAGGGAGAGGCGGGTGTTAATATGAATAAATCATTTTATACTCTATAATCCAGCGTTTAGAACAGTGCTTTGCACATAGTAAGCGCTTAATAAATGCCATCATTATTATTATTATTATTAATTTAAAGATACGTCGATAAGTGATGTGGGGTTGTGGGTACGGCTAATATCAAATGCCCAAAAGTCACAGATCCAAGTGAATAGACGGCGCAGAGGGAGAAAAAGCCAGGGAAAGGAAGGCTTAATTGGGGCATCTTTAAAGATCAATCAATCAATCCCCGTGGGACAACCTGATTACCTTGCAGCCTCCTCAGCGCTTAGAATGGTGTTTTGCACACAGTAAGCGCTTAATAAATGCCATTATTATTATTACTACTATTCTCTGTGCCTCAGTTACCTCATCTGTAAAATGGGGATTAAGACTGTGAGCCCCCCGTGGGACAACCTGATCACCTTGTAACCTCCCCAGCGCTTAGAACAGTGGTTTGCACATAGTAAGCACTTAATAAATGCCATTATTATTATTATTATTATTCTCTGTGCCTCAGTTACCTCACCTGTAAAATGGGGATTAAGACTGTGAGCCCCCCGTGGAACAACCTGATCACCTTGTAACCTCCCCAGCGCTTAGAACAGTGCTTTGCACATAGTAAGCGCTTAATAAATGCTATTATTATTATTATTATTATTATTATTATTATTAATTGAGCACTTACTGTGTGCAGAGCACTGTACTAGGCGCTTGGGAAGCCCAAGTTGGCAACATATAGAGACGGTCCCTACCCAACAGTGGGCTTTATTTCTAACATCTGTGATTTATTTATTATATCTGTAAAGACGACGCAGAGGGAGAGAGAGCCAGGGAAAGGAAGGCTTAATTGGGGCATCTGTAAAGATCTGTCATTTATTTCTTACATCTATGATTTATTTATTATATCTGTAATTTATTTATTTGTACCAATGTCTGACTCCCCCTCTTGACTCTAAGTTCAATCAATCAATCAATCGTATTTATTGAGCGCTTACTGTGGGCAGAGCACTGTACTAAGCGCTTGGGAAGTACAAGTTCGCCGTGGGCAGGGAACATGTAAGCTCATTATAGAAGCTCATTATAGAAGCACTTCATTAGAGAAGCAGCGTGGCTCAATGGAAAGAGCCCGGGCTTTGGAGTCAGGGGTCATGGGTTCGAATCCCGGCTCCGCTGACTGTCAGCTGTGTGACTTTGGGCAAGTCACTTCACTTCTCTGTGCCTCAGTGACCTCATCTGTAAAATGGGGATGAAGACTGTGAGCCCCACATGGGGCAACCTGATCACCTTGTAACCTCCCCAGGGCTTAGAACAGTGCTTTGCACGTAGTAAGCGCTTAATAAATGCCATTATTATTATTATTATTACGGTCAAGAAACGTCTCTACTAATTCTTTTGTAGTGTACTCATGGCCACAGCACCTGTATATACGTATATATGTTTGTACATATTTATTACTCTATTTATTTTACTTGTACATATTTATTCCATTTATTTTATTTTGTTAATATGTTTTGTTTTGTTGTCTGTCTCCCCCTTCTAGACTGTGAGCCCACTGTTGGGTAAGGACTATCTCTATATGTTGCCAACTTGTACTTCCCAAGCGCTTAGTACAGCGCTCTGCACACAGTAAGCGCTCAATAAATACGACTGAATAAATGAATGTCTGTTATAATGTTCTATTGTACTCCCTCAACCACTTCGTACAGTAAGCGCTCAATAAATACGACTGACTGTGAGCCCACTGTTGGGTAGGGACTGTCTCTATATGTTGCCAGCTTGTACTTCCCAAGCACTTAGTACAGTGCTCTGCACACAGTAAGCGCTCAATAAATACGATTGAATGAATGAATGTCTGTTATAATGCTCTATTGTACTCTCCCAACCACTTCGTACAGTAAGCGCTCAATAAATACGACTGACTGTGAGCCCACTGTTGGGTAGGGACTGTCTCTATATGTTGCCAACTTGTACTTCCCGAGCGCTTAGTACAGTGCTCTGCACACAGTAAGCGCTCAATAAATACGATCGATTGATTGATTGACTGAACTTACAGTCAAGAGGGGGAGTCAGACATTGGTATAAATAAATCAATTACAGATATAATAAATAAATCACAGATGTAAGAAATAAATGACAGATCTTTACAGGCCTCGCGGAGGACAATCCAATCCGAATCTGTTTTATTGTATTACAGTGCTCTGCAAACAGTATTCATCCAGTCAGTCATATTTATTGAGCGCTTCCTGGGTGCAGAGCGCTGTACTAAGCGCTTGGAAACAAATAGAGACAATCCCTGCCCGACAGCGGGCTCGCAGTCTAGAAGCGGGGAGACAGGCTTTAATACAAATAAACAGGCATCAATAGCAGCAATATAAATAAATACAATTATAGATATATAATGTTATGTTGCAGTCTAGAAGCGGGGAGACAGGCTTTAATACAAATAAACAGGCATCAATAGCAGCAATATAAATAAATACAATTATAGATATATAATGTTATGTTGCCAACTTGTACTTCCCAAGTGCTTAGTCCAGTGCTCTGCACACAGTAAGCGCTCAATAAATACGATTGATCAATTGATTGACTGAACTTAGAGTCAAGAGGGGGAGTCAGACATTGGTATAAATAAATCAATTACAGATATAATAAATAAATCACAGATGTAAGAAATAAATGACAGATCTTTACAGGCCTCGCGGAGGACAATCCAATCCGAATCTGTTTTACTGTATTACAGTGCTCTGCATACAGTATCCATCCAGTCAGTCAGTCGTATTTATTGAGCGCTTCCTGGGTGCAGAGCGCTGTACTAAGCGCTTGGAAAGTGCAATTTGGCAACAAATAGAGACAATCCCTGCCTGACAGCGGGCTCGCAGTCTAGAAGCGAGACAAATAGAGACAGACTTTAAAACATATAAACAGGCATCAATAGCAGCAATATAAATACAATTATAGATATACAATGTTATGTTGCCAACTTGTACTTCCCAAGCGCTTAGGGAGCAGCGTGGCTCAGTGAAAAGAGCCCGGGCTTTGGAGTCAGAGGTCCTGGGTTCAAATCCCGGCTCCGCCACTTGCCAGCTGTGTGACTCTGGGCAAGTCACTTCACTTCTCTGGGCCTCAGTTCCCTCATCTGTAAAATGGGGATGAAGACTGTGGGACAACCCCCGTGGGACAACCTGATCACCTTGTAACCTCCCCAGCACTTAGAACAGTGCTTTGCACATAGTAAGTGCTTAATAAATGCCATTATTATTATTATTATTAGTAGTAGTAGTAGTAGTAGTACAGTGCTCTGCACACAGTAAGCGCTCAATAAATACGATTGATTGATTGATTTATACACATCATTAATAAAATTAATAGAATAATAAACATGTACATGTATACACAAGTACTGTGGGGCGAGGAGGGGGGTAGAGCAGAGGGATATCGGGGTGATGGGGAGGGGAGGAGGAGCTGAGGAAAGGGGGGGCTCAGTGTGGGAAGGCCTCCTGGAGGAGGTGAGCTCTTAGTAGGGCTTTGAAGGGAGGAAGAGAGACAGTTTGGCGGATTTGAGGAGGGAGGGAATTCCAGGCCAGGGGAAGGACGTGGGCCGGGGGTCGACGGCGGGATGGGCGAGAACGAGGCCTAACGGTGAGGAGATTAGCGGCGGAGGAGCGGAGGACGCGGGCTGGGATGGAGAAGGAGAAAAGGGAGGTGAGGTAGGAGGGGGCCAGGGGATGGACAGCCTTGAAGCCGAAAATGAGGAATTTCTGTTGATAAGCAAAGACACGGTAAGTTCTCAATCAATACCACTGATTGATCAATTGATCCATTCCACTTGCCGGTTAAGGAATAATAATGATGACATTTATTAAGCGCTTACTCTGTGCAAAGCACTGTTCTAAGCACTGGGGAGGTTACAAGGAGATCAGGTTGTCCCATGTGGGGCTCACAGTCTTAATCCCCATTTTACAGATGAGGGAACTGAGGTTCACAGAGAAGTGAAGTGACTTGCCCAAAGTCACACAGCTGACCGTTGGCAGGGCCAGGATCTGAACCCATGATCTCTGACTCCAAAGCCCGGGCTCTTTCCACTGAGCCACGCTGCTTCTCATAATGATGATGGCATTTATTAAGCACTTACTATGTGCAAAGCACTGTTCTAAGCGCTGGGGAGGTTACAAGGTGATCAGATTGTCCCTCATGGGGCTCACAGTCTTAATCCCCATTTTACAGATGAGGGAATTGAGGCACACAGAGAAGTGAAGTGACTTGCCCAAAGTCACACAGCTGACCGTTGGCAGAGCCAGGATCTGAACCCATGATCTCTGACTCCAAAGCCCGGGCTCTTTCCACTGAGCCACGCTGCTTGCAGAGCACTGTACTAAGCGCTTGGGAAGTACAAGTTGGCAACATATAGAGACGGTCCCTACCCAACAGTGGGCTCACAGTCTAGTATCTACCCCAGCGCTTAGTACAGTGCTCTGCACACACTAAGTGCTCAATAAATGCGATTGATGATGATGATAATAATGATGGCATTTATTAAGCCCTTACTATGTGCAAAGCACTGTTCTAAGCGCTGGGGAGGTTACAAGGCGATCAGATTGTCCCTCATGGGGCTCACAGGCTTAATCCCCATTTTACAGATGAGGGAACTGAGACACAGAGAAGTGACTTGCCCAAAGTCACACAGCCGACAATTGGCGGAGCCGGGATTTGAACCCATGACCTCTGACTCCAAAGCCCGGGCTCTTTCCACTGAGCCATGCTGTTGTTAAGGAGTCCTATATATGTTAAAGAAAAAAAAAACGGTGCACAATACCTGTCTTCCAGAATCTATGGCCAAAGAAACAAACGAAGAGGCCCAAGAGACTGAAGAGGGTGAAGAACACTTTGGTGGAAATCCTTCCTAAAACAGCAAGGGGTAAAAACGCACGTTAGGCACACGCTTCGTGGGATTCATTGAATAATAATAATAATAATAATAATAATAATAATAATAATAATAATAATTGGCATTTGTTAAGTGCTTACTATGTGCAAAGCACTGTTCTAAGCGCTGGGGAGGATACAGGGTGATCACGTTGCCCCACGGGGGGCTCACAGGCTTCACCCCCATTTTCCAGATGAGGGAACTGAGGCCCAGAGAAGTGAAGTGGCTTGCCCAAGATCACACAGCAGACATGTGGCAGAGCCGGGATTCGAACCCATGACCTCTAGCTCCCAAGCCCGGTATCTTCCCACTGAGCCACGCTGCTTAAAGAGACCGAGGTGGGTGGAAAGGCAGAGAACATTTGAGAGAAGTCGGCTTATTTATTTTCACAGCAATCGAGGGCATTTATTGAGCACTTCCTGGGTGCAGAGCACTGTAATAAGCATTTGGAAGAATGCAATACAGTGAGTAGACTCATTCCCTGCCCTTGGGGAGCTTATTCATTCCATCGTATTTATTGAGCACTTCCTGTGTGCAGAGCACTGCGCTAAGCACTTGGGAAGTACAAGTTGGCAACATATACAGACGGTCCCTGCCCAACAACGGGCTCACTAGGTTTTGGGGGATTTTTTTAATGGCATTTGTAAGCGCTTACTATGTGCCAAGCATTGTACTAAGTGCTGCGGTAGATACTAGACTGTGAGCCCACTGTTGGGTAGGGCCATCTCTATATGTTGCCAACTTGGACTTCCCAAATGCTTAGTACAGTGCTCTGCACACAGTAAGCGCTCAATAAATATGACTGAATGAATGAATGACCGTCTCTATATGTTGCCAACTTGTACTTCCCAAGCGCCTAGTACAGTGCTCTGCACACATTAAGTGCTCAATAAATATGACTGAATGAATGAATGTCTCTATATGTTGCCAACTTCCCAAGCGCTTAGTACAGTGCTCTGCACACAGTAAGCGCTCAATACGATTGAATGAATGAATGTCTCTATATGTTGCCAACTTGTACTTCCCAAGTGCTTAGTACAGTGCTCTGCACACAGTAAGCACTCAATAAATACAATTGAATGAATGAATGAATGAATACAGGCTTGGACACAATCCACCTCCCACATGGGGATAATAATAATGATGGCATTTGTTAAGCGCTTACTATGTGCAAAGCACTGTTCTAAGCACTGGGGAGGATACAAAGTGATCAGGTTGTCCCACGTGGGGCTCACAGTCTTAATCCCCATTTTCCAGATGAGGTAACTGCGGCCCAGAGAAGTGAAGTGACTTGCCCAAAGTCACACAGCTGACAATCGGCAGAGCCGGGATTTGAACCCATGACCTCTGACTCCAAAACCCTTTCCAGTGGGCCACGCTGCTTCTCCCGCTGATGGGGAAGCGATGGACCCTAAAATAAGTGAAAGGCAAGAGAAGTAATGGAGTTTAAAGATAAGTACGTATCTTTTGGTACAGATGGTCTGCTAGACGGGAGAGACAGGAGACCGGGCGGTCAAGGAGGGAAATCAATCAATCAATCAATCAATCAATCGTATTTATTGAGCGCTTACTGTGTGCAGAGCACTGTACTAAGTGCTTGGGAAGTCCAAGTTGGCAACATACAGAGACAGTCCCTACCCAACACTGGGCTCACAGTCTAAAAGGGGAAGACAGAGAACAAAACCAAACATATTAACAAAATAAAATAAATAAAATAGATATGTACAAGTAAAATCGATAAATAAATAAACGAAATGACAAATGCTCGGATCCGTGGCGCGTTTGGATCAGTTTGGACGGAGAGGAAGGGCGGCCTTGGGGAGATGAAATGAAGGAAGAAATGAGAGCTGGGTGACAAGCTGAATGTGGGATTTAAAAAAGATGAAGAAAGTGGAAGGAATAGAGAGGGACCGGAGGGTGTGAGTGCTGAGGGTTATATATATATATATATATATATATATATATATATATATATATATATATATATATATATATATATATATATATATATATATATATTATAATATATTGTATATTATTATTATATATTATCTATATATATGTATAGATATTGTTATATTGCACTCTCCGAAAGCGCTTAGTACAGTGCTCTGCACACAGTAAACGCTCGATAAAAACGTGTGACTGACTGACCAAGGGCTTAGGTGATGAGGAAATGCTGAAGTGGCAAAAGATGAATAAAATAGGGTGGGGGGGGATGACAGTAATAATAATAATAATAATGATGGTATGATAAGAATAATAATGTTAATGATGATATTTGCTAAGCGCTTACTATGGACTTCCCAAGCGCTTAGTACATTGCTGTGCACACAGTAATAATAATGATGATGGCATTTGTTAAGCGCTTACTATGTGCAAAGCACTGTTGTAAGCGCTGGGGGGAACACAAGGAGATAAGGTTGTCCCATGTGGGGCACACAGTCTTAATCCCCATTTTACTGATGAGGGAACTGAGGCACAGAGAAGTGAAGTCACTTGCCCAAGGTCACATAGCAGACATGTGGCAGACATAGCAGACATAGCCCCCTTTTAGACTGTGAGCCCACTGTTGGGTAGGGACTGTCTCTATATGTTGCCAATTTGTGCTTCCCAAGCGCTTAGTACAGTGCTCTGCACATAGTAAGCGCTCAATAAATACGATTGATGATGATGATGATGATGTGGGGGAGGCGGTATTCAAACCCATGACCTGTGACTCCCAAGCCCGCGCTCTTTCCACTGAGCCACGCTGCTTCTCTAAATCAGAGTAACTGAGAAGCAGCGTGGCATGATAAGAATAATAATGTTAATGATGATATTTGCTAAGCGCTTACTATGTACTTCCCAAGCGCTTAGTACAGTGCTCTGCACACAGCAAGCGCTCGACAAAAATGTGTGACTGACTAACAAGGGCTTAGGTGATGAGGAAATGCTGAAGTATATATGTATATACGTATATATATATGCTGTATATATGTTTGTACATATTTATTACTCTATTTATTTATTTTACTTGTACATATCTATTCTATTTATTTTATTTTGTTAATATGTTTGGTTTTGTTCTCTGTCTCCCCCTTCTAGACTGTGAGCCCACTGTTGGGTAGGGACTGTCTCTATATGTTGCCAACTTGTACTTCCCAAGCGCTTAGTACAGTGCTCTGCACACAGTAAGCGCTCAATAAATACGATTGATTGACTGAAGTGGCAGAAGAGGAGTAAAATAGGGTGGGGGGATGAGAGTAATCAGAGTAACTGAGAAGCAGCGTGGCATGATAAGAATAATAATGTTAATGATGATATTTGCTAAGCGCTTACTATGTACTTTCCAAGCGCTTAGTACAGTGCTCTGCACACAGTAAGCGCTCGATAAAAACGTGTGACTGACTGACAAGGGCTTAGGTGATGAGGAAATGCTGAAGTGGCAGAAGAGAAGTAAAATAGGGTGGGGGGAAGAGGGTAATCAGAGTAACTGAGAAGCAGCGTGGCATGATAAGAATAATAATGTTAATGATGATATTTGTTAAGCGCTTACGATGTACTTCCCAAGCGCTTAGTACAGTGCTCTGCACACAGTAAGCGCTCGACAAAAACGTGTGACCGACTGACAAGGGCTTAGGTGATGAGGAAATGCTGAAGTGGCAGAAGAGGAGTAAAATAGGGTGGGGGGATGAGAGTAATCAGAGTAACTGAGAAGCAGCGTGGCATGATAATAATAATAATAATAATAATAATAATAATGTTGGCATTTATTAAGCGCTTACTACGTGCAAAGCACTGTTCTAAGCGCTGGGAAGGTTACAAGGTGATCAGGTTGTCCCATGGGGGGCTCACAGTCTTAATCCCCATTTTACAGATGATGCTAATGATGATATTTGCTAAGCACTTACTATGTACTTCCCAAGCGCTTAGTACAGCACCCTGCACACAGTAAGCGCCCAATAAATACGACTGAATGAATGAATGTGCCAAGCACTGTTCTAAGCACTGGGGTAATCAGGTTGTCCCACGTGGGGCTCACAGTCTTAATCCCCATTTGACAGATGAGGCAACTTTGGCACAGAGAAGTTAAGTGACTTCCCCAAGGTCTCCCAGCTGACAAGCGGCGGAGCCGGGATTAGAACCCACGACTTCTGACTCCCAAGCCCCGGTTCTCTCCATTCATTCATTCATTCATTCATTCATTCATTCAATCACATTTATTGAGTGCTTACGATATTTAATGATTTAATTCACTTTGTTAATATGCTTTGTTTTGTTCCCTGTCTCCCCCTTCTAGACTGTGAGCCCGCTGTTGGGGAGGGACCGTCTCTAGATGTTGCCAACTTGGACTTCCCAAGCGCTTAGTACAGTGCTCTGCACACAGTAAGCGCTCAATAAATATGACTGAATGAATGAATAAACACATTCTCTGCCCACAAAGACCCTGCACACAGTAAGCGCTCAATAAATACGATTGAATGAATGAACACATTCTCTGCCCACAAAGACCCGGCACACAGTAAGCGCTCAATAAATACGACTGAATGAATGAATGAATGAATAAACACATTCCCTGCCCACAAAGACCCTGCACACAGTAAGCGCTCAATAAATACGATTGAATGAATGAATGAATGAATGAATAAACACATTCCCTGCCCACAAAGACCCTGCACACAGTAAGCGCTCAATAAATGCGATTGAATGAATGAATGAATGAATGAACACATTCCCTGCCCACAATAATAATAATAATAATAATGTCGGTATTTGTTAAGTGCTTACTATGTGCAAAGCACTGTTCTAAGCGCTGGGGAGGCTACAAGGTGATCAGGTTGTCCCACGGGGGGCTCACAATTTTAATCCCCATTTTACAGATGAGGTAACTGAGGCCCAGAGAAGTTAAGTGACTTGTCCAAAGTCACACAGCCGACAGTTGGCAGAGCTGGGATTTGAACCCATCACCTCTGACTCCAAAGCCCAGGCTCTTTCCACTGAGCCACAGTAGCTTCTCCGACCTTACAGTCTAGGGAGGGGAGACGACATTAATCAATCAATCAATCGTATTTATTAAGCGCTTACTGTGTGCAGAGCACTGTACTAAGCGCTTGGGAAGTCCAAGTTGGCAACATATAGAGACTGTCCCTACCCAACAGTGGGCTCGCAGTCTAGAAGATAAATTAGGAATACGTACCCAAGTGTTGGAGGGTCGAGCGACAAATCCAAGTGCGAGGGTGATGCCGAAGGGAGAGGCAGTAGGGAATGGGAATACCGCACAACAGAGGCGGTTGACCGAGAGGCAGTGTAGCCCAGCGGATAGAGCACAGGCTTGGAAGTCGGAGGAATCCCGTATTCCCAATTTCAACGGAAGCGCCACGGGTGGCAGGGCCTGACTTCAGTCGTCACTCAGGAAGTCCCGATTACATCAAAGGATGAGTGCGGTTTTGAAGGAAATGATTCCAATCTAAATACGCGTTACTTGCAATTCAGAGATAAATGTAATATTCCAGTTAAGGTGGGACGGATAATAAGGCGTGTGGCTTCCGGGTAAGAGCCAGGGCCTTGGTAGTGGGAGATGATGGTTCTAGGCCCACACTGGGGCAGGTCCTCGACTGCTCTATGCCTCAGTTTACCCATCTGTAAAGCGGGGATAAAAATGGCCCGTTCTCCCTCCTCTTAGATTGGGCCATTCTTATCCCCGCTTTACAGATGAGTAAACTGAGGCATAGAGAAGTGGGACAGGGACTGTGACTTGTATTATTAGCCCCAATGGATAGAGTAGGTGCTTAATAAATACTATCCTCAAATAATAATAATAATAACAGCAATGGTATGTATTAATAATAATGGTATTTGTTAAGTGTTTATTTATTATTATTATCAATAGTAATAATAATGGTATTTGTTAAGTGCTTACTATGTGCAAAGCACTGATTTCAGCGCTGGGGCGGATACAAGGTGATCAGGTTGTCCCACGTGGGGCTCCACAGTCTTAATCCCCATTTTACAGATGAGGTAACTGAGGCACAGAGATACCTGTTAAGCACTTACTACGTGCCAAGCACTGTTCTAAGCGCTGGGGCGGGTACAAGGTGATCAGGTTGTCCCACGTGGGGCTCACAGTCTTAATCCCCATTTTACAGATGAGGTAACTGAGGCACAGAGATATTTGTTAAGCACTTACTATGTGCCAAGCACTGTTCTAAGCGCTGGGGGAGATACAAGGGAATCAGGTTGTCCCACATGGGGCTCACAGTCTTCATCCCCCATTTTCCAGATGAGGGAACTGAGGCGCAGAGCAGTGAAGAGACTTGCCCAAGGTCACACAGCAGACGAGTGGCAGAGCCGGGATTAGAAGGCTTTGGAGTCAGAGGTCATGGGTTCAAATCCCGACTCCGCCAATTGTCAGCTGTGTGACTTTGGGCAAGTCACTTCTCCACGCCTCAGTTCCCTCATCTGTAAAATGGGGGTTAAGACTGCAAGCCCCCCGTGGGACAACTTGATCACCTTGTAACCCCCCCCAGCGCTTATAACAGTGCTTTGCACATAGTAAGCACTTAATAAATGCCATTATTATTATTATTATTATTATTATTATGACCTCTGACTCCCAAGCATAGCTCTTTCCACTTAGCCCCGCAGAACGGACAGGAGGAATTGAGAGAAGGAGGAAGAGGCAGGGGAGAAAGGAGGATTGAAGGGAATATTCTTGGATCACTATGAGTAGAAAGTTACTGGTGGAGAGGACAGGATTAGGGACCCCAGAAAAGCACAGAAAATTCACCTATCAATCAATCAATCAATCAATCGTATTTATTGAGCGCTTACTGTGTGCACAGCACTGTACTAAGCGCTTGGGAAGTACAAGTCGGCAACACATAGGGACGGTCCCTACCCAACAGTGGGCTCACAGTCTAAAAGGGGGAGACAGAGAACAAAACCAAACCTACTAACAAAATAAAATAGAATAGATATGTACCAGTAAAATAAATAGAGTAATCAATCAATCAATCGTATTTATTGAGCGCTTACTGTGTGCAAAGCACTGTACTAAGCGCTTGGGAAGTACAAGTTGGCAACCTATAGAGCCGGTCCCTACCCAACAGCGGGCTCACAGTCTAGAAGGGGGAGACATTAATCCCGGCTCCGCCACTTGTCAGCTGTGTGACTTTGGGCAAGTCACGTCACTTCTCTGGGCCTCAGTTCCCTCATCTGGAAAATGGGGATGAAGACTGTGAGCCCCACCTTGGGACAACCTGATCACCTTGTAACCTCCCCAGTGCTTAGAATGGTGCTTTGGACGTAGTAAGTGCTTAATAAATGCTGTCATTATTAAATACACAAAATAGGGCAAAGGGAAGAATTAAAAAGAGACACACAAATGCAAAAATTCAGGTACCTAAAAGGTTGACTGGTTAGGAAGTCGGGGAAGAGCAGAATTATTGTTTTTCTTCAGAATCAAAAAGAGACAAACAAATGCAAAAATTCAGGTACCTAAAAGGTTGATTGGTAAGGAAGTCGGGGAAGAGCAGAATTATTTTATTCCTTCAGAATCAAAAAGAGACAAACAAATGCAAAAATTCAGGTACCTAAAAGGTTGATTGGTTAGGAAGTCAGGGAACAGCAGAATTATTTTTTTCTTCTTGTTCTGGGCCTAAAGGCTAGGCCAGCCCCCGAGGGTGAAAAATAATTTGGGGGAATAAAAGTGGGATTCGTTAAGCGCTTACTAGTTGTCGGGCACCGTTCTAAGCACTGGGGTAGATACAAGTAAGCGCTCAATAAATACGATTGAGTGAACTGCCGCGTGCATGGGACAGGCTGCACGGCTCAGCACGAATTTTATTTTATTTTATTTTATTTTATTTTATTTTGTTAGTATGTTTGGTTTTGTTGTCTGTCTCCCCCTTCTAGACTGTGAGCCCGCTGTTGGGTAGGGACCGTCTCTAGATGTTGCCAACTTGGACTTCCCAAGCGCTTAGTCCAGTGCTCTGCACACAGTAAGCGCTCAATAAATACGACTGCTTGATTGATTATTTATTTATTTATTTTACTTGTACATATCTATTCTATTTATTTTATTTTGTTAGTATGTTTGGTTTTGTTGTCTGTCTCCCCCTTTTAGACTGTGAGCCCGCTGTTGGGTAGGGACTGTCTCTAGATGTTGCCGACTTGTACTTCCCAAGCACTTAGTCCAGTGCTCTGCACACAGTAAGCGCTCAATAAATACGATTGATTGATTGATTGAGTACTCTATTTATTTAACTTGTACATATCTATTCTATTTATTTTATTTTGTTAGTATGTTTGGTTTTGTTCTCTGTCTCCCCCTTTTAGACTGTGAGCCCGCTGTTGGGTAGGGACCGTCTCTATATGTTGCCAACTTGGACTTCCCAAGCGCTTAGTACAGTGCTGTGCACACAGTAAGCGCTCAGTAAATACGATTGATGATGATGATTGAATGAATCGTATTTATTGAATGAAAAAACACATTTAATGAATGGCTTTGGAGTCAGAGGTCATGGGTTCGAATGCCGGCTCCGCCACTCATCAGCTGTGTGACTTTGGGCAAGTCACTTCACTTTTCTGGGCCTCAGTTCCCTCATCTGTAAAATGGGGATTAAGACTGTGAGCCCCCTGTGGGACAACCTGATCGCCTTGTAACCTCCCCAGCGCTTAGAACAGTGCTTTGCACATAGTAAGCGCTTAATAAATGCTATTATTATTATTATTATTATAATGAACACACCGGGTTGGACACAGTCCCCGTCCCACCCAGGGCTCCCGGTCCCCGTCCCGTCTTGCAGATGAGGGAACCGGAGCTCCGGGAAGTGAAGCAACTTGTCCGAGGTCACACGGCGGAGGCGGGACTCGAACCCGCGACCCCGGGCTCCACTCACCGAGGGAGAAGCAGTTATCCACGACGGCGTCGTGGCTGCAGGCGTACGTGTGAGCCGGGACGTAGGCAGCCGAAGTGTTCAGGACCGGGTCCCGGACGATAACGTTGTAAAGCACGCCTTGTCCCGGGACGGAAGAGAAATACACGGTGGTCTTCTCGTTGGACGTGAGGGTGGCCACCTGAAACACACAAACCAGGGCTCAGTGGGGCGAGACCCTCGCCGGTACTTTAAAAACACAAATAAATCGAACCCAAAACGAGCCACCGGGCCCTTTCCCCGCACGCCAAACTCCAAATTTATTAGAATCAATAATCAATCAATCGTATTTATTGAGCGCCTACGGTGTGCGGAGCGCTGGACTTTCAGACTGTGAGCCCACTGTTGGGTAGGGACCGTCTTTATATGTTGCCAACTTGGACTTCCCAAGCGCTTAGTCCAGTGCTCTGCACACAGGAAGCGCTCAATAAATACGATTGATGATGATGTGCTAAGCGCTTGGGAAGCACAAGTTGGCAACGTGTACATTCATTTAATCATATTTATTGAGCGCTTACGGTGTGCAGAGCGCTGGACTTTCAGACTGTGAGCCCACTGTTGGGTAGGGACCGTCTTTATATGTTGCCAACTTGGACTTCCCAAGCGCTTAGTCCAGTGCTCGGCACACAGGAAGTACTCAATAAATACGATTGATGATGATGTACTAAGCGCTTGGGAAGCACAAGTTGGCAACATGTACATTCATTTAATCATATTTATTGAGCGCTTACGGTGTGCAGAGCGCTGGACTTTCAGACTGTGAGCCCACTGTTGAGTAGGGACTGTCTCTCTATGTTGCCAACTTGGACTTCCCAAGCGCTTAGTCCAGTGCTCTGCACACAGGAAGCGCTCAATAAATACAATCGATGATTATGTACTGAGCGCTTGGGAAGCACAAGTTGGCAACATGTACATTCATTTAATCATATTTATTGAGCGCTTACGGTGTGCAGAGCGCTGGACTTTCAGACTGTGAGCCCACTGTTGGGTAGGGACCGTCTCTCTATGTTGCCAACTTGGACTTCCCAAGCGCTTAGTCCAGTGCTCTGCACACAGGAAGCGCTCAATAAATACGATTGATGATGATGTACTAAGCGCTTGGGAAGCACAAGTTGGCAACATGTTCATTCATTTAATCATATTTATTGAGCGCTTACGGTGTGCAGAGCGCTGGACTTTCAGACTGTGAGCCCACTGTTGGGTAGGGACCGTCTTTATATGTTGCCAACTTGGACTTCCCAAGCGCTTAGTACAGTGCTCTGCACACAGGAAGCGCTCAATAAATACGATTGATGATGATGTGCTAAGCGCTTGGGAAGCACAAGCTGGCAACGTGTTCATGCATTTAATCATATTTATTGAGCGCTTACGGTGTGCAGAGCACTGTACTAAGCGCTTGGGAAGTACAAGTTGGCAACATGTTCATTCATTTAATCATATTTATTGAGCGCTTATGGTGTGCAGAGCACTGTACTAAGCGCTTGGGAAGTGCAAGTTGGCAACATGTTCATTCATTTAATCATATTTATTGAGCGCTTACAGTGTGCAGAGCACTGCACTAAGCGCTTGGGAAGTACAAGTTGGCAACATATTCATTCATTTAATCATATTTATTGAGCACTTACGGTGTGCAGAGCACTGGACTAAGCGCTTGGGAAGTACAAGTTGGCAACATAGTCATTCATTTAATTGTATTTATTGAGCGCTTACTGTGTGCAGAGCACTGTACTAAGCGCTTGGGAAGTCCAAGTTGGCAACGTTCATTCATTTAATCATATTTATTGAGCGCTTACTGTGTGCAGAGCACTGTACTAAGCGCTTGGGAAGTACAAGTTGGCAACATGTTCATTCATTTAATCATATTTATTGAGCGCTTACTGTGTGCAGAGCACTGTACTAAGCGCTTGGGAAGTACAAGCTGGCAACATGTTCATTTATTTAATCATATTTATTGAGCGCTTACTGTGTGCAGAGCACTGTACTAAGCGCTTGGGAAGTACAAGTTGGCAACATGTTCATTCATTTAATCATATTTATTGAGCGCTTACGGTGTGCAGAGCACTGTACTAAGCGCTTGGGAAGCACAAGCTGGCAACATATTCATTCATTGAATCATATTTATTGAGCGCTGACGGTGTGCAGAGCACTGGACTAAGCGCTTGGGAAGTACAAGTTGGCAACATGTTCATTCATTTAATCATATTTATTGAGCACTTACTGTGTACAGAGCACTGTACTAAGCGCTTGGGAAGTACAAGTTGGCAACATGTTCATTCATTTAATCATATTTATTGAGCGCTTACGGTGTGCAGAGCACTGTACTAAGCCCTTGGGAAGTACAGGTTGGCAACATGTTCATTCATTTAATCATATTTATTGAGCGCTTACGGTGTGCAGAGCACTGTACTAAGCGCTTGGGAAGTACAAGTTGGCAACATATTCATTCATTTAATCACATTTATTGAGCGCTTACTGTGTGCAGAGCACTGTACTAAGCACTTGGGAAGTACAAGTTGGCAACATATTCATTCATTTAATCATATTTATTGAGCACTTACTGTGTGCAGAGCACTGTACTAAGCGCTGTACTAAGCACTTTCAACCGAGCCACACTGCTTCTTATATTGGTCAATCAGGCTCATAAATCAGATTTATTGAGTGTTTCCTGCGTGCAGAGCAGCGCGGCTCAGTGGAAAGAGCCCGGGCTTTGGAGTCAGAGGTCATGGGTTCAAATCCCGGCTCCGCCGCTTGTCAGCTGTGTGGCTTTGGGCAAGTCACTTCACTTCTCTGGGCCTCCGTTCCCTCATCTGTAAAATGGCGATTAAGACTGAGAGCCCCCCGTGGGACAACCTGATCGCCTTGGAACCTCCCCAGCGCTTAGAACAGTGCTTTGCGCATAGTAAGCGCTTAATAAATATCATCATTATTATTAGTACTAAGCACTTGGAAGAGTCTGATACAACACCATAACAAGACGCCTTCATTCAACTGTATTTCTAGACTGGGAGCCCACTGGTGGGTAGGGACTGTCTCAATATATTGCCAATTTGTATTTCCCAAGCGCTTAGTACAGTGCTCTGCACACAGTAAGCGTTTAATAAATGACTGAATGAATGGATTTATTGGGCGCTTACTGCATGCAAAGCACCATACTAAGCGCTTGGGAGAATACAATAGAACAATAAACCGACACATTCTCTGCCCACCAGCTGACAGTCTAGAAAAATATTACCATCATCATCATCAATCGTATTTATTGAGCGCTTACTATGTGCAGAGCACTGTACTAAGCGCTTGGGACGTACAAATTGGCAACATATAGAGACAGTCCCTACCCAACAGTGGGCTCACAGCCAGATTAGTGAAATATTAATAGCCAGATCGCTATATCCACCGGGGCCTGGGAGAACTGCATCAGATTATAACAATGATGGCATTTGTTAAGCGCTTACTATGCGCAAAGCACTGTTCTAAGCACTGTGGAGGTTACAAGGTATTCGGGTTCAATCAATCAATCAATCAATCGTATTTATTGAGCGCTTACTATGTGCAGAGTACTGTACTAAGCGCTTGGGAAGTACAAATTGGCATCACACAGAGACAGTCCCTACCCAACAGTGGGCTCACAGTCTAAAAGGGGGAGTCTAAAAGGGGGAGGGGGGTTCACCCACTGGGGGCTCACGCTTTTAATCCCCATTTTCCAGATGAGGGAACTGAGGCTCAGAGAAGTGAAGTGACTTGCCCGAAGTCACACAGCTGACAGTCGGCGGAGCCGGGACTTGAACCCATGACCTCCGAATCCAAAGCCCGGGCTCTTTCCACTGAGCCACGCCGCTTCTCTATATGTTGCCGACTAGTACTTCCCAAGCGCTTAGTACAGTGCTCTGCACACGGTAAGCGCTCAATAAATACGATTGAATGGATGAAGGAATGACCCCCGCTCCTGCCCCTGAGAAATCCCCACTCTTCGTCCTTGGGCCTTCTGGGATTCTGACTTCCCGTCGAGCAATCAACTGTATGGATGTGCTGATTTATTTATATTTTCCATTCATTTATTTTAATTATATAGCCGTCGTGTTTTTTATTTTTATGGAGAAGCCGCATGGCTCAGTACATATATATATATATATATATATATATATATATATATATATATATATATATATATATATATATATATATATATACAGGTGCTGTGGGGAGGGGAAGGAGGTAGGGCTGGGGGGATGGGGAGGAGGAGAGGACATATCTCCTATGTTCTTGTACATATCTATATTTGTACATACCTGTACATATTTGTTCTCTGTCTCCCCCTTCTAGACTGTGAGCCCGCTGTTGGGTAGGGACCGTCTCTAGATGTTGCCCACTTGGACTTCCCAAGCGCTTAGTACAGTGCTCTGCACACAGTAAGCGCTCAATAAATACGATTGATGATATCTATTCTATTTTATTTTGTTAATATGTTTGGTTTTGTTCTCTGTCTCCCCCTTCTAGACCGTGAGCCCGCTGTTGGGTAGGGACCGTCTCTAGATGTTGCCCACTTGGACTTCCCAAGCGCTTAGTACAGTGCTCTGCACACAGTAAGCGCTCAATAAATACGATTGATGATATCTATTCTATTTTATTTTGTTAATATGTTTGGTTTTGTTCTCTGTCTCCCCCTTCTAGACCGTGAGCCCGCTGTTGGGTAGGGACCGTCTCTAGATGTTGCCAACTTGGACTTCCCAAGAGCTTAGTAATCAATCAATCAATCAATCGTATTTATTGAGTGCTTACTGTGTGCAGAGCACTGTACTAAGCGCTTGGGAAGTCTAAGTTGGCAACCTATAGAGACGGTCCCTACCCAACAGTGGGCTCACAGTCTAGAAGGGGGGGGGACAGAGAACAAAACCAAACATATTAACAAAATAAAATAAATAGAATAGATATGTACAAGTAAAATAAATAGAGTAATAAATATGTACAAACATACAGGTGCTGTGGGGAACGGAGGGAGGTCCAGCGCTAAGAACAGTGTTTTCAAGCGCTTAGTACAGTGCTCTGCACACAGTAAGTGCTCAATAAAACGACTGACTGATTGAGATAGATATGTACAAGTCAAATAAATAGAGTAATAAATATGTACAAACACACAGGTGCTGTGGGGAACGGAGGGAGGTCCAGCGCTTAGAACAGTGCTTTCAAGCGCTTAGTCCAGTGCTCTGCACACAGTAAGCGCTCAATAAATACAACTGATTGATTGATTGATTGAGATAGATATGTACAAGTCAAATAAATAGAGTAATAAATATGTACAAACACACAGGTGCTGTGGGGAAGGGAGGGAGGGCCAGCGCTTTGAACAGTGCTTTCAAGCGCTTAGTCCAGTGCTCTGCACACAGTAAGCGCTCAATAAATACGATTGATTGATTGATTGATTGAGAGAGATATGTACAAGTCAAATAGAGTAATAAATATGTACAAACATACAGGTGCTGTGGGGAAGGGAGGGAGGTCCAGCGCTTAGAACAGTGCTTTCCAGCGCTTAGTCCAGTGCTCTGCACACAGTCAGCACTCAATAAATACGATTGATTGATTGATTGAGATAGATATGTACAAGTCAAATAGAGTAATAAATATGTACAAACACACAGGTGCTGTGGGGAAGGGAGGGAGGTCCAGCACTTAGTCCAGTGCTCTGCACACAGTAAGCGCTCAATAAATATGATTGATTGATTGATTGAGATAGATATGTAGAAGTCAAATAAATGGAGTAATAAATATGTACACACAGGTGCTGTGGGGAAGGGAGGGAGGTCCAGCGCTTAGAACAGTGTTTTCAATGCTTAGTCCAGTGCTCTGCACACAGTAAGTGCTCAATAAATATGATTGATTGATTGAGATAGATCTGTACAAGTCAAATAAATAGAGTAATAAATACGTACAAACGTACAAGTGGTGTGGGGAAGGGAGGGAGGTCCAGCGCCTAGAACAGTGCTTTCAGGCGCTTAGTCCAGTGCTCTGCACACAGTAAGTGCTCAATAAATATGATTGATTGATTGATTGAGATAGATATGTACAAGTCAAATAGAATAATAAATATGTACAAACATACAGGTACTGTGGGGAAGGGAGGGAGGTCCAGCGCTTAGAACAGTGCTTTCCAGCGCTTAGTCCAGTGCTCTGCACACAGTAAGCGCTCAATAAATACGATTGATTGATTGATTGAGATAGATATGTACAAGTCAAATACTGTAAGCCCACTGTTGGGTAGGGACTGTCTCTATATGTTGCCAACTTGTACTTCCCAAGCGCTTAGTACAGTGCTCTGCACACAGTAAGTGCTCAATAAATACGACTGATGAGTAATAAATATGTACAAACATATAGGTGCTGTGGGGAAGGGAGGGAGGTCCAGCGCTTAGAACAGTGCTTTCAAGCGCTTAGTCCAGTGCTCTGCACACAGTAAGCGCTCAATAAATACGATTGATTGATTGATTGAGAGAGATATGTACAAGTCAAATAAATAGAGTAATAAATATGTACAAACACACAGGTGCTGTGGGGAAGGGAGGGAGGGCCAGCGCTTCGAACAGTGCTTTCAAGCGCTTAGTCCAGTGCTCTGCACACAGTAAGCGCTCAATAAATACGATTGATTGATTGATTGAGAGAGATATGTACAAGTCAAATAGAGTAATAAATATGTACAAACATACAGGTGCTGTGGGGAAGGGAGGGAGGTCCAGCGCTTAGAACAGTGCTTTCCAGCGCTTAGTCCAGTGCTCTGCACACAGTCAGCGCTCAATAAATACGATTGATTGATTGATTGAGATAGATATGTACAAGTCAAATAGAGTAATAAATATGTACAAACACACAGGTGCTGTGGGGAAGGGAGGGAGGTCCAGCACTTAGTCCAGTGCTCTGCACACAGTAAGCGCTCAATAAATATGATTGATTGATTGATTGAGATAGATATGTAGAAGTCAAATAAATGGAGTAATAAATATGTACACACAGGTGCTGTGGGGAAGGGAGGGAGGTCCAGCGCTTAGAACAGTGTTTTCAATGCTTAGTCCAGTGCTCTGCACACAGTAAGTGCTCAATAAATACGATTGATTGATTGAGATAGATCTGTACAAGTCAAATAAATAGAGTAATAAATATGTACAAACATACAAGTGGTGTGGGGAAGGGAGGGAGGTCCAGCGCCTAGAACAGTGCTTTCAAGCGCTTAGTCCAGTGCTCTGCACACAGTAAGTGCTCAATAAATACGATTGATTGATTGATTGATTGAGAGGAAAAAGGGGGGGCTCAGTCTCTCAGCAGGAGGTCACCTGCCATTGTCACCTCTGCCCCGGCCCAGGTGTCGTCGACGGGGCGCTCAGTCCACCTCCCTGCCCGCACTTACTTTGGTCGCCCTGCCCTTCAGGTGCGGGCCCACCGCCATCCTCTGCACAGACTCCAGGAGGGCCTCCGCCAGGAGCTCGTTCTCGGCCAGAAAGTACTGGTAGACGTCATACTGCAGCCTCCAGCGCGAGTCCGTCCCCGTCCCCACGTCGCACGGCGGAGGGGCCCTGCCTCTGCGGTCAAACGGAAACCGGCCGGGTCACCAATCAATCAATCAATCGTATTTATTGAGCGCTTACTGTGTGCAGAGCACTGGACTAAGCGCTTGGGAAGTCCAAGTTGGCAACATCTAGAGACGGTCCCTACCCAACAGTGGGCTCACAGTCTAAAAGGGGGAGACAGACAACAAAACCAAACATACTGACAAAATAAAATAAATAGAATAGATATGTACAAGTAAAATAGAGTAATAAATATGTACAAACATATATACAGGTGCTGTGGGGAAGGGAAGGAGGGAAGGTGGGGGGGATGGAGAGGGGGACGAGGGGGAGAGGAAGCAGGGGGCTGAGTGTGGGAAGGCCTCCTGGAGGAGGTGAGCTCTCAGTAGGGCCTTGAAGGGAGGAAGAGAGCTAACTTGGCGGATGGGCAGAGGGAGGGAATTCCGGGCCCGGGGGATGACGTGGGCCGGGGATCGATGGCGGGACAGGCGAGAACGAGGTACAGTGAGGAGATTAGCGGTGGAGGAGCGGAGGGTGTGGGCTGGGCAGTAGAAGGAGAGAAGGGAGGTGAGGTAGGAGGGGGCGAGGGGATGGACAGCCTGGAAGCCCAGGGTGAGGAGTTTCTGCCTGATGCGCAGGTTGATCGGTAGCCATTGGAGGTTTTTGAGGAGGGGAGTAACATGCCCAGAGCGTTTCTGGACAAAGATAATCCGGTGCCTACCAAAAGGCAGACACCGGACTGCGGTCTCCCCCAGGCCCCAAGACGGCCGGGCCCAGCCTCCACAGCCAACCAAAAGCCACGTGGGTCACCAAAATGCCAACAGATAGATCAGTCAATCAATCAGTCGCATTTATTGAGCGCTTACTGTGTGCAGGGCACTGTACTAAGCGCTTGGGAAGTACAAGTTGGCAACATACAGAGACGGTCCCTACCCAACAGTGGGCTCATTCATTCATTCATTCAATCGTATTTATTGAGCGCTTACTGTGTGCAGAGCACTGGACTAAGCGCTTGGGAAGTCCAAGTTGGCAACATATAGAGACAGTCCCTACCCAACAGCGGGTCACAGTCAAGAAGTCTAGATGTTGTCCTGCCTTCTCATTCATTCAGTCGTATTTATTTTTAATTCATTTATTTATTAATTCATTTTTTTATCTATTTATTTTATTTTGTTAGTATGTTTGGTTTTGTTGTCTGTCTCCCCCTTTTAGAGTGTGAACCCACTGTTAGGTAGGGACTGTCTCTATATGTTGCCAACTTGTACTTCCCAAGCGCTTGATACGCTTGATAAATACGATTGATTGATTGATTTTTAATGGCATTTATTAAGCGCTTACTATGTGCAAAGCACTGTTCTAATAATAATAATAATAATAATAATAATGGCATTTATTAAGCACTTACTATGAGCAAAGCACTGTTCTAAGTGCTGGGGAGGTTACAAGGTGATCAGGTTGTCCCACGGGGGGCTCACGGTGTTCATCCTCATTTTCCAGATGAGGGAACTGAGGCCCAGAGAAGTGAAGTGACTTGCCCAAAGTCACCCAGCTGACAATTGGCAGAGTCGGGATTCAAACCCATGACCTCTGACTCCAAAGCCCGGGCTCTTTCCGCTGAGCCACGCTGCTTCTCAATCGTTCTAAGCGCTGGGGAGTTTACAAGGTGATCAGGTCGTCCCCCGGGGGGCTCACAGTCTTCATCCCCATTTTACAGATGAGGGAACTGAGGCACAGGGAAGTGAAGTGACTTGCCCAAAGTCACACGGCTGACAAGTGGCGGAGCCGGGATTTGAGTCTTCACAGTCTTCTAGACTGCGAGCCCACTGTTGGGTAGGGACCGTCTCTAGATGTTGCCAACTTGGACTTCCCAAGCGCTCAGTACAGTGCTCTGCACACAGTAAGTGCTCAATAAATACGATTGATTGATTGATTGTGGGCTAGTGGAAAGAGCAGAGCCAGAGGGCTTGGGTTCCAAACCCAGCTCAATCACTTCCCCGCTGTGTCACCTTGGGCAAGTCACTCATTTACCTCATCTGTAAAATGATGATTAAATCCTCCTCCCTCCTACTTAGACTATGAGCCCCATGTGGAACAGGGACTGCGTCCTCCGTCTTGATTATGCTTTGCACATAGTAAGCGCTTAACAAATGCCAGTTATTATTATTATTATTATTATTACTTTAAATCTATTCCAGTGCTTACAACAGGGCCTGGCACATAGTAAGTGCTTAGCAAGTCAAAAAAAAAAGAAGAAAGAGAGACAGGAACTGCGTACAACCTGCTTATCTTGTATATCAATGCGGTATTTGTTAAGCACTTCCTATGTGCTATTTCTATCCAACCTTGGCTTCACAGACTCCGTCCTCTCCCGGTTCTCCTCTTATCTCTCCTGCTGTTTATTCTCAGTTTCCTTTGCGGGCTCCTCCTCATTCATTCATTCATTCAATCATATTTATTGAGCGCTTACTGTGTGCAGAGCACTGTACTAAGCGCTTGGGAAGTCCAAGTCGGCAACATCTAGGGACGGTCCCTACCCAACAGCGGGCTCACAGTCTAGAAGAGGGAGACAGACAACAAAATAAAACATATTAACAAAATAAAATTAATAGGATAAATATGTACAAATAAAATAAGAGTAATAAATACGTACAAACATATATACATATATACAAGTGCTGTGGGGAGGGGAAGGAGGTAATGATCATCATCAGCAGCATCATCATTCATTCAATCGTATTTATTGAGCGCTTAATGTGTGCACAGCACTGGACTAAGTGCTTGGGAAGTACAAGTTGGCAACATATAGAGACGGACCCTACCCAACAGCGGGCTCACAGTCTAGAAGGGGGAGACAGGCAACAAAAACCATCCCCTTACTGTGTGGGTTCCTCAAGGTGTCAGTTCTTGGTCCCCTTCTGTTCTCGATCTACACTCACTCCCTCGGTGACCTCATTCGCTCCCACGGCTTCAACTCTCATCTCTACGCTGATGACACCCAGATCTCCATCTGTGCCCCTGCTCTCTCCCCCTCCCTCCAGGCTCGCATCTCCTCCTGCCTTCGGGACATCTCCATCTGGATGTCTGCCCGCCACCTAAAACTCAACATGTCGAAGACTGAACTCCTTGTCTTCCCTCCCAAACCCTGCCCTCTCCCTGACTTTCCCGTCACTGTAGACGGCACTACCATCCTTCCCATCTCACGAGCCCGCAACCTTGGTGTCATCCCTGACTCCGCTCTCTCGTTCACCCCTCACATCCAAGCCGTCACCAAAACCTGCCAGTCTCAGCTCCGCAACATTGCCAAGATGCGCCCTTTCCTCTCCATCCAAACCGCTACCCTGCTCGTTCAAGCTCTCATCCTATCCCGTCTGGACTACTGCATCAGCCTTCTCTCTGATCTCCCATCCTCGTGTCTCTCTCCACTTCAATCCATACTTCACGCCGCTGCCCGGATTATCTTTGTCCAGAAACGCTCTGGGCATATTACTCCCCTCCTCAAAAATCTCCAGTGGCTACCAATCAATCTGCGCATCAGGCAGAAACTCCTCACTCTCGGCTTCAAGGCCGTCCATCCCCTCGCCCCCTCCTGCCTCACCTCCCTTCTCTCCTTCTCCAGCCCAGCCCTACCTCCTTCCCCTCCCCACAGCCCCTGTATATATATTTGTACAGATTTATTACTCTATTTTATTTGTACATATTTACTATTCCATTTATTTTGTTAATGATGTGCATCTAGCTTTAATTCTACTTGTTCTGACGACTTGACACCTGTCCACAGGTTTTGTTTTGTTGTCCATCTCCCCCTTCTAGACCGTGAGCCCGTTGTTAGGTCGGGACCGTCTCGATATGTTGCCGACTTGGACTTCCCAAGCGCTTAGTACAGTGCTGTGCACACAGTAAGCGCTCAATAAATATGACTGAATGAACGAATGAATGAAATGCTCCTCAGTGCTTAGAATAGTTCCTGGTACATAGTACGCGCTCAGGAAATGCCAAAAAAAAATAAGCAGCAAAAGGAATCTGTTTTTATTGTAAACTCATTATGGGCAGGGAACATGTCTACTAATTCTGTTGTACTGTACTCTCCCAAGTGCTTAGTACAGTTCTCTGCACATAGTAAGTGCTCAATAATTTCATTCATTCACTTAATCATATTTTTCTGAGCCTTCACTGTATACAGAGCACTGTACTAAGCGCTTGGGCGAGTATACGATCCATTGATTAGAAGCAGCGTGGCTCAGTGGGAAGAGCACGGGATTTGGAGTCAGAGGTCATGGGTTCAAATCCCCGCACTGCAAACTGTCAGCTGGGTGACTTTGGGCAAGTCACTTCACTTCTCTGGGCCTCAGTTACCTCATCTGTAAAATGGGGATTAAGACTGTGAGCCCCACGTGGGGGAACCTGATCACTTTGTAACCTCCCCAGTGCTTAGAACAGTGCTTGGCACATAGTAAGCGCTTAATAAATGCTGTCATTATTATTATTAGAATCAGTCTCAATACGACTTATCGAGTACCTGTAGGCAGCATGGCTTAGTGGAAAGAGCCCGGGCTTGGGAGTCAGAGGTCATGGGTTCTAATCCCGGCCCCGCCACTTGTCTGCTGTGTGACTTGGGCAAGTCACTTCACTTGTCTGGGCCTCAGTTCCCTCATCTGTAAAATGGGAATTAAGACTGTGAGCCCCCCGTGGGACAACCTGATCACTTTCTATCTACCCCAGGACTTGGAACGGGGCTTGCCACACAGTAAGCGCTTAACAAATACCAATATTATTATTATTATTACCCCAGCACTTAGAACAGGGCTTGCCACATAGTAAGCGCTTAACAAATACCAACATTATTATTATTATTATTACCCCAGCACTTAGAACAGGGCTTGCCACGTAGCAAGCACTTAACAAATACCAACATTATTATTATTATTATTACCCCAGCACTTAGAACAGGGCTTGCCACATAGCAAGCACTTAACAAATACCAACATTATTATTATTATTACCCCAGCACTTAGAACAGGGCTTGCCACGTAGCAAGCGCTTAACAAATACCATCATTATGATGATTATTATGCAGCGGACTGTAGAGCATATGAACTTACTGGGAAGTAAAAGGACAGATCGCCTTCCTCAAGGACTGTCATATAATAATGATAATGATGGCATTTGTTAAGTGCTTACTATGTGCCAAGCACTGTTCTAAGCGCTGGGGGGATACAAGGTAATCAGGTTGGCCCACATGGGGCTCACGGTTCTATATGTATATATGTTTGTACATATTTATTACTCTATTTTACTTGTACATATCTACTCTATTTATTTTATTTTGTTAATATGTTTGGTTTTGTTCTCCGTCTCCCCCCTTCTAGACAGTGAGCCCACTGTCGGGTAGGGACCGTCTCTAGATGTTGCCAACTTGGACTTCCCAAGCGCTTAGTCCAGTGCTCTGCACACAGTAAGCGCTCAATAAATACGATTGATTGATTAATCCCCATTTTACAGACGAGGGAACCGAGGCACAGAGAAGTGAGGTGACTTGCCCAAAGTCACACAGCAGACAAGTTCTCTGTCTCCCCCTTCTAGACTGTGAGCCCACTGTTGGGTAGGGACCATCTCTAGATGCTGCCAACTTGGACTTCCCAAGCGCTTAGTACAGTGCTCAGCACACAGTAAGGGCTCAATAAATACGATTGAATGAATGAATGAATTTTACTTGTACGTATTCTATTGATTTTATTTTGTTCATATGTTTTGTTCTCTGTCTCCCCCTTCTAGACTGTGAGCCCGCTGTCGGGTAGGGACCGTCTCTAGATGTTGCCAACTTGGACTTCCCTAGCACTTAGTCCAGTGCTCTGCACACAGTAAGCGCTCAATAAATACGATTGATGGATTAATCCCCATTTTACAGACGAGGGAACCGAGGCACAGAGAAGTGAGGTGACTTGCCCAAAGTCACACAGCAGACAAGTTCTCTGTCTCCCCCTTCTAGACTGTGAGCCCACTGTTGGGTAGGGACCATCTCTAGATGCTGCCAACTTGGACTTCCCAAGCGCTTAGTACAGTGCTCAGCACACAGTAAGGGCTCAATAAATACGATTGAATGAATGAATGAATTTTACTTGTACATATTCTATTTATTTTATTTTGTTCTCTGTCTCCCCCTTCTAGACTGTGAGCCCACTGTCGGGTAGGGACCGTCTCTAGATGTTGCCAACTTGGACTTCCCAAGCGCTTAGTCCAGTGCTCTGCACACAGTAAGCGCTCAATAAATACGATTGATTGATTGATTGATGGGTGTCCCAAGCCCGGGCTCTATCCTCTGAGCCACGCTACCTCACGAGGGCAGTTACCTGCAGTCACTCCATTCCCCTTACTAATAAAACCTAGGGTTTCTGGAGACGATCGCCATTCCAGTTTATGATTCGACCGCAGGTAGACCCACCTTGGGGAGCCGAGGTTTGCCGGGGCAAACCTGATGGTCGTTTCAAATAAATTATAGTCCACGTAAATATTGGGGTCGACGTCCAGATCGAACTCCAGATTGCAACCTCCGGGGACGGGATCTGGAAGACAAACAAGGGAGGCATCGCTGTGGGAGCGGGGGCTTTCGTTAAGCGCCAGGCACTGTACTGAGCGCTGGGGCGGATACAGGCAAATGGGGTCGGACACAGTCCCCGGCTCTATCGCTTGGCTGCGGCCGACCAAAAACCACGCGGGTGACCGAAATGCCGATAGGTTAGATGTCGTCAATCAGTCAATCAATCCATCAATCGTATTTACTGGGCGCTTACTGTGTGCCTTGTCCCCCTCCTTCCCCTCCCCCCAGCACCTGTATATATGTATATATGTTTGTACATATTTATTATTCTATTTACTTATTTATTTTACTTGTACATATTTATTCTATTTATTTTATTTTGTTAATATGTTTTGTTTCGTTGTCTGTCTCCCCCTTCTAGACTATCAGCCCGCTGTTGGGTAGGGACCGTCTCTAGATGTTGCCAACTTGGACTTCCCAAGCGCTTAGTCCAGTGCTCTGCACACAGTAAGGGCTCAATAAATACGACCGAATGAATGAGTGCTTAGTACAGTGCTCTGCACACAGTAAGCACTCAGTAAATACGATTGAATGAATGATGATGATGATGATGATGATTACCTCCTTCCCCCCCACAGCACCTGTATATATGTATATATGTTTGTACATATTTATTACTCTACTATTTTATTTGTACATATTTATTCTATTAATTTTATTTTGTTAATATGTTTTATTTTGTTGTCTGTCTCCCTCTTCTAGACTGTGAGCCCGCTGTTGGGTGGGGACCGTCTCTAGATGTTGCCGACTTGTACTTCCCAAGCGCTTAGTACAGTGCTCTGCACACAGTAAGTGCTCAATAAATACAATTGATTGATTGATTGATTCTCTGGGCCTCAGTTACCGCAACTGTAAAATGGGGATTAATACTGTGAGCCCACCATGGGACAACCTGATCACCTTGTCACCTCCCAAGTGCTTAGAACAGTGCTTTGCACATAGTAAGCGCTTAATAAATGCCATCATTATTCTTCTAGACTGTGAGACCACTGCTGGGTAGGGACCGTCTCTATACGTTGCCAATTTGTACTTCCCAAGAGCTTAGTACAGTGCTCTGCACACAGTAAGCGCTCAATAAATACGATTGATGATGATAATGAAGTCACTTCACTTCTCTGCACCTCAATTCCCTCATCTGGAAAATGGAGATTAAGACTGTGAGCCCCCCGTGGGACAACCTGATCACCTTGTATCCTCCCTAGCACTTAGAACAGTGCTTGGCACATAGTAATCAATCAATCATATTTATTGAGCGCTTACTGTGTGCACAGCACTGTACTAAGCAGTTGGGAAGTACAAATTGGCAACATATACAGACAGTCCCTACCCAACAGTGGGCTCACAGTCTAAAAGGGGGAGACAGAGAACAAAACCAAACATACTAACAAAATAAAATAAATAGAATAGATATGGACAAGCAAAATAAATAAATAAATAAATAGAGTAATGAATATGTACAAACATATATACATATATACAGGTGCTGTGGGGAAGGGAAGGAGGTAAGATGAGGGGGATGGAGAGGGGGACGAGGGGGAGAGGAAGGAAGGGGCTCAGTCTGGGAAGGCCTCCTGGAGGAGGTGAGCTCTCAGCAGGGCCTTGAAGGGAGGAAGAGAGCGAGCTTGGCGGATGGGCAGAGGGAGGCCATTCCAGGCCCGGGGGATGACGTGGGCCGGGGGTCGATGGCGGGACAGGCGAGAATGAGGCCTAACGGTGAGGAGATTAGCGGCAGAGGAGAGGAGGGTGCGGGCTGGGCTGCAGAAGGACAGAAGGGAGGGGAGGTAGGAGGGGGCCAGGGGATGGACAGCCTTGAAGCCCAGGGTGAGGAGTTTCTGCCTGATGCGCAGACTGAGTGGTAGCCATTGGAGATTTTTGAGGAGGGGAGTAACATGCTCAGAGACAAAGACAAAGACAAAGACAATCTGGGCAGCAGCATGAAGTATGGATTGAAGTGGGGAGAGACACGAGGATGGGAGATCAGAGAGAAGGCTGACGCAGTAGTCCAGATGGGATAGGATGAGAGCTTGAACGAGCAGGGTAGCGGTTGGGATGGAGAGGAAAGGGTGGATCTTTGCAATGTTGCGGAGCTGAGACCGGCAGGTTTTGGTGACGGCTTGGATGTGAGGGGTGAATGAGAGTTCCTTTCCAAACTCCTTGAACGAGTTGTCTACACGCGCTGCCTCGAATTCCTCAGCACCAACTCTCTCCTGGACCCCCTCCAGTCTGGCTTCCATCCCCTACATTCCACAGAAAGTGCCCTCTCAAAGGTCACCAATGACCTCCTGCTTGCCAAATCCAACGGCTCATACTCCGTCCTAATCCTCCTCGACCTCTCAGCTGCCTTCCACACTGTGGCCCACCCCCTTCTCCTCAACACGCTATCCGACCTTGGCTTCACAGACTCTGTCCTCTCCTGGTTCTCCTCTTACCTCTCCAGTCGTTCATTCTCAGTCTCTTTTGCAGGCTCCTCCTCCCCCTCCCATCCTCTTACTGTGGGGGTTCCCCACGGTTCAGTGCTTGGTCCCCTTCTGTTCTCGATCGACACTCTCTCCCTCAGTGACCTCATTCGCTCCCACGGCTTCAACTATCATCTCTACGCTGATGACACCCAGATCTCCATCTCTGCCCCTGCTCTCTCCCCCTCTCTCCAGGCTCGTATCTCCTCCTGCCTTCGGGACATCTCCATCTGGATGTCTGCCCGCCACCTCAAACTCAACATGTCCAAGACTGATCTCCTTGTCTTCCCTCCCAAACCCTGCCCTCTCCCTGACTTTCCCATCTCCGTTGACGGCACTACCATCCTTCCCATCTCACAAGCCCGCAACCTCGGTGTCATCCTCGACTCCGCTCTCATTCACATAGTAAGCGCTTAATAAATGCCATTAAAAAAAAAAGGATTTGCGCATAGCTACCGGATCCGAGGAAGTCAGGGGGATGCAGAAGGGAGTGGGAGATGGGAAAAATGGGGGGCTGGGAGGGAGGGGGTACCTTTCTCCGAATACGAGAGCGGCCCAGCGACGCTTTTGACCCCGTCGGCCCCCGCAGCCTGAAGGAACCACCTGCACACCGTCTGTTCCGGCCAGAGCGCGGTGACCAGTCCTTTGTCCGTACCCGGTCCCGAAGTGTCCTGAGGAAAATTGTGGGAACGGCCGCGGGGAGGAAGACGGACACACGCGTCACTCTCCTCCGGCTCTTGGCCGGAAGCGGGAATGTAATAATAATAAAATGATGATGGCATTTGTTAAGCGCTTACTATGTGCCGAGCACTGGGGACGATAACAAGGCGATCAGGTTGTCCCACGTGGGGCTCGCCGTCTTGATCCCCGCTTCGAACGGTGCTTGGCCCATAGTAAGCGCTTAATAAATTCATTCATTCACTCAATCGTATTTATTGAGCGCTTACTGTGGGCAGAGCGCTTGGGAAGTACAATTTGGCAACATCTATCATCATCAATCGTATCTATTGAGCGCTTACTGTGTGCAGGGCACTGTACTAAGCGCTTGGGAAGTACAAGTTGGCAACGTATAGAGACAGTCCCTACCCAACAGTGGGCTCACAGTCTAAAACGGGGAGACAGAGAACAAAAGCAAACATACTAACAAAATAAAATAAATAGAATAGATATGTACAAGTAAAATAAATAAATAAATAAATAGAGTAATAAATATGTACAAACATATATACATCTAGAGACGGTCCCTACCCAACAGTGGGCTCACAGGCTAGAAGGGGGAGACGGAGAACAAATAAATACCATCATTATTATTAATCCCCATTTTACAGATGAGGGAACTGAGGCCCAGAGAAGTGAAGTGACTTGCCCAGGGTGACACAGCAGACAAGTGGCAGAGCCGGGATTAGAACCCATGACCTCTGACTCGCAAGCCCGGGCTCTTTCCACTGGGCCACGCTGTCCCCGGAGCTCTAGAAACGGTCCACGCACAACCTGGATTTTCATTCATTTATTCGATCGTATTTATGGAGCGCTTCCTGGGAAGCAGCGTGGCTCAGTGGAAAGAGCCCGGGCTTTGGAGTCAGAGGTCATGGGTTCAAATCTCGGCTCTGCCACTTGTGTTTCATTCATTCATTCAATAGTATTTATTGAGCACCTACGGTGTGCAGAGCACTGGACTAAGCGCTTGGGAAGTACAATTTGGCAACATATAGAGACGGTCCCTACTCAACAGTGCGCTCAGTCTAAGAAGCCAACTTGCACTTCCCAAGCGCTTAGTACAGTGCTCTGCACACAGTAAGTGCTCAATAAATATGATTGAATGAATGAATGAATGAATAGAAGGGGGAGACAGACAACAAAACAAAACATATTAACAAAATAAAAGAAACAGAATATGTACAAGTAAAATAAACAGTAATAAATACGTACAAACATATATATATATATATATATATATATCTCCCCCTCGTCCCCCTCTCCATCCCCCCATCTTACCTCCATCCCTTCCCCACAGCACCTGTATATATGTATATATGTTTGTACATATTTATTACTCTATTTATTTTACTTGTACATATGTATTCTATTTATTTTATTTTGTTAGTATGTTTGGTTTTGTTCTCTGTCTCCCCCTTTTAGACTGTGAGCCCACTGTTGGGTAGGGACTGTCCTTATATGTTGCCAACTTGTACTTCCCAAGCGCTTAGTACAGTGCTCTGCACACAGTAAGCGCTCAATAAATACGATTGATGATGATGACGATGATATATATATAGTATAGGCAGGGGGGAATGGCATGTCTACTAACTCTGTTGGACTGAACTCTCCCAAGCGCTTAGTGCAGTGCTCCATACATAGGAAGAGCATAATAAATACCACTGATAGGATAGATTCATTCATTCATTCAATCATATTTATTGAGTGCTTACTGTGTGCAGAGCACTTTACTAAGCGCTTGGGAAGCACAAGTTGGCAACATATTGAGACGGTCCCTACCCAACAGTGGGCTCACAGTCAGTCATATTTATTGAGCGCTTACTGTACGAAGTGGTTGGGAGAGTACAGTAGAACATTACAACAGACATTCATTCAATCGTATTTATTGAGCGCTTACTGTGTGCAGAGCACTGTACTAAGCGCCTGGGAAGTACAAATTGGCAACATATAGAGACAGTGCCTACTCAACAACGGGCTCACCGTCTAGAAGGGGGAGACAGACAACAACACAAAACGTATTAAAATAAAATAAATAGAATAGTAAATAGTAACTAACTCTGTACTAGAACTAGTAACTAATAGTAATCTAACTCTGTTGGATTGGACTTTCCCAAGGGCAGTGCTCTGCACACGGTGAGCGCACAATAAATAAAGAAGCATGGTGGCTCAGTGGAAAGAGCCCGGGCTTTGGAGTCAGAGGTCACGGGTTCGAATCCCAGCTCTGCCACTTGTCAGCTGTGTGACTTTGGGCCAGTCACTTCACTTCTCTGGGCCTCAGTTCCCTCATCTGGAAAATGGGGATTAAGTCTGTGAGCCCCACGTGGGACAACCTGATTACCTTGTATCTCCCTCAGCGCTTAGAACAGTGCTTGGCACATAGTAAGTGCTTAACAAATACCATCATTATTATAATTGTTATTACCATTGATAGGAGAGATCCTAACTCTGTTGTACTGGACTTTCCCAACTGCAGTGCTCTGCATTCATTCAATCGTATTTATTGAGCACTTACTGTGTGCAGAGCACTGTACTAAGCGCTTGGGAAGTAGAGGAGCAGCATGGCTTAGTGGAAAGAGCCCGGGCTTTGGAGTCAGAGGTCATGGGTTCGAATCCCGGCTCCACCACAAGTCTGCTGTGTGACCTTGGGCAAGTCACTTAACTTCTCCGAGCCTGTTACCTCATCTGTAAAAATGGGGATTAAGACTGTGAGCCCCACGTGGGACAACTTGATCACATTATACCCCCCCAGCGCTTAGAACAGTGCTTTGCACATAGTAAGCGCTTAACAAATGCCATCATCATCATCATCATGGGTTCAAATCCCGACTCTGCCAATTGTCCGCAGCTGTGTGACTTTGGGCAAGTCACTTCACTTCTCTGGGCCTCAGTTCCCTCATCTGTGAAATGGGGATTAAGACTGTGAGCCCCTCGTGGGACAACTTGATCACCTTGTAACCTCCCCTGCGCTTAGAACAGTGCCTTGCACATAGTAAGTGCTTAATAAATGCCATCATTATTATTACAAGTTGGCAACATCTAGAGACGGTCCCTACCCAACAGCGGGCTCACAGTCTAGAAGGGGGAGACAGACAACAAAACAGATTAACAAAATAAAATAAATAGAATAAATATGTACAAGTAAAATAGAGTAATAAATATGTACAAACATATATACATATATACAGGTGCTGTGGGGAGGGGAAGGAGGTAAGGCGGGGGGATAGGGAGGAGGGGGAGAGGAAGGAAAGGGCTCAGTCTGAACATATTAAATGCTTAATAATAATAATAATAATGATGGCATTTGTTAAGCGCTTACTATGTGACTTGCCCAAAGTCACACAGCTGACAAGCAGCGGAGCCGGGATTAGAACCCATGACCTATGACTCCTAATAATAATAATAATAATAATAATAGCATTTGTTAAGCGCTTACTGTGTGCAAAGCCCTGTTCTAAGCTCTGGGGAGGATACAGGGTGATCAGGTTGTCCCATGTGGGGCTCACAGTCTTCATCCCCATTTTCCAGATGAGGGAACTGAGGCCCAGAGAAGTGAAGTGACTTGCCCAAACTCACACAGCTGACAAGTGGCGGAGCCGGGATTTGAACCCATGACCTCGGACTCCAAAGCCCGGGCTTTTTCCACTGAGCCACGCTGACTCCCAAGACCGGGCTCTTTCCACTGAGATTGATCAGATAGATACTAACTCTGCTGTATTGCACCCTCCCAAGCACTTAGTCCAGGCCTCTGCAAGCGCTTAGTACAGTGCTCTGCACACAGTAAGTGCTCAATAAATACGATTGAATGAATGAATGAATGAAATAAATGCCACTGACTGACAGATTGATAGGAGATGGGGAAGTACAAGGAAAAGAAATTCGACGACTCCTCGTGCTTCCCAAGCGCTTAGTACAGTGCTCTGCACACAGTAAGCGCTCAATAAATACGATTGATTGATTGATTGAAACAGATACGGACACAGATGGTCTAAACTTCAAATAACTCTGTCTAGAAGGAGCACCTCCATTTTCTGGAGGTACGAGCCAGCGTTCTGCCCAACAAGCACTTTCCCCGCGCTCAGTTCAGTGCCCTGCACGCCGCTGTGTGACCTTGGGCAAGTCACTTCACTTCTCGGTGCCTCAGTTCCCTCATCTGTAAAATGGGGATGAAGACTGTGAGCCCCCTGAGGGACAACCTGATCGCCTTGTAACCTCCCCAGCGCTTAGAGCATACAAGTAATAATAAAGGCCATCAATCAATCAATCGTATTTATTGAGCGCTTACTGTGGGCAGAGCACTGGACTAAGCGCTTGGGAAGTACAAGTTGGCAACATTATTATTTGGAGTAGTAGTAAGCGTTTAATAAATTCATTCATTCAGCCATGCTGGAGAAGCAGCGTGGCTCAGTGGAAAGAGCCCGGGCTTTGGAGTCAGAGGTCATGGGTTCAAATCCCGGCTCTGCCACTTGTCAACTGTGTGACTTTGGGCAAGTCACTTCACTTCTCTGGGCCTCAGTTCCCTCATCTGTAAAATGGGGATTAAGACTGTGAGCCCCACATGGGACAACCTGATCACCTTGTATTCTCCCCAGTGCTTAGAACAGTGCTTTGCACATAGTAAGCGCTTAATAAATGCTATTATTATTATTATTCTTTCATTCAATTGCATTTATTGAGCGTTTCCTGTGTGCAGAGCACTGTACTAAGCGCTTGGGAAGTGGAAGGTGGCAACATATGTAATAAATACGACAATGAATGAACGAACAAGTCAAACGAAACCGAGTCCTGAAAACGACATCCCGTGGCTTCCCGAAAGTGGGAAGGGAAGTGTGAGGGGGAGAAGGGAGTGCGATGGGATGAGGAAATCGCGTAGTATGAAAAGAGGAGCGGAATTAATCAATCAATCGTATTTATTGAGCGCTTACGGTGTGCAGAGCACTGTACTAAGCGCTTGGGAAGTCCAAGTTGGCAACATATAGAGACGGTCCCTACCCAACTCTCAGTCTAGAAGTGTGAAGACAAGAGTTTTTCTGACTAGACCAACGTAACGTCCGTCCGTCCGTCCATAATAATAATGATGGCATTTGTTAAGCGCTTACTATGTGCAGAGCACTGTTCTAAGCGCTGGGGGAGGTTACAAGGTGATACTGTGTGCAGAGCACTGTGCTAAGCGCTTGGGAAGTACAAGTCGGCAACATATAGAGACGGTCCCTCTATTGTACTCTCTCAAGTGCTTATTAAGGTGCTTTGCACGCAGTAAGTGCTCAATACCAATTCATTTTAAAAGTATTTGATGGTTTTTCCCAAGCGCTTAGTACAGTGCTCTGCACACAGTAAGCGCTCAATAAATACGATTGATTTATTTTAAAAAGAAAAAAATGAGATTGATTGAATATATCGTCCATTACAAGAGCCCGGGCTTTGGAGTCAGAGGTCACGGGTTCGAATCCCGGCTCCGCCACTTGTCAGCTGCGTGACTTTGGGCCAGTCACTTCACTTCTCAGGGCCTCAGTTCCCTCATCTGGAAAATGGGGACTAAGTCTGTGAGCCCCGCGTGGGACAACTTGATTACCTTGTATCCCCCCCAGCGCTTAGAACAGTGCTTTGCACATAGTAAGCGCTTAATAAATGCCATCATTATTATTATTGTTATTATCAGGTGGTCCCACGGGGGGCTCACATCCCCACGTTACAGATGAGGGCACTGAGGCCAACAGAAGTGAAGTGACTTGCCCACGGCTGACGAGTGGCGGAGCCGGGATTTGAACCCATGACCTCTGACTCCAAAGCCCGGGCTCCTTCCTCTGAGCCACGCTGCTTCCACCGCGGCTCGGTGGAAAGAGCCCGGGCTTTGGAGTCAGAGGTCATGGGTTCAAATCCTGACTCCGCCATTTGTCAGCTTTGTGACTTTGGGCAAGTCACTTCACTTCTCGGGGCCTCAGTTCCCTCATCTGGAAAACGGGGATGAAGACTGTGAGTGAGCCCCCCGTGGGACAACCTGATCACCATGTAACCTCCCCAGCGCTTAGAACAGTGCTTTGCACATAGTAAGCGCTTTATAAATACCATCATTATTATTAACTGAGAAGCAGCATGGCTCAGTGGAAAGAGCCCGGGCTTTGGAGTCAGAGGTCATGGGTTCGAATCCCGGCTCCGCCACTTGTCAGCTGTGTGACTGTGGGCAAGTCACTTTAACTTCTCTGGGCCTCAGTTCCCTCATCTGTAAAATGGGGATTAAGACTGTGAGCCCCACACGGGACAACCTTATTACCTTGTATCTACCCCAGCGCTTAGAACAGTGCTTGGCACATAGTAAGCGCTTAACAAATACGAATATTATTATTATTATTAATAGTCAGCTGTGTGACTTTGGGCAAGTCACTTAACTTCTGTATGCCTCAGTTCCCTCATCTGTAAAATGGGGATTAAGACTGTGAGCCCCCCATGGGACAACCTAATTACCTCGTATCTACCCCAGCGCTTAGAGCAGTGCTTAGCACATAGTAAGCGCTTAACAAATACCAACATTATTATTATTATTAATAGTCAGCTGGGTGACTTTGGGCAAGTCACTTCACTTCTCTGGGCCTCAGTTCCCTCATCTGTAAAACGGGGGTTAAGACTGTGAGCCCCCCATGGGACAACCTAATTACCTCGTATCTCCCCCAGTGCTTAGAACAGTGCTTGGCACACAGTAAGCGCTTAACAAATACCAACATTATTATTATTATTATTAATAGTCAGCTGGGTGACTTTGGGCACGTCACTTCACTTCTCCGGGCCTCAGTTCCCTCATCTGTAAAATGGGGGTTAAGACTGTGAGCCCCACGTGGGACAACCTGATCACCTTGCATCCCCCCCCCCCAGTGCTTAGAACAGTGCTTTGCACATAGTAAGTGCTTAAAAAATGCCATCATTATTATTATTATTATTATTATTATTATCCATCCATCCCTCCGTACCTTGTTAAAGGAAAGAGTGGCGTTCTCGAACTGCGTGTGTATCTGGAAGATTACGAAGGCCACATCGCTGGCGATGTGGCGCAGCACGGCTTCCTCGGAAGAAGGCTGCAGCGTGAAGTGTCTAAACTTGCCCAAGGAAAATTCAAGAAGGCCTGAAACGGGAAGAGATGGGACCGCGTTAGGATATGCCTCGTTTATGCTGCCAATCAATCAATCAATCAATCGTATTGATTGAGCGCTTACTGTGTGCAGAGCACTGGACTAAGAGCTTGGGAAGTCCAAGTTGGCAACATCTAGAGACGGTCCCTACCCACCAGTGGGCTCACAGTCTGAAAGGGGGAGACAGAGGACCAAACCAAACATACTAACAAAATAAAATAAATAGAATAGATATGTACAAGTAAGATAAATAAATAAATAGAGTAATAAATCTGTACAAACATATATACATATATACAGGTGCTGTGGGGAAGGGAAGGAGTAAGATGGGAGGAATGGAGAGGGGGACGACGAGAAAGGAAGGAGAAGGAAGAGAAGCAGCGTGGCTCAGTGGAAAGAGCCCGGGCTTTGGAGTCAGAGGTCATGGGTTCAAATCCCGGCTCCGCCACTTGTCAGCTGTGTGACTTTAGGCAAGTCACTTCTCTGTGCCTCAGTTACCTCATCTGTAAGGTGGGGATTAATCAATCAATCAATCGTATTTATTGAGCGCTTACTGTGTGCAGAGCACTGGACTAAGCGCTTGGGAAGTCCAAGTTGGCAACATCTAGAGATGGTCCCTACCCAACAGCGGGCTCACAGTCTAGAAGGGGGAGACAGAGAACCAAACCAAACATATTAACAAAATAAAATAGAATAGATATGTACAAGCAAAATAAATAAACAGAGTAATAAATCTGTACAAACATATATACATATATACAGGTGCTGTGGGGAAGGGAAGGAGGTAAGACAAGAGGGATGGAGAGGAGGACGAGGGGGAAAGGAAGGAGAAGGAGAAGGAAGAGAAGCAGCGTGGCTCAGTGGAAAGAGCCTGGGCTTTGGAGTCAGAGGTCATGGGTTCAAATCCCGGCTCCGCCACTTGTCAGTTGTGTGACTTTAGGCAAGTCACTTCTCTGTGCCTCAGTTAACTCAAATGTAAGGTGGGGATTAATCAATCAATCAATCAATCGTATTTATTGAGTGCTTACTGTGTGCAGAGCACTGGACTAAGCGCTTGGGAAGTCCAAGTTGGCAACGTAGAGAGACGGTCCCTACCCAACAGTGGGCTCACAGTCTAGAAGCGGGAGACAGACAACAAAACCAAACATATTAACAAAATAAAATAAATAGAATAGATATGTACAAGCAAAATAAATAAACAGAGTAATAAATCTGTACAAACATATATACATATATACAGGTGCTGTGGGGAAGGGAAGGAGGTAAGACAAGAGGGATGGAGAGGAGGACGAGGGGGGAAAGGAAGGAGAAGGAGAAGGAAGAGAAGCAGCGTGGCTCAGTGGAAAGAGCCTGGGCTTTGGAGTCCGAGGTCATGGGTTCAAATCCTGGCTCCGCCACTTGTCAGCTGTGTGACTTTAGGCAAGTCACTTCTCTGTGCCTCAGTTAACTCATCTGTAAGGTGGGGACTAATCAATCAATTGTATTCATTGAGTGCTTACTGTGTGCAATCAATCAATCAATCGTATTTATTGAGTGCTTACTGTGTGCAGAGCACTGTTCTAAGCGCTTGGGAAGTACAAGTTGGCAACATCTAGAGACGGTCCCTACCCAAGTGGGCTCACAGTCTAGAAGGGGGAGACAGAGAACCAAACCAAACATATTAACAAAATAAAATAAATAGAATAGATATGTACAAGCAAAATAAATAAATAAATAGAGTAATAAATCTGTACAAACATGTATACCTATATACAGGTGCTGTGGGGAAGGGAAGGAGGGAAGGTGGGGGGGATGGAGAGGGAGAGGAGGGGGAGAGGAAGGAGAAGGAGAAGGAAGAGAAGCAGTGTGACTCAGTGGAAAGAGCCCGGGCTTTGGAGTCAGAGGTCATGGGTTCAAATCCCCGCTCCACCACTTGTCAGCTGTGTGACTTTAGGCAAGTCACTTCTCTGTGCCTCAGTTAACTCATCCGTAAAGTGGGGATTAATCAATCAATCAATCAATCGTATTTATTGAGCGCTTACTGTGTCCATCAATCAATCAATCAATCGTATTTATTGAGCGCTTACTGTGTGCAGAGCACTGGACTAAGTGTTTGGGAAGTCCAAGTTGGCAACATCTAGAGACGGTCCCTACCCAACAGTGGGCTCACAGTCTAGAAGGGGAAGACATCATCATCATCATCAATCGTATTTATTGAGCGCTTACTATGTGCAGAGCACTGTACTAAGCGCTTGGGAAGTACAAATTGGCAACAGAGAACCAAACCAAACATACTAACAAAATAAAATAAAGAGAATAGATATGCAAAGGTAAAATAAATAAATAGAGTAATATATATGTGCAAACATATATACATACATACAGATGCTGCGGGGAAGGGAAGGAGGTAAGGTGGGGGGGATGGACGGGGGAGGAGGGGGAGAGGAAGGAGGGGGCTCAGTCTGGGATTAACACTGTGAGCCCCCGTGGGACAACCTGGTCACCTTGTAACCTCCCCAGCGCTTAGAACAGTGCTTTGCACATAGTAAGTGCTTAATAAATGCCATCATCATCATTTTTATTATTATTATTATTATTGTTGTTGTTTACAGATGGAAAGAGCCAATGGTGGCTGTGGACTGAAGCGTACTTTCCAAGTGCTTAGTACAGAGCTCTGCACACCGTAAGCGCTTAATAAATGCCATTATTATTATTATTATTATTATTATTATTATTATTGTTTACAGATGGAAAGAGCCAATGGTGGCTGTAGACCGAAGCGTACTTTCCAAGTGCTTAGTACAGAGCTCAGCACACAGTAAACGCTTAATAAATGCCATCATCATGATTATTATTATTGTTGTTGTTTACAGATGGAAAGAGCCAGTGGTGGCTGTGGACCGAAGCGTACTTTCCAAGTGCCTAGTACAGAGCTCTACACACAGTAAGCACTTAATAAACCCCATCATTATTACTATTTTTATTGTTTACAGATGGAAAGAGCCAATGGTGGCTCTGGACCGAAGCGTACTTTCCAAGTGCCTAGTACAGAGCTCTACACACAGTAAGCACTTAATAAACCCCATCATTATTATTATTATTATTATTGTTTACACATGGAAAGAGCCAATGGTGGCTCTGGACCGAAGCGTACTTTCCAAGTGCTTAGTACAGAGCTCTGCACACAGTAAGCGCTTAATAAATGCCATCATTATTATTATTATTATTATTATTGTTTACAGATGGAAAGAGCCAATGGTGGCTCTGGACCGAAGCGTACTTTCCAAGTGCCTAGTACAGAGCTCTACACACAGTAAGCACTTAATAAACCCCATCATTATTATTATTATTATTGTTTACAGATGGAAAGAGCCAATGGTGGCTCTGGACCGAAGCTTACTTTTCAAGTGCTTAGTACGGAGCTCTGCACACAGTAAGCGCTTAATAAATGCCATCATTATTATTATTATTATTGTTTACAAATGGAAAGAGCCAATGGTGGCTCTGGACCGAAGCGTACTTTTCAGGTGCTTAGTACAGAGCTCTGCACACAGTAAGCGCTTAATAAACCCCATCATTATTATTATTAATATTGTTTACAGATGGAAAGAGCCAGTGGTGGCTGTGGACCGAAGCGTACTTTCCAAGTGCCTAGTACAGAGCTCTACACACAGTAAGCACTTAATAAACCCCATCATTATTATTATTATTACTGTTTACAGATGGAAAGAGCCAATGGTGGCTCTGGACCGAAGCGTACTTTTCAAGTGCTTAGTACGGAGCTCTGCACACAGTAAGCGCTTAATAAATGCCATCATTATTATTATTATTATTATTATTGCTTACAGATGGAAAGAGCCAATGGTGGCTCTGGACCGAAGCGTACTTTTCAAGTGCTTAGTACGGAGCTCTGCACACAGTAAGCGCTTAATAAATGCTATCATTATTATTATTATTATTGTTTACAGATGGAAAGAGCCAGTGGTGGCTCTGGACCGAAGCGTACTTTTCAGGTGCTTAGTACAGAGCTCTGCACACAGTAAGCGCTTAATAAACCCCATCATTATTATTATTATTATTGTTTACAGATGGAAAGAGCCAGTGGTGGCTGTGGACCAAAGCGTACTTTCCAAGTGCCTAGTACAGAGCTCTACACACAGTAAGCACTTAATAAACCCCATCATTATTATTATTATTATTGTTTACAGATGGAAAGAGCCAATGGTGGCTCTGGACCGAAGCGTACTTTCCAAGTGCTTAGTACGGAGCTCTGCACACAGTAAGCGCTTAATAAATGCCATCATTATTATTATTGTTTACAGATGGAAAGAGCCAATGGTGGCTCTGGACCGAAGCGTACTTTCCAAGTGCTTAGTACGGAGCTCTGCACACAGTAAGCGCTTAATAAATGCCATCATTATTATTATTGTTTACAGATGGAAAGAGCCAATGGTGGCTCTGGACCGAAGCGTACTTTTCAAGTGCTTAGTACAGAGCTCTGCACACAGTAAGCGCTTAATAAATGCCATCATTATTATTATTATTATTATTATTGTTTACAGATGGAAAGAGACAATGGTGGCTGTGGACTGAAGCGTACTTTCCAAGTGCTTAGTACAGAGCTCTGCACACTGTAAGCGCTTAATAAACGCCATTATCATTATTATTATTATTATTATTATTGTTTACAGATGGAAAGAGCCAAAGGTGGCTCTGGACCGAAGCGTACTTTTCAAGTGCTTAGTACGGAGCTCTGCACACAGTAAGCGCTTAATAAATGCCATCATTATTATTATTATTATTATTATTGTTTACAGATGGAAAGAGCCAATGGTGGCTGTGGTGATTGATTGTGATAATAATAATGGTATTTGTTAAGCACTTACTTTCTCACTTTCCTTGCTGCCCGGATTATCTTTGTACAGAAAGGCTCTGGGCATGACACTCCCCTCCTCAAAGATCTCCAGTGGCTACCAATTAATCTGCGCATCAGGCAGAAACTCCTCACCCTGGGCTTCCAGGCTGTCCATCCCCTCGCCCCCTCCTACCTCACCTCCCTTTTCTCCTTCTCCATCCCAGCCCGCGTCCTCCGCTCCTCCGCCGCTAATCTCCTCACCGTTAGGCCTCGTTCTCGCCCGTCCCGCCGTCGACCCCCGGCCCACGTCCTCCCCCTGGCCCGGAATTCCCTCCCTCCGCAAATCCGCCAAACTAGCTCTCTTCCTCCCTTCAAATCCCTACTGAGAGCTCACCTCCTCCAGGAGGCCTTCCCACACTGAGCCCCCCGCCCCGTTATCCTCTGCTCCCCATCGTCCCAACTCCCTCCCTCTGCTCTACCCCCTTCCCCGCCCTACAGCACTTGTGTTACCTATTTGTTATTCTATTTATTAATCAATCAATCAATCAATCGTACTTCTTGAGCGCTTACTGTGTCCAGAGCACTGTACTAAGTGCTTGGGAAGTACAAGTTGGCAACATACAGTCCCTACCCAACAGTGAGCTCACAGTCTAGAAAATAATAATCAATCAATCGCATTTATTGAGTGCTTACTGTGTGCTGAGCACTGTACTAAGCGCTTGGGAAGAACATATAGACAGTCCCTACCCAACAGTGGGCTCACAGTCTAGAAGGGGGAGACAGAGGACAAATAATGATGGCACTTATTAAGCGCTTACTATGTGCAAAGCACTGTTCTAAGCATCGGGGAGTTTACAAGGTGATGATGTTGTCCCACAGGGGGCTCACAGACTTCATCCCCATTTTACACATGAGGGAACTGAGGCCCAGAGAAGTGAAGTGACTTGCCCAAAGTCACCCAGCTGACAAGTGGCGGAGGCGGGATTTGAACCCATGACCTCTGAATCCAAAGCCCGGGCTCTTTCCACTGAGCCACGCTGCTTCTAATGATGTACATATATATCTGTAATTCTATTTATCTATTTTGATGCTACTGATGTCTGCTTGTTTTGTTGTCTGTCTCCCCCCTTCTAGACTGTGAGCCATGGAAAGAGGCCGGGCTTTGGAGTCCGAGGTCATGGGTTTGAATCCCGGCTCCACCACATGTCTGCTGTGTGACCTTGGGCAAGTCACTTAACTTCTCCGAGCCTCAGTTACCTCATCTGTAAAATGGGGATGAAGACTGTGAGCCCCACGTGGGACAACCTGATCACTTTGTATCCCCCCAAGCGCTTAGAACAGTGCTTTGCACATAGTAAGCGCTTAACAAATGCCAACATTATTATTATTATTATTATTATTATTATTATTATTATTATTATTATCATTATGTTAGAGAAGCAGCGTGGCTCAGTGGAAAAGAGCCCGGGCTTTGGAGTCAGAGGTCACAGGTTCAAATCCCGCCTCCGCCAGTTGTCAGCTGGGTGACTTTGGGCAAGTCACTTCACTTCTCTGGGCCTCAGTTCCCTCATCTGTAAAATGGGGGTTAAGACTGCAAGCCCCCCATGGGACAACCTGATCACCCTGAAACCTCCCCAGCGCTTAGAACAGTGCTTTGCACATAGTAAGCGCTTAATAAATGCCATCAATCAATCAATCGTATTTATTGAGCGCTTACTGTGTGCAGAGCACTGTACTAAGTGCTTGAAAATGAATTAAAGGGTGCTGTGTATAATAAAATAATAATGATGGTATTTGTGAAGCGCTTACTATGTGCCAAGCAGAGAAGCAGTGTGGCTCAGTGGAAAGAGCATCGGCTTTGGAGTCAGAGGTCATGGGTTCGAGTCCCGGCTCCGCCACATGCCTGCTGTGTGACCTCGGGCAAGTCACTTCACTTCTCGGCGCCTCAGTTACCTCATCTGTAAAATGGGGATGATGACTGCAAGCCCCACGTGGGCCAACCTGATCACCCTGTATCCCCCCCAGTGCTTAGAACAGTGCTTTGCACATAGTAAGCGCTTAATAAATGCCATCAATCAATCAATCGTATTTATTGAGCACTTACTGTGTGCAGAGCACTGTACTAAGCGCTTGAAAATAAATTAAAGGGTGCTGTGCGTAATAAAATAATAATGATGGTATTTGTTAAGCGCTTACTATGTGCCAAGCAATGTCCTAAGCGCTGGGGGAGATGCACGGTAATCAAGTTGTGCCATGTGGGGCTCACGCATCATCATCATCATCATCATCATCATCACCATCATCATCATCTGTTGCTGAATTGCACTTTCCAAGCCCTTGGCACAGTGCTCTGCACACAGTAAGCGCTCAATAAATATGACTGACTGAATGAATGAATGAATACAAGGCAATCAGGTTGTCCCACGTGGGGCTCACAGTCTCAATCCCCATTTTCCAGATGAGGGAACTGAGGCCCAGAGAAGTGAAGTGACTTGCCCGAGGTCCCACAGCAGACAAGTGGCGAAGCCGGAATTAGAACCCACAACCTCTCACTCTCAAGCCCGGGGTTTTTCTACTAAGCCACGCTGCTTCTCTCAAGCCCTTAGTCAATCAATCAATCGTATTTATTGAGCGCTTACTATGTGCAGAGCACTGTACTAAGCGCTTGGGAAGTACAAATTGGCAACATATAGAGACAGTCCCTACCCAACAGTGGGCTCACAGTCTAGTCCAGTGGTCTGCACCCAATTAGTATTAATAATAATAATCATATCTGTTAAGCACTTACTACTCGCCAGGCACTGTACTGAGCTCTGGGGTGGATACAAGCAAATCAGGCCGGACACATGTGAGGGTCATAGTCTTAATCCCCATTTTACAGACGAGGGAACTGAGGCCCAGAGAAGTGAAGTGACTTGCCCAAGGCCACACGGCAGAAGAGGAAGGGCCGGGATTAGAAGCCATGATCTTCCGACTCCGAGACCCATGCTCTCTGGCTCGGGGGAAAGAGCCCAGGCTTTGGAGTCACAGGTCATGGGTTCAAATCCCGGCTCTGCCACTTGTCAGCTGTGTGACCTTGGGCAAGTCACCTCACTTCTCTGGGCCTCGGTTCCCTCAACTGTAAAATGGGAATTAAGACTGTGAGCCCCACGTGGGACAACCTGATCACCTTATAACCTCTCCAGCACTTAGAACAGCGCTTTGCACATAGTAAGCGCTTAATAAATGCCATTATTATTATTATTGTTATTATTATCCATTAGGCCAAGCTGTTTCTCTTGAGTGTTTCTCTTAAGTGTTGAATCAATAGTCCTGATTGATTGTATTGTTCTCTCCCAAGCACTAAGTCCACAGCTCTGCACATAGTAAGCATTCAATAACAATCAATCAATCAATCAATCAATCGCATTTATTGAGCGCTTACTATGTGCACAGCACTGTACTAAGCGCTTGGGAAGTACAAATTGGCAACACATAGGGACGGTCCCTACCCAACAGTGGGCTCACAGTCTAAAATAACAGCGTGGCTCAGTGGAGAGCCCAGGTTTGGGAGTCAGAGGTTGTGGATTCTAATCCCGGTTCCACCACTTGTATGATGTGTCCCCATCCCCCCCGGCCTTACCTCCTTCCCCTCCCCACAGCACCTGTATATATGTTTGTACGGATTTATTACTCTATTTATTTATTTGTACATATTTATTCCATTCATTTTATTCTGTTAATATGTTTTGTTTTGTTGTCTGTCTCCCCCCCTTCTAGACTGTGAGCCCGCTGGTGGGTAGGGACTGTCTCTATATGTTGCCGACTTGGACTTCCCAAGCGCTTAGTACAGTGCTCTGCACACAGTAAGCGCTCAATAAATACGATTGAGCGAATGAATGAATGAAAGTCACTTAACTTCTCTGGGCCTCAGTTCCCTCATCTGTAAAATGGGGATTGAGACTCTGAGCCCCACGTGGGACAGCCTGATTACCTTGTATCTCCCCTACTGCTTTTAAGTGCTTAACAAATACAATAATAATAACACCGATTACAAATACAATAATAATAACACCGATTGAATGACTGTTTGAATGACTGAATGACTGCTGCCAACTTGTACTTCCCAAGCGCTTAGTACAGTGCTCTGCACACAGTAAGCGCTCAATAAGTACGACTGAATGAATAAATGACTGGAGGAGGCAAGAGAAACAGGTCTCCACGACATCCCATCCCCTTTTTTCGGGTGAGATACCAAAGGAAGCAGCGTGGCCTGGTGGATGGAGCACAGGCTTCGGAGTCAGAAGGACCTGGGTTCTAATCTGCATCCATCACTTGTCTGCTGTGTGACCTTGGGCAAGCCATTTCCCTAAGCGCTTAGTACAGTGTTCTGCACACAGTAAGCGCTCAATAAATACGATTGATTGGAGAAGCAGCTTGGCTCGGTGGAAAGAGCCCGGGCTTTGAAGTCAGAGGTCATGGGTTCAAATCCCGGCTCTGCCCCTTGTCAGTTGTGTGACTTTGGGCAAGTCACTTCACTTCCCTGGGCCTCAGTTACCTCATCTGGAAAATGGGGATAAAGACTGTGAGCCCCCCGTGGGACAACCTGATCGCCTTGTAACCTCCCCAGCGCTTAGAACAGTGCTTGGCACATAGTAAGCGCTTAACAAATGCCATCATCATTATTATTATTATTATTATTATTATTATTATTCTCTGGGCATCAATTACCTCATCCTACAATGGGGATTAAGACCGCGAGCCCCAGAAAAGCAGTGTGGCCTAGTGGATGGAGCCGAGGCCTCGGAGTTAGAAGTTCCTGGGCTCTAAACCTGGCTCCACCACTTCTTTGCTGTGTGACCTTGGGGAAGGCACTTAACCTCTCTGGACCTCAGTTACCTCAACTGTAAAAAGCGGATTAATAATAATAATGGCATTTATTAAGCGCTTACTATGTGCAAAGCACTGTTCTAAGCGCTGGGGAGGTTACAAGGTGGTCAGGTTGTCCCACGGGGGGCTCACAGTCTTAATTCCCATTTGACAGATGAGGTAACTGAGGCCCAGAGAAGTTAAGTGACTTGCCCAAAGTCACGCAGCTGACAATTGGCAGAGCCAGGATTTGAACCCATAACCTCTGACTCCGAAGCCCGGGCTCTTTTCACTGAGCCACGCTGAAGACTGTGAGACCCATGTGGGACAGGGACTGTGTCCAACCTGATTAATGTGTATTTACCCCAGTGCTTAGAACAGTGCTTGGCACGCAGTAAGTGCTTAACAAATACCATCATTATTATTATTATTATTATTATTTCTATTATGGGAGACAGGGACTGTGTCTAACCCAATTACCTCTTATGTACCCCAGCGCTTAGTAGAGTGCCTGGCACATAGTAGGCATTTAAATACCACAATTACGTACATATTTATTACTCTATTTTACTTGTACATATTTATTCTGTTTATTTTATTTGGTTTATATGTTCTGTTTTGTTGTCTGTCTCCCCCTTCTACACTGTGAGCCCGCTGTTGGGTAGGGACCGTCTCTAACTGTTGCCAACTTGTACTTCCCAAGCGCTTAGTACAGTGCTCTGCACACAGTAAACGCTCAATAAATACGACTGAATGAACGAATGTATATGTTTGTACATATTTATTACTCTATTTTACTTGTACATATTTATTCTGTTTATTTTATTTGGTTTATATGTTCTGTTTCGTTGTCTGTCTCCCCCTTCTACACTGTGAGCCCACTGTTGGGTAGGGACCGTCTCTAGATGTTGCCAACTTGTACTTCCCAAGCGCTTAGCACAGTGCTCTGCACACAGTAAACGCTCAATAAATACGACTGTATGAACGAATGTATATGTACATATTTCTCTATTTTACCTGTACATACTTATTCTATTTATTTGGTTTATATGTTCTGTTTTGTTGTTTGTCTCCCCCTTCTAGACTGTGAGCCCGCTGTTGGATAGGGACCGTTCCTATATGTTGCCAACTTGTACTTCCCAAGCGCTTAGTCCAGTGCTCTGCACACAGTAAGCGCTCAATAAATACAATTGAATGAATGAATGAACAGAAAAGGATCTAGAAGATTTGCCATGAAGAGCCTGGAAAAAAAAACATGCTAGAACAGTGCTTGGCACATAGTAAGCGCTTAATAAATGCCATTATTATTATTATTATTATTATTATTCTGACTCCCAAGCCCTCACTCTATCCACTAGGCCACACTGCTTCTCTCGTAGCCCCCCTTTGTTTTGGTTTTGTTTATTGTTTTAATGGCATTTGTGGAGTGCTTACTATATAACAGGTACTTCCCAAGCGCTTAGTACAGTGCTCTGCACACAGTTAAGCGCTACGATTTATTTATTTTATTTGTGCATATGTATTCTATTTATTTTATTTTGTTAATCTGTTTTGTTTTGTTGTCTGTCTCCCCCTTCTAGACTGTGAGCCCGCTGTTGGGTAGGGACCGTCCCTATATCAATCAATCAATCGTATTTATTGAGCGCTTACTGTGTGCAGAGCACTGTACTAAGCGCTTGGGAAGTGCAAATTGGCAACATATAGAGACAGTCCCTACCCAACAGTGGGCTCACAGTCCAGAAGGGGCTCATACATGTTGCCAACTTGTACTTCCCAAGCGCTTAGTCCAGTGCTCTGCACACAGTAAGCGCTCAATAAATACAACCGAATGAATGAATGAATAGAAAAGGATCTGGAAGATTTGCTGTGAAGAGCCTGGAAAAAAAAAATCATGAAATGTGCTTATGTAACTATTGCCGCAAAAATTACAAACGGTCACTTCCGCGGTGTCACTAAGCGCTTAGTCCAGTGCTCTGCACACAGTAAGCGCTCAATAAATACGACTGATTGATTGATTGATTGTTTCCGGGGACGGTGTGTGGATCCAAAAGCAGGACAGTGATAAAACGGGATAGAAAGAGGATTGACTCTTTTGAAATGTGGTGTTGGCGAAGGCTTTTGCGAATACCCTGGACCGTCCCCAAAAAACAAACAATTGGGTTTTGGAGCAAATTAAATTACGGCGGTCCTTGGAAGATCAAATAACATCTTAGATTAGCAAAATCTGGACACATGATCAGGAGGACAGATTCTCTGGAGAAGACGCTAAAGCTAGGAAAGCAGCGTGGCTCAGTGGAAATAGCGCGGGCTTTGGAGTCAGAGGTCATGGGTTCGAATCCCGGCCCCGCCACCTGTCAGCTGTGTGACTTTGGGCAAGTCGCTTCACTTCTCTGGGCCTCAGTTCCCTCATCTAGAAAACGGGGATTAAAAACTGTGAGCCCCCCCGTGGGACAACCTGATCACCTTGTAACCTCCCCAGCGCTTAGAACAGTGCTTTGCACATAGTAAGCGCTTAATAAGTGCCATCATCATCATCATCATCAATCGTATTTCTTGAGCGCTTATTGTGTGCAGAGCACTGTACTAAGCGCTTGGGAAGTACAAATTGGCAACATATAGAGACAGTCCCTACCCAACAGTGGGCTCACAGTCTAAAAATCATCATCATCATTAGGAAAGGTCCAGGGGAAAAAGTGGAAGAGGCAGACGGGCAGCTAGATCATCATCATCATCATCATCAATCGTATTTATTGAGCGCTTACTGTGTGCAGAGCACTGTACTAAGCGCTTGGGAAGTCCAAGTTGGCAACATATAGAGACAGTCCCTACCCAACAGTGGGCTCACAGTCTAGAAGGGGGAGACAGAGAACAAAACAAAACATATTAACAGAATGAAATAAATAGAATAGCTATAAAATAAAATAAATAGCTAGATGGTTAAAAACCATAACAGCGATAACAGAAGAACCGTTAGCAACGCTACGGATCATGGCAGAAGGGAAGACGTTCTGAAGAAAATACATCCATAGTGTGGCTCAGTGGCAAGAGCCCGGGCTTTGGAGTCAGAGGTCGTGGGTTCAAATCCCGGCTCCGCCACTTGTCAGCTGTGTGACTTTGGGCAAGTCGCTTCACTTCTCGGTGCCTCAGTTCCCTCATCTGTAAAATGGGGATGAAGACTGGGAGCCCCGCCTGGGACAGGGACGGTGTCCAACATTTCCTTGTCTCCACCCTAGTGCTTAGTACAGTGTCTGACATGTAATAAGCACTTAAACACCACTATTATTATTAATATTATTAAGAGTACCCACCCTCCCCCAGAAACCTCAAGTAATACGCAGTCAATCAATCAATCAATCGTATTTGTTGAGCGCTTACTGTGTGCAGAGCACTGTACTAAGCGCTTAGGAAGTACAAGTTGGCAACATCTAGAGACAGTCCCTACCCAGCAGTGGGCTCACAGTCTAAAAGGGGGAGAGTCAAGTCATGAACTTGAGATATGCCAAATGAAAGCTCCACACCATGAAAGTCCCCTACTTCAAAACCAGTCACTGATCGTGACTCAGTGGAAATCAATCAATCAATCAATCAATCAATCGTATTTATTGAGCGCTTACTGTGTGTAGAGCACTGTACTAAGCGCTTGGGAAGTCCAAGTTGGCAACAGATAGAGACAGTCCCTACCCAACAGTGGGTTCACAGTCTAGAAAGAGCCTGGGCTTGCGAGTCAGAGGTCGTGGATTCGAATCCCGACTCTGAAGCTTGTCAGCTGTGTGACTTTGGGCAAGTCACTTCACTTCTCTGGGCCTCGGTTACCTCAGCTGTAAAATGGGGATGAAGACTGTGAGCCCCACGTGGGACAACCTGATCACCTTCTATCCCCCCAGGGCTTAGAACAGTGCTTGGCACATAGTAAGCGCTTAACAAATGCCATCATTATTATTAGAGAAGCAGCTCGGCTCAGTGGAAAGAGCACCGGCTTTGGAGTCAGAGGTCAGGGGTTCAAATCCCGGCCCTGCCGATTACCGGCTGTGTGACTTTGGGCAAGTCACTTCACCTCTCTGGGCCTCAGTTCCCTCAGCTGGAAAATGGGGATGAAGACTGGGAGCCCCCCGTGGGACAACCTCATCACCTTGTAACCTCCTCAGTGCTTAGAACGGTGCTTTGCACATCATCATTATCATCAATCGTATTTACTGAGCGCTTACTGTGTGCAGAGCACTGTACTAAGCGCTTGGGAAGTACAAATTGGCAACATATAGAGACAGTCCCTACCCAACAGTGGGCTCACAGTAAGCGCTTAATAAATGCCATTATTACTATTATCATTATCATTATCATTATTATTATTATTATTATTATTATTATTATTACCCTAGTCTGAGCAGACAAGGATGCTACAAGGGTTCTCTAAAAGCCACCGATTTTCAGACCTGCCCAGCAGGAAATTGCAAGACGGTTGTGGGAAGACGGGCTTTACAAAGAGGAGAAAACTTTCCTTGGTTTTCTATCTCGCCAATCCGCAGAATTCCCGTCTTCCTCTCCATCCGAACTGCTAGCCCACGGGCTTAAGCACTTGCCTCATCCCGCCTCCATTATTGCATTATCTTAGACCGTAACCCCGCTGTTGGGTAGGGACCGTCTCTATACGTTGCCAACTTGTCCTTCCCAAGCGCTCAGTACAGTGCTCTGCACACGGTAAGCGCTCAATAAATAAGACTGAATGAATGAAGCTGCCTCCTAGCTGGCCTCACTGCCTCCAGCCTCTCCCCTCTCCAGTCCTGCTTCACTCTGCTGCCGGGATCGTTTGCCCACAAAGGATATTTTGTACTCATCATCAATCGCATTTATTGAGCGCTTACTATGTGCAGAGCACTGTGCTAAGCGCTTGGGAAGTACAAATTGGCAACATATAGAGACAGTCCCACTGTACTCGCCTCTGCACTCTGCAGAACTTCCGACGGTTGCCCAGCCACGTCGACATGACGATGATGATGGCATTTGTTCATTCATTCATTCATTCAATCGTATTTATTGAGCGCTTACTATGTGCAAAGCACTGTTCTAAGTGCTGGAGAGGTAACAAGGTGATCAGGTTGTCCCACGGGGGGGTGGTTAAACAGTTTTAATCTCCATAATAATAACAATAATAATGGTACTTGTTAGGCGCTTAGAGGAGCAGCGTGGCTCAGTGGAAAGAGCCCGGGCTTTGGAGTCAGAGGTCAGGGGTTCGAATCCCAGCTCCACCACAAGTCTGCTGTGTGACCTTGGGCAAGTCACTTCACTTCTCTGAGCCTCAGTGACCTCATCTGTAAAAATGGGGATTAAGACTGTGAGCCCCACGTGGGACAACTTGATCACATTGTATCCCCCCCAGCGTTTAGATCAGTGCTTTGCACACAGTAAGCGCTTAACAAATGCCATCATTATTATTATTATTATTATTACTATGTGCGAAGCACTGTTCTAAGTGCTGGGGGGATACAACGTAATTAGGTTGTCCCACTTGGGGCTCACAGTCTTGTTCCCCATTTTACAGATGAGGCAACTGAGGCCCAGAGAAGTGAAGTGACTTGCCCAAAGTCACACAGCTGACAGTCGGCAGGGCCGCATTTGAACTCATGACCTCTGAATCCAAAGCCCGGGCTCTTTCCACTGAGCTACGCTACATCCATCGGAAACTCCTCACCATCGGGTTTAAGGCACTCCATAATAATAATAATAATGGTGGCATTTGTTAAACACTTACTATGTGCAAAGCACTGTTCTAAGCGCTGGGGAGGTTACAAGATGATCAAGTTGTCCCACGGGGGGCTCACAGTCTTCATCCCCATTTTACAGACGAGGGAACCGAGGCACAGAGAAGTTAAGTGACTCGAACCCATGATAATAATAATAATAATAATGACATTTATTAAGCGCTTACTATGTGCAAAGCACTGTTCTAAGCGCTGGGGAGGTTACAAGATGATCAGGTTGTCCCACGGGGGGCTCACAGTCTTAATCTCCATTTGACAGATGAGGGAACTGAGGCACAGAGAAGTTAAGTGACTCGAACCCATGATAATAATAATAATAATAATAATAATGACATTTATTAAGCACTTACTATGTGCAAAGCACTGTTCTAAGCACTGGGGGGAATATAAGGTGATCAGGTTGTCCCACGGGGGGCTCACAATCTTAATCCCCATTTTACAGATGAGGTAACTGAGGCACAGAGAAATTAAGTGACTCGCCCAAAGCTGACACTTGGCAGAGCCGGAATTCGAACCAGGACCTCTGAATCCAAAGCCCGGGCTCTTTCCACTGAGCCACGCTGCAGCTCTCTCCCCATGGCTCAGTGGAAAAAGCCAGGTCTAGGGAGTCAGAGGTCATGGGTTCGCATCCCGGCTCCGCCACTTGTCAGCTGTGTGACCTTGGGCAAGTCCCTTAAATTCTGTGCCTCAGTTCCCTCATCTGTAAAATGGGGCTTGAGACTGTGAGCCCCCCGTGGGATAATCTGATTACCTTGTATCTGCCCCCCAGCGCTTAGAACAGTGCTCAGCATGTAGTAAGCGCTATTACTCTATTTATTTATTACTCTATTTATTTTACTTGTACATATCTATTCTATTTATTTTATTTTGTTAATATGTTTGGTTTGGTTCTCTGTCTCCCCCTTCTAGACGGTGAGCCCACTGTTGGGTAGGGACCGTCTCTATATGTTGCCAACTTGTACTTCCCAAGCGCTTAGTACAGTGCTCTGCACACAGTAAGCGCTCAATAAATACGATTGAACGAACTGAAGGCAAATCTCCTCCAAGAGGCCTTCCCTGACTAAGCCCTCCTTTCCTCTTCTCCCACTCCCTTCTGCAGAACCCTGACTTTTTCCCTTTATTCACCCTCTTTCCAGCCCCACAGCCCTTGTGTACATATCTGTAATTTTATTTATATTAATGCCTGCCTCCCCCTCTAATAATAATAATAATGACCTTTATTAAGCGCTTACTATGTGCAAAGCACTGTTCTAAGCGCTGGGGAGATTACAAGGTGATCAGGTTGTCTCACGGTGGGCTCGCAGTCTTAATCCCCATTTTCCAGATGAGGTAGCTGAGGCACAGAGAAGTGAAGTGACTTGCCCAGAGTCACACAGCTGGGAATTGGCGGAGCCGGGATTTGAACCCATGACCTCTGACTCCAAAGCCCGGGCTCTTTCCACTGAGCCACTCTGCTTCTCTAGGCTATAAGCACATTTTGAGCAGGGAATGTGCCTGTTACGATGTCGTATTGGACTCTCACCAGTGAATAGTAAACGCCCCTGGACACAATACATGCTCAATAAAAAAATAACATAAAATAACAGTGGCACTTGTTAAGCACTTACCGTGTGCCAAGCACTGTTCTCAGCACTGGGGTAATAATAATAATAATGGCATTTATTAAGCGCTTACTATGTGCAAAGCACTGTTCTAAGTGCGGGGGAGGTTACAAGCTGATCAGGTTGTCCCACAGTCTTAATCCCCATTTTACAGTTGAGGTAACTGAGGCCCAGAGAAGCGAAGTGACTTGCCCAAGGTCACACAGCTGACAAGTGGCGGAGCCGGGATTTGAACCCATGACCTCTGACTCCCAAGCCCGGGCTCTTTCCACTGAGCCACGGTAGATACAAGTTAATCAGGTTGGACACAGTCTCCGTCCCAAATGGGGCTCACGGTGTTAATCCCCATTTTTCGGATGAGGGAACTAAGGCACAGAGAGGTGACGTGACTTGCCCAAAGTCACACAGCAGACAGGTGGCAGAACCGGGATTAGAACCCACGACCTCCGACTCCCAAGCCTGGGCTCTTTCCACTAAGCCACACTGCTTCTCAAACAACCCACTATGGGTAAACCTCAGGGGCATAAACCACTTCATTCAATCGTATTCATTGAGCGCTTACTGTGTGCAGAGCACTGTACTAAGCGCTTGGGAAGTACAATTTGGCAACATACAGAGACGGTCCCTCCCCAACAACAGGCTCACAGTCAGTGCTTCCCCACAGCACCTGTATATATGTATATATCATCATCATCATCATCAATCGTATTTATTGAGCGCTTACTATGTGCAGAGCACTGTACTAAGCGCTTGGGAAGTACAAATTGGCAACATATAGAGACAGTCCCTACCCAACAGTGGGCTCACAGTCTAAAAGGGGGAGACAGAGAATAAAACCAAACATACTAACAAAGTAAAATACGTTTGTATATATGCTTGTACATATTTATTACTCTATTTATTTGTTTATTTTACTTGTACATATCTAGTCTATTTATTTTGTTAGTATGTTTGGTTTTGTTCTCTGTCTCCCCCTTTTTGACTGTGAGCCCGCTGTTGGGTAGGGACCGTCTCTCTATGTTGCCAACTTGGACTTCCCAAGCGCTTAGTACAGTGCTCTGCACCCAGTAAGCGCTCAATAAATCATCAATCGTATTTACTGAGCGCTTACTGTGTGCAGAGCACTGTACTAAGCGCTTAAATACGATTGATTGATTGATTGATTGATAGAAGCGATTCCTAAGCTAATAAGCAATAAGTTCGCTGGTCAGCGTGGTACCCCACTTCCAACTGCTGCTGTAGGGAGAGTGGGGAAGAGCAAAGGGAGCAAGGGCAATCAATCAATCAATCAATCGCATTTATTGAGCGCTTACTTTGTGCAGAGCACTGTACTAAGCGCTTGGGAAGTACAAATTGGCAACATCTAGAGACGGTCCCTACCCAACAGTGGGCTCACAGTCTAAAAGCGGGAGAAAGAGAACAAAACCAAACATACCAACAAAATAAAATAAATAGGATAGAAATGTACAAGTAAAATAAATAAATAAATAAATAAATAGAGTAATAAATATGTGCAACCATATATACATATATACAGGTGCTGTGGGGAAGGGAAGGAGGTAAGATGGGGGGAGGGAGAGGGGGACGAGGGGGAGAGGAAGGAAGGGGCTCAGTCTGGGAAGGCCTCCTGGAGGAGGTGAGCTCTCAGCAGGGCCTTGAAGGGCACATAGTAAGCACTTAACAAATACCATCATTATTATCATTATTAAATAACACTATTGTTATTAAGAATGTGAACCCTATGCGGGAGAGAATCTGGGTCCAACCTGCTCAGCTGGTGCCCACCCCGGTGCTTAGAACAGCGCTTGGCACACAGTAAGTGCTTAACAAATACCACAATTATTATTATTATTATTATTATTAAGAATGTGAGCCCCATGCGGGACAGGGTCTGGGTCCAGCCTGTTGAGCTTGCGTCCACCCCGGCGCTTAGAACAGTGCCTGGCGCGTAGTAAGCACTTAACAAATGCCATATAAGAAGAAGCCTCAGTTCTTGTGGCCCCGGTGCAATTCTTTCATTCGATCGTATTTATTGAGCGCTTACTGTGCGCAGAGCACTGTACTAAGCGCTCGGAAAGTACAGTTTGGCAACATATAGAGACGGTCCCTATCCAACAACGGGCTCACAGTCTAGAAGGGGGGAGACAGACAACAAAACAAAGCAATTGACAGGCATCAATAGCAACAATATAAAAAAATAGAATTATAGCTACATCACATCATTAATAAGATATAGAGAATAATAAATATGTACAGATATACACAAGTGCGGTGGAGCAGAGGGAGGGAGTGGGGGTGATGGGGAGGAGGAGCAAAGTAGGGACCCTCTCTATATGTTGCCAACTTGTACTTCCCAAGCGCTTAGTACAGTGCTCTGCACACAGTAAGCGCTCAATAAATACGATTGAATGAATGAATGAATGACTGAAAGGTGGGGGCTCAATCTGGCCAGGCCTCCTACAAGGAGACAGGCATCAGTAGGAATCAACAGAATTATAGACCTATACACGGAAAAATAAGCAACCAGGCAACAAGAGAAATCAATAGAATTAGAGATATATATGCAGCAAAACAAAAGTCAACAGGCATCAATGGAAATCAATAGAATTATAGATATATAGATATATATGCAGCAAAAGAAGTCAACGGACATCAACAGACCTTAATAGAATTAGAGATAAATATACACAGGCATCAACAGAAATCAATAGAATTATATATACAGCTAAGGAAGTCGACGGCATCAATAGAAATCAGTAGAATTATAGACAGAGAGATCTATACACATTAAAGGAGGTCGACAGGCATCAACAGAAATCAACAGAATTATATATACAGCTAAGGAAGTCGACGGCATCAATAGAAATCAGTAGAATTATAGCTGTAGAGAGAGATCTATACACATTAAAGGAAGTCGACAGGCATCAACAGAAATCAAAAGAATTATATATACAGCTAAAGAAGTCGACGGGCATTAACAGAAATCAGTAGAATTATAGATCTAGAGAGAGATCTATACACATTAAAGGAAGTCGACAGGCATCAACATTACTATTATTATTATCAACAGAAATCAACAGAATTATATATACAGCTAAAGAAGTCGACGGGCATCAATAGAAATCAGTAGAATTATAAATATATAGAGAGAGCTAAACAGTAAAGGAAGTCGACAGGCATCAATAGAAATCAGTAGAATTATATATCTAGCGAGAGATCTATACACATTAAAGGAAGTCGATAGGCATCAATAAAAATCAATAGAATTATATATACAGCTAAAGAAGTCGACGGGCATCAATAGAAATCAGTAGAATTATAGATAGAGAGATCTATACACATTAAAGGAAGTTGACAGGCATCAACAGAAATCAACAGAATTATATATACAGCTAAAGAAGTAGACAAGTATCAGTAGGAATCAGTAGAATTATAGAGATAGAGAGTGATCTATACACATTAAAGGAAGTTGACAAGCATCAATAGAAATCAAGAGAATTATATATACAGCTAAAGTCGACGGGCATCAATAGAAATCAGTAGAATTATAGATATAGAGTGATCTATACACATTAAAGGAAGTTGACAAGCATCAATAGAAATCAATAGAATTATATATACAGCTAAAGTCGACGGGCATCAATAGAAATCAGTAGAATTATAGATGTAGAGAGAGAGATCTATACACATTAAAGGAAGTCGACAGGCATCAGCATTATTATTATTATTATCAACAGAAATCAATAGAATTATATATATACAGCTAAAGAAGTCGACGGGCATCAATAGAAATCAGTAGAATTATAGATGTAGAGAGAGAGATCTATACACATTAAAGGAAGTCGACAGGCATCAGCATTATTATTATTATTATCAACAGAAATCAATAGAATTATATATATATACAGCTAAAGAAGTCGATGGGCATCAACAGAAATCAGTAGAATTACAGATAGAGAGAGAGAGCTAAACACAGTAAAGGAAGTCGACTGGCATCAATAGAATTACAGATCTAGAGAGAGATCTATACACATTGAAGTCGACAGGCATCAACATTATTATTATTATCAACAGAAATCAATAGAATTATATATACAGCTAAAGAAGTCGACGGGCATCAATAGAAATCAGTAGAATTATAGCTATAGAGAGAGATCTATACACATTAAAGGAAGTCGACAGGCGTCAACAGAAATCAATAGAATTATATATACAGCTAAAGAAGTCGACGAGTATCAATAGGAATCAGCAGAATTATAGATATAGAGAGAGATCTATACACATTAAAGGAAGTCGACAGGCATCAATAGAAATCAATAGAATTATATATATGGCTAAAGAAGTCGACGGGCATCAATAGAAATCAGTAGAATTATAGCTAGAGAGAGAGAGAGATCTATACACATTAAAGGAAGTCGACAGGCATCAATAGAAATCAATAGAATTATATATATGGCTAAAGAAGTCGACAGGCATCAATAGAAATCAGTAGAATTATAGCTAGAGAGAGAGAGAGATATCTATACACATTAAAGGAAGTCCACAGGCATCAACATTGTTATTATTATTATTATCAACAGAAATCAATAGAGTTATATATACAGTTAAAGAAGTCGACGGGCATCAATAGAAATCAGTAGAATTATAGCTATAGAGATCTATACACATTAAAGGAGTTCGACAGGCGTCAACAGAAATCAATAGAATTATATATACAGCTAAAGAAGTCGACGAGTATCAATAGGAATCAGCAGAATTATAGATATAGAGAGAGATCTATACACATTAAAGGAAGTCGACAGGCATCAATAGAAATCAATAGAATTATATATATGGCTAAAGAAGTCGACGGGCATCAATAGAAATCAGTAGAATTATAGCTAGAGAGAGAGAGAGATCTATACACATTAAAGGAAGTCGACAGGCATCAATAGAAATCAATAGAATTATATATATGGCTAAAGAAGTCGACAGGCATCAATAGAAATCAGTAGAATTATAGCTAGAGAGAGAGAGAGATATCTATACACATTAAAGGAAGTCCACAGGCATCAACATTGTTATTATTATTATTATCAACAGAAATCAATAGAGTTATATATACAGTTAAAGAAGTCGACGGGCATCAATAGAAATCAGTAGAATTATAGCTATAGAGATCTATACACATTAAAGGAGTTCGACAGGCGTCAACAGAAATCAATAGAATTATATATACAGCTAAAGAAGTCGACGAGTATCAATAGGAATCAGCAGAATTATAGATATAGAGAGAGATCTATACACATTAAAGGAAGTCGACAGGCATCAATAGAAATCAATAGAATTATATATATGGCTAAAGAAGTCGACGGGCATCAATAGAAATCAGTAGAATTATAGCTAGAGAGAGAGAGAGATCTATACACATTAAAGGAAGTCGACAGGCATCAATAGAAATCAATAGAATTATATATATGGCTAAAGAAGTCGACAGGCATCAATAGAAATCAGTAGAATTATAGCTAGAGAGAGAGAGAGATATCTATACACATTAAAGGAAGTCCACAGGCATCAACATTGTTATTATTATTATTATCAACAGAAATCAATAGAGTTATATATACAGTTAAAGAAGTCGACGGGCATCAATAGAAATCAGTAGAATTATAGCTATAGAGATCTATACACATTAAAGGAGTTCGACAGGCGTCAACAGAAATCAATAGAATTATATATACAGCTAAAGAAGTCGACGAGTATCAATAGGAATCAGCAGAATTATAGATATAGAGAGAGATCTATACACATTAAAGGAAGTCGACAGGCATCAATAGAAATCAATAGAATTATATATATGGCTAAAGAAGTCGATGGGCATCAATAGAAATCAGTAGAATTACAGCTAGAGAGAGAGAGAGATCTATACACATTAAAGGAAGTCCACAGGCATCAACATTGTTATTATTATTATTATCAACAGAAATCAATAGAGTTATATATACAGTTAAAGAAGTCGACGGGCATCAATAGAAATCAGTAGAATTATAGCTATAGAGATCTATACACATTAAAGGAGTTCGACAGGCGTCAACAGAAATCAATAGAATTATATATACAGCTAAAGAAGTCGACGAGTATCAATAGGAATCAGCAGAATTATAGATATAGAGAGAGATCTATACACATTAAAGGAAGTCGACAGGCATCAATAGAAATCAATAGAATTATATATATGGCTAAAGAAGTCGACGGGCATCAATAGAAATCAGTAGAATTATAGCTAGAGAGAGAGAGAGATCTATACACATTAAAGGAAGTCGACAGGCATCAATAGAAATCAATAGAATTATATATATGGCTAAAGAAGTCGACAGGCATCAATAGAAATCAGTAGAATTATAGCTAGAGAGAGAGAGAGATATCTATACACATTAAAGGAAGTCCACAGGCATCAACATTGTTATTATTATTATTATCAACAGAAATCAATAGAGTTATATATACAGTTAAAGAAGTCGACGGGCATCAATAGAAATCAGTAGAATTATAGCTATAGAGATCTATACACATTAAAGGAGTTCGACAGGCGTCAACAGAAATCAATAGAATTATATATACAGCTAAAGAAGTCGACGAGTATCAATAGGAATCAGCAGAATTATAGATATAGAGAGAGATCTATACACATTAAAGGAAGTCGACAGGCATCAATAGAAATCAATAGAATTATATATATGGCTAAAGAAGTCGATGGGCATCAATAGAAATCAGTAGAATTACAGCTAGAGAGAGAGAGAGATCTATACACATTAAAGGAAGTCCACAGGCATCAACATTGTTATTATTATTATTATCAACAGAAATCAATAGAGTTATATATACAGTTAAAGAAGTCGACGGGCATCAATAGAAATCAGTAGAATTATAGCTATAGAGATCTATACACATTAAAGGAGTTTGACAGGCGTCAACAGAAATCAATAGAATTATATATACAGCTAAAGAAGTCGACGAGTATCAATAGGAATCAGCAGAATTATAGATATAGAGAGAGATCTATACACATTAAAGGAAGTCGACAGGCATCAATAGAAATCAATAGAATTATATATATGGCTAAAGAAGTCGACGGGCATCAATAGAAATCAGTAGAATTATAGCTAGAGAGAGAGAGATCTATACACATTAAAGGAAGTCCACAGGCATCAACATTGTTATTATTATTATTATCAACAGAAATCAATAGAGTTATATATACAGCTAAAGAAGTCGACGGGCATCAATAGAAATCAGTAGAATTATAGCTATAGAGAGAGATCTATACACATTAAAGGAAGTCGACAGGCATCTATAGAAATCAATAGAATTATAGATAGATCTATACACATTAAAGAAAGTCGACAGGCCTCAATAAAAAAATCAATAGAATTAGAGATAATAATCAATCAATCAATCGTATTTATTGAGCGTTTACTGTGTGCAGAGCATTGTACTAAGCGCTTGGGAAGTAATAATGATAATCCTAATGATGGTACTGGCTAAACGTTGACTACATCAGCGCTCAGAACAGTGCTTTGCACATAGTAAGCGCTTAATAACAGCGTGGCTCAGTGGAAAGAGCCCGGGCTTCGGAGTCAGAGGTCACGGGTTCGAATCCCGACTTCACCACATGCCTCCTGTGTGACCTTGGGCGAGCCACTTCACTTCTCTGGGCCTCAGTTCCCCCATCTGTAAAATGGGGATTAAGACTGGGAGCCCCACGTGGGACAACTTGATCAATCAATCGTATTTACTGAGCGCTGACTGTGTGCAGAGCACTGTACTAAGCGCTTGGGAAGTACAACTTGATCACCTCGTACTCACTTGATCAATCAATCGCATTTATTGAGCGCTGACTGTGTGCAGAGCACCGTACTAAGCGCTTGGGAAGCACAGCTTGATCACCTTGTACTCCCCCCCAGCGCTTAGAACAGTGCTCTGCACATAGAAAGCGCTTAACAAATGCCATTATTATTATTATTCCCTCATCATCATTATTATTATTTATTATTATTACGTGCCCAACACTGTACTGGGCGCTGGGGTGGAGAGACACACGCCGAGCAAAACGGGTGGAGGGGCATCAGTAGAAATCAATCAATCAATCAATCAATCAATCAATCGTGTTTATTGAGCGCTTACTGTGTGCAGAGCACTGGACTAAGCGCTTGGTATGGAAAGCGAGCCAGAGCCAGAGAGGAGAGCGAGTGCTGGGTCAGATGCCGGGGGGTGGCTGGGGGTCAGGGGTCAGGGGTCAGGGGTCAGGGTGCCCGGCCTTACCATTGCTGGGGTTGTGTTGGGAGGAGAGGGAGAGGCCCGGGCCCAGGCCCACCCCCACCCCCGCCCCCACCGCCACCGCCAAGGCCACCAGCTGCTCCATGGCCTGCGGGCACAGCGGGCACAGGATGGCGGCCAGCCCTCTGGGCCCGCCCGGCTCCGGAGGCGGCACCCTCCTCCTCCTCCTGCTCTTTTCCTCCTCCTCCTGCTCCTCCTCCTGCTCCCCGCAGCTTCCCTTTCCGGCGCCCACCAGGCCCCGCCCAGGCCCTGCCAGGCCCGCAGCGCCTTCTGCCTCCCCCTCTAACCCCCTGTTCCTCCCTGCTCCCTCTTCTCCTCCCTCTCCCTCTTCTCCTCCCTCTCCTTCCCCTTCTCCCTCTTCTCCTCCCTCTCCTTCCCCTCTCCCCCTTCTCCTTCTTTTCTCCCTCTCCTTCCCCTTCTCCCTCTTCTCCTCCCTCTCCTTCCCCTCTCCCCCTTCTCCTTCTTTTCTCCCTCTCCTTCCCCTTCTCCCTCTTCTCCTCCCTCTCCTTCCCCTCTCCCCCTTCTCCTTCTTTTCTCCCTCTCCTTCCCCTTCTCCCTCTTCTCCTCCCTCTCCTTCCCCTCTCCCCCTTCTCCTTCTTTTCTCCCTCTCCTTCCCCTTCTCCCTCTTCTCCTCCCTCTCCTTCCCCTCTCCCCCTTCTCCGTCTTTTCTCCCTCTCCTTCCCCTTCTCCCTCTTCTCCTCCCTCTCCTTCCCCTCTCCCCCTTCTCCTTCTTTTCTCCCTCTCCTTCCCCTTCTCCCTCTTCTCCTCCCTCTCCTTCCCCTCTCCCCCTTCTCCTTCTTTTCTCCCTCTCCTTCCCCTTCTCCCTCTTCTCCTCCCTCTCCTTCCCCTCTCCCCCTTCTCCGTCTTTTCTCCCTCTCCTTCCCCTTCTCCCTCTCCTTCCCCTGCTCCCTCTCCTTCTCCTTCTCTTCTCCTTCCCCTTCTCCCTCTCCTTTTCCTTCCCTTCTTTCTTCTTCTCCTCCCCTTCGCTCTTCCTTCTCCCCCTCCTCCCCTTCTCCTTCTCCCTCTACTCCCCCTCTCCCTCTCTTCCCCTTCTCCCTCTCCTTCCCCTCCCCCCTCTTTTTCCTTCCCTTCTCCTTCCCCTTCTTCTCCTCCCCTTCCCCTCCCCTTCCTCCTTCTCCCTCTGCTCCCCCTCCTCCTTCTCCCTCTCCCCCTACTCCCTCACCTTCTCCCTCTCCTTCTCCTCCCCTTCTCCTCTCCCTCTCCTTTTCCTTCCCTTCTCCTTACCCTTCTCCTCCCCTTCCCCTACCCTTCTCCTCCCCCCTCCTTCTCCTCCCCTTCTCCTTCTCCCTCTCCTCTTCTCCTTCCCTTCTTCACCTCCTCTTCTTATTCCTCTCCTCCTCCCCCTCTCCTTCCCCTTCTCCTTCACCTCCTCTCCTTCTCTTCCCCTTTTCCCTCTCCTTCTCCTTCACCTCTTCTTCTTCCTCTCCTCCCCCTCTCGTTCTCCTTCTCCTTCTCCTTCTCCTTCACCTCCTCCCCTTCTCCTTCTCCCTCTCCTCCTCCCCTTCTCCTTCTCCCTCTGCTTCTCCTTCTCTTCCCCTTCTTGTCCTCCCTCTCCTTCTGCTTTCCTTCTCCTCCCCATCCTCCTCCCCTTCGCCTTCTCCTCCTTTCATTCAATCATATTTATTGAGCACTTAGTGTGTGCAGAGCACTGTACTAAGCACTTGGGAAGTACAAGTCGTCAACATCTAGAGACGGTCCCTACCCAACAACGGGCTCACAGTCTAGAAGGGGGAGACCCTCTCCTTCCCTTTCCCCTTCCCCTTCTCCCCACCTCCTCCTCCCTCTCTTTCTCCTCCTTCCCTTCTTCTCCCTCTCCTACTCCTTCCATTCATTCATTCATTCATTCAATGGTATTTATTGAGCACTTACTGTGTGCAGAGCACCGTACTAAGTGCTTGGAAAGCACAATTCAGCAATAGAGACAATCCCTGCCCACAACAGGCTCAGAGTCTAGAAGACTTAAGACTTCCCTTCTCCTTCTTCTCCTCCCTGTCCTTCTCCTCCCCTCTGGCACATGGGTGATGCGCCCCGCCACCCCCGTATGCCGACCCCCTGCCCCGGCCTCTCCTTTCCATTGCTGTCCCACACGCGGTGTGATTTTGGAAGCTGCAGTCCTTGCCCAGGCCAAGTCTCTCCCCTGTTGGGTAGGGACCGTCTCTATATGTTGCCAACTTGGACTTCCCAAGCGCTTAGTACAGTGCTCAGCACACAGTAAGCGCTCAATAAATACGATTGAATGAATCCACCCTCCTCTCCCACCTCCCTCACTTCACACCTCTAACAGCGACCCGCTCTCTGGCCCTCACTTTCTGCTTCTAGCCTGGGAGCCCGTGGTTGGGTAGGGACCGTCTCTATCTGTTGCTGACTTGTACTTCCCAAGCGCTTAGTACAGTGCTCTGCACATGGTAAGCGCTCAATAAGTACGATTGAATGAATGAATAGAAGATCTGACTCCTCTTCTAGACTGTGAGCCCACTGTTGGGTAGGGACTGTCTCTATATGTTGCCAACTTGTACTTCCCAAGCGCTTAGTCCAGTGCTCTGCACACAGTAAGCGCTCAATAAATACGATTGATTGATTGATTGATTGCCCTCAAGGGGCATACAATCTAGCGGGACCTTTATTTGGGGATGATGATGGTATTTGTTAAGCGCTTACTATGTGCTAAACACTGTTCTAAGCGCTGGGGGAGATGCAAGGTGATCAGGTCATCCCGGGTGGGACTCGCAGTCTTAATCCCCATTTTCCAGATGAGGGAACTGAGGCCCAAAGAAGTGACTTGCCCAATGTCACACAGCTGACAAATCAATCAATCAATCAATCAATGGTACTTATTGAGCACTTACTGTGTGCAGAGCACTGTGCTGAGCGCTTGGGAAGTACAAGATGGCAACATATAGAGACGGTCCCTACCCAACGGCGGGCTCACAGTCTAGAAGGGGGAGACAGAGAACAAAACCAAACATACTAACAAAATAAAATAAATAGAATAGATATGTACAAGTAAAATAAATTAATGGAGTAATATGTACAAACATATACAGATATATATATATAAATACATATATATAAAAGAAAAAAAATCTCCCCTGCTCCTCTGAAGTCCCTTTCTCTTCCAGCCCCTTCAACTTGGACTTCCCAAGCGCTTAGCACAGTGCTCTGCACACTGTAAGCGCTCAATAAATACATACATATTTATTACTCTATTTATTTTACTTGAACATATCTATCCTATTTATTTTGTTAGTATGTTTGGTTTTGTTCTCTTTCTCCCGCTTTTAGACTGTGAGCCCACTGTTGGGTAGGGACTGTCTCTATGTGTTGCCAATTTGTACTTCCCAAGCGCTTAGTACAGTGCTCTGCACACAGTAAGCGCTCAATAAATACGATTGATTGATTGATTGATTGATTTTAGACTGTGAGCCCACTGTTGGGTAGGGACTGTCTCTATGTGTTGCCAATTTGTACTTCCCAAGCGCTTAGTCCAGTGCTCTGCACATAGTAAGCGCTCAATAAATACGATTGATGATGATGAGGATGATAAATACGATTGAATGAATGAATATGTTGCCAACTTGTACTTCCCAAGCGCTTAGCACAGTGCTCTGCACACTGTAATGGCAGAGCCGGGATTAGAACTCATGGCCTCCGACTCCGAAGCCCGGGCCCTTTCCACTAAGCCAGGCTGAACGTTTTGCTTATGAATTCTGTGAGGAGGCGTTTTCCTCATAACGTGAACTGGAGCTTCCCCCAGCCACCTCAGGCGGTGAGGTTCATTCATTCATTCGGTGGTATTTATTGGGCGCTTACAGTGTGCAGAGCACTGGACTAAGCGCTTGGGAAGTCCAAGTTGGCAACATCTAGAGACGGTCCCTGCCCACCGGCGGGCTCACAGTCTAGAAGGGGGAGACAGACAACGAAACAAAACATATTAACAAAATAAAATAAATAGAATAAATATGTACAAATAAAATCAATCAATCAATCGTATTTATTGAGCGCTTACCGTGTGCAGAGCACTGGACTAAGCGCTTGGGAAGTCGAAGTTGGCAACATCTAGAGACGCTCCCTATTCGTTCACAGGGAATGCTGCTGAGAAGCAGCGTGGCTCAGTGGAAACAGCCCGGGCTCTGGAGTCAGAGGTCATGGGTTCAAATCCCGGCTCCGCCACTTAGCTGTGTGACTTTGGGCAAGTCACTTCACTTCTCTGGGCCTCAGTGACCTCATCTGGAAAATGGGGATGAAGACTGTGAGCCCCCCGTGGGACAACCTGATCGCCTTGTCACCTCCCCAGCGCTTAGAACGGTGCTTTGCACCTAGTAAGCGCTTAATAAATGCCATCATAATAATTATTAATAATAATTCATTCAATCGTATTTATTGAGCGCTTGCTGTGTGCAGAGCACTGGACTAAGCGCTTGGGAAGTCCAAGTTGGCAACATCTAGAGACGCTCCCTATTCGTTCACAGGGAATGCTGCTGAGAAGCAGCGTGGCTCCGTGGAAAGAGCCCGGGCTCTGGAGTCAGAGGTCATGGGTTCAAATCCCGGCTCCGCCACTTAGCTGTGTGACTTTGGGCAAGTCACTTC